>NC_142351.1:8210124-8865124 GCF_059441175.1 Urocampus carinirostris | reverse complement strand
GTTGGACAGTGGCCAGAAATGGAGAAGGAGATCTTGGAGCGGTTTGAAGCCAAAATGGATATGGAGTTTCTCAGTTAGGTGTTTTGGTACTCCAACAACTCCCCAAAGGATTATGGTTGAGTAACCAGGTGTCACTGTAAATCTATGTCATCATAGAAAGTAGAATAACAAATATATGAAATGGTTATATGCATTCAATGTTCCATTTATTTCTCCACCCGAAACAATACAATTAGCTATAGCATTAGCTAGCTAACAACAAGACGAGCCATCTAGTACTTTTTGCCTTTTTATAATGGTGGATTAACTCTATGGATAATTGTATTTCAAAATGAGCAGTATTTAATATAATACTGTGTTGGGTTATGCAAAGTGAGGCATGCAATTCTCTTGCCTCTTGGCAGAGGGCGATAATGCAACCGATTGGTGATAGCATTAGGCACCGGGTCAAACCATCAAGTCACTTTTTTTCCTGTTTCCTGGACTTTTTTCATATATATCGTCTCATCTCATCTCATTAGCTGCACTGCTTATCCTCAGTAGGGTTGTTGTGGAAAATAGACTTGCATTTGTAGAATAGAGTTGCATACATTTAGAAATGTAGAAAGACTTGCTTACATTGCTTACAGTAGTGAGGGAATGTTGACATCATTCGAGAAGATCCTTGGCAAGACAGTTGAATTTCCCTAAAAGGGCATGGGACCTGCAAGGTCCCGCTGTGCAAGGTCCCTCTGAGCAAACTGAGGCGAACAACATGTCCTAATAAGGGTACGACAGCATCTTCCTGTTTTTACTGAGGACTAGGGCCGCCTTTTGGGTTGTACTCAAACTGAAGCTATAAAAGAGTTGTTATGTCTAGAGTTCTCTGAGTATCTTTTGGATGACGAAATAAAAGGCTCCCCCTCATGGCAGGCTTCCGGTGTACTTAATTAAATCACGAAAGAAGACTTAAAAGATTATCGAACCTACATTTTCTCCTACAGGGTCGCGGGGACTTTTTTCATATATACAGTCAGCTAATTGCGCTAGTTCTCCAACTTGAAAATATTAGAGAGGCCTGTCATTGTCAACATGGGTAAACCACAACCAGGAGAGGCAGAATATGGAAAAAAACACAGAAAATGTCATGTAGTGTATTTAATGTTCATCTCAATACTTTGTTATGTACCTTTCGTCGGCAATAACAGAGGCAAAACGTCTTCGCAAGCTTTTCACACACTGTTCTGGTATTTTGGCCCATTCCCCCATGCAGATCTCCTCTTGAGCAGTGATGTTTTGGGGCTGTCATTGGGTAAAATGGACCTTCAACTTCCTCCACGGATGTCCTATGGGGTTGAGATCTGAAGACTAGCTTGGCCATTCTAGGACTTTGAAATGCTTCTTACAAAGCTACTCCTTTGTTGCAACGGCTGTGTGTTTGGGATCATTGTCATGCTGAAAGAGCCACATCTCATCTTCGATACCCATGCTGATGGAAAGATTTTCACTCAAAAATCTCTCGATGCATCGGCCCATTCATTCTTTCCTTTGCACAGAACAGTTGTCCTGGTTCTTTGCAGTAAAACATCCCCAGTGCATGATGCTTCCACCCCCATGCTTGACAGTGGGTATGGTGTCCTTCAGAAGAAATGTAGTATTATTTCTCCTCCAAAAACGTTTTGTTTCTATGAAAAGTATTTTAATTTCATCTGACCATAACACATTTTCCCAAATGCTCTCTAGCGAATCGCAGATGGGTAGTACTGACTTTAGCTGGGGGAAACGTCAGCAGTGCAGGATTTGAGTCTCTGGAGGCACACTGGTTACAGATGGTAGCCTTTGTTCCTTCAGTCCCAGCTCTCTGTAGGTTATTCACCCTGTGTGCTTCTGGGATTTTTGCTCACCATTCTCGTTATGATTTTGATACTGTCATGATTTGCCAATTGCTCTCATCTGCTTTCACTCGTTCAGCCCCAGCTGCCACTCGTTCCCTAATTATTCCTCCTCCTATTTAAGCAGGTCATTCTCGTTCACTCCAGGTCAGTCCGTCAGCGAACCTCCGCACATGCAAGGCAAGCATTTTTGACTCTGGCTCCCGTTCTCTTCCGGCCCTGTCCCTGTATCCTGCTCGACTTTGTCCCCGTTTCCTGTATCGATCCCCTGTCCGTGGCTTTCTGATCGTCTCCGGTTACCTGACTTGTTCCGAACTCTGATCCGTGCTCCGTCTCCCGTCCCGTCTGCCCGACTTGTTCAGATCTCCGACCATGCACAATACCATGCACCGTTTCCCGTCCCGGCTGATTTGTTTACACCAGGCATTTTACCTATTTGCAAATTAAGTTTTCCCAGCGTAGTGCAGGTCTACCATTTTGTCTCTGGTGTCCTTGGACATCTCGTTGGTCTTGGCCATAGTGGAGTTTGGAGTGTGACTGACTGGGGTTGTGGACAAGTGTCTTTTATACCGATAACGAGTAAAAAAAATATTACCATCAATACAGGTAGTGAGTGGAGCTTGGTTAGAAGAAGTTAGACCTATGTAATGGTTTCTGCCTTCTGCGTCTCTTGGTTGAGGTTTTACCCAAAATTTTTCTTATGTCTCGCGATGTCTCACATCCTATCTATCCTATTTTGAGCCCAGCCCAGATAAGAACTTCAGGCAGCGCCAACACCCAGCCCTACAGTGTTGGTAGCTTAGCAAAGAGAGACAAAATGGTGAGACAAGACGCGTGGCACAAGAGGCAGGAGTGGTAGTGACTTAGATTTGCGTATCATTTTGAAGTGTGGGTGGTTAACTATCGTAAATTCCGGACTATAAGCCGCTACTATTTTCCCTAACTTTCAACCCTGCGGCTTATTCAGTGATGCGAGTTTTGCTACCATTAACTGCCCTGTCGAAGCTATATTATTATTATTAAAGCTTTGAAAACTCTCTCGGTGTACCGTCTTTCTTTGTCAATATGTGTAACCCGTGTATAATATGTATTTGCAACTGTATATTTTTGTCATGTATTTATTTGTATTTATTTTAGACACTTATTCTGATATGTTTTTCACGGGTGAACGAAAAATGAGGGGCGGAACAAACGCGAGGTGCCGAGTTTAAGTGGGGACCACTAAAGGTGAGGGACAGAAAAAAAGAGGGGGTAAAAAGTTGGTTAAAGAAAAAGGAGTTGCGTGAGTAAATGTGTTCATCAGATATATTTTTCCCACCCTTACCTTTGGAAGTATACACTTTTTTCCTTGGATTACTTTCAACGGGACCCGGACTCTGCAGGTCTGCATCAAACCTTAAGTACCGGTATCATTTTCCGTTCATTTTGCCGGCTGCGATTTTTGGACTGTGGACTTTAATAAAGGACATTTAGTTTCAATCGCGGGACTTGAAGTCGGGTTTGGGTTGATTTTGTGTTTGTGTTACATGTTTAAATGTGGGGCGCATGCGGCTTGTATACAGGTGCGGCTTGTGTATGTACAAAATTGTTTTTCCTCTTAAAATGTGGTGGGTGCGGCTTATAATCAGGTGCGCTCTATAGTTCGGAATTTACGGTAATAAAGAATAAGACATAGCTTCCTTTATTTAGAAATCAGTCTGCCTCACCAGACACCAACCCCACCACACGTCCAGGGTTAGGTAGGGTTACTTTAACTGGATTACTTTCAATGACTTTTGGATTACTCCAATACCAAATATGCTAATAAAAGACATAAGAAAACTAAATATGAATCAAATGATGACTCACAACACGTGGTAAGCTTTCTCTCCTGGCCTTGATGTCTTTGATCTCTGGCAAAACGAACATAAAATGCAGGGTTGGGTAGGGTTACTTTAACTGGATTACTTTCAATGTCTTTTGGATTACTCCAATACCAAATATGCTAATAAAAGACAAAAGAAACTAAATATGTATAAAATGATGACTCACAACACATGGTAAGCTTTCTCTCCTGGCTTTGATGTCTTTGATCTCCGGCAAAACGAACATAAAATGCAGGGTTGGGTAGGGTTACTTTAACTGGATTACTTTCAATTACTTTTGGATTACGCCAATACCAAATATGCTAATAAAAGACAAAAGAAACTAAATATGAATCAAATTATGATTCACAACACATGGTAAGCTTTCTCTCCTGGCTTTGATCTCTTTGATCTCTGGCAAAACTAACATAAAATGCAGGGTTGGGTAGGGTTACTTTAACTGGATTACTTTCAATGACTTTTGGATTACTCCAATACCAAATATGCTAATAAAAGACAAAAGAAGCTAAATATGAATCAAATGATGACTCACAACACGTGGTAAGCTTTCTCTTCTGGCTTTGATCTCTTTGATCTCCGGCAAAACGAACATCAAATGCGACAGAAACAAAATGAAAATAAATCCAAGTAATTGAAAGTAATCCAGTTAAAGTAACCCTACCCAACCCTGCACCCGTCCGTGTTCTACGTAAAAATATATAAAACATAAAAGTAGATTGTAAACTCACAAGTGGGCAAATCAGCGATTTTGGGCATCAGAAAGTGTTCTCGAAGATGTCTCAAGTCATCGTGATCGTCCAGGTAGGTGGCCACCTGCTGCGAGGTGGTGGAACAACCCAATGAAGCGGCCACATTCTCCACAGTTTGGCTAGCCGTCGAGCCGATGAGATGATCCATTATCGCCTCGGCCTCAATCTGCACAATTTTTGACTTGACGTCAATAGGAATACGAGAGAATAATGGATCAAAGATGACATGATAGTTATTAACGTTCAATAACTCGTCACAAAAATGTTTGTGTTCCTCATTGGAATATATTTTGCTCTTAACGAAGACAAAGTTTAATCTCCTTACCCCGATTATGGCTGACCTGGATTGGCTCCTTGTCAGTTAAAGACACATGTGTCAAAGAGGCGGCACGCGGGCCAGATTAGGGCCACTGAGGGATCGAATCAGGCCCGCCAGACAACACTCAGAGAAGCGCAAGAGAAAAACAAGCTGCAGGTTGAAATATGTCAACTTGATGTTGCCAAAGCCAGGTGCCTCGAACAAAGACACTGTACTTGCATTTTTTTTTCTCTCTCTCTCTCTCTCTCTCTCTCTCTCTCTCTCTCTCTCTCTCTCTCTCTCTCTCTCTCTCTCTCTCTCTCTCTCTCTCTCTCTCTCTCTCTCTTTCTTTTCCACCCCTTTTCTCCCACTCTGTCCCTTTCACTCTCTGTGTCTCTTTTTCTTTTCCTTTGTTGCTCTTTGTCTCTTTCTCTCTCCGTTTCTCTTAACCTCTTTTGCTATAACTTCATTTTTCCCTTTTCTCTTTCTCTCTTCATACCCTTTATGCTTTCTTTTCTCTTTTCTCTCCTTCTGTCTTTCTATTTCTCTTTGGATTTCTTTCTTCCTCTCCCTTTCTTTTCCCCCCCTCTCACGACTTTTTATCTTTTGTTTCTCTCTCTCTCTCTCTCTCTCTCTCTCTCTCTCTCTCTCTCTCTCTCTCTCTCTCTCTCTCTCTCTCTCTCTCTCTCTTTCTTTTCCACCCCTTTTCTCCCACTTTGTCTCTTTATCTTTCACTCTCTGTGTCTCTCTTTTTCTATTCCTTTGTTGTTCTTTGTCTCTTTCTCTCTCCATATCTCTTAACCTCTTTTGCTCTAGCTTCCTTTTTCCCTTTTCTCTCTTTTCTCTTTCTCTTTTCATACCCTTTGTGCTTTCTTTTCTCTTTTCTCTCCTTCTGTCTTTCTATTTCTCTTTGGATTTCTTTCTTCCTCTCCCTTTCTTTTCCCCCCTCTCACGACTTTTTATCTTTTGTTTCTCTCTCTCTCTCTCTCTCTCTCTCTCTTTCTTTTCCACCCCTTTTCTCCCACTTTGTCTCTTTATCTTTCACTCTCTGTGTCTCTCTTTTTCTATTCCTTTGTTGTTCTTTGTCTCTTTCTCTCTCCATATCTCTTAACCTCTTTTGCTCTAGCTTCCTTTTTCCCTTTTCTCTCTTTTCTCTTTCTCTCTTCATACCCTTTGTGCTTTCTTTTCTCTTTTCTCTCCTTCTGTCTTTCTATTTCTCTTTGGATTTCTTTCTTCCTCTCCCTTTCTTTTCCCCCCTCTCACGACTTTTTATCTTTTGTTTGTCTCTCTCTCTCTCTCTCTCTCTCTCTCTCTCTCTCTTTCTTTTCCACCCCTTTTCTCCCACTTTGTCTCTTTATCTTTCACTCTCTGTGTCTCTCTTTTTCTATTCCTTTGTTGTTCTTTGTCTCTTTCTCTCTCCATATCTCTTAACCTCTTTTGCTCTAGCTTCCTTTTTCCCTTTTCTCTCTTTTCTCTTTCTCTCTTCATACCCTTTGTGCTTTCTTTTCTCTTTTCTCTCCTTCTGTCTTTCTATTTCTCTTTGGATTTCTTTCTTCCTCTCCCTTTCTTTTCCCCCCTCTCACGACTTTTTATCTTTTGTTTCTCTCTCTCTCTCTCTCTCTCTCTCTCTCTCTTTCTTTTCCACCCCTTTTCTCCCACTTTGTCTCTTTATCTTTCACTCTCTGTGTCTCTCTTTTTCTATTCCTTTGTTGTTCTTTGTCTCTTTCTCTCTCCATATCTCTTAACCTCTTTTGCTCTAACCTCCTTTTTCCCTTTTCTCTCTTTTCTCTTTCTCTCTTCCTACCCTTTGTGCTTTCTTTTCTCTTTTCTCTCCTTCTGTCTTTTTATTTCTCTATGGATTTCTTTCTTCCGCTCCCTTTCTTTTCCCCCTCTCTCACAACTTTTTATCTTTTGTTTCTCCCTCTCTCTCCCTCTCTCTCTTTTCCTTTCTTTGTCCCGCCCTCTCTCCTTTTCCCACCCTCTTTCCCTTATTTCTTTGTCTCTCTTTTTCTTTCTCTTTTATCTGAATGTTTATTCTATTGTGTGGCCCCCGAGTTAAAATGAGTTTGACACCCCTGGTTTGAGATGTGAAGGTTCTGTTGGTATTATACCAAATCATGCATGGACTTGCTCCCTCATATCTTTTAAAATCAATTTCCCCCTATGTTCCGGTTGTCAAAACTAGAAAAGGAGGAGGACCCAGATGCGTAACGTTTTCACACAAGCTTTATTTTACGGGAATGGGGCAGTCATGCGCATTAACAAACGCCAGTGATTCGGCGATCGCTGGATGGAAGAAGTGAGAGAGAAGTCCGGCGTGGAAAAACAGGAAGCTAGAGGCAGACGAGATCGATACCAGATACATGAGAAGATACCGGACAGAAGGGGTCAATACCGGACAGGACGGGACAGACAGGATCGATACCAGAAACTGGAGACTGGAGTCAGATATCAGACACGACGAGACAGACGGGATCGATACCGGATAGTGGAGTCAAATATCAGACTGGATGAGACAGGCGGAATCGATACCGAATACTGGAGACTGGAGTCAAATATCAGACAGGATGAGACAGGCGGGATTGATACCTGATACCGGAGACTGGAGTCCAATATCAAACAGGACGAGACAGACGGGATTGATACCAGATACTGGAGATTGTAGCAAGATATCAGAAGGGACGAGACAGACGGGATCAATACCAGACACTGGAGACTGGAGTCCAATATCAAACAGGACGAGAAGAGATAGACGGGATCGATACCCGATACTGGAGACTGGAGTCCAATATCAAACAGGACGAGACAGACGGGATCAATACCTGATACTGGAGTCTGGAGTCAAATATCAGACAGGACGAGATAGACGGGATCAACATCAGGAACTGAAGACTGGAGTCAGATATCAGACAGGACGAGACAGACAGGATCGATACCGGATACTGGAGATTGGAGTCAAATATCAGACAGGATGAGACAGGCGGGATCGATACCGGATAGTGGAGTCAAATATCAGACTGGATGAGACAGGCGGAATCGATACCGAATACTGGAGACTGGAGTCAAATATCAGACAGGATGAGACAGGCGGGATTGATACCTGATACCGGAGACTGGAGTCCAATATCAAACAGGACGAGACAGACGGGATTGATACCAGATACTGGAGATTGTAGCAAGATATCAGAAGGGACGAGACAGACGGGATCAATACCAGACACTGGAGACTGGAGTCCAATATCAAACAGGACGAGAAGAGATAGACGGGATCGATACCCGATACTGGAGACTGGAGTCCAATATCAAACAGGACGAGACAGACGGGATCAATACCTGATACTGGAGTCTGGAGTCAAATATCAGACAGGACGAGATAGACGGGATCGACATCAGAAACTGAAGACTGGAGTCAGATATCAGACAGGACGAGACAGACAGGATCGATACCGGATACTGGAGATTGGAGTCAAATATCAGACAGGATGAGACAGGCGGGATCGATACCGGATACTGGAGATTGGAGTCAAATATCAGACAGGATGAGACAGACGGGATCGATACCGGATACTGGAGACTGGAGTCTGATATCAAAAAGGACGAGATAGATGGTATCGATACCCGATACTGGAGACTGGAGTCAGATATCAGACATGACGAGACAGACGGGATTGATACCAGACACTGGAGACCGGGGTCAGATATCAAACAGGATGAGATAGACGGGATCGGTACCGGACAGGATACACAAGCAGGATACCGGACAGAGTCAAAACACACGTGTTGGGGGTGCAGAGGTTCAATGACGGACTGACAAGGGGTGAGTGAGAGCACTGAGCTTAAATCAGGCAGCCTTTTACATGACTTAATTAGTAGCACAACTTAGTCGTGTCCTCTCTCTACCTCTCCATAACATGTGTGAGGAACCGGAGACACGATATACAGTCAGTGCTACAGCTATGCTATAATATTCAAAGAGCTGACTCTACTTGTAAGAAAAGATTCCTTACCATTCATCTTCGTGATATTTTAAAATGATATTGAAGTATGGGCAAATTTTAGTCTCATCTCCTCACTACCTCGCTGAAATGTATACGAGGCACTGGAGACACAAGAATGAGTCAGTTTTAGCTCTGCTATAATATGCAATCAGCCGACTGTACTTGGGGGAAAGATTTATATCATTTATGTTCCCTGTTCGAGTTTTTTTTAATTCTATAGAATAGTAGCACAACTTGGTTGTGTCTCCTCCCTACCTCTTCATAACTTGACGTCACGCTAAAAGGATGAATCAACCAGTTCTTGATGCCTATATTTTCAGCATCTATGTTCCTCATTAGAATATGTTTTGATATTCTATAGAATAGTAGCAAAACTTGGTCGTGTCTCCTCTTTACCTCTTCTTAACTTGACGCCACGCTAAAATGATGAATCAACCTGCTTTTTGGGCCATATTTTCAGCATTTATGTTCCTCATTAGAATATATTTTGATTTTCTATAGACGTAGTAGCACAACTTGGTCGTGTCTCCTCTCTACCTCTTCATAACTTGACGTCACGCTAAAATGATGAATCAACCGGCTCTTGTGGGCTATATTTTAAGCATTTACGTTCCTCATTAGAATATGTTTTGATTTTCTATAGAAGTAGTCGCACAACTTGGTCGTGTCTCCTCTCTACCTCTTCATAACTTGACGCCACACTAAAATCATGAATCAACCATTTCTTGTGGACTATATTTTCAGCATTTACGTTCTTCATTAGAATATATTTTGATTTTCTATAGAAGTAGTCGCACATCTTGGTCGTGTCTCCTCTCTACCTCTTCATAACTTGACGCCCCGCTAAAATGATGAATCAACCAGCTCTTGTAGGATATATTTTAAGCATTTATGTTCCTCATTGAAATATGTTTTGATTTTCTATAGAAGTAGTCGCACATCTTGGTCGTGTCTCCTCTCTACCTCTTCATAACTTGACGCCACGCTAAAATGATGAATCAACCAGCTTTTTGGGCCATATTTTCAGCATTTATGTTCTTCATTAGAATATATTTAGATTTCTTATAGAAGTAGTGGCACAACTTGGTCGTGTATCCTCTTCATCTTTTCATAACTTGATGTCACGCTAAAATGATGAATCAACCAGCTCTTTTAGGATATAGTTCAAGCATTTATGTTCCTCATTAGAATATGTTTTGATTTTCTGTAGAATAGTAGCACAACTTGGTCGTGTCTCCTCTCTACCTCTTCATAACTTGACGCCACTCTAAAATGATGAATCAACCGGCTCTCGTGGGCTATATTTTAAGCATTTATATCAATTAGAATATGTTTTGATTTTCTATAGAATAATCGCACAACTTGGTCGTGTCTCCTCTCTACCTCTTCATAACTTGACGCCACACTAAAATCATGAATCAACCAGTTCTTGTGGACTATATTTTCAGCATTTACGTTCCTCATTAGAATATATTTTGATTTTCTATAGAAGTAGTCGCACATCTTGGTCGTGTCTCCTCTCTACCTCTTCATAACTTGACGCCCCGCTAAAATGATGAATCAACCAGCTCTTGTAGGATATATTTTAAGCATTTATGTTCCTCATTGAAATATGTTTTGATTTTCTATAGAAGTAGTCGCACATCTTGGTCGTGTCTCCTCTCTACCTCTTCATAACTTGACGCCACACTAAAATCATGAATCAACCAGTTCTTGTGGACTATATTTTCAGCATTTACGTTCCTCATTAGAATATATTTTGATTTTCTATAGAAGTAGTCGCACATCTTGGTCGTGTCTCCTCTCTACCTCTTCATAACTTGACGCCACGCTAAAATGATGAATCAACCAGCTTTTTGGGCCATATTTTCAGCATTTATGTTCTTCATTAGAATATATTTAGATTTCTTATAGAAGTAGTGGCACAACTTGGTCGTGTATCCTCTTCATCTTTTCATAACTTGATGTCACGCTAAAATGATGAATCAACCAGCTCTTTTAGGATATAGTTCAAGCATTTATGTTCCTCATTAGAATATGTTTTGATTTTCTGTAGAATAGTAGCACAACTTGGTCGTGTCTCCTCTCTACCTCTTCATAACTTGACGCCACTCTAAAATGATGAATCAACCGGCTCTCGTGGGCTATATTTTAAGCATTTATATCAATTAGAATATGTTTTGATTTTCTATAGAATAATCGCACAACTTGGTCGTGTCTCCTCTCTACCTCTTCATAACTTGACGCCACACTAAAATCATGAATCAACCAGTTCTTGTGGACTATATTTTCAGCATTTACGTTCCTCATTAGAATATATTTTGATTTTCTATAGAAGTAGTCGCACATCTTGGTCGTGTCTCCTCTCTACCTCTTCATAACTTGACGCCCCGCTAAAATGATGAATCAACCAGCTCTTGTAGGATATATTTTAAGCATTTATGTTCCTCATTGAAATATGTTTTGATTTTCTATAGAAGTAGTCGCACATCTTGGTCGTGTCTCCTCTCTACCTCTTCATAACTTGACGCCACGCTAAAATGATGAATCAACCAGCTTTTTGGGCCATATTTTCAGCATTTATGTTCTTCATTAGAATATATTTAGATTTCTTATAGAAGTAGTGGCACAACTTGGTCGTGTATCCTCTTCATCTTTTCATAACTTGATGTCACGCTAAAATGATGAATCAACCAGCTCTTTTAGGATATAGTTCAAGCATTTATGTTCCTCATTAGAATATGTTTTGATTTTCTGTAGAATAGTAGCACAACTTGGTCGTGTCTCCTCTCTACTTCTTCATAACTTGACGCCACGCTAAAATGATGAATCAACCAGTTCTTTTTGGCTATATTTTCAGCATTTATGTTCCTCATTAGGATATGTTTTGATTTTCTATAGAAGTAGTCGCACAACTTGGTCCTGTCTCCTCTCTACCTCTTCATAACTTGACGCCACTCTAAAATGATAAATCAACCGGCTCTCGTGGGCTATATTTTAAGCATTCATATCAATTAGAATATGTTTTGATTTTCTATAGAATAGTCGCACAACTTGGTCGTGTCTCCTCTCTACCTCTTAATAACTTGACGCCACGCTAAAATTATGAATAAATCAGTCCTTTTTGGCTATATTTTCAGCATTTATGTTCCTCATTGGAATATATTTTGATTTTCCATAGAAATAGTAGCACAACTTAGTCGTGTCTCCTCTTTACCTCTTTTTAACTTCACGCCATGTTAAAATGATGAATCAACCGGCTCTGGTAAGATATAGTTCAAGCAATTATGCTCCTCATTAGAATATGTTTTGATTTTCTATAGAAGTAGTAGCACATCTTGGTCGTGTCTCCTCTTTACCTCTTCAAAACTTGACGCCATGTTAATATGATGAATCAACCGGCTCTGGTAAGATATAGTTCAAGCAATTATGCTCCTCATTAGAATATGTTTTGATTTTCTATAAAATACCATCACAACTTGGTCTTGTCTCCTCTCTACCTCTTCATAACTTGACGCCACGCTAAAATGATCACCTGGCTCTTGTGGACTATATTTTCAGGATTTACGTTCCTCATTAGAATGTATTTTGATTTTCTATAGAAGTAGTAGCACAACTTGGTCGTGTCTCCTCTATATCTCTTCATTACTTGACGCCACGCTAAAATGATGAATCAACCAACTGTTGTGGGATATATTTTAAGCATTTATGTTCCTCAATTAGAATATGTTTTGATTTTCTATAGAAGTAGTCGCACATCTTGGTCGTGTCTCCTCTCTACCTCTTTATAACTTGACGTCACGCTAAAATGATGAATCAACCAGCTCTTGTAGGATATAGTTCAAGCATTTATGCTCCTCATTAGAATATGTTTTGATTTTTCTATAGAAGTAGTAGCACAACTTGGTCGTGTCTCCTCTCTACCTCTTCATAACTTGACGCCACGCTTAAAGGATGAATCAACCAGTTCTTGTGGGCTATATTTTCAGCATTTATGTTCCTTATTAGAATAAATTTTGATTTTCTATAGAAATAGTAGCACAACTTGGTCGTGTCTCCTCTCTACCTCTTCACAACTTGAAGCCACGCCAAAATCATGAATTAACCAGCTCTTGAGGGCTATATTTTAAGTATTTATGTTTATTAGAATATATCTTCTATAAAAGTAGTGGCACAACTTGGTCGTGTCTCCTCTCCATCTTTTCATAACTTGACGCCACGCTAAAATGATGAATCAACCAGCTTTTTTGGCCATATTTTCAGCATTTATGTTCCTCAAATAGAATATTTTTTGATTTTCTATAGAATAGTAGCACAACTTAGTCGTGTCTCCTCTTTACCTCTTCTTAACGTCACGCCATGTTAAAATGATGAATCAACCAGTTCTTGTGGGCTATATTTTCAGCATTTATGTTCCTCATTAGAATATATTTTCTATACAAGTAGTCGCACATCTTGGTCGTGTCTCCTCTCTACCTCTTCATAACTGGACGTTAGCTAAAATGATGAATCAACCGGCTCTTTCGGGCTATATTTTCAGCATTTATGTTCTTCATTAGAATATATTTTCAATACAAGTAGTCGCACAACTTGGTCGTGTCTCCTCTCTACCTCTTCATACCTTGACGCCACGCTAAATTCATGAATAATTCCATATTTTAAGCATTTATGTTCCTCAATTAGAATATATTATTATTTTGTATGAAGTTGTAGCACATTTTGGTCGTGTCTCCTCTCTACCTCTTCATAACGTGTGCGAGGCACCGGAGAGAACAAAATGTTAGAAATTTTTAAACCATTTATCTTCCTCTTTGGAATAAATTTGGGTTTTCTACCTCTTCCTAATCTGTGCCAGGCATGGGATAAATCAGTTAAGTATTTCTGTTCCTTTTGAAAACAGAATTTGTTTTTCCATACGAGTATTAGCACAATTTTCACGAAGAGTATTTTCCTTTTTACAAGACACTAAATGATAGAAACTGCGAGGTTACTCTATAAAGTAGTCTTATATACGAGTATACTTATGTACGATAAACAGGAGTAAAAGATAAAGTATATCGTCGCAAAAGGTTACTCACCAGTGAGTCGCAACTCGCAAATCTTTCCGCCGTCAGCCAATCAAATGCCTGGCAGGCGCTCTTTCACCTTTCAAGCCTTTTCTCTGGTTAATTATTATTTTGGGTCCGACAAAAATACGCTTCTGGATCGATAAGCCCGCCCGCCGTGCAGATTGCATATGTTATTACGCAATCCTTACACAATCTATTATTATTTACATGTTTTTTTTTAAATGACTTTACGTTATAATGTTTTTCCTTCATGTAAACAATAGAAATATAGAGTTTACGATCACGTGCCTGGCTTCTGATGTGAAAAGTCATGAAAAGAATCGAGTGTTAAAAAGAATGAAACGAAGATACGAAGCAGTGTTCCCTCTAAACGGCGCGCATGCGCAATCGCGCACTGCTCGCACATTCTCTGCGCACAAGAAAATCGAGCCGGCGCACAAAAATCAGGGCTCGAAATTACTAATTTAGAAGCGGCTTAAGTCAAAGTTACAGTGCATGAAGGTCAAAATACACGTTGTGTCCTAAATGCAGTATTTTGAAGTCGAGTCGAAGTCAAACGAAGTTGAGTAAAGTGAGTAGATTTTGTCGAGAGCCGGCTTCTTCGGCTCAACTCACTAAAAAGAACCGGCTCTTTCGGGTCCTAAACGGCTCTTCGGGTTGTTTTTCCTTCTTTGTGTCATGGCCAGCATGGTCGCCTTGGCAACCGGCTGGCCCCGCCCCCTGGGCACCAGCTGAAGCAGATCAGCTAATTGCGTGTGTGCTACTTAAGGCTGGGTTGTGGGTTTTGCAGGTGCTGGCTCATTACACATTTTCCATTTTGTGATGCCCTGTCCTGTTTAGTTTGAGTCAGAGGAAACCTGTACTTGCCCATTCTGAGTGTAAGAATGTTTTTGTTCTGTTTTGTCCCGGAGTTTTGGACGACTTTTACTTTGTTAAATAAAAGTTTTGATCGTCACCGCACTTTGTGTGAACGCTCAGACCCGTAAGGAAAATGACAGGGAACATTGGTACAAAGATATAGTGAAAATATGAAAAAGCATTCGAGAGTAGTATCAAATACTGAAAAGGAGGGGGAAATTACAGTAAAGTATCGGAAATCGAGTGAGAAGCGGTGAAAATTAGGTTTTTAAAAAACCTGAAGAATATTGAAAAGTACTGAAAAAGTGCGTAAAATAGTGGAAAATATGTAAAAAGTTGTGAAAAGAGTGTTAAATCTCTCTCTCTCACACGCACATTCTCTCTCTTTTTCTCTTTCTTTCTCTCCCTCTCTTTGCTCTCTCGCTCTCTCTCTCTCTCTCACATTCTCCTTTTCTCTTCCTTCCTCTTCTTTTCTTTTCTCTCTCGCTCTTTCCCCATCGCCCAATCTCTCTCTCTCTCTCTCAGTCTCTCTCACTCTCTCTCTATCTATCGTTTCTTTCTCTCTCTCCCTTCCCCCCGCTCCCCTTTCACTCCCTCTCGTTTTCTCTCACTTTCTCGGTCTTCTTAACGCTCTCTTTTCCCTCTCTCTCACTTGTTTCTCTCCCTCTCTCCCTCACTCTCTCTCTCTCTCTCTATCTCTCTCTCTCTTTCTCTCTCTCTCCCTTCCCCCCTCTCCCCTTTCTCTCTCTCTCGTTTTCTCTCACTTTCTCTGTCTCCTTCACGCTCTCTTTTCCCTCTCACTCATTTCTCTCCCTCTCTCCCTCTCTCTTACTCTCTCATTTCTTTTTGTCTCTCCCTTCCCCCCTCCCCCCTTTCACTCTCTCTCGTTTTCTCTCACTTTCTCTGTCTCCTTCACTCTCTCTTTTCCCTCTCTCTCTCTCTCTCGTTTCTCTCCCTCTCCCCCCCTCTCCTTCTCTCCCCCTCTCCCTCTCTCTCTGTCTCTCTCCCTCTATTTTTTCTGTTTCTCTCTCGTCCCTCCCCATTCTCTTTCTCCATTGTCTCTCTCTTTTTCATTCTCTTCTTAACTCTCTCTTTTCCCTCTCTCTCACTTGTTTCTCTCCCTCTCTCCCTCTCTCTCTCTCTCTCTCTCTTTCTATCTCTCTCTCTTTCTCTCTCTCTCCCTTCCCCCCTCTCCCCTTTCTCTCTCGTTTTCTCTCACTTTCTCTGTCTCCTTCACGCTTTCTTTTCCCTTTCACTCATTTCTCTCCCTCTCTCCCTCTCTCTTACTCTCTCATTTCTTTTTCTCTCTCCATTGACCCCCTCCCCTTTCACTCCCTCTCGTTTTCTCTCACTTTCTCTGTCTCCTTCACTCTCTCTTTTCCCTCTCTCTCACTCGTTTCTCTCCCTCTCTCCCTCTCTCTCTGTCTCTCACTCTCTCTCTCTTTTTCTCTCTCCCTCCCCCCTCTCCCCTTTCTCTCTCTCTCGTTTTATCTCACTTTCTCTGTCTCCTTCACGCTCTCTTTTCCCTCTCACTCATTTCTCTCCCTCTCTCCTTCTCTCTTACTCTCTCATTTCTTTTTCTCTCTCCCTTCCTCCCTCCCCCCTTTCACTCTCTCTCGTTTTCTCTCACTTTCTCTGTCTCCTTCACTCTCTCTTTTCCCTCTCTCTCTCTCTCTCGTTTCTCCCCCCCCCCCCCCCTCTCCTTCTCTCCCCCTCTCCCTCTCTCTCTGTCTCTCTCCCTCTATTTTTTCTGTTTCTCTCTCGTCCCTCCCCATTCTCTTTCTCCATTGTCTCTCTCTTTTTCATTCTCTTACTTTCTCTCTCTTCCCCCTTCTCTCTTTCCTCTCTCTCCCCGCTTCACCGTTCTCTCTGTATCTTTCTATTTATTTTCGAGCTCTCCCTCTCTCTCTATCTATTCCTCTCTCTCTTGCTCGTTTTTCCTCTCTCACTCTCTCTTCTCTCTCTATCTCCCTCCCTCCCTCCACTATTTTCTCTGTCTTTCTCTATTTTTTCTCTCTCCCACCTCTCTATCTCTATATATACATATATATCGCTCTCTCTCTCTCTCTCTCTCTCTCTCTCTCTCTCGCTCGATCGTTTTTTTTCCTCTCTCTCTCTTCTTTCTCTCCCTCCCGCCACCATTCTCTCTGTCTCCCTCTCTCCCTCTCTCTCAATCTCTTTCTCTTTCGCTCACTCTCTCTCTCCCTCCCTCCACTATTCTCTCTGTCTCTCTCTCTCTCTCTCTCTCTCTCTCTCTCTTCCAACCCCCCTTCCCCCCTTCTCTCCTTTCTTGTATATCCGTAAAATAATGATGGTGCTTCTTCTTCTTCTTCTTCTTTAATATACCGGGAAAATAACGGCGTTTTATTCGGTTTACCGTCAAAAATCTGTCGATTTTTTTTCTTTTATAGTTTCAATTAAAATGCATTCTTGATTCCAATTATTCTGTCCAGTAAAACCAAACATTAATCCTAAAACAAATGACCTGCTCTGGCGCCCATAGAAGCAATACCCCTGAACGTCCACACAGCGGCAGCAACGCGTCACTGTGAAGTCGAGTTTACATAGAAAATAATAATCTCATCTCATCTCATCCCATCAACTGCACCGCTTATCCTCAGTAGGGTCGCGGGGGTGCTGGAGCCCATCCCAGCAATCATCGGGCAGTGGGCAGGGGACACCCTGAACTGGTTGCCAGCCAATCGCAGGGCGAAAATAATAATAATAATGATTAATAATTTATCTCATCTCATCTCATTAGCCGTACCGCTTATCTTCAGTAGGGTCCCGGGGGGGCGGGGGGCATTGGAGCCCATCCCTGCCCACTGCCCGATGATTGCTGGGATGGGCTCCAGCACTCTCTCTCTCCGTCCCTCCACCATTCTCTCTGTCTCCCTCTATTTGCTTTCTCTCTCTCCCTCTCTCGCTCACTCTCTCTCTCTCTCTCCCTCCACTATTCTCTGTCTCCCTCTATTTCTTCTCTTTCTCTCTCTCTCTCTCTCTCCCTTTCACTCCCTCTCGTTTTCTCTCACTTTCTCTGTCTCCTTCACTTTCTCTTTTCCCTCTCTCTCACTCGTTTCTCTCCCTCTCTCCCTCTCTCCCTCTCTCCCTCTCTCCCTCTCTCCCTCTCTCCCTCTCTCCCTCTCTCTCTGTCTCTCTCTGTCTCTCTCTCTTTCTCTCTCTCTCTCTCTCTCATTTATTTTTCTCTCTCCCTTCCCCCCTTTCACTCTCTCTCGTTTTCTCTCACTTTCTCTGTCTCCTTCACTCTCTCTTTTCCCTCTCTCTCACTCGTTTCTCTCCCTCTCTCCCTCTCTCCCTCTCTCTCTGTCTCTCTCTGTGCCTCTCTCTTTCTCTCTCTCTCTCTCATTTATTTTTCTCTCTCCCTTCCCCCCTTTCACTCTCTATCGTTTTCTCTCACTTTCTCTGTCTCCTTCACTCTCTCTTTTCCCTCTCGCTCACTCGTTTCTCTCCCTCTCTCCCTCTCTCTCTGTCTCTCTCTGTCTCTCTCTCTTTCTCTCTCTCTCTCTCATTTATTTTTCTCTCTCCCTTCTCCCCTTTCACTCTCTCTCGTTTTCTCTCACTTTCTCTGTCTCCTTCACTCTCTCTTTTCCCTCTCTCTCACTCGTTTCTCTCCCTCTCTCCCTCTCTCTGTCTCTCTCTCTTTCTCTCTCTCTCTCTCTCTCTCTCCCTCTCATTTATTTTTCTCTCTCCCTTCCCCCCTTTCACTCTCTCTCGTTTTCTCTCACTTTCTCTGTCTCCTTCACTCTCGCTTTTCCCTCTCGCTCACTTGTTTCTCTCCCTCTCTCCCTCTCTCTGTCTCTCTGTCTCTCTCTCTTTCTCTCTCTCTCTCTCTCTCTCACTCTCTCTCTCATTTATTTTTCTCTCTCCCTTCCCCCCTTTCACTCTCTCGTTTTCTCTCAGAAAGGAAGAGGAAGGAAGAAAAAGAGAATGAGAGAGAGAGAGAGAGAGAGAGAGAGAAAACAGAGGGAGAGAAAGAGAAAAGGAGAGAGTATACACAAGAGTATAAATGTGGAAAAAAAAAAAAATGAATCCTTACCTAATACGTCTTCGCGTATTTCAGCCGGAAATTTTTTCTTTTTTGCAGAACCTTAGAGATTTTATAGAATAAAAGAATAGATAGGAAATATTTATAGCAATACTATGATAAGGTGAAAGTGACTCAAAAAATAATGCCATTGCCATGAAGAGGAATAGGATCAGGACCCAAACGCGTGACGTTTCTCACACAAGCCTTTTATTTTGCGGGAAATGGGGAAGTCATGCATGTTAGGCAGTAGTCTGGCTAGTTTGTCCTGTTTAGTTTCGATATCCTGTTTTGATATCAATCCTGTCCGTCCCGTTGTTTAATATCGGTTTCCAGTTTTATCCCCGTCTAGTTTGTCCTGTTTAATTTCGATATCCTGTTTTGATATCAGCCCTGTCCATCCCGTTGTTTAATATCGGTTTCCAGTTTCGTTCCCTTCTAGTTTGTCCTGTTTAGTTTCGATATCCTGTTTTGATATCAAACCTGTCTGTCCCGTTGTTTAATGTCGGTTTCCAGTTTCCTTCCCCTCTAGTTTGTCTGTTCAATTTCGATATCCTGTTTTGATCTCATTCCTGTCTGTCCTGTTGTTTAATATCGGTTTCCAGTTTCGTTCCCGTCTACTTTGTCCTGTTTAATTTCGATACCCTGTTTTGATATAAATCCCGTCTGTCCTGTTGTTTAGTATCGGTTTCCAGTTTCGTTCCCATCTAGTTTGTCCTGTTTAGTTTCGATATCCTGTTTTGATATCAAACCTGTCTGTCCCGTTGTTTAATGTCGGTTTCCAGTTTCCTTCCCCTCTAGTTTGTCTGTTCAATTTCGATATCCTGTTTTGATCTAATTCCTGTCTGTCCTGTTGTTTAATATCGGTTTCCAGTTTCGTTCCCGTCTACTTTGTCCTGTTTAATTTCGATACCCTGTTTTGATATAAATCCCGTCTGTCCTGTTGTTTAGTATCGGTTTCCAGTTTCGTTCCCATCTAGTTTGTCCTGTTTAGTTTCGATATCCTGTTTTGATATCAAACCTGTCTGTCCCGTTGTTTAATGTCGGTTTCCAGTTTCCTTCCCCTCTAGTTTGTCTGTTCAATTTCGATATCCTGTTTTGATCTCATTCCTGTCTGTCCTGTTGTTTAATATCGGTTTCCAGTTTCGTTCCCGTCTACTTTGTCCTGTTTAATTTCGATACCCTGTTTTGATATAAATCCCGTCTGTCCTGTTGTTTAGTATCGGTTTCCAGTTTCGTTCCCATCTAGTTTGTCCTGTTTAATTTCGATACCCTGTTTTGATCTCAATCCTGTCTGTCCCGTTGTTTAATATCGGTTTCCAGTTTCGTTCCCGTCTACTTTGTCCTGTTTAATTTTGATTAAAAAAAGAATCAGACACAGGCCTAAAACTTTAATTGATAGAAAAAAAAATCCAATTTTAATAATATCAAGTAAAAATTTTATCAACGCTAAAACATTTTTTTAAGTTGGCAAAAATAGTCGCTTGCATAAAAGATTTAAAATAAGACGAAAAGTGTTTTTCTCGAATAAGCCAATAAAAACTTCTTTTAGTCACGCCCCCAAACCCCCACTTGAACACCCCCCCTTAGATTCCTGCAGAAAGCATGACAGTCTGAAGGCTGATCCGCTCAAAGGTCAGACAGGATCCTCATCTGGGTTTTTGCAAAACCGGACCGGAGACCACGTTTTCGTCCCTTTTCTCACACGGACATGAAGAGTTCAGTTGACTTTTCCGGATTACAATTCCTGTTCCTCGTCTTTTGGGCTGTGCGGGCGCAACACGGTGAGTAGTGAGTTCTTATCTTCTCTCGGGATTTACTGTCAGTGACTTCGCGTTTCATTCGGCTCTTTAGAGAATTATTTATCTGCAGAAAATGAATGAGTTAGATTGTTGTACAGAAACAGAACATGTAAGTTTACTTCAATCCTCAGGGTCAAAACACAAAACATGAAAGGAAAGCAGCGCAGGATATGCTGAGATACTAAAGAAATTCCATGTGATTGCTCTGGAAAGTGTTACCCAGAGTAACAGTGGTTTTATCTACTCTAACTGAACAAAACATGAAAGTAGGAAAATGCAGGATAGGTTGAAACACTAAGTCTAACTGAAAAAGTCCATTTCTATTTCAGAATATCTCTTTTTCAATGGACTTTTCTTAAAAGAATTTTAACGAAATGCATTTTAAAAAGTGTTAGATTGTGTACAGAAACAGAACAAGTAAGTTTTCTTCAATCCTCAGGATCAAATGACAAAACATGAAAGAAAAGCAGCGCAGGATATGCCGAGATACTATAGAAATTCCATGTGATTGCTCTGGAAATTGTTAAATTTTTTGGTAACCAGTGTAACAGTGGTTTTATCTACTCTAACTGAACAAAACATGAAAGTAGGAAAATGCAGGATAGGTTGAAACACTAAGTCTAACTATAAAAGTCAATTTCTATTTCAGAATATCTCTTTTTCAAAGGACTTTTCTTAAAAGTATTTTAACGAAATGCATTTTAAAAAGTGTTAGATTGTGTACAGAAACAGAACAAGTAAGTTTACTTTAATCCTCAGGGTCAAATGACAAAACATGAAAGCAAAGCAGCGCAGGATATGCCGAGATACTAAAGAAATTCCATGTGATTGCTCTGGAAAGTGTTAAATTTTTCAGTAACCAGAGTAACAGTGGTTTTATCTAATCTAACTGAACAAAACATGAAAGTAGGAAAATGCAGGATAGGTTGGAACACTAACTCTTTCTGAAAAAGTCCATTTTTATTTCAGAATATTTCTTTTTCAATGGACTTTTCTTAAAAAATGATGAACAAAATGCATTTTAAAAAGTCAACTTTTCCTTAATGGCATTTTCTAGGAAAAAAGGAAGAGTCAAATAAAAGTAAAAAGAAAAGGAATCAGCATTAGATTGTGTACAGAAACAGAACAAGTAAGTTTTCTTCAATCCTCGGGGTCAAAACACAAAACATGAAAGTTAGGCAGCGCAGGATATGCTGAGATACTAAAGAAATTCCATGTGATTGCTCTGGAAAGTGTTACCCAGAGTAACAGTGGTTTTATCTACTCTAACTGAACAAAACATGAAAGTAGGAAAATGCAGGACAGGTTGAAACACTAAGTCTAACTAAAAAAGTCAATTTCTATTTCAGAATATCTCTTTTTCAATGGACTTTTCCTAAAAGAATTTTAACGAAATGCATTTTAAAAAGTGTTAGATTGTGTACAGAAACAGAACAAGTAAGTTTACTTTAATCCTCAGGGTCAAATGACAAAACATGAAAGCAAAGCAGCGCAGGATATGCTGAGATACTAAAAAAAATCCTTGTGATTGCTCTGGAAAGTGTTAAATTTTTCAGTAACCAGTGTAACAGTGGTTTTATCTACTCTAACTGAACAAAACATGAAAGTAGGAAAATGAAGGATAGGTTGGAACACTAACCTCTAACTAAAAAAGTCCAATTTTAATTCAGAATATCTCTTTTTTAAAGGACTTTTCTTTAAAAAAAAGAATTAACAAAATGCATTTTTAAAAGTCAACTTTTCCTTAATGGCATTTTCTAGGAAAAAAGGAAGAGTCAAATAAAAGTAAAAATAAAAGGAATCAGCATTAAATTGTGTACAGAAACAGAACAAGTAAGTTTAGTTCAATCCTAAGGATAAAATGACATCAAATCTGGGACAACTCAGGCTGGATGACACATCCACGTAAGAGCATGTGGAAACACTAACAATCGAACAAAACATGAAAGCGAACAAAATATGAAAGAAAGCAGATGCTGGAAACGTATCAACCCGAACGAGCTGGCACTGAACAAAACATGAAAGGAAACCAGCACGGTATGTGTTGTGATACCAAAGAAATTACATGTGATTGCTTTGGGGAGTGTCACATTTTTGGGGAACCAGGGTAACAATGGTTTTATTTACTCCAACTGAACAAAACATGAAAGTAGGAAACCTCAGGACAGGTTGGCGCACTAACCATCTCTAACTGAAAAAGTCAGAATTTCTCTTTTCCATTGGCCCTTTCTCAAAAAAATAAAATAATGAAATGGATTTTAAAAATTTAGCTTTTCTTCAATGGTATTTTCTAGGAAAAAAAGGAAGAATCAAATAGAGGTAAAAAAGAAAAAGAATCAGCGTGAGATAGTGTACAGAAACAGAACATGTAAGTTGACTTCAATCCTCAGAATCAAATGACAACAAATCTGGGACAACTCAGGCTAGATGACACATCCCTGTAAGAGCATGTGGAAACACTAACAATCGAACAAAATATGAAAGGAAGCAGATGCTGGAAATCTTGGAACCCGAACGAGCTCTTACCGAACAAAACATGAAAGGAAACCAGCACGGTATGTGTTGGGATACCAAAAAAAATCTGTGATTGCTTTGGAAGCTGTCACATTTTTTGTAACCAGTAAAATACTTCAGGTGAAATACTTGAGTGCGGATAGAACAACAACATGGTGTTCGAATGCAACACTCACCAGCTGTAACAGAACAAAATCTGGAAGGCAGGAAACACGGGCCCTTTGGAACAATAACTGAAGAAAAATGTAAAAGGAAGACAACACAGGATATGTTGTAACACTCAACAGCTCTAACAGAACTAAACCTGAAAGGCAGGAAACGCATGCACTTGGAACTCCAACAATAACTGAAGAAAACATAAAAGAAAGATCACACGGGATATGTTGAAACACAGACAAGCTCTAACTTAACAAAACATGAAACAAGAGAACACGCGATATGTTGGAAAACAATATGGCTCCTGCGACATGACATTCTAACACTAAACAGCTCTAACAGAACCAAACATGAAAGGTGAAAACACATGCTGATTTGGAAATCTAACAATAACTAAAAAAAAAACACAAAAGGAAGATCACATGGGATAGCTTGAAACACAATCTAGCTCTAACTAAACAAAACATGAAAGTAGACAACAGGGAACCTGTTTAGAAAGCAACTGGTTCTAACTGAACAAAAACAGAAGAGACAACACCTGGACCATATGGGTGGCTAGAACTATGACATGATATTCGAACACTAAACAGCTTTAACAGAACCAAACCTGAAAGTCAGGAAACACATGCTCTTTTGGAACTCTAACAATAATTGAAGGAAAACACAAAAGGAAGACAACACGGGATATGTTGGAACACAAACTAGCTCTAACTAAACAAAACATGAATCACGACATCACGGGATTTGTTGAAACACAGACTAGTTCTAACTAAATAAAACATGAATCACGACAACACAGGATTTGTTGAAACACAGACTAGTTCTAACTAAACAAAACATGAAAGAGGAATTAGGGAATGTGTTGAGATAGCAACTGGTTCTAACTAAACAAAAACAGTGAAGAAACTTCGGGACCATATGTGTGGCTAGAACAACGACACTAAACAGCTCTAACAGAACCAAACCTGAAAGTCAGGAAACACATGCTCTTTTGGAACTCTAACAATAACTGAAGAAAAACATGAAAGGAAGATCACAAAGAATGAGTTGAAACACAGACTAGCTCTAACTGAAAAAAACATGAATCACGACAACACGGACTTTGTTGAAACACAGACTAGTTCTAACTAAACAAAACATGAAAGAGGAATTAGGGAATGTGTTGAGATAGCAACTGGTTCTAACTAAACAAAAACAGATAGGAAACTCCGGGACCATATGTGTGGCTAGAACAACGACACTAAACAGCTCTAACTGAACAAAACATGAAACATCACAACACGGATATGTTGAAACATAGACTAGTTCTAACCTAACAAAACATGAAAGAAGACATCCGGGAACGTGTTGAGATAGCAACTGGTTCTAACTAAACAAAAACAGAGAAGAAACTCCGGGACCATATGTGTGGCTAGAACAACGACACTAAACAGCTCTAACAGAACAAAACATGAAAGAAAGACCACAAGAAAGATTCCCACATGTGGACAGAACAGTAACAAACCGTCAAATATAAACCAGCTCAATCTGAACAAATACAGGAAAGGAAGACCACCCATATTTTTTTTTTGACATGTTTTTTTCGAGTGCTACAACTCATTCCATTGTAAACAAGTGCTAGCAATAACAATAAAGACTATTCTATTTATTTTCTATTCCTGCATCGGCGGGACATCAAAATCTTCAAAGTTTGAGCTGAGGGACATTTGGAGGTCTTCTTCAAGCCTTTAAGTCTTCTGGGCCCGGGTCCAACAGTTGAGTGAGGGGTGGGCCCCATTTTTTATGGCCCTAAAAACCTCAGGGTCCCCACTAACCACCATCTTGTTTTCCAAGCAGCTGGAGGTCTACGATCACACCAACACCATGCACGACGCCCGATTTCCTCAGGCAAAGGTCGAATGTTTTACCTCACTTAAGGTTATCAACAACCAGTGTAGAAAAGGCAAGCGTGAAATAACATTTCATTAAAGATTAAATATGTCAGAACCAGAACAGATACAGGACGCAAACGCGTGACGTTCTCACACAAGCTTTTTCTTTTACGGGAAATGGGGACTCATGCACCGATTCCGATCGCCCGAGGTGATATCAGACAGATGGGGTCGATACTGGACAGGAAGTGACAGACAAGATAGATAACGGATCAGGAAATCGAAAATTAACAGGAGATACCAGACGGGAACGAAAACTGGAGTAAATAATAAACAGGAAAAAAACAGATGGAAACTAAACTTTAACCCGAAATTAAACAGGACAACAATAAACGGGAACAATACCGGACTGGGGAAATCACAGGAAAACAAGACCGAGTCAGAACCCACATCTTGTGGGGCAGAAGTTTGTTTGGGAAAGCAGGAACAGGTCAGAACCCACGTCTTGTGGCGCAGAGGGTCGTTTGGGAAAACAGGAGCAGGACAGAACCCACGTCTTGTGGGGCAGAAGTTTGCTTGGGAAAACAGGAACGGGTCAGAACCCACGTCTTGTGGAGCAGGAGTTTGTTTGGGAAAAGAGGAACTTGTCAGAACCCATGTCTTGTGGCGCAGAGGGTCGTTTGGGAAAACAGGAGCAGGACAGAACCCACGTCTTGTGGGGCAGAGGGTCGTTTGGGAAAACAGGAACGGGTCAGAACCCACGTCTTGTGGGGCAGGAGTTCTTTTGGGAAGATAGGAAGGGGTCAGAACCCACGTCTTGTGGGGCAGGAGTTCGTTTGGGAAACAGGAACGGGTCAGAACCCACGTCTTGTGGGGCAGAAGTTTGCTTGGGAAAACAGGAACGGGTCAGAACCCACGTCTTGTGGAGCAGGAGTTTGTTTGGGAAAAGAGGAACTTGTCAGAACCCACGTCTTGTGTAGCAGAGGGTCGTTTGGGAAAACAGGAACGGGTCAGAACCCGCGTCTTGTGGAGCAGGAGTTTGTTTGGGAAAAGAGGAACAAGTCAGAACCCGCGTCTTGTGGGGCACAAGTTCATTTGGGAAAACAGGAACTTGTCAGAACCCACGTCTTGTGGGGCAGGAGTTCGTTGGGAAAACAGGAACGAGTCAGAACCCACGTCTTGTGGGGCAGGAGTTCGTTTGGCAAAACAGGAACCGGTCAGAACCCACGTCTTGTGGGGCAGGAGTTCGTTGGGAAAACAGGAACGAGTCAGAACCCACGTCTTGTGGGGCAGGAATTTGTTTGGGAAACCAGGAACGGGTCAGAACCCACGTCTTGTGGGGCAGGAATTTGTTTGGGAAAACAGGAACGGGTCAGAGCCCACGTCTTGTGTGGCAGAAGTTTGTTTGGGAAAACAGGAACGGGTCAGAACCCACATGGAAGGTAAGAAACACTGGCAGTGTCAGAAGACCAACTAAAAAAAGAACAAAACGGGATATGATGGAATACCAACTGGATCCAACGGAACAAAACATAAAAGTAAGAGGATGTCGGGAGTATAGACGTGTGTTGCTTGAAAGACAGCATCATTTTTTTTAGAACAAGGGAAGACACCTAGTTCTCTTTTTCCAGATAACAATTCCCGCGCAGCCAAATTGTTGTCAGACAGGCACGAAGCAGCATGGGATTTTATGTTCTGTTTTCTTTTTTTGCGGTTAGCTCCAGAGTGTTCTGTCGCGGGCAATGTTCCCTCTAAGCTGTGCGCGTGCGCTGCACATTCTCAGCGCACAAGAAAATCTAGCCGGCGCACAAAAATCAGGGCTCAAAATTGCTAATTAAAAAGCGAATTAAGTCAAAGTTACAGTGCATGAAGGTCAAAATACACGGGTTCCCCTGACGCTGTGTTCTAAATGCGGTATTTTGAAGTCGAGTCAAAGTCGAACGAAGTTGAGTAAAGTTGGTAGAGTTTTTCGAGAACCGGCTTCTTCGGCTCGGCTCACTAAAAGGAACCGGCTCTTTCGGGTCCTAAACGGCTCTTCGGGTTGTTTTTGCTTCTTTCATCCCTACACGACCAAATATTATGTAAAATTGTGCACAAAATGACTAAAAGGAAGGGGGGAATAGGAAAAAAAAAGAAAAATGAAAAAGTAGTGAAAAGCTATTTCAACGATCAGGAGTTATTTCATAGCGTGTGTTGGAATTTCAATTTCAAAATGTAGCATTTACCAAATTGTTCGAATTACCGTTAATTTCGGACTATAGAGCGCACCTTATTATAAGCCGCACCCACCACATTTTAAAAGGATAACCGCTTTTGTACTTACACAAGCCGCACCTGTATATAAGCCGCATGCGCCCACGTTAAAATATGTAACACAATGACAAAATTAACCCAAACCCGACTTTGATTCCCGCGATTTTAACTGAATATAAAGTACAAGGTTCAAAACCCACAGCCGGCAAAATGAACGGAAAATGATACCGGTACTTAAGATTTGATACAGACCTGCAGAGTCCGGGTCCCGTTAAAAGTAATCCAAGGAAAAAAAGTGTATATTTCCAAAGGTAAGGGTGGGAAAAAAAAAAAATATCCACTATTGTCTGCCGTGTCCACAAACACTCATCTTTACCGGTCCCCACTTCCCGTCGTTCCCCGCGTCTGTTACGCCCCTTCTTTTTAATTGGTCAGTGCAAGACTTATCAGAATCAGTGTCCAAAATAAATACATTACAAAAATATACAGTTGCAAATACATATTACACCGAGAGAGTTTTCAAAGCTTTAATAATAATATTATAACTTTCATCCCAAACCGTGCCTGTGAAGGGTAGCAAAACGCTACTAACAACACACTCGCAATACAGTTAACAGGTCTGTTAAAAAAAACATACCGTACATGTAGAAATCACGGTAAACTGTTCTCATCTTCCTCCCTATAACCGACGTCATCAAAGTCGTCTTCCTTAAGTATGAGAAAGAGACTTTGTCATATAGACGTCGTCCCACGCTCCCTTGTTTAAAAACACGCAAGCAACACGCTCGCAAGGAAAAGTTTGTCTTGCGGGGCAGAGGTTCGTTGACGGGCTGACCAAGGGAGAGTGAGAGCCCTGATCTTAAATAGAAGGGAAGACAATCTGTCAACGAGCCGCAGGGCGGGGCCAATTGGCGGCCATGGCAACCATGACAGAACCCATGCAGGGGAGGCAGGAACTGCAGGCGGAGGCTGTAAAAAGGAGTATGGTATTTTTCTAGAAAAATTGGGACCAAAGTACGGAACAAAGAAGGCACAGAGCAACTACTAAAATGTCCAAACAAGAAAGAAACACCGGACTTAAAATTCAGACTACAAATGACAGAAACTGGAAATGGGAACGACCAGGAACAAAGTCACAAAGTAACAAACAAACCTGACTTTGAAGTGAATATCACACCGGGGATAACGGAAAAACTCTTGTTGGAGCCTCTGGGAAGCCTTTTTCTCAAGTCCTTTAGCTTTCTCCTACCGGCCATCTTCTCTCCGCATAATGGCGTGCCGACTCCTACCATGGACGCGCCAAGGAAGCCCCCTGGGCTTCACCATCTCGGAGAAGAGCGTCCCGATGTCCGTGATACTCAAAACAACGCCTGCCGTCCTCCGTCAGAGTCCTGTTATCAACAGAACTATACAAAATATTCTGCATTTGGAACAGCCTGACCTGTCATTGCACTAAAGCCCACTCGGTGAAAATCTTCATTGCATTATGAGTCAATCGTATAAAATCCTTTATAGTCAAATGTATAAAATCCTTTTTAGTCAAATGTATAAAATCCTTTTTAGTCAAATGTATAAAATCCTTCACGTGTCAGAATGAAATATTTGCCCAAAAACACCAACAACGTTTTGTTTTTTTAATCTTTTACTCCTGTTACATATGAAACAAAAGCCTCTCATGGGGGAGGGAAGGCCACATGGTCCATGAAGAAAGCTGGATCTTTCCTTTTTTAAGACTTATCTTTCGGATTTCATAGCCGATCAAACCGGAGAGAATAATCCGCGGACCATCCAGGCTTCATGGATCTTGTGGGCCAGGTTTCCTCGCCAAGGGGCCACGGCTTTCGGTTTCGGCCTTCTTTGTCTCCGGTGTCCTAGGGAGCAAAGACCAGCAAGGACTCCCTTCTGAAAGAGGGAGCAAGCAGGCGTTCCCACCTCTGCTTTTAAATGCTGATGAGGTCATTGGTCACCAGAGGCGTGTCCTGTGACCGGTCAAAGTTTCCTGTTCACGCTTTTCAAAATAAAAGTCTCCAAATGACTGATTAATGTGCAAAATTTTAGCATGAATCATAACATACATCGGCGGAAAATTAATCTTTTAATTACAAATGAACACTCTGGGGGTTCTTCCTTGTTTTTGCAGATGCTTCTAAATGAAATGTATTTGTGGCAGTATGATTAGCTACAGCGTTGACTTTGATTCCAAAGGAATCCACAACTCCAACTTTCATGTTTTGTTTCTTTTTTTTGCGGTTAGCTCCAGAATGTTCTGGGAGGGGCCACCGGATCTTGCGCAACCCTCGTCGGAGCGTGGACTTTGACTCCAGCGAAGTCCAGAGCTCCAACATCCAAGATCTGGTCTGTGACCACTCCCTGGAGGCGGGTTGGTACCGGTTCAAGATCGGAAACGAGCCGGCACAAATGCCCACCGAGTGTGTTGAGGCGAGTACAAAAAAAAAAATGTAGGACAGGATTTAGTAAACTGAAAATGTGTGAGGGCCTAGTATTCAGCCTGGGATTCTTTGAACAGTCTTTGATAAATTCACCCTCCGTCAAAGGTTCATAGTGCTTTTTGATCAGCGTCGTACGAGGTCGAGCAGACCTCGTAGCTCGCCTTTGTAGCATTTTCATTTGACTCGCAGGGTCTGGTGAAAAAGCGCTGCTGTGAGGTTAAAACAGCCTCCAGTCGCCTCCCCTTTTCACAGCGTTTGCTTCTATTTAGCGTTTAGTAGTCAGCATTTTTCGTGTAAGGATTTTTCCAGCTTTAATTTTGAAAATCGCTAGGATTGAAATGAATTATTCTTGACTGCAATCAGTAAACAAATTTGCCTCTAGGTGTTGCTGGTGCTCCACCATAAATCTTTTTATTCTCTAAAGGATTCTAGAATTTCCTACACTGATGAATGTTAAATTGTTGTTAATTGAGTTGTTTTGAGTTCTGATATGAATTGGTAATCCCAAGAAAATGGAATCAATGAATTATGCCGATGGAAATAACACACGCGATTTACTAACACAGAAAATTTGAAAAGAGACCGAACTATCGGTCAGTTCCTCTTTTTATGTGTTCCAGGGGCGCTTGACCAGATAATGCCTGTCTATGGGCGTGGTCTTAGATATCTGATTATGCCTCTATGGGTGTGGTCTTAGATATCTGATACTAGCAGTATCGGGTGACGGTGTTTGAAATTGTTAAACTTGCTAGAAAGCCAAAGAAGTGAGAAATTTGCGTAATGTTCTGTCCTCGAGAATGTCCCTCCAATCGACATAATTACATACGGTGAGAACATTATTTTATCAATACATTGCCTTGGACGATACCAACTGTATTACGATACCAAACTGTATGTAACATCCTACATGCCGACATTTCTTGTGTAAATATTGTGTAAATTATAACTATAACCTTATCCTCCTTGTTTTATAACCTTATCTTCTCTGTTCCTTTATCTTCTTGGCTTTTTTACCTCACTTTGAATGTGTGAAACTGGAGTGTCATGCCCAATTTCGTTGTCACAATATGTTAACCCATTTTGTAACGATGACAATAAAGGTATATTCTATTCTATTCTATTCTATTCTATTCTAATTACATTCAAAACTGTCACGAGGGGGACCGGACCAGAACGGAGGCAGGAGGCAGGAAGGGAGAACTCAATTGCGTTGACGATCAAAACTTTTATTTACCAAAATAAAAGTCGTCCAAAACTCAGGGACAAGACAGAACAAACAGGCTTTAAGAAAAACGTGCAAACACAGGTTTCTTCCGACTCAAACGAAACAGGACAGCGCAAAACAGAACGGGAAATGCAGACAGAAAATGCAAAACAGAAACTGCAAGCAGAAAATGCAATGAGCCAGCACCCGCAAAACCCACAACCCACCCTTAAGTAGCGCATACGCAAATTAGCTGATCTACTGCTGCCGTGCCCAGGGGGCAGGGCCAGCCGGTCGCCACGGCGACCATGCTGGACACGACAAAAACTTGTTATCCGATTTCATTATGGTACCTGTTAAAATGGTATGTTCCGGAACTGTCCATTGTTCCATCCATTCCAAAGTTCTGAGTTACTTGGAAATCAATTTTGTGCTGCGCTCATTTGCTCTACGGTCGTCTGGCAGTCTCTTGGTAGATAAGCTAAACACAGAAGTTTCGAATTTTGGTGAAATCATCCTCCAAATTTTTACTTGTCCTGGAAGAGGCGACCCTCACAGTCAACTTTCCTTTTTTATTTTATTTACAGTCGGCATTTCGGAAACGGGGTGGGCTAAAATTCTCACAGAAAGCCAAGGCAAGGTGGCAAATTGTTATGTATTTTTTCGCAAAATGTAGGACAAAATAAATGCTCAAATAAATGCCAAAATTTGTAAAGTAATAAATTGCAGATTTCTTTTTATTTTCTGATATATTTTGTCGCATAATATTAACATTTTTGGGGGCTTATTTAGTCGGTTGTAAGATACAGAACTGTACTTTTTGAGTGGAAGTACAATGTTGGCAACAAGATTCACTTGATAGAATTGAAAATTATTGGAATGCAACACAAACTTTTTCTTTTTTCCGTGTTTTTTTTCTACTTTATTTTTTAATTCCTTTCAAAAAATCTCATTGTGTTTATTTTTTCCAAGCTGTTACTTTTTTCTTTTTGTTCTCTATTTACTTTTTTCTTACATTTCTTTCTTTTCTTTTTTTCTATTTTTTTTCTAAATTTTTCCTTCTTTTTTTCTATTCCTTTTGTTTCTGTTTTTCTCAGTTTTTCACTAGTTTTTGATTTTGGTATTTTTTTCTTTTTTGTTCTATTCCCCCCTTCCTTTAAGTTATTTTGTGCATAAGTTTACATCATATTTGGTCATGTTGGGATGAAAGAAGCAGAACCAACCTGAAAAGCCGTTTAGGACCCGAAAGAGCCGGTTCCTTTTAGTGAGCCGAGCCGAAGAAGCCGGCTCCCCGACAAACTCTTTTTCTTCTTTTTTTCTGTGTTTTTTTTTCTACTTTTTTTTTAATTCCTTTCAGAAAATCTCATTGTGTTTATTTTTTCCAAGCTGTTACTTTTTTCTTTTGTTCTCTATTTCCTTTTTTTTTACTTTGTTTCTTTCTTTTCTTTTTTTCTGGCTTTTTTTCTGAATTTGTCCTTCTTTTTTTCCATTCCTTTTGTTTCCTTTTTTCTCAGTTTTTCACTACTTTTTTGATTTTGGTATTTTTTTTCTTTTTTGTTCTATGCCCACCTTAACAATTTTACATAATGTTTGGTCATGTTGGGATCAAAGAAGCAAAAACAACACGAAGAGCCGTTTAGGACCCGAAAGAGCCGGTTCCTTTTAGTGAGCCGAGCCGAAGAAGCCGGTTCTCGACAAACTCTACTAACTTTACTCAACTTCGTTCTACTCCGACTCGACTTCAAAATACCGTATTTAGGACACAACGTCAGGGGAACCCGTGTATTTTGACCTTCATGCACTGTAACTTTGACTTAAGTCGCTTCTTATTTAGTAATTTTGAGCCCTGATTTTTGTGCGCTGGCTAGATTTTAGTTTTCGGCCAAAAAAAGTGATAAAAGTCTTCTTGTCTCCTTTCCCAGATGAACCATTGCGGAACGCAAGCGCCAGTTTGGCTACGGCTGAACGGCAAATCGTTGCCGTCAGCGGGCGAAATTCTGCACGTGTCGGCTTGCGCCACCTGGAGGTTTTTCCGCGGAAGCGCAAAAGATTGTTGCCTCTTCCGGATTCCCGTCAGCATCCGAAACTGCGGGAATTTCTTCGTTTACTTCCTGCAGCCCACCCACGGATGCATGGGATACTGCGCACAAGGTTGGAGACCCCTGCGAAAAACAATCACCCCTATTTGTCCATCATTTTGAGTTTTTGTCCTCTTTTTCTCTCCTCTTCTAATTTTTTCTCCACCTATTTTGTCCACTTTTTCTTCTACGTCCTCCCTTACGTCTCCAATGTTACTCCATTTTTTGTCCATATTTTCTCCTTTTAATCCTCCACTCTTTCTTCCCCTTTACTTCTACGTTCTCCTCCTCGTCTTCCTCCACGTCTCCTATGTTTCTCCACTTTTTGTCCACTTTTTGTCCACTTTTTGTCCAGTTTTTCTTGCAGTTTTTCCCTTCATTTTTTTATCGACTTTATCTCCAATTTTTCTCTACTTTTCCTCCACTTTTACTTCCACGTCCTTCTCCACGCCTTTCTCTAAGTCTTCCTCCACGTCTCCAATGTTTCTCCACTTTTTGTCCACATTTTCTCCCTTTAATCCTCCACTCAGTCTTCCCCTTTACTTCTACGTTTTCCTACACGTCTTCCTCCACATCTCCTATGTTTCTCCACTTTGTGTCCACTTTTTGTCCAGTTGTTCTTCCAGTTTTTCCCTTCAGTTTTTTTATCGACTTTATCTCCAATTTTTCTCTACTTTTCCTCCACTCTTTCTTCCATGTCTTTCTCCACGCCTTTCTCTAAGTCTTCCTCAAGGTCTCTAACGTTTCTCCACTTTTTGTCCACATTTTCTCCTTTTAATCCTTCACTTTTTCTTCCCCTTTACTTCTACGTTTTCCTCCAGGTCTTCCTCCACGTCTCCTATGTTTCTCCACTTTGTGTCCACTTTTTTGTCCAGTTTTTCTTGCAGTTTTTCCCTTCATTTTTTTATCAACTTTATCTCCAATTTTTCTCTACTTTTCCTCCACCCTTTCTTCCATGTTTTTCTCCACGCCTTTCTCTAAGTCTTCCGCAAGGTCTCTAACGTTTCTCCACTTTTTGTCCACTTTTTCTTTTTTCCTTTCAGTTTTCATCCACTTTTCCTCCAATGTTTCTCCACTTTTCTCCACATTTTCTCCTTTCCCCGCCTACTTTTTCCTCCATTTTTCTTCCACGTCTCCTATGTCTCTCCACTTTTTGTCCAGTTTTTCTTGCAGTTTTACCCTTCAGTTTTTTGACGACATTATCTCCAATTTTTCTCTACTTTTCCTCCACTCTTACTTTCACCTTTCTCCACGCCTTTCTCTAAGTCTTCCTCAAGGTCTCTAACGTTTCTCCACTTTTTGTCCACATTTTCTCCTTTTAATCCTTCACTTTTTCTTCCCCTTTACTTCTACGTTTTCCTCCAGGTCTTCCTCCACGTCTCCTATGTTTCTCCACTTTTTGTCCACGTTTTGTCCAGTTATTCTTCCAGTTTTTCCCTTCAGTTTTTTATCGACTTTATCTCCAATTTTTCTCTACTTTTCCTCCACTCTTTCTTCCATGTCTTTCTCCACGCCTTTCTCTAAGTCTTCCTCAAGGTCTCTCACGTTTCTACACTTTTTTTCCACTTTTTCTTTTTTCCTTTCAGTTTTCATCCACTTTTCCTCCAATGTTCCTCCACTTTTTCTCCACATTTTCTCCTTTCCCCGCCTACTTTTTCCTCCACTTTTTCTTCCACGTCTCCTGTTTCTCCACTTTTTGTCCACTTTTTTGTCCAGTTTTTTTTACGGTTTTTCCCTTCAGTTTTTTAACGACATTATCTCCAATTTTTCTCTACTTTTCCTCCACTCTTACTTCCACGTCCTTCTCCACGCCTTTCTCTAAGTCTTCCTCCACGTCTCCAATGGTTCTCCACTTTTTGTCCACATTTTCTCCTTTTAATCCTTCACTTTTTCTTCCCCTTTACTTCTACGTTTTCCTCCAGGTCTTCCTCCACGTCTCCTATGTTTCTCCACTTTTTGTCCACGTTTTGTCCAGTTATTCTTCCAGTTTTTCCCTTCAGTTTTTTATCGACTTTATCTCCAATTTTTCTCTACTTTTCCTCCACTCTTTCTTCCATGTCTTTCTCCACGCCTTTCTCTAAGTCTTCCTCAAGGTCTCTCACGTTTCTACACTTTTTTTCCACTTTTTCTTTTTTCCTTTCAGTTTTCATCCACTTTTCCTCCAATGTTCCTCCACTTTTTCTCCACATTTTCTCCTTTCCCCGCCTACTTTTTCCTCCACTTTTTCTTCCACGTCTCCTGTTTCTCCACTTTTTGTCCACTTTTTTGTCCAGTTTTTTTTACGGTTTTTCCCTTCAGTTTTTTAACGACATTATCTCCAATTTTTCTCTACTTTTCCTCCACTCTTACTTCCACGTCCTTCTCCACGCCTTTCTCTAAGTCTTCCTCCACGTCTCCAATGGTTCTCCACTTTTTGTCCACATTTTCTCCTTTTAATCCTTCACTTTTTCTTCCCCTTTACTTCTACGTTTTCCTCCAGGTCTTCCTCCACGTCTCCTATGTTTCTCCACTTTTTGTCCACGTTTTGTCCAGTTATTCTTCCAGTTTTTCCCTTCAGTTTTTTATCGACTTTATCTCCAATTTTTCTCTACTTTTCCTCCACTCTTTCTTCCATGTCTTTCTCCACGCCTTTCTCTAAGTCTTCCTCAAGGTCTCTCACGTTTCTACACTTTTTTTCCACTTTTTCTTTTTTCCTTTCAGTTTTCATCCACTTTTCCTCCAATGTTCCTCCACTTTTTCTCCACATTTTCTCCTTTCCCCGCCTACTTTTTCCTCCACTTTTTCTTCCACGTCTCCTGTTTCTCCACTTTTTGTCCACTTTTTTGTCCAGTTTTTTTTACGGTTTTTCCCTTCAGTTTTTTAACGACATTATCTCCAATTTTTCTCTACTTTTCCTCCACTCTTACTTCCACGTCCTTCTCCACGCCTTTCTCTAAGTCTTCCTCCACGTCTCCAATGGTTCTCCACTTTTTGTCCACATTTTCTCCCTTTAATCCACTCATTCTTCCCCTTTACTTCTACGTTTTCCTCCTCGTCTTGCTCCACGTCTCCTATGTTTCTCCACTTTGTGTCCACTTTTTTGTCCAGTTTTTCTTGCAGTTTTTCCCTTCATTTTTTTATCAACTTTATCTCCAATTTTTCTCTACTTTTCCTCCACTCTTACTTCCACGTCCATCTCCACGCCTTTCTCTAAGTCTTCCTTCACGTCTCCAATGTTTCTCCATTTTTTGTCCACATTTTCTCCTTTTAATCCTCCACTCTTTCTTCCCCTTTACTTCTACGTTTTCCTCCACGTCTTCCTCCACGTCTCCTATGTTTCTCCACTTTTTGTCCACTTTTTGTCCAGTTTTTCTTCCAGTTTTTCCCTTCAGTTTTTTTATCGACTTTATCTACAATTTTTCTCTACTTTTCCTCCACTTTTACTTCCACATCCTTCTCCACGCCTCTCTCCAAGTCTTCCTTCACGTCTCCAATGTTTCTCCACTTTTTGTCCACATTTTCTCCCTTTGATCCTCCACTCTTTCTTCCCCTTTACTTCTACGTTTTCCTCCACGTCTTCCCCCACGTCTTCCTCCACGTCTTCCTCCACGTCTCCTTTGTTTCTCCACTTTTTGTCCACTTTTTTGTCCAGTTATTCTTCCAGTTTTTCCCTTCAGTTTTTTTATCGACTTTTTCTCCAATTTTTCTCTACTTTTCCTCCACTTTTACTTCCACATCCTTCTCCACGCCTCTCTCCAAGTCTTCCTTCACGTCTCCAATGTTTCTCCACTTTTTGTCCACATTTTCTCCCTTTGATCCTCCACTCTTTCTTCCCCTTTACTTCTACGTTTTCCTCCACGTCTTCCCCCACGTCTTCCTCCACGTCTTCCTCCACGTCTCCTTTGTTTCTCCACTTTTTGTCCACTTTTTTGTCCAGTTATTCTTCCAGTTTTTCCCTTCAGTTTTTTTATCGACTTTTTCTCCAATTTTTCTCTACTTTTCCTCCACTCTTACTTCCACGTCCTTCTCCACGCCTTTCTCTAAGTCTTCCTCCATGTCTCGAATGTTTCTCCACCTTTTGGCCACATTTTCTCCCTTTGATCCTCCACTCTTTCTTCCCCTTTACTTCTACGTTTTCCTCCACGTCTTCCTCCACGTCTCGAATGTTTCTCCACTTTTTGTCCACTTTTTGTCCAGTTTTTCTTGCAGTTTTTCCCTTCAGTTTTTTATCGACTATCTCCAATTTTTCTCTACTTTTCCTCCACTTTTACTTCCACGTCTTTCTCCACGCCTTTCTCTAAGTCTTCCTCCATGTCTCTAACGTTTCTCCACTTTTTGTCCACTTTTTCTTTTTTCCTTTCAGTTTTCCTCCTCTATTTCTTCCACTTTTTCATCCACGCTCTCCGCACATTTTGTCCAAATCCCCTTCACTAATTCTCCACTTTTTGTGTCTGTTGCAGTTCCCCTATCGACGCCCAGGTTGTGCCCACCGGGTGAGGTGGAGAGCAACGGTTGGTGCAGAGGTGAGCCCACTTGAGAACAGGGGAGAGAGGGACTGAGAGAGAGAGAGGGAAACTGAGAGAGAGAGGGAGAGAGAGGAAGAGAGAGAGACTGGGTGTGAGATATGTTTATCCTCCTACGGCACAGGTGTCAAACAGGCGGCCCGCGGGCCAAATCAGGCCCGCTAAGGGATTGAATCCGGCCCGCGAGACAACACTCAGAGAAGCGCAAGAGAAAAACGAGTCAAAGCCAGGTGCCTCTGACAAAGACACTGTACTTGTATTTCTCTCTCTCTCTCTCTCTCTCTCTCTGTCTCTCTCTCTCTCTCTCTCTCTCTCTCTCTCTTTCTTTCTTTCTTTCTTTTTTTCTTTCTTTCTTTCTTTCTTTTCCACCCGTTTTCTCCTACTCTGTCTCTGTCTCTTTCTTTCTTTCTTTCTTTGTTTCTCTCTTTCTTTTCCACCCGTTTTCTCCTACTCTGTCTCTGTCTCTTTCTTTCTTTCTTTCTTTTCCACCCGTTTTCTCCTACTCTGTCTCTTTCTCTCTCTCTCTCTTTCTTTCTTTCTTTTCCACCCGTTTTCTCCTACTCTGTCTCTTTCTCTCTCTCTCTCTTTCTTTCTTTCTTTTCCACCCGTTTTCTCCTACTCTGTCTCTGTCTCTTTCTCTCTTTCTTTCTTTCTTTTCCACCCGCTTTCTCCTACTCTGTCTCTGTCTCTTTTTCTCTCTCTCTTTCTCTCTTTCTTTCTTTCTTTTCCACCCGTTTTCTCCTACTCTGTCTCTGTCTCTTTTTCTCTCTCTCTTTCTCTCTTTCTTTCTTTCTTTTCCACCCGTTTTCTCCTACTCTTTCTCTGTCTCTTTCTTTCTTTCTTTCTTTCTTTTCCACCCGTTTTCTCCTACTCTGTCTCTTTCTCTCTCTCTTTCTTTCTTTCTTTTCCACCCGTTTTCTCCTACTCTGTCTCTTTCTCTCTCTCTCTCTTTCTTTCTTTCTTTTCCACTCATTTTCTCCTACTCAGTCTCTGTCTCTTTCTCTCTTTCTTTCTTTCTTTTCCACCCGTTTTCTCCTACTCTGTCTCTGTCTCTTTCTCTCTTTCTTTCTTTCTTTTCCACCCGTTTTCTCCTACTCTGTCTCTGTCTTTTTCCCTCTGTGTCTCTTTCTCTTCCTTTGTTTGCCTTGTCTCTTTCTCTTCCTTTGTTTGCCTTGTCTCTTTCTCTCTCTGTGTCTTTTAACCTCTTTTGCTCTAACTTCCTAGTTTCCTTTTCTCTCTTTTCTCTTTCTCTCTTCCTACCCTTTGCGCTTTCTTTTCTCTTTTCTCTCCTTCTGTCTTTCTATTTCTCTTTGGATTTCTTTCTTCCTCTTCCTTTCTTTTCCCCCTCTCTCACGGGTTTTCATCTTTTGTTTCTCACGCTCTCTCCCTTTCTCTCTTTTTCTTTTTTTATCCCGGCCTCTCTCCATTTCCCTCCCTCTTTCTCTTATTTCTTTATCTCTCTTTTTCTTTCTCTTGAATCTACTAGTCCGGCCCCCGACAGAATGTTTGTTCTATCGTGTGGCCCCCGAGTTCAAATGAGTTTGACACCCCTGTCCTACAGAAACCATTACATTTCCTCAAACTTTTTTGAAAAAAAAGCCACTAGGGGGTGCCAAAGAGCCGCATACCCCTCCAAAACTGCTTGTTCTGGAACACTAAAGTAAACAATAAAACCTTAAAAAGAGTCATTAACACATCCCAGAAAATCATGGGCTTTTAAAGTGCTTGATAAGTACTTGAATTTTGCCCATACAGAAGGTATACGAATCCTGTTTTGAGCAATAACCGCTCTCACTCTGAGACGTTCTCCTTGCGGACAGCCTCGACGCCGTCCTTGCCGTCTCGACCAATCGTCAGCCCGGAGATAATCGGCGACGGCGTCCGTTTGAGATGCTCCTTCGTGCCGCCGCCGTTCCATTCGGCGTTGGGTTTCCACGTGGTTTGGGCGAGACACGTCGGAAACAGCATGAAGGCCGAGATCCGCCGGGAGTCCACCCGGAAGGCCTTTTCATTGGTCGAAATGGACGGCGTCCACTTCAGACTGGGAGAGACGGTAACGCGAAACAGATTGTCACGTTTAAAACTTTCGTAGACGTTCAAAATAAGGAGAGAAGACATCAACGGATTTTGTACTTGCGAGGAGGACGGTGAGAGAAGCCTTTAGATAAGGACTATCTGTCCCTGTTCCTAAGCCATCTATTTTTCTTAAAACTTCAAGGTTAGAAAAAAACAGATGAGCCTTAAAGGGTGTGGATATCAAAGAACAGCAGTTATGTAAAGTCAAGTCATGTTTATTTATTTATCCCTGAATCACAGGAAGTCTCAAAGGGCTGTACAGACTACAGACTATTATTACGCCATCCCCTGATCTAAAACCTACATGAGGGCAAGGAAAACCTCAAAAACCTCAAGTCATGTTTACTTGTGACTCCCTTGATCACCAAGAGTCTCAAAGGGCTGCACAGACCACAGACTATTGCACACTACAGACTATTATGACACCATCCCCTGATCTAAAACCAACATGAGGGCAAGGAAAAACTCAAAACCTCAGTCAAGTCATGTTTATTTGTGACGCATTTAATCACAAAGAGTCTCAAAGGTCTGCACAGACCACATACTATTGCAAACTAAAGACTATTATGAAACCATCCCCTGATCTAAAACTGCATGAGGGCAAGGAAAAACTCAAAAACCTCAAGTCAAGTTATGTTTATTTGTGGCGCCCTTAATCACAAGGAGTCTCAAAGAGCTGCACAGACTATTATTACGCCATCCCCTGATCTAAAACCTACATGAGGGCAAGGAAAAACTTAAAAACCTAAAGTCAAGTCATGTTTATTTGTGACACCCTTAATCACAAGGAGTCTCAAAGAGCTGCACAGACTATTATGACGCCATCCCCTGATCTAAAACCTACATGAGGGCAAGGAAAACCTCAAAAACCTCAAGTCAAGTCCTGTTTACTTGTGACGCCCTTAATGACAAAGAGTCTCAAAGGGCTGCACAGACCACATACTATTGCAAACTAAAGACTATTATGAAACCATCCCCTGATCTAAAACCTTCATGAGGGCAAGGAAAAACTCAAAAAACTCGAGTCAAGTCATGTTTATTTGTGGCGCCCTTAATCACAAAGAGTCTCAAAGGTCTGCACAGACCACATACTTTTGCAAACTAAAGACTATTATGAAACCATCCCCTGATCTAAAACTGCATGAGGGCAAGGAAAAACTCAAAAACCTCAAGTCAAGTCATGTTTATTTGTGGCGCCCTTAATCACAAGGAGTCTCAAAGAGCTGCACAGACTATTATTACGCCATCCCCTGATCTAAAACCTACATGAGGGCAAGGAAAACCTCAAAAACCTCAAGTCATGTTTACTTGTGACGCCCTTAATGACAAAGAGTCTCAAAGGGCTGCACAGACCACATACTATTGCAAACTAAAGACTATTATGAAACCATCCCCTGATCTAAAACTGCATGAGGGCGAGGAAAAACTCAAAAACCTCAAGTCAAGTCATGTTTTTTTGTGGCGCCCTTAATCGCAAGGAGTCTCAAAGAGCTGCACAGACTATTATTACGCCATCCCCTGATCTAAAACCTACATGAGGGCAAGGAAAACCTCAAAAACCTCAACTCAAGTCCTGTTTACTTGTGACGCCCTTAATGACAAAGAGTCTCAAAGGGCTGCACAGACCACATACTATTGCAAACTAAAGACTATTATGAAACCATCCCCTGATCTAAAACTGCATGAGGGCAAGGGAAAACTCAAAAAACTCGAGTCAAGTTATGTTTATTTGTGGCGCCCTTAATCACAAGGAGTCTCAAAGAGCTGCACAGACTAGACTATTACGACACCATCCCCTGATCTAAAACCTACATTACTGTCTTTTGGCGATGTGTCATTCGCAAACGAAATGGCTCCAGGAGCTGGCTTCTCGAAGTGAACAAAAGGAGCTAGAACATATTATTAGGAATAGATCTCCTAGGTTACAAAAGCAGAATCACCCTAAAGGCTGTGGATATCAAGGAACAGCAACATGATTGGCTGATAGCAGTGTTCATTTGAGCTGTGAAAAGTGATCGGTTTTACTTGCTAGTATTCTTTTGTTTATTTTCTTTCGTCGAATCGTTCGCTTCAACACGTGTGTTTTCCTTGCCTTCGCGGTCTTCTGAAGAATTTCTCTGCCGTTTTTTCGTGCCGGAATTATTGTATAGTTTTCGAGAACAAATCACGGCATTGAGATGGACCAATAACTAGCATCTTTTCAGAGTAAAGGCGCAAAAAGATGAGTGACATCCATTCTTTGATCTCAGTGAGGCAGGCCTCCAAATTTCCACAGTGAGTGTCATCTGCGTAGCAATGAAAACAGATATGATACTAGCGAATAATATCACCTCATGGAAGCATGTCAATGCTGAAAAGAAGGGGGCCAAGTATTGAACCCTGCGGAACACCACAGGTAACACTAAAGGGCTCAGATGTCTTTTCACCATATTTAACACAGTCCGTCCTATCTGAGAGGTAGGATCTGAACCAAAAGAGGATGGTCTTCTTTGCTTTTGATAAAATGCATGTCTGCTATTAGTTTGGATAGACGTTGGACGTCGGAGATACAATACTGGGCCCCAAGGCTAGCCATGATGCTAAATTAAAACCCCAATAACATCATCCAGTGGACCGATAGTGGCCCCCGGGAGGATCGTTTAAGACACAGGTGTCAAACTGACGGCCCGTGGGCCAGATCAGGCCCGCTAAGGGATTGAATCCGGCCCGCGAGACAACACTCAGAGAAGCGCAAGAGAAAAACAAGCTGCAGGTTGAAATAGGTCAACTTGATGTTGCCAAAGCCAGGTGCCTCTCACAAAGACACTGTACTTTTATTTAACTCTCTCTCTCTCTCTCTCTGTCTCTCTCTGTCTCTATGTCTGTCTCTGTCTGTCTCTGTGTCTGTCTCTGTCTGTCTCTGACTGTCTGTCTCTCTGTCTGTCTCTGTCTGTCTTTCTGTCTGTCTCTCTCTCTCTCTCTGTCTGTCTGTCTCTTTCTCTCTGTCTGTCTGTCTCTCCCTGTCTGTCTCTCTCTCTCTGTCTGTCTGTCTCTCTCTCCCCTTTTTTCCCAGTCTGTCTCTTTCACTCTCCGTGTCTCTCTCTTTCTCTTCCATTGTTGCTCTTTGTCTCTTTCTCTCTCTGTGTCTTTTTAACTTCTTTTGCTCTAACTTCCTTTTTTCCTTTTCTCTCTTTTCTCTCTCTCTCTCTTCATACCCTTTGCGCTTTTTTTCTCTTTTCTCTCCTTCTGTCTTTCTATTTATCTTTGAATTTCTCTCTTCCTCCCCCTTTCTTTTCCCCCTCTCTCACGACTTTTTATCTTTTGTTTCTCACGCTCTCTCCCTCTCTCTCTTTTTCTTCCTTTGTCCCGCCTTCTCTCCTTTTCCCTCCCTCTTTCTCTTAGTACTTCATCTCTTTTTCTTTCTCTTAAATCTACTCGTCCGGACCCCGACAGAATGTTTGTTCTATCGTGTGGCCCCCGAGTTAAAATGAGTTTGACACCCCTGGTTTAAGACCACTGCGCTAAACATGCAACTATTCTGAGGCGGCCTGGTGCGAGCTTCTCATCTTCTGCTCTGAGTAACAAGCGCTGACAAGTTTTTTTTGCACGCGGCAGGAGGCCCCCCGAAAAAAAAAAGGAAAGCTTAGAGGATTACGCGGACTGTTGATAATAAGACGCTAATGTGTTTATGGCTTCATTTCCTGGAGCAATTACTGCTGGCGGGGAAATATGAAGAAGCCAGGCTAAAATGAGGTCATAAAACAGCTGCGGAGCGGCAACTCGCCATATTCCGACTTGGGATTAGACGCTAACATGCTCCGATGGGCCCCACGTAAATTGATTTTAGGGAACAGAACTGGGCCCAAGGTCAGTTTCAAGAACTGGTCCTGTTTTGATGGATCGCAAACATCTTGTCCGGTCCAAGAACATAAGAAAAACACGTGAGACATCTGTAAAAAGAATCCATTTCGAAATTATAGATCGATCTTACAGTCATCAACGCGGCCCAGAAAATCATGGGCGGCTCTCTGCGCCACAGCCGATTTAGAATGACACAAAAACGAAACGCAATTCCGAGATTATAGTTGAACCTAATGATAAATTTACCTGAAGAGCCATATTAAACCACCCCAAAACTTTGAAGATGCAGATAATTAAAAGCTTTATATAAGCCTTATAAGGAGGACAACACATATTGCGTGTGTGTATATCTGGGGCCCATTCCAGATATCTTCGGGCAGTGGGCAGGGGACACCCTGAACTGGTTGTCAGCCAATCGCAGGGCACACAGAGACAGACAACTCGCTCGCTCATTCACACCTAGGGACAATTTGGACCGGCCAAATCACCTGAAATGCATGTTTTTGGAATGTGGGAGGAAGTGCCCGGAGGAAACCCACGCAAGCACGGGGAGAACATGCAAACTCCACACAGGAGGTTCGATCTCAGACAACTCACTCGCTCATTGACACCTAGGGACAATTTGGACCGGCCAAATCACCTGAAATGCATGTCTTTGGAATGTGGGAGGAAACCGGAGTGCCCGGAGGAAACCCACGCAAGCACGGGGAGAACATGCAAACTCCACACAGGAGGTTCGATCTCAGACAACTCACTCGCTCATTGACACCTAGGGACAATTTGGACCGGCCAAATCACCTGAAATGCATGTTTTTGGAATGTGGGAGGAAACCGGAGTGCCCGGAGGAAACCCACGCAAGCACGGGGAGAACATACAAACTCCGCACAGGAAGTCTGTAGCTGGATTTGAACCCATGACCTCAGAACTGTGCCGCACACTCGCTAACCACAGCGCTGCCGTGCTCTGAGATGTAAACAATGTTCACTAAATTGTTAGCAGTGATAATAAGATCAACTAGACAATTCCCGCGGCAATTCTAAGAGTTGTGATTGATCTGGAAGATGATCCCGGTATGTATATATAGCCCCGGTTGTTAGCATTAGGAGTTAGCATATAGTTTTTAGCTCAGAGAGATGTTTCTGTCATTTTTTACTTGGTTCTGTGGGGGGACTCCGCCCCCCCCTCTCCCCCAACCCCGGTACTGGCAAGTTCATTTGAGATGGGCCCAGAACCGTTACCAACAATGCCTTGTGGAGGTCTAAAAAAACACATTCATGGTAAAACCATAGTAATAACACTGTTATTACACATTAAAAACTTTTAAAATATACATGTTTAAATAGAATGGGCCGTTCGATTTGAATTGGCCCATCCGGAATGCATTGAGCCCATTCAATTTGCTGAGTCGTTAGCATGTTAGCATTAGAATGATCTTTCAGCATGAAGAAGTTAGCATTTAGCCGTTAGCATCACTTTTTAGCATGTATCCGTTAGCATAACTCATTAACATGAGGCCATTAGCATAATTTATAAATATGAAGTCGTTAAAATATAGCCATTACCAAAACTTTTAAGCATGAAGAAGTTAGCATTAAGCCATTAGCTGTACTTTTTAGCATGTATCCATTAGCATAACTCATCAACATGAGGCCATTAGCATAAATTGTAAATATGAATTCGTCAAATTATAGCCATTACCAAAAATGTTTAGCATGAAAACGTTAGCATTTAGCCCTTAGCATCACTTTTTAGCATGCAACTGTTAGGGGCAGAGTCCCCCCACACAACCAAGTAAAAAAATGACAGAAACATCTCTCTGGGTTAAAAATTTTATGCTAACTCCTAATGCTAACAACCGGGGCTATATATACATACCGGGATCATCTCACAACTCTTAGAATTGCCGCGGGAATTGTCTAGTGTTTACTTAAAATCCCGCTGAATAAAACTTTAACTCGCTTCTCCTTCAAGGTTTTTTAGAGTACCATGACGAATTATACATCAAAAACTCCAGCTCGACCGGGAGTAACATTTTATTTTCTGGGTTACCCATATCCGTCACCACGACGACATAACTGGCGATTTAAAAACCCAGAATTTCCCATTTAATTTGAATGGGACCATCTCAAATCATCTTTCCAATACCAGGGGGATGTGGGGGGGAAGACCTAACTGTAGGCCTAATCCCATTACTTCCCCTTGATTTTGCTCCTTACTCCTGCAAATCTAGATCATGAGGAGACAGAGACTGTCCCATTCCTTTGTTAAGCGTAGGGGAAGGGGGAAGGGACATTGCACTCTTTTATGACACGTTTTTCCTCGAACGCCACGTCTGATCTCGTAAATCAGGGGAGTCAAAGTCATTTGAACTCGGGGGCCACACGATAAAACAAACAGTCTCTCGGGGGCCGGACTAGTAGATTCAAGAGAAAGAAAAAGAGAGATAAAGAAATAAGAGAAAGAGGGAGGAAAAAGAGAGAGGGCGGTACAAAGAAACAAAAAGAGAGAGAGGGAGAGAGCGTGAGAAACAGAAGATAAAAAGTCGTGAGAGAGGGGGAAAAGAAAGGGAGAGGAGTAAAGAAATCCAAAGAGAAATAGGAAGACAGAAGGAGAGAAAAGAGAAAGGAAAGCCCGAAGGGTGGGAAGAGAGAAAGAGAAAAGAGAGAAAAGGAAAAAAGGAAGTTAGAGGAAAAGAAGTTAAAGAGACAAAGAGCAACAAATGAAGAGAAAAAGAGAGACACGGAGAGTGAAAGAGACAGAGACAGAGTGGGAGAAAAGGGGTGGAAAAGAAAGAGAGAGAGGGAGAGAGAGAGAGAGAGAGAGAGAGTGACATAGAGAGTGAAAGAGACAGAGACAGAGAGTGGGAAAAAAAGGGGTGGAAAAGAAAGAGAGAGAGAGAGAGAGAGAGAGAGAGAATGACAAAGAGTGAAAGAGACAGAGAGTGGAATAAAAAGGGTGGAAAAGAGAGAGAGAGAGTGTGAGAGAGAGAAATAAATACAAGTACAGTGTCTTTGTTCGAGGCACCTGGCTTTGGCAACATCAAGTGGACATATTTCAACCTGTAGCTTGTTTTTCTCTTGCGCTTCTCTGAGTGTTGTCTGGCGGGCCGGATTCAATCCCTTAGCGGGCCTGATTTGGCCCGCGGGCCGCCTCTTTGACACCTGTGTCGTAAATGATATTCACTACGTTGTTATCAATAATAATAAAGACTCTATTCATTCTTAAATCAAAGATTGTTGATGTATGTCTTGCAGTACTTGTGCAGCGTGTCCACATTCTCACTCAACATCAGCAACAGTCGCTCGTCCCCCAGGGAGAGCGAAGCCTTTTTCGCCGGCTTGAAGGTGAACAGACCCTCTTGTTGGAAACTACGGCGAAAGAAAAAAAACATAAACCTGAGTCTGTTCCTTGTTTCTAGTTCTCTGTGGAGTCGTTAAAGCTAGCGGAGAATGGCGAGGAGCATGAGGTCACCCTCCACAGCACTGTTCCTCTCCCTTGCCATGACCTCAACCGGTGTGGGGTCCCTTTGGTGCTAGGGGTCCACGACCAAGGTCAGATTAACCTTCATCCACCGTGAAGAATTCTGGGAAATCCCTTCGTGAAACTTAAGCTCGTAGAACTTCTCATCTCATCTCATTAGCCATACCGCTTATCCTCATTAGGGTCGCGGGGGGGCTGGAGCCCATCCCAGCCATCTTCGGGCAGTGGGCAGGGGACACCCTGAACTGGTTGCCAGCCAATCGCAGGGCACACGGGGACAGACAACTCATTCGCTCATTCACACCCAGGGACAATTTAGACCGGCCAATTCACCTGAAATGCATGTTTTTGGAACGTGGGAGGAAACCGGAGTTCCCGGAGGAAACCCACGCAAGCACGGGGAGAACATGCAAACTCCACACAGGAGGTTCGATCTCAGACAACTCACTCGTTCATTGACACCTAGGGACAATTTGGACCGGCCAATTCACCTGAAATGCATGTTTTTGGAACGTGGGAGGAAACCGGAGTGCCCGGAGGAAACCCACGCAAGCACGGGGAGAACATACAAACTCCGCACAGGAAGTCTGGAGCTGGATTTGAACCCACGACAGGTTCCCATGACATGAACTGTGCCGCACAAGCGCTAACCACTGCGCCGCCGTGCTGCCGCTCGTAGAACTTATTGGATATTATTTTCCGAGAATGCTGGAAGAGATATAATCAATGTTGCCTGTAGTTTTCCTTAAGGATCTGAGCGTTCACACTAAGTCGGTGAGCAACGCTTGAAACGACGGTGAGCAACGGCAATCCCAAGTGTGGCAACTGAGTCAGTACTTAATCACATTTTTGAGTGGAAGTACAATGTTGGCAACAAGATTCACTTGATATCATTGGAAATGATTGGAATGCAACACAAACTTTTTCTTCTTTTTTCTGTGTTTTTTTTCTACTTTTTAAAAAAAATTCCTTTAAAAAAAGTCTCATTGTGTTTATTTTTTTCTGAGCTGTTACTTTTTTTCTTTTTGTTCTCCATTTACTTTTTTCCTACATTTCTTTTTCTTTTTTTCTGGCTTTTTTCTCAATTTTTCCTTCTTTTTTCTCTTCCTTTGGTTTTTTTTCTCAGATTTTCACTCCTTTTTCATTTTGGTATTTTTTTTCTTTTTTCTTTTATTCCCCCCTTCCTTTAAGTCATTTTGTGCATCGTTTTACATCATATTTGGTCATGTTGGGATGAAAGAAGCAAAAACAACCTGAAGAGCCGTTTAGGACCCAAAAGAGCCGGTTCCTTTTAGTGAGCCGAGCCGAAGAAGCCGGTTCTCTACTAACTTTACTCAACTTCGTTCTTCTTCGACTCGACTTCAAAATACGGCATTTAGGACACAGCGTCAGGGGAACCCGTGTATTTTTACCTTCATGCACTGTAACTTTGACTTGAGTCGCTTCTTAATTAGTAATTTTGATCCCTGGTTTTTGTGCGCTGGCTAGATTTTCTTTTGCGCTGAGAATGTGCGAGCAGCTTAGAGGGAACACTGGATATAATTAACCCATACTTTAGAGTGTAACTAGTTTTCACGTTAGTCTTCCATTTTAAATTGAAATTTTCTTTGGATGCAGTATGTTTTTGGTTTGGATCTCACACCGGACAATTGTTATTTTGGTTTGTTATTATTTTAGTTTTACCTCCACTTTTTGCCGTTTTTACATGATTTGATTTGTTTTATCATATTGTGTTCACTCCATTATCCCTCTGACATTACCACCCTCAAGTGCCGGATGCCAGACAGCCCTAGAAAAACCATCCCAATTATAAGCAGGGTTGGGTAGGGTTACTTTAACTGGATTACTTTCAATTACTTTTGGATTACTCCAATACCAAATATGCCAATAAAAGACAAAATAAACTAAATATAGGGTAAGGTAGGAAGGGGGAACAGAGACTGTGGCAGAAGACAGTCCTGCCGGAACTGGGAATGGGGGTGCTTGAGGGAATTTCACTGCCAAAACACGGAACTGAAACAGCCGATGGTTCATTGCTGTCAAATCAAAACCTAAAACGGAAGCGGCTGAGGGTCCACCGGTGCCAAAACAAAACCTGGGACAGAAGCAGCAGACGGTCCTTCAGTGCCAAAACTGGTGACAGAAGCGGCCCAGGGTCCTTCAATGCCAAAACCGGGGACAAAACTAGCTGAGGGTCCTTCAATGCCAAAACCGGGGACAGAAGTGGCAGACTGACTTTTCCCACTAAAAATCGGGGCGGGGGCAATCGATGGTCTTTTGTGCGGAGAGCTAGGACACAAGCGGCTGAGTTCCTTTGCTCCTGAAACCTGGGATCGAAGTGGCCGAGGATGCTTCGGTGCCAAAACCAGGGACAGAAGCGGCCAAGGGTTGAATGCCGCCTAAATTAAACCTTAGACAGAAGCGGCCCAGTGTCCTTTGTTGATTAAACCGGGTACAGAAGTGTCTGAGAGTCCTTTCCCCCAAACACTAGGTAAAGAAACAGCCGAGGTCGTTTACTACAAAAACCTAAGACAGATGCGGCCGAGGGTCTTTTGCCATTTAAAAAAAAAACAGAGACAGAAGCAGCAGAGGGTCCTTCAGTGCCAAAACTGGTGACAGAAGCGGCCCAGGGTCCTTCAATGCCAAAACCGGGGACAAAACTAGCTGAGGGTCCTTCAGTGCCAAAACCGGGGACAGAAGTAGCAGACGGTCTTTTGCCACTAAAAATCGGGGCGGGGCAATCGATGGTCTTTTGTGCGGAGAGCTGGGACACAAGCGGCTGAGTTCCTTTGCTCCTGAAACCTGGGATCGAAGTGGCCGAGGATGCTTCGGTGCCAAAACCAGGGACAGAAGCGGCCAAGGGTTGAATGCCGCCTAAATTAAACCTTAGACAGAAGCGGCCCAGTGTCCTTTGATGATTAAACCGGGGACAGAAGTGTCTGAGAGTCCTTTCCCCCAAACACTAGGTAAAGAAACAGCCGAGGTCGTTTACTACAAAAACCTAAGATAGATGCGGCCGAGGGTCTTTTGCCATTTAAAAAAAACTGAGACAGAAGCAGCAGAGGGTCCTTCAGTGCCAAAACTGGTGACAGAAGCGGCCCAGGGTCCTTCAATGCCAAAACCGGGGACAGAAGTGGCAGACGGTCTTTTGCCACTAAAAATCAGGGCGGGGCAATCGATGGTCTTTTGTGCGGAGAGCTGGGACACAAGCAGCTGAGTTCCTTTGCTCCTGAAACCTGGGATCGAAGTGGCCGAGGATACTTCGGTGCCAAAACCAGGGACAGAAGCGGCCAAGGGTTGAATGCCGCTTAAATTAAAACCTTAGACAGAAGCGGCCCAGAGTCCTTTGATGATTAAACCGGGGACAGACGTGTCCGAGAGTCCCCCAGACACTGGGTAAAGAAACAGCCGAGGTCGTTTACTACAAAAACCTAAGACAGATGCGGCCGAGGGTCTTTTGCCATTTAAAAAAAAAACAGAGACAGAAGCAGCAGAGGGTCCTTCAGTGCCAAAACTGGTGACAGAAGCGGCCCAGGGTCCTTCAATGCCAAAACCGGGGACAAAACTAGCTGAGGGTCCTTCAGTGCCAAAACCGGGGACAGAAGTAGCAGACGGTCTTTTGCCACTAAAAATCGGGGCGGGGCAATCGATGGTCTTTTGTGCGGAGAGCTGGGACACAAGCGGCTGAGTTCCTTTGCTCCTGAAACCTGGGATCGAAGTGGCCGAGGATGCTTCGGTGCCAAAACCAGGGACAGAAGCGGCCAAGGGTTGAATGCCGCCTAAATTAAACCTTAGACAGAAGCGGCCCAGTGTCCTTTGATGATTAAACCGGGGACAGAAGTGTCTGAGAGTCCTTTCCCCCAAACACTAGGTAAAGAAACAGCCGAGGTCGTTTACTACAAAAACCTAAGATAGATGCGGCCGAGGGTCTTTTGCCATTTAAAAAAAAACTGAGACAGAAGCAGCAGAGGGTCCTTCAGTGCCAAAACTGGTGACAGAAGCGGCCCAGGGTCCTTCAATGCCAAAACCGGGGACAGAAGTGGCAGACGGTCTTTTGCCACTAAAAATCAGGGCGGGGCAATCGATGGTCTTTTGTGCGGAGAGCTGGGACACAAGCAGCTGAGTTCCTTTGCTCCTGAAACCTGGGATCGAAGTGGCCGAGGATACTTCGGTGCCAAAACCAGGGACAGAAGCGGCCAAGGGTTGAATGCCGCTTAAATTAAAACCTTAGACAGAAGCGGCCCAGAGTCCTTTGATGATTAAACCGGGGACAGACGTGTCCGAGAGTCCCCCAGACACTGGGTAAAGAAACAGCCGAGCTCTTTTACTACAAAAACCTAAGACAGATGCAGCCGAGGGTCTTTTGCCATTTAAAAAAACAGAGACAGAAGCAGCAGAGGGTCCTTCAGTGCCAAAACTGGTGACAGTAATTGCTGAGGGTCCTTCACCACAGACACCAGGCACAAAAGCAGCCAAGGGTACTTTGCTGCTAAACCTGGGACAGAAGCGGCCCAGGGTCCTTCACTGCCAAAATTGGGGACAGAACTAGCTGAGGGTCCTTTAGTGCCAAAACCCAGGACAGAAGTGGCAGTGTCTTTCCCTGCCAATATTGGGGACAGAGGTGGCCCAGGGTCTGCATAAAACGCAAGTACAACATAACACACAAAAAAGTGGTCCCAAAACCATTTAAGGTTCTGAACCAGTAACAATTCTGATGTGAGAAAAGACCTAACAAGCTCTGCTGTTAGGTACAGTCATTATAAAGACCCGTAATAATAATTAAGTTCAGGTCAAGACACTATTTAGTCGCAGGTGGGTGCTCTCCAGCCACTCCCCCCCTCTTTATGAGGGAAATGGTGTACCAGATCTTAACAAGAAGAGTCACTTTCTCTCTGCATTCCTACAAAATGTCTCTGATGTAACAGGATTTATTATATCCCTGACCTTCACAGACGACCTTGAAGTCTCCAACGTGGCCCTGTCGGCCTGCCGGCTGCAGTTACGCCCGACGGCCTGCAGGGGGGGAAGTTGCAGCCAAGCGTCCTTCTTGGTCAGCGCCGTCACCGATTTCGCACGGGACGGAAACCGGACAAGTTTTATCGCCCCTCTCCCTGAAAACGCCGCGTCGCTACTCTGGAGGAGCTACGTTCCTGCGTCGCTCAAGGCCAGTTACATTTCGGTTCTTTCAGGAAATCCAAAAGTTCTCGAGAAGGTATTTTCCAGATAGATGTGGGGCTTCTTCTGGATTCAATGGATTTCAATGGTCCCCGGCCTTTTCCGAACTCCGGACCGGTTTAATATCTGACAATGTTCTCACTGCCCGACCCAGTGAAGGATTTTATACGATTGAATACAAGTTACATTTATTGAATGCAATGAAGATTTTCACCGAGTAGGCTTAAGTTCAGTGACCAGTGAAAGTTTAGGGCACTCTGGTCTGGTAGGAAATATTGTTTACAGGTATGGCGGGAACGGGACTTAAGACTGATAAGATAATCCGCGCATCCAGACGCAGAGAGGGGCCAGATGACGGAGGACGGCAGGCATTGTTTTGATAAAAGCTCTCCATTGTTTTGAGGAACCACAGACATCGGGACGCTCGTCTCTGAGGTGGTGGGGCCCACGTGGGGCTTCCTCGGCATGCCCATGGGAGGAGCCGGGACACCATCTTGCGGAAAGACGTTGGCTGAGAGAAGAAAGGCAGGAGGACTTCAGGGGAGGCTTGACAGACTCTAATTCGACTAATTCGGCCGTATTCGATGGAGTTCACTTAGTTAAATTCTTACAGAAATTAAATCTGGCCCCGTGTGAAAATGTCGGCTTTTCTTGTTCATCTTTTCCATCGAGAAAGGAGCGCGCATTGTTGGGTGACTGTAGGTTGTGTTTGGTTAATGGAGTCCGATAACTAATTCGAACAATTTGGTAAACGATACATTTTAATATTTAAATTCCCAACAGTAGTAATCATAATAACAATAATGGTAATAATAATCCTAAATCCACTGAGTAATCAATTACTCGACCACAAGGGATGTAGACGACATAGGAAGAGGTACAGTGGGACCTCGCTACTTCGCGCTTCGACGTCCGCGGGTTCAGAGCTTCGTGGGCCTAAAAAATAATAATAATAAAATAAAAAGTAGCTCAGGAGGTAGAGCGCTCGTCTAGGGATCAAGGGATCCCAGTTCGAATCCCGGCTCGTCCGTGTTACATGTCGAAGTGTCCTTGGGTAAGACACTGAACCCCTAATACCCCCAATATGCAGGTTAGCGCCTCACATGGCTGCACGGCCGCTATTGGGAAATGTGAAGCACATTGTAAAGCGCTTTGGGAAGTCATTGACTTGAAAAGCGCTATAGAAATGCAGATCATTTCATTTCATTTCAAAATTAAAAAAAAATAAAAAAAATTCAAGCATTTTTTGAAGGGACGTCGCTACTTCCTGGTTCCACGTTCACGGGTTCAGAGCTTCGCAGGTCTAAAAAAGAACAATAATAGAATAAAATAATCTCATTATCTCATCTCATTAGCTGCACCGCTTATCCTCAGTAGGGTCGCGGGGGTGCTGGAGCCCATCCCAGCAATCATCGGGCAGTGGGCAGGGGACACCCTGAACTGGTTGCCAGCCAATCGCAGGGCACACGGGGACAGACAACTCGCTCGCTCATTCACACCTAGGGACAATTCCATCTATCCGTCCATTATCTGCACCGCTTATCCTCAGTAGGGTCGCGGGGGTGCTGGAGCCCATCCCAGCAATCATCGGGCAGTGGGCAGGGGACACCCTGAACTGGTTGCCAGCCAATCGCAGGGCACACGGGGACAGACAACTCGCTCGCTCATTCACACCTAGGGACAATTTGGAGAATAAAATAATGAAAAATATCTATATATATATATATATATATATGTAGGCAGCACGGCGGCGCAGTGGTTAGCGCATGTGCGGCACAGTTCATGTCTTGGGAACCTGTCGTGGGTTCAAATCCAGCTCCAGAATTCCTGTGCGGAGTTTGTATGTTCTCCCCGTGCTTGCATGGGTTTCCTCCGGGCACTCCGGTTTCCTCCCACATTCCAAAAACATGCATATCAGGTGACTTGGCCGGTCCAAATTGTCCCTAGGTGCGAATGAGCGAGTGAGTTGTCTGTCCCCGTGTGCCCTGCGATTGGCTGGCAACCAGTTCAGGGTGTCCCCTGCCCACTGCCCGTTGATTGTTGGGATGGGCTCCAGCACCCCCGCGACCCTACTGAGGATAAGCGGTTGCAGCTAATGAGATGAGATATATATATGTATATTCTTTTTTTTGTAAGCATTTTTGAAGGGGCATCGCTACTTCGCAGATTTTCACTTTTCGCGGGTGGTTTTGGTCCCCATTAACCGTGATAACCGAGGTCTCACTGTCTTACATTTAAACTTAGTATCACACTGGTATCAAAGACAAATGTTAGAGAATGGAGAGAATACAGGAGGCGGTCCTGAAAGATATCAATAAATGCAAAAAAAGCACGACGAGGGAAACAACTTTTTGGTGTATCTGATGAGGAATCGAACTTTGAAAGACATTCAATCAATACATTGTAAATTTGACATCGTGTTCATAGTTGATCTCGTCGATCACGGTTCACTTTCTCAATAACGTGGTACTGTGAGTAAAAATAATGTGACAATGAGATCGAATTCAAAGCCTTTTCTTATCTTATTTTGTCAACCGATCAATCGTAGCTCAAAAAACTGTTATCCTACCGTAAAACCTCGTGTATAATGTGCATCCAAACTTTGAGGGGTTTTGGAGGATAAAAAAAAGCGTCTATAAATGAATAAATACTCTCACGACCAGAACGGAATCAGGACCCAAATGCGCCCACGATCCTGTGCTCGCTGGACGCGGGAAGCAAGTCGCTTTCGTATTCGGATTGTGGTCCGAATGTGAAAGTGGATCTTCCGTAGCGGGCGATGGGACAGAAAAACAGGTTGATAGCCAGGACGCGGGAGCAAAAATGTTTTCGGTGTCAGAAACGGGTCGTAAGCCGGGACGGGAGAGCAGACGTGGACGAGATCAAAAACAGGTCGTAGCCGGAGACAATAGGAGAGATCAGGAACGGGCAGGTGGAAAACGGGTACAAAAACGGGACAGGCGGGAGTCAGGGTCAAAAAGGCTTGCCTTGTAACAACAGAGGTTCGCAGACGGACTGACCAAAGGAGAGTGACAGGACCGGGCTTAAAAAGGGACAGGCAGCCAATCAGCAGCTGGCGCCAAATGAGCGCAGGTGATCCAAATTGGTAATTATGACAAAATATGGGGGCAGCACGGCGGCGCAGTGGTTAGCGCGTGTGCGGCACAGTTCCGAGGTCATGGGTTCGAATCCAGCTACCAGCCTTCCTGTGCGGAGTTTGCAGGTTCTCCTCGTGCTTGCACTCCAGTTTCCTCCCACATTCCAAAAGCATGCATGTCAGGTTAATTGGCCGGTCCAAATTGTCCCTAGGTATGAATGAGCGAGCGAATTGTCTGTCCCTGTGTGCCCTGCGACTGGCTGGCAACCAGTTCAGGGTGTCCCCTGCCCACTGCCCGGAGATGGCTGGGATGGGCTCCAGCACCCCCGCGACCCTACTGAGGATAAGCGGTACAGATAATGGATGGATGGATGACAAAATACCGTATAACACAATTCTTTCTGCCTCTGTACCAAACAAGTGTTTGCTGACCATTGTTGTATTGCACCCTTATGCAAAGTCCCTACGAAGCACGCAAGATTCTGATTGGAAGATTAGGGCATTGTGGAAGGGAGTACAGCCAATTGCAGGTACCGTATTTCCCGCACTATAAGGCGCACCGGGTTATAGGGCGCACCCCCCAAAAATGTTTTTTGGTCCTATATTTTCCATACATAAGGCGCACCGGATTATAAGGCGCTACAATGGGAACGTCGACAAAACAGTCAGATAGTTCAGTCAAACGTATTACTTATTGGGATTCAAGAAATGCCAAACATTTCTTAGTTTCCATTTTATGTTTTGCTGGCAACTGTGTGGACAGCAAAGTAAGAATTTTATTGTGCAGGGAAACTGAGTTCTTTTCTGTGCATATGACAATAAACACTTTGAATTGAATTTAGTTTAAAAATAGACTCATCACAGAAACATCAAGATCCTTCTAAAACAAGATACCGGGAAAATATAAAGCCGCATAGCTCACCTAAGTTCTCTTGCAGCCATCACATTCAATAATGATACGTAACCATGGTCTTCTTACAACCGTGAGTGGAGTCAATCCAGGAGAGTCAAATATTTACAAATACAGAATAGTAAAAAATGTTTTCTCTATGCCGTAGTGCAACCCAACGTGTGATTCACATTCATCTTTTTCGGCCAATTGCAGGCTTTGTTTTGCCGTTCAAGCCTATGCCAGCCTGTAATTGATAAAAAGGATCCGCCCCCTTTACCTCCAAATAACTTTAGCCAATAGTGACTGATTCAAATGATGATTGACACATTGGTTAGCCAATGAAACACCGGTATATAAATCCCAGCATACACCACGGACGACTTCGCGTTCGGGGAAAATCGAGTCGGCGGCTGCTTGCCTTAGTTGCAAGACTTTGCGACTTAATATTGATCCATATATAAGGTGCACTGTATTATAAGGCGCGTGGTCAGCTTTTGAAAAAAATAAAGGCTTTTAGGTGCGCCTTATAGTGCAGAAAATACGGTAATTAGAGAAAATGTCTTCCTGGTTTGCTCGCACAATTGCCTTGTACAGGTCGTGTTGCAGGATCATCTTTTGACATGATCATTAAGTCTGTTGTGGTCTCGTCATGGTCCTGAGACTTTTCCATCTGTTTACCATGAAAACATCAAAGCGGAGGGTGAAAATGGCCCCTCATTTTCTGCTTTCCTGCAGGTCACAGTTCGGGACGTTCCCACCTCCATCTGCCACTCGCTGACGGATCCTCATATTATCACGCTGGACGGCAGGTATTTTAACAGTGATGTTTGTGCCTGGTGAGGCGCAGTCAGATTTACGAACGTACAGCTTGTTCATCATTTGTTTGAAGAAGCAAGAAAGCAATATTTGTCTAAAGTGTAACATTATTGTCTTACCTTAACTTATGAATGAAGTCTATGCTGTGCTGCGTCTTTGAAATAAAAGCAAAGATAGATAGCTAATAGCATTATGAGGAAATTGTCGCGGGATGGGGTGGAAGGGGTGACCGGACCAGAACGGAGGCAGGAGGCAGGAAGGGAGAACTCAATTGCAGGACGATCCAAAACTTTTATTTACCAAAATAAAAGTTGTCCGAAACTCAGGGACAAGACAGAACAAACAGGTTTTAACAAAAACGTGCAAACACAGGTTTCTTCCAACTCAACTAAACAGGACCAGGCATGACAGAACAGAAAAGGTATATAATGAGCCAGCACCCGCAAAGCCCACAATCCAGCCTTAAATAGCAGACATGCGATTAGTTGAACTGCTTCAGCTGGTGCCCAGGCGACCATGACAGAAATAACTGACTGGATGGATTTACTTTGTATTAGCTTGCTAGTACTATCACTAATTCTATGGTTTGGGGCTGTAGTGTGTGCAAAATCAAAATCCTTAATGAGGCGGCCATGAGGCGAAATAACTGTGTGCAGTGTTCATTTGACCTGTGAAAAGTGCTGGGTCCCGGGGACTGGCATGTTCAAAAATCTATGGGTCCCAACAGAGATCTATGGCTCCCCAAAATTTAGTGTTATCGAGGTTGAAATCGTAAATCGGCGACAAATATATAATATAAATCTATATATTCATTCAGTTTTAATCATCAAATTATGAATTCATTTTCTGCATCAAATTATTGTTGGTAATATACCGAATAAAGGGATCACCACAAACCCTGTCTTTTTTTTTAATGTTCTCCTTTTATACTTCCTTTTTTTCTTAACTTCTTGATACAACATAATTCCTAATATCAATCATCAAAGCAAGTGAGCCGTTTGAGAGACGGACTTCCTTTCCCTACACAACTCGAACTCGTTTGACTTGATTGATTTGCCGTTTGGTGATAGTCGGTGTATACCTGATGGTACCCATCATTGACAAATTTGCGCTTTTCCGTACAGATTTTCTCGTACGTCGTAAACGTCTTAAAATGCATAATAAACGTACTTTGTACAGCAAAAACGTACAGGTTGACAGGTATGAATTTCTCCGCCGTTTTTTTGTGCTGGAATTATTGTCGTTGTTATCACTTTCTGCATTATGTTTCGACGTACAGTAAGACCTCGGTTATCGCGGTTAATGGGGACCAAAACCACCCGCGATAAGTGAAAATCCGCGAAGTAGCGGCGCACCCTCAAAAAAATTATAGCAGCACGGCGGCGCAGTGGTTAGCGCTTGTGCGGCACAGTTAAATGTCTCGGGAACCTGTCGTGGGTTCAAATCCAGCTCCAGACTTCCTGTGCGGAGTTTGTATGTTCTCCCCGTGCTTGCATGGGTTTCCTCCGGGCACTCCGGTTTCCTCCCACGTTCCAAAAACATGCATTTCAGGTGAATTGGCCGGTCCAAATTGTCCCTAGGTGTGAATGAGCGAATGAGCTGTCTGTCCCTGTGTGCCCTGCGACTGGCTGGCAACCAGTTCAGGGTGTCCCCTGCCCACTGCCCGATGATTGCTGGGATGGGCTCCAGCACCCCCGCGACCCTACTGAGGATAAGCGGTGCAGCTAATGAGATGAGAATGAGATGAGATATATATATATATATATATATATATATATATATATATATATTTTTTTTTTTTAATTATTTTTTAGACCCGGTTAATGGGGAGCAAAACCACCCGCAAAAAGTGAAAATCTGCGAAGTAGCGTCGCCCCTTCAAAAAAAAAAAAAAAAAAAAAAATCTCATCTCATTATCTGCACCGCTTATCCTTATTAGGGTCGCGGGGGGGCTGGAGCCCATCCCAGCTATCTCCGGGCAGTGGGCAGGGGACACCCTGAACTGCTTGCCAGCGAATCGCAACTGCAAATCAGTTCTCGCAGCTTGCTGCGTTCTTCATCGACGCACCAGCCGAGAGATCCACCGCTAAGAGTCTTACAGCTGGGCAATTTTACGTCTGCCCGGGACGATCGGAGACAAATTCACGACAGGGTTTATACTTGCGCTGCACCGTGGGTGCCGTTCGGTCGCTCCTGCGAGCGAGCCCCTAACCCGCGGCGAGGGTATTTTCGGGCGCGATACGCACGACACCGCGACAAGCCGAGCGGGTCGGGTGCTCGGCGCAGAGGCCGGCCTGTCAAAAGCGCAGCAGAATGCGCGTTCACGCGAGGAGGGGAGGATTTTGTACGGGAGTCGGATTCGGGCACAACACCGGCGCCCGGCGTCTCCTGCCCGGGCCGCGATGGCTCTACATGGCGCTACACGGCCCTCGGGGAAAGGGGTAGGGGGGACCTGTGGGGTTAAGGGGGCGGTGAAGCGGAAGCCACACCGAAACCGCGCGCCGGGAAACGAGAACGGCGCGCCGTGCTAGGGTTGTCGGCTGAGGCGGATTCCCGCAAAAAGTGAAAATCTGCAAAGTAGTGACGCCCCTTCAAAAAAAAACAAAAAAAATGTATATGTATATATATATATGGGCAGCACGGCGGCGCAGTGGTTAGCGCTTGTGCGGCACAGTTCATGTCATGGGAACCTGTCGTGGGTTCAAATTCAGCTCCAGACTTCCTGTGCGGAGTTTGTATGTTCTCCCTGTGCTTGCGTGGGTTTCCTCCGGGAACTCCGGTTTCCTCCCACATTCCAAAAACATGCATTTCAGGTGAATTGGCCGGTCCAAATTGTCCCTAGGTGTCAATGAGCGAGTGAGTTGTCTGAGATCGAACCTCCTGTGTGGAGTTTGCATGTTCTCCCTGTGCTTGCGTGGGTTTCCTCTAGGCACTCCGGTTTCCTCCCACGTTCCAAAAACATGCATTTCAGGTGAATTGGCCGGTCCAAATTGTCCCTAGGTGTGAATGAGCGAGTGAGTTGTCTGTCCCCGTGTGCCCTGCGATTGGCTGGCAACCAGTTCAGGGTGTCCCCTGCCCACTGCCCAGAGATGGCTGGGATGGGCTCCAGCCCCCCGCGACCCTAATGAGGATGAGCGGTACGGCTAATGAGATGAGATGAGACATATATATATTATATATTTTATTTTATTTTATTTTTTTATATATATAAAAAAGCTCTGAAGCCGCGAACGTCGAACCGCGAAGTAGCGAGGTCCCACTGTATTACTGACACTGAAGAAATTACCAATAATACAAACTTTTTTTTCGGAGGCATACTTAACCTTCGCTCGACGACGAGCACCACAACGACGACGTCATCTCGAAGCAAAGAGATCTCGTTGGCCGAGATCGGCGTGCGGACGAAAACTCAAACCGCGAGACCAAAACAACAATGGCGGATGTGCCTGACGAAAAGTTTGGAGTGCGGTAAATCTTTGTTGAAAAAAAGTAATCAGGTAATAATGACAATTTTGTGGCAAAAAGGTTGCGTCCCGGGGACGCACGTTGATTTGAGACGATGCGACCCCAGTAAAAATGATGCGTCTAGGACGCAGGGACGCGGGCAAACCAGAACACTGTGTGTGCCTCATTTTGCATCTGTATATGCTCAGCGCAGTTATATGTTACATACTGCTCCTTTCAAATAAAAGTATCAATAGAGAGTTAATCCTCAATTTGGAAAAACAGCCCATGAAATGACATAAAAAGTTACTGGATTGCTTGACTTACTGTTCGCCAGTTAATACTATAGCTAATTAATTTTTTGGGGCTATGTTGTGTGGCTAATCAGGCTCTTGTTCTCACTAACGCCCTCTGCCATGAGGCAAGAGAATTGCATGTCTCACACTGCACAGTACAGAAACACTGATTAGTGCAGAAAACTGTGGTCTTTTATTTGGGCAGGAATCCGTACACGGAAGGTCAGGTAGTGAGGAAAAAGTATCTGGAACACCAAAGAGAACAATCATGATCCAAGTGGCAGGCAAACGGTCGGTATTCCAGTAAGTTGAGCAGCAAAGATGAAAAAAATCCAAAAGTTCGTAGAATAGAATAGAATATACCTTTATTGTCATTGTTACAAAATGGGTTAACATATTGTGACAACGAAATTGGGCATGACACTCCAGTTTCACACATTCACAATGAGGTAAAGAAACCAAGAAAATAAGGAACAGAGAAGATTAAGGTTATAAAACAAGGAGGATAAGGTTATAGTTATAATTTACACAATATTTACACAAAGAAATGACGGCATGTACGATGTTACATACAGTTGGTATCAAGTTCATCAAGCGGTACTTGTGCTCATGAAGGGCAGGCAGGGATCTGGTACAATGGAAGAACAAGGAGCTGAGAAAAAGGTACTTGGGAAGTGGCAAGAAAAACAATGAACTAGCACGGAACTAGGGGTATTGAGTAGTAACAAAGGGAAGAAGAAGAGTTTTTATAAGAGGAAAACCATGAGAAATTCAAGACAAGTGACCTCAGCTGTAAGGATGAAAAATTGAACCTGAAGGTGAGTATCCAACTTAGGTAAGAATAGGATGTGATTAAGGGCTATACAAATAAACATGACTTGAAAGATGAGGAAGAGAGAAGGAGAGGGAAACCTACAGAGAAACCGACACCTGAGTGCTGGATCAAAAAATCCCAAAATACTGATGTTAGATGGGAAAGAACTTTGAAACAGAATACCGTATTTTCCGCACTATAGGGCGCACCGGGTTATAGGGCGCACCCCCAAAAAATAGTTTTTGGTCCTATATCTTCCATAGATAAGGCACACCGGATTATAAGGCGCTACAATGGGAACTTCGAGAAAACAGTCAGATGGTTCAGTCCAACTTATTACCCCCTTAACATTCCCAAAGCTTGCAAAGAAGCAAATACGTGTCGAGAACACGTGCGGATGCGGTGTCCGTACGATGTCACTCAAATGCATCGTTCCATCGTTCGGAAGGTTAAAGTCTTGGGATTCAAGAAATGCCAACCATTCCTTAGTATCTATTTTCTTTTTCGCTCGCAACTTTACTGTGCATATGACAATGAACACTTGGAATTGAGTTGAATTCACTCAACTCATCACAGCAACATCAAGATCGTTCTAAAACAAGATACCGGGAAAATATAAAGCCGCATAGCTCACCTAAGTTCTCACGTTCAATAATGATACGCAACCATGGTCTTCTTACAACCGTGAGTGAAGTCAATCCAGGGGAGTAAAATGTTTACAAATACAGACTAATGAAACATGTTTCTTTATAGCGTACTTTAGCAAGCTTGCTATTCAGTCATCTTTTTCGGCCAATTGCAGGGTTTGTTTCGGCCCTCTGGCCTCTCCGAGGCTCCGAATAACTTCAGCCAATAGCGATCGATTTAACAGATGATTGACACATCTTTTTCGGCCAATTACAGGGTTTGTTTCGGCCCTCTAGCCTATCTGCGGCTCCGAATAACTTTAGCCAATAGCGATCGATTCAAATGATGATTGACACATTGGTTAGCCAATGAAACGCCGGTATATAAATCCCAGCATACACTTCGCCTCGGGGGAAAATCTAGTCGGCGGCTGCTTGCCTTAGTTGCAAGACTTTGCGATTTAATATTGATCCATGTATAAAGCGCACTGTATTATAAGGCGCATGGTCAGCTTTTTAAAAAAATGAAGACTTTTAGGTGCGCCTTATAGTGCGGAAAATACGGTACGTATAACCATTTCAAATCTTTTTTATTTTGTATTCCTATGATGACAGGTGAGGCACAGGCTCATCCGCCTCCCCAGACTTGACATTGACCGTCTTTCTGTGTCACGTTTTTGCAGGCGCTACGACAACCACCAGCCAGGAACCTTCGTGCTATACCGAAGCCTGGCCCGGACCTTCCAGGTCCACGTCCGGCAGTGGGATTGCGGCAGTCGCCACAACGCCGTGGCCTGCAACTGCGGCGTGGCGGCACGAGAAGGAAACAACCTCGCCATTTTGGATATGTGCTACACCCGAGAGCGAAAGACCAGACCGAAGATCAGCGTGAAGATCCTGGACCCAGGAAATGGCCAACAGGTCCGAGTGTTGGAATCTCACCGGGGGAAAAAGATCACTGTGAGTATCTGGATAGAGAGACAACATTTCTTGGAGTGGCACAACTCTTAGTTTGGTCTGTAGTGGCCTTAGAATTCAATCCCACAAAAAAGGTTCAAGATATGGGGCGGCAGTGGCTCAGGAGGTAGAGCGCTCGTCTTGGGATCAAGAGATCGCAGTTCGAATCCCGGCTCCTCTGTGTTACATGTCCAAGTGTCCTTGGGTAAGACACTGAACCCCTAATACCCCCAATAAGCAGGTTAGCGCCTTACATGGCTGCACGGCCGCTATTGGGAAATGTGAAGCACATTGTAAAGCGCTTTGGGAAGTCTTGACTTGAAAAGCGCTGTATAAATGCAAATCATTTAATTTCATTTCATAAAGATGTACAGTGGAACCTCGGTTTTCGAACGCCTCTCAGTTCGAACGAATCGGAGTCCGACCCAAAATTTCGAGAAATTCTTGCTTCGCTGTTCGGTCAAAAAAATCGGAGTTCGAACGCCGGTAATGCGTGAGTGCGTACGCTAGGGTGCGATGCTGAGCGGCATACGGGTGTAGTTATCGCGTGCGGACGTGCTTCGTTTTGCTTTCGCTTTTAATATCGGTGAACGGAGTGTTTTAGCCCCTAATTATGCCTCCGAAGAAAGTCAGTGCAAGAAGCAAAGTTGCTACAGGTGAAAAAAGAAAAGTAGTGCGTACAACTATTTAAGAAATAAATAATAGCAAAATATGAAGGAGGTGTGCGAGCGCCTTCTTCTGACCACCACAAAGGTAAGAAATCCTATTCATAATTATTTTCTTTATCCTTTTTTTTTATTTTTACACGTTCATGTTAGCGTAATCTTTCGTACGGAAGATTACGATAACGCGACCGTACGATTAGCCTGGGTTAGCATTATGTTTACGTTGAACATTCAGGTAAACATTCAGGGTGTTGGAACGGATGAAAACGATTTACATTATTTTCAATGGGAAAAATTATTTCGGTGATCGAACAAATCGAACAGGGTTCTGGAACGGATTATGGTCGAGAACCGAGGTTCCACTGTATTCACAGGAAAAGAACAGGTATCGGATTGTAAACGAACAAAACAAGGAAGTTTACTAAGATCTTCAGACTTTACAAACATCCATGCTATGACAATATACGATCGACAAAACTCCCCTGCTACACAATTTCAAATAACTAATAAGATCTGAGAGAACAAAACACGGGCAGCACGGCGGCGCAGTGGTTAGCGCTTGTGCGGCACAGTTCATGTCATGGGAACCTGTCGTGGGTTCAAATCCAGCTCCAGACTTCCTGTGCGGAGTTTGTATGTTCTCCCTGTGCTTGCGTGGGTTTCCTCCGGGCACTCCGGTTTCCTCCCACATTCCAAAAACATGCATTTCAGGTGAATTGGCCGGTCCAAATTGTCCCTAGGTGTGAATGGGCGAATGAGTCGTCTGTCCCTGTGTGCCCTGTGATTGGCTGGCAACCAGTTCAGGGTGTCCCCTGCCCACTGCCCGGAGATGGCTGGGATGGGCTCCAGCCCCCCCGCGACCCTACTGAGGATAAGCGGTGTAGCTGATGAGATGAAATTGAATGCAGGCACTAACCTTTATTTTAACAAAACATGAAAGAAAAACGATGCAGGGTATGTTGGGACACTAAATGGCTCTAACTAAACTAAACAGAACATTATCAAATGTTGGTAGAACAAGTTAGGGAGTTCCATGATGGCAAGATCATAAAACGGCCAATTTAGCAGAGGACACAAGGTACAGAAAATGAAAGTGTCACGGGACCGGACCAGATCGGAGGCAGGAGGCAGGAAGGATGAACTCAATCGCATAACGACCAGGTACTTTTATTTAGCAAAATAAAAGTTGTCCAACACTCAGGGACAAAACAAAACAAAAACAGGCTTACAGGCAACCAGGAACTCAGACTAGGAAAACTCACAAAACAGGCTTTTACTCAGAACGGGCAGAAACAGGTTTCCTCAAGTCAAACAGAACAGATTAATGCAGAACAGAAAACGCAATGAACCAGCAACCGGCAATCCCCAAAACCCGCCTTTGAGAAGCACACACGCAAATTAGACGATCTGCTACAGCCGGTGCCCAGGGGGCGGGGCCATCCGGTCGCCACGGCGACCATGCTGGACATGACAGAAAGTAGACGAAAAACTTCCAGTCGTGCCACTCCGAAGAACTCCGATGACATTCCCTGTAAAAAAAAAAACTACAGTATGCGCTGCCCCGATTGTATCGTAGGTGTTATTTTCCTCTGGCGCTTTTGTCCGAGCCGACGTCGGCGTTTGGGGCATGAGTTTGTTGGTACGAGCGCCGAGCGTCGACTACGGCAACACGGAAGGACTTTGCGGCTCCTTCGATAACAATAGCCACAACGACGTTCACGATGACCTGCTGGCATTTATCGAGAAATGGAGGTGAGAATATACTCGATTGATTATTTACCATTTGATATTTAAGATTTGATCTTTGTCCAAATCGTTAAAGATAAACGATGGCACAGGGGGAGGAATAAGTAACTGTACGCTTTCTCATTTCCGAAATCAGATAGAATACAAAAATAGTATCTGCTTGAACTAAAAACACCCAAACATTTTAAAGTTTCCATATCATCAAAGAGCAGGGTTGGGTAGGGTTACTTTAACTAGATTACTTTCAATTACTTTGTGATTAATTGGAGTAATCAAATATGCTAATAAAAGACAAAAGAAACTAAATATGAATCAAATGATGACTCACAACACGTGGTAAGCTTTCTCTCCTGACTTTGATCTCTTTGAGCTCCGGCAAAACCAGGGTTGGGTAGGGTTACTTTAACTGGATTACTTTCAATTACGTTGTGATTACTCCAATGCCAAATATGCTAATAAAAGACAAAAGAAACTAAATATGAATCAAATGATGACTCACAACACGTGGTAAGCTTTCTCTCCTGACTTTGATCTCTTTGAGCTCCGGCAAAACCAGGGTTGGGTAGGGTTACTTTAACTGGATTACTTTCAATTACTTTGTGATTGCTCCAATGCCAAATATGCTAATAAAAGACAAAAGAAACTAAATATGAATCAAATGATGACTCACAACACGTGGTAAGCTTTCTCTCCTGGCTTTGATCTCTTTGTTGTCCGGCAAAACAAACATAAAATACAACAGAAACAAAATGAAAATAAATCCAAACAGCTTGCCAACATCATTTTTGCCGTTCCATGTATTCCGTTACTCCCCAAGCCTGCACAAAATTGAGTCATTTTATTTATATTTAGTTTATTTTGTCTTTTATTAGCATATTTGGTATTGGAGTAATCCAAAAGTAAATGAAAGTAATCAAGTTAAAGTAACCCTACACAACCCTGATCAAGAGTGACGACATGCAAACTAAAGACAAATAAGGAAAAGATAGGTAACTAAATGTGTTATCGTCTTTGTCAAAATCACACCGATAATTAAAACACAGTGTTTACTTTAACCTAAAGCACCTAAGTATCAAATTTTAATGAGGATATCATGCAAACATTGATGGAAGGGGAAGCAATAAGTAAATAAATGTGTTCTAAACCTTTTTAAAACTAACAAATGAAAAAACGGTATATGATTTAACTAAAAACACCCATTCATGAATGGCTTTCCATATTCGAACAAGGATAGCATGCAAACAATGACAGAAGGGGGAGGAATAAGTAAATAAATGTCATCTGATCTATGTTGAAATCATGCAGAAGAAAAAAAACGTCTGCTTGAACTCAAAGCACTAAAACATTTTTATAGGTTCCCATGTTTTAAATAGGATAGCATGTGAGCAATGACAGAAGGGGAGGAATAAGTAAGTGAAACACCTGCCTAGGGATACTAAATGAGCAATTAAAAGCAATTGACAGAGATGTTGTCAGCTACATATTCTTGCCTATTCCAACAAATTGTGGAAAGACAATTCAAATGCTTATTCTTCTCCTTTTTTTATTGTCTGCATGTTATCTTCATCAAAAAAATATTTTTTTTAAAAAGGGTGAGGGTTCTGTTACATACAATGACAGAAAGAGAGGAATAAGTAAGTGAAACATCTGCCTAAAGATACTAAATGAACAATTAAAAGCAATTGACAGAGATTTTGTCAGGTACATATTCTTGCCCATGCAATTGAATTGTGGAAAGACAATTCAGATACTTATTCCTCACCTTTTTTTATATTGTCTCTATGCTATCTTCATCAAAATGTTGTTGTTTTTTTCATTTGGGTCATTTGAAAAAGGGTTAGGGTTCAATTCCATACAATGACAGAAGGAGAGGAATGAATAAGTGAAACATCTGCCTAAGGATACGAAATGAGCAATAATAGCAATTGATAGACAGTTCTGTTACATATTCCCTCTTCTTCAGTTGTTTTTGAAAAGCGTTTAGCTACTTATTCCTCCCCCCCTCCTGTAATTGATTGCATGGCATTTTCATGAAAATATGGAAATATTGTAAAGTTTGGCTGCTCTCCATTCAAGCAGGCACTGTTTCTTTGTCTGATTTTGACAATGACAGAGGATTCCCTTACTTATTCCCCCCCTTCCATGATTGTTTAAGGGCGTCTCAGTTACTTACCTCTGCCTATGGACAATCAAAGAGCAATTGAAAGCAATTGACAAATATGTTGTTAGCTACGTATTCCTCCCCCTTCTGTCAAAATTGTGGAAAGACGGTTCCGTTACTTATTCCTCCCTCCTTTTTTTCATTATTTGCTTGCAGTCTTTATATGATATGGAAATGTTTGTGTGCTTCCAGTCCAAGCAGACAAAAAAACAGTGTCTGCTAAAAGAACTCAAACGTTTAGAACTTTCCACATTTGATGAAAATAGCATGCAGACAATAAAAAAAGGGGGAGGAATAAGTAACTGAACTGTCTTTCTACAATTTGATGGAAGGCGTAGTAGCAGGCATTGTTTCTTCAAATGATTTTGACAATGACAGAGGGTTCCCTTACTTATTCCCCCCCCTTCCATGATTGTTTAAGGGCGTCTCAGTTACTTACCTCTGCCTATGGACACTCAAAGAGCAATTGAAAGCGATCAACAAACATATTGTTAGCTACGTATTCCTCCCCCTCTGTCAAAATTGTGGAAAGACGGTTCCGTTACTTATTCCTCCCTCTTTTTTTTCATTATTTGCTTGCAGTCTTTATATGATATGGAAATGTTTGTGTGCTTCCAGTCCAAGCAGACAAACAAACAGTGTCTGCTAAAAGAACTCAAACATTTGGAAATTTGATGAGAATAGCATGCAGACAACAGCAAAAGGGGGAGGAATAAGTAACTGAATCGTCTTTCTACAATTTGATGGAAGGGGTAGTAATATGTAGCTGACTACATTTCTGTCATCTGCTTTTAATGTCTCATTGAGTATCCTGAGGCAGAGGTTTCTCTTACTTATTCCTCACCCTCTGTCATTGAAATATCAGAAAACCCCAAAGTTAATAGATTGTTTCTTATGTTTTGGTTAGGATAGCTCCCGGTGAGAGTTTTTTTGAGAAAATACCTTCACCTAGCAGACCAGATGAAAAAAAACCTTTTTGCCGCTGCCAGAAAGGAAACCGGTCCATTGCCCCAAATGACGAAGGAACTCGGCCGATACCCGGTCACTCGGAATGCTCGGCACAGGACAACGTGGATTATACATCGTTTTTTCCTTCAATAGACACCACGTCCCGATATCTCCAAAGTTTGGAATTCCTCGGAGACAATCATCACCCATCAGATGACGGACTCCCAGGACAAACGACCATCAAGTTCCAGTCAAGGTCAGCAAGTGTGAGTCAGGTTGACCGGGAGCATCTCTCCTACTCCATCCCAGGAGATCACTTTACCAAAGCACGACGAGAAATTCGAGCTGGTTGGCCCACCCCGAGCGGCCTCACCGCTAGCAAAGCTTTGGAGCTGTGCAAGCTAGCTTTGGCTAACTCCACAGTTAGCATCGCTTGCGGACAGTTTCTGGGACGTGGCCTGCAGGAGGCGCTCCATCTCTGCGTCCTGGACGTGCAATTAAAAGATGACACGAGCTGGGATGAGGCCATGCTAGGCTACCTGGCTAACGAGTGCGAGAAGACGCTACTGGAAAACCGGGGCGAGGGACGAGGCCACAGGGTGGAGGCGATAATGGCGCTGCGCTGTCCTAACCTCTGCAACGGAAATGGGGAGTGTACGCGATTCGGATGCCGGTGTCATCAAAACTTCAGTTCGTACGATTGCAGTCCAACTATCGGTGAGTTTCTTCTATTCCCTTACAGCACAGGTGTCAAACAGGTGGCCCGCGGGCCAGATCAGGCCCGCTAAGGGATTGAATCCGGCCCGCGAGACAACACTCAGAGAAGCGCAAGAGAAAAACCAGTCAAAGCCAGGTGCCTCTGACAAAGGCACTGTACTTGTATTTATTTATCTCTCTCTCTCTCTCACTCACTCTCAATTCTCTCTCTCTCTTTCTCTCTCTTTCTTTCTTTCTTTTTTCTTTCTTTCTTTTTTTCTTTCTTTCTTTCTTTTCCACCCGTTTTCTCCTACTTCGTCTCTTTCTTTCTTTCTTTCTTTCTTTCTTTTCCACCCGTTTTCTCCTACTCTGTCTCTTTCTCTCTCTCTCTTTCTTTCTTTCTTTTCCACCTGTTTTCTCCTACTCTGTCTCTTTCTCTCTCTCTCTTTCTTTCTTTCTTTTCCACCAGTTTTCTCCTACTCTGTCTCTGTCTTTTTCCCTCTGTGTCTCTTTCTCTTCCTTTGTTTGCCTTGTCTCTTTCTCTCTCTGTGTCTTTTAACCTCTTTTGCTCTAACTTCCTTTTCTCCCTTTTCTTTTTCTCTCTCCCTACCCTTCGCGCTTTCTTTTCTCTTTTCTCTCCTTCTGTCTTTCTATTTCTCTTTGGATTTCTTTCTTCCCCTTCCTTTCTTTTCACCCTCTCTCACGAGTTTTCATCTTTTGTTTCTCACGCTCTCTCCCTTTCTCTCTTTTTCTTTCTTTATCCCGCCCTCTCTCCACTTTTCTCCCTCTTTCTCTTATTTCTTTATCTCTCTTTTTCTTTCTCTTTAACCTACAAGTCCGGCCCCCGACAGAATGTTTGTTCTATCGTGTGGCCCCCGAGTTAAAATGAGTTTGACACCCCTGACTTACAGTAAATCCTCTGTGTCCAATTTGAATATGTTATCGACTAAATTAGTAGAGTAAAGGAAGAATGACATTTACCTTATTTTCCGCACTATAAGGCGCGCCTATAAGCCTTTATTTTTTTCAAAAGCTGACCATGCGCCTTATAATACAGTGCGCCTTATATATGGATCAATATTAAGTCACAAGGTCTCGCAACAAAGGCAAGCAGCCGCCGACTAGATTTTCCCCCGGCGTTTCATTTCCTAACCAATGTGTCAATCATCATTTGAATCAGTCACTATTGGCTAAAGTTATTCGAAGGTAAAGGGGGCGGATCCTTTTGATCACTTACAGGCTGGCATAGGCTAAAGGGGCGAAACAAAGCCTGCAATTGGCCGAAAAAGATGAATGTGAATCACACGTTGGGTTGCACTACGGCATAGAGAAAACATTTTTTACTATTCTGTATTTGTAAATATTTGACTCTCCTGGATTGACTACACTCACGGTTGTAAGAAGACCATGGTTACGTATCATTATTGAATGTGATGGCTGCAAGAGAACTTAGGTGAGCTATGCGGATTTATATTTTCCCGGTATCTTGTTTTAGAACGATCTTGATGTTTCTGTGATGAGTTGAGTGAATTCAACTCAATTCCAAGTGTTTATTGTCATATGCACAGTAAAGAACGCCATTTCCCTGCACAATAAAGTTCTTACTATCTGACTGTTTTGTCGACGTTCCCATTGTAGCGCCTTATAATCCGGTGTGCCTTATGTATGGAAAATATAGGACCAAAAACTATTTTTTGGGGGTGCGCCCTACAACCCGGTGCGCCCTATAGTGCGGAAAATACGGTAATTTACATTTGGTGTGACATGACTTGAGCTGGTCCAGTGGAGTAGCAGGTGGATGCAGAGCTGATTCAAGAAGTAATGTAGTCCGCCAGGGTACGACATGAATCAATTGTCAGGTTGGGATCATTGGGGGAATTTGCTGAAACCAGTACAATGCCTTCCGAACCCGCAGTACTTCAAACTCAAAATAACATAGTAGGATATATTAGGTACTACTTATGTGTAATATTTGTATATAGGATTAAATATTATAAATATATATGTATAAAGGAAAAATTGGAAAATAAGAAAATATTTTTCAGACTATATTATGACAAAAATAGACATAAGATATATAACAACATTTTTTTGTTTCTTTGAATATTCAGTTTTTAGTATATTTTACATTTTTTTTAAAAAGGAAATTCTGCTCTTTGAAATATTTGTGTTTGTCGGATTATTCTATTCTTACTTTTTGCACAGCATTTAGTAAAGAAATGAGGAAATAAGAGACCAAAAAAGAAAAAGAAAAGAAAAAAGACATAGCAAGAAATTGAATGAAAATAACAGAAAAGAAAGAGAGAGGAAAACAAAAGAAGAATGAAAAAAGAGAAGAAGAAGAAAAGAAGAGAAAAAGCTTGGATAAAAAGAAAAACAGAAAGGGAAAGAAAACATTTTTCCTCCAGCAATTTATTTTTTCAAATTGCACCTTATAGTTTCGTTTTTATTCAATGAATGAAAGTTTTTTTTTTACTACTAGAGGGCGCTGAATAATACAAAATGCTCTGTTTTTGTTCTTATTTTTATTTTTTTGATTCAAAACAATAGTTGATAAACACAAGATAGTAAATCTTTGTGAATGAAAAGAATCTCATCTCTCATCTCATTGGCTGTACCGCTTATCCTTATTAGGGTCGCGGGGGGGCTGGAGCCCATCCCAGCCATTTCCGGGCAGTGGGCAGGGGACACCCTGAACTGGTTGCCAGCCAATCGCAGGGCACACGGGGACAGACAACTCACTCGCTCATTCACACCTAGGGACAATTTGGACCGGCCAATTCACCAGAAATGCATGTTTTTGGAATGTGGGAGGAAACCGTGGTGCCCGGAGGAAAACCCACGCAAGCACGGGGAGAACATACAAACTCCGCACAGGAAGTCTAGAGCTGGACCACGCAGGAGGTTCCCTTAGAGTAAATCTTCTGTGTCCAAACTGAATATCATCATTAGCTAAACCGCTTATCCTCAGTAGGGTCGCGGGGGTGCTGGAGCTCATCCAAGCTATCTTTGGGCACTGGGCAGGGGACACCCTGAACTGGTTGCCAGCCAATCCCAGGGCAAACAGAGACAGACAACTCATTCGGTCATTCACACCTAGGGACAATTTAACCCGGCCGATAAACCTGAAATGCATGTTTTTTGGAATGTGGGAGGAAACCGGAGTGCCCGGAGGAAAACCCACGCAAGCACGGGGAGAACATACAAACTCCGCACAGGAAGTCTACAGCTGGACCACGCAGGAGGTTCCCTTAGAGTAAATCTTCTGTGTCCAAACTGAATATCATCATTAGCTAAACCGCTTATCCTCAGTAGGGTCGCGGGGGTGCTGGAGCCCATCCCAGCAATCATCGGGCAGTGGGCAGGGGACACCCTGAACTGGTTGCCAGCCAATCGCAGCAATCTGAATATGTTTTGACTAAATAAGGAGTAAGTAGAGTAAAAGAAAAATGACATTTGTTTGAACTTTGGTGTGACGTGACTTGAGCTGGTCCAGTGGAGTAGCAGGTGGATGCAGAGCTGATTCAAGAAGTAATGTAGTCCACCAGGGTACGACATGCTAACTATACAATGCCTTCCGAACCCGCGGTACTTCAGGTAAAAACTCAAAATAACATAGTAGCAGCGTTGGGTAGTTTTTGCCGTTCCATGTATTCGGTTACTCCCCAAGCCTGCACAAAATGTAGTCATTTTATTCATATTCAGTTTCTTAGCATATTTGGTATTGGAGTAATCCAAAAGTCATTGAAAGTAATCCAGTTAAAGTAACCCTACCCAACCCTGTTCCCAACTCTGCTTCTCAAAGTGTTTTCAGTCCCTGTCATTAGCCTGGAAATCGGTCGCTGAGTAAGTCCAGGAATGTGTAAAAACCCCACAAACAAACCTCAAAAGTCAGCACTGTCCATACTTGCCCTTCTTTTATGAGGTTCAGTTTGCGTTTTGGAGGGAGACGATGTCAACTTACCTCCCATTATTAGCAAATGACAGGGCCTGAGAGGGATGTTTTTTGCAGCGTGCACCTGTTTTGCTAACCTCCGCAGGAAGTCCATGACACGCTTCATCACGTTAGCGCTTAGCCAAAATGGCCGTCACAAAAAAACAGCAGGGGAACGTGTGCACTAGACCTGTGATTCACAACCACTTTCAGTAGGTCACAGACGCCGTTGGCAATGCAACCTTGTGAATACCTGCACCGCTTATCCACATTAGGGTCGCGGGGGGTGCTGGAGTCCATCTTAGCCGTCTTCGGGGAGTGGGCAGGGGACACCCTGAACCGGTTGCAGGACACACAGAGACAGACAACTCACCCACTCATTCCAACCCAGGGACATTTTGGAATGTGGGAGGGAACCCGTAGTGCCCGGGGAGAACATGCAAACTCTGCACAGGTCACAGACGCCGTTGGCAATACAACCTTGTGAATATCCATCCATTATCTGCACCGCTTATCCCCATTAGGGTCGCGGGGGGTGCTGGAGTCCATCTAAGCCGTCTTCGGGCGGCGGACAGGGGACACCCTGAACCGGTTGCAGGACACACAGAGACAGACAACTCACCCACTCATTCCAACCCAGGGACATTTTGGAATGTGGGAGGGAACTTGTAGTGCCCAGGGAGAACATGCAAACTCCGCACAGGTCACAGACGCCGTTGGCAATACAACCTTGTGAATATCCATCCATTATCTGCACCGCTTATCCCCATTAGGGTCGCGGGGGGTGCTGGTGTCCATCTTAGCCGTCTTTGGGCAGTGGGTAGGGGACACACTGAACCGGTTCAGGACACACAGAGACAGACAATTCACCCACTCATTCCAACCCAGGGACATTTTGGAATGTGGGAGGGAACCCGTAGTGCCCGGGGAGATCATGCAAACTCCGCACAGGTCACAGACGCCGTTGGCAATACAACTTTGTGAATACCTGCACCGCTTATCCGCATTAGGGTCGCGGGGGTGCTGGAGTCCATCTAAGCCGTCTTCGGGCGGCGGGCAGGGGACACCCTGAACCGGTTGCAGGACACACAGAGACAGACAACTCACCCACTCATTCCAACCCAGGGACATTTTGGAATGTGGGAGGGAACTTGTAGTGCCCGGGGAGAACGTGCAAACTCTGCACAGGTCACAGACGCCGTAGGCAATACAACCTTGTGAATACCTGCACCGCTTATCCACATTAGGGTCGCGGGGGGTGCTGGGGTCCATCTTAGCCGTCTTCGGGCAGTGGGCAGGGGACACACTGAACCGGTTTCAGGACACACAGAGACAGACAATTCACCCACTCATTCCAACCCAGGGACATTTTGGAATGCGGGAGGGAACCTGTAGTGCCCGGGGAGAACATGCAAACTCCGCACAGAAAGACTGGTAGCTGGCTTTGAACCGATGACCTCAGAACTGTGCTTCGGACGCGCAATCTTCTATTCGTCACTGTTGTTTGTTATTTTGAGTAAGACACACTGTTTACAATGCTAAAAAAGGACAAAAATACAACTAGTAAGTAAGTAATACTACAAAAAAATACTGCAGATATACTGAGGGTCAATGACTGCAACGATTAGTCGACGTTGTCGACAAAAATCAATAATAGAAATGGTCAACAATGAATTTCAATGTCGACTCTTATTGCCAGTGGAGGTTTACCGATTATGGGACGGGCCAATTATCGGCACCGATATTGGTATCGGTATTTTTATTCATTCGACGGACCGATTAAATAACTTTAAAACCTGGTTATTTGAGTTTTTTTATACTACAACTTTATGAATAAGTGAATTTTCATTTAACTTTAATAGAGAGATTGTCATGGTTGCCATGGTGCCCAATTGGTCCCGCCCATGTGGTGCCAGCTGCGGCTGGTTGAGAGATTGGCTTTCTTGTCAGCCCGTCAAACGAACTTCTTCCCCACAAGACGTGGGTTCTGACTCGGTCCTGTTTTCCTGTTGATATTTTCACTCCGGTATTGTTCCCGTTTATTTTTGTCCCGTTTAATTTCAGGTTCCAGTTTTGTTTCAGTCTATTCCGGTCCTTTTTTTTATTTTCTCCGGTTTTCGTTCCCGTCCAGTTTCTCCTGTTAATTATCGATATCCTGATTTGTTGTCAATCCTGTCTGTCCCTTCCTGTCCGGTATCGACCCCATCCGTCCGATATCAACTCGGGCAATTGTAATCGGTCCCTTCGGTCTCTGGCTTCCTGTCCTTCCACGCCAGACCGGCTTTCTAACCTGCACGACTCGGAAAATAAAAGGCTTGTGTGAGAACATCACCCGATTGGGTCCTGTTTCTGTTCTGGTTCGGACAGAGAAATTCCGTCTCTCTTGTTCATCTTTTCCATCAAGAAACGAGCGCGCATAAAATGTTGGGTGAACGTAGGTTGTGTTTGGTTAATGGAGTCATAACTAATTCAAACAATTTGGTACATTTTGATATTTAATTCCCAACACCATAATACCAAGACAAAATGTTAGATTAACCCCAACACTTATAATAAAACCTGCACACAACAAAGACACAGAGACGTGAGTATCACTTACTTGCAAGGAGAAATCACCATAGACTGCCTGTTACAGTCTACTAGACACTCTGAAAAAGTCTATTTCGTCCTTGCCTTTTTATTGTATTAGGAACGCCCTAGTTTACATAATGTTTCTTCTGCCAAAGGGAGTGACAAAAAACCAGTTTGAGATCTGTTTTCACAACAACATCTTATCGTATCAACACCTGTTTAAACTTACAACAACATGTTATGGTATCAACAATATTACTATTATTGAACTAGGCTAGAATGGCACACTAAGCAAGAATAGAACACAGTATGCAACAGTAGAATAACTTATTTACAGTTTAAATCCATCACAAAATGTCACGAGATGGGGTGGAAGGGGTGACCGGACCAGAACGGAGGCAGGAGGCAGGAAGGGAGAACTCAATTGCGTGACGATCCAAAACTTTTATTTACCAAAATAAAAGTTGTCCATAACTCAGGGACAAGACAGAACAAACAGGCTTTAACAAAAACGTGCAAACACAGGTTTCTTCCGACTCAACTAAACAGGACAATGTATAACCGAGCGGACAATGTGTATAATGAGCCCACACCCGCAATACCCAGAATCCAGCCTTAAATAGCAGACAAGCAATTAGCTGATCTGCTTCAGCTGGTGCCCAGGGGGCGGACCGGTCGCCAAGGCGACCATGACACAAAAACTATGTATCCCTGAGCAAAATCTGAGTTTGACACCTGTTCTAAACAATATTGACTATGTTGTTATCAATGACATTATTCACGATTCTATTCTATGTATAAAGCCTATCAGAACCCAGCGTCCATCACTCCTACATCAACTCCAAGAATCACAGTGAGCAAGGTACAAGAAGTTCTCATAGGATACTCCACTTCCCATCAACCAAGTCTCCATAATACCAAGACCCTGCAAAAAGCAGAACTCCACAGACCTCCTGTGAAAAACCACCTGAAATCGTCTTTGCGGTTTCCTACAACCAGTAAGACCAGTCTGGCACCGGACCCGGTCAGGGTTCCTCTTCCACCAATCAGCACCACAGCTGAGAAGCCAACCAATACCAAGAAGATGCTCAACTTGGGAAAACCGGCAGCAGGTGAGAAAGACCAGATTTTGGGGGGGATATTAATGCAAAAACTGAAATCTTGTGTCCCAGCAAACTGCAGCAGCAGGCCCTGCTTTCCCGGGGTCCAATGTATCAACCGAAGGCCACCACATGTGGGTTACGTTTGTGGTCGATGCCCGCCAGGCCTTCACGGCAACGGCAGAATCTGTATGAAGAGCGCCAAGGCCGGTAAGGAGGTACAGTCTTCCCTCGCCATATGGTGCTTTCCCCATTTTTTTTCTAAGAATTATTTTTCTGGATACCAGCTTGGTGGCCTTGGTGGTAGGACACCCTACCCGAGACTGGGAGGTCACTGGTTCAAGTCATACCCAAGTCAAGTCATTTTTATTTGTATAGCCCTTAATCACAAAGAGTCTCAATGGGCTGCACAGGTTATTGCACAGACTATTATTTCAGACTATTATGACACCATCCCCTGATCTGGAACCAACATGAGGGCAGGGAAAAACTGAAAAACCTCAACATGAGGAAAACGAAGAAACCTTGAGAAGGGACCGCACATGTGGTATCCCCTTTCAGGATGACCAGACAGCAAAGGATGTTGCAATTACAAATAATACAGAGATATTGTACACAAAAAGTATAGGTTATTCATATGCTATAGAGTAGAAGTGTGTTTTAAGCTTAGATTTAAACATTTCGACTAAGGTTGCAGATCGAATCTCAGGGGGCAACACCGGGGCCCCCAATGGAAAACACTGTCGGATTTCTTCTTGGCTCTTGGGATCACTAGTAGACCGGCGCTTTCAGAACGAAGGCCCCGGACCGGAACATAGGGGGAAATCAGATCTGAAAGATATGAGGGAGCAAGTCCATGTATGATTTTGTATACTACCAAAAGAACCTTGAAATCACATCTTAGGCTAACAGGGAGCCAATGCATGTTAGCCACAATCGGCGTGATGTGATCGGACTTTTTTGTCCTAGTTAACAGCCTGGCTGCAGCATTTTGTACCAGCTGAATACTCTTGATTCTGGACTTCGGGAGACCGGAGAGTAGTGCATTACAGTAGTCGAGACGGAAGGTAACAAACGTGTGAATTATAATCTCCGCATCCGACTGAGACAGCATAGGACGAATTTTAGCACTGTTGCGAAGATGGAAGAAAGCGGTTCTAGTAATTTTCTTTACGACTTACAGCCTTGGTACCCATACCTGTCAACCTGTACGTTTTTGTCGTACAAAGTACGTTTATTATGCATTTTAAGATGTGTACGACGTACAAGAAAATCTGTAAGGAATCCTAGGAAACAAAATACATATTTCCAAAGTTAAGGGTGGGAAAAATATATTTCCACAACAGACAGATCTACCGGTAACTCAGCTTTACCCCACTTCCCATCAGCCCGCGTTTGCTCCGCCCCTTCTTTTTGATTCGCCCGTAGAACACATGACAGAATAAATCTCAAAAATAAATACATGACAAAAATATACAGTTGCAAATACATATTATACATGGTTACACATATTTACGAAGAAAGACGGTACACCGGGAGAGTTTTCAAAGCTTTAATAATAATAATATAACTTTCATCCCAAACCGATCATTTGAAAGGTACCAAGAGGTTAGTAGGATCACGCTCGCAATGCATCAAACGTGCCTGTCAAAAAAAAAAGCATCCCGTAATTGTGAAATTCACGGTAGATCTTCCTCAACTTCCTCTTCATGACTATAGCCATCAAGGGCGCCTCATTATCGGAACGTACCTTTACGTAACAGACAATGATTGCATAAACTTAGAGGTTGCAGTCTTTCTTGGCGCACATATTCTACTGGTCTTAATCTTACCTTTTATATAAATTGGCCGCTTCACTGAATAAGCCGCAGGGCTGAACATTTGGGAAAAAAGTAGCGGCCTATAGTCCGGAATTTACGGTAGTCATAATGACGCAGATTAACGAATTCATCCTGAAAATCGAGTCACTCTGTATAACAAAAGTGTCGTCCCAGTTTGATGACATGTGTTCTTCCTCAGCCTCCAATCAACTTCTGCATCTGCAGTCAGCTGCCCAAAGGAGAAGATCCAATGGCAGCAAGTTCTCGGACCTCCAGGCTCCCGTTTTGGCTTTCAAAGACGGTGTCAAAAGCTTGTCCGCACCACGTCAGGTTTTGTCTTCAGGGAGGGAAGGTGGTACCGGAAGGAGAGAGGTGGACACTGTCCATGTGCTCAGATCCACTACGAGTTTTCCTTCGGTTTCTGCGCACCACAGAAACAAGGTCACCTCCTCCAGGGAGTTTTCCCTCTCAAAGGTGAGTCAGACTGATATAAAAAAAATTTGACGATTGAACACTTGCAAAAGAAAATGCCTATAATGCCAGGGTTGGTATATTTTGATTATTGATTGCTTGTGAAGAAGAAAGCTTGTAATGGAAAGGTAGTTCTATTTCTTTATTATTATGTCAGGGCTGGTATATTTTAACTAATTAACACTTGCGAAGAATGCTTTGTCACGGGGGACCGGACCAGAACGGAGGCAGGAGGCAGGAAGGGAGAACTCATGTGCGTTGACGATCTAAACTTTTATTTAGTAAAATAGAAGTCGTCCAAAACTCGGGGACAAAACAGAACAAAAACAGGCTTTTACTCAAAACGCGAAAACACAGGTTTCCTCCGAATCAAACGAAACAGGACAGAGCAAAACAGAACGGGAAATGCAGACAGAAAATGCAATGAGCCAGCATCCGCAAAACCCAAAACCCCCCTTAAGAAGCAAACGCGCAAATTAAGCGATCTGCTTCAGCTGTTGCCCAGGGGGCGGGGCCAGCCGGTTGCCACGGCGACCATGCTGGACACGACATTCTTATAATTCCAGGGTTGTTTAACTCTGTTTTTGATTATCAAACACTTGATGAGAAGGTTCATAAACACAGGGTTGGTTTATTTTGACTTTGATATGCTCATACTTGGGCAGCACGGCGGCGCAGTGGTTAGCGGATGTGCGGCACAGTTCATGTCTTGGGAACCTCCTGCGTGGGTTCAAATCCAGCTCCACACTTTCTGTGCGGAGTTTGTATGTTCTCCCCGTGCTTGCGTGGGTTTCCTCCGGGCACTCCGGTTTCCTCCCACATTCCAAAAAACATGCATTTCAGGTGAATTGGCCGGTCCAAATTGTCCCTGTGAGTGAGTTGTCTGTCCCCGTGTGCCCTGTGATTGGCTGGCAACCAGTTCAGGGTGTCCCCTGCCCACTGCCCCGCGACCCTACTGAGGATAAGCAGTGTAGCTGATGAGATGAGATGAGATGCTCATACTTCTTTTTTTTTACGTTCGAAGACTTGCAACAATTATTAAGTATCATTAAACATGTGCTGGGATAAAGTTGATAATGCCAGGGTTGTTTTATTTCATTTGTTAAATGCTTGCCGAAAAATGCAATGCCAGGGTTGTTGTGACTACTGAACACTTGCAACCAAGAATGCTTTTAACGTCAATATAGAAACAAGATTATAATGCCAGGGTTGGATTATTTTGGATTATCAACATTTTCTTAGAAGACTCATCATACTGCCACAGTTATTTTGATTATTGAACACTTGAAAAGATGAATGCTTATCATGCCAGGGTTGTTTTATTTTGACTCTTGAATACTTGCAAAGAAGAGTGCTTATGTTAAGAGGGTTGTTTTGACTATAGAATGCTGGCAAAGACTTGCCAGGGTTGATTTATTTTGATCATGATTGAGCCACTTGTGTTAAGAATGCTGGTGATGCCAGGGTTGTTTCATTATCATTGTAGTGGTCGCCTCCTATGATCGTGCAGGCTGTTCCTTGATGCCCACACCCTTTAGGGTTGGTCTCCTTTAAGACACCTAGGTTCTTAATGAAAGAGAAGAGGCTGAAGGTTGCCTTTAGAACCAGTTTGATGGTGTACATCTCAGTTGGGCATTGTTAAAACATAAATTTTAATCAGGTGGGATTGTAGTCCAGAATCATACCGTTGAGAATAGTGCCAGATTGCAATACAGACGGGTTTTTGTGTGATGTTTTCATTGGTAGTTGCCGCAGTGATGGACCAAATTGTATTCACTTGTCATCGTTCCTCTAACATCAAAGGAAACTGACAATGTTGTACAAAATCTTGAGTCCTCTCGTGTTCGAACTTCATTGGTGTCTATGCTGCCCTCGCTCCCATGTTTCACTGATTTGGCCAAACTAGACAGCTAGTGGACGGCATCCTGAAAAACCAGACTGCTGTTTTTTCAGGCCTTATAAGGTCATCGTAAAACTGAAACAAAAGCACACCCAAAAAAAGCCGTCAGCTTGCTAATTATACAGAAACATTTCGTGCTAAGCTAACACGGGCTAATACCGTGTCACGCAAAAGTACGTAAATGTGTAACCAAAAACAGTATATCCAGAAAGTCATCACAATCTGTTTCATACTTAGACTATTATTGCCCAACGCAACAACAGATTGAGGAATTTTCACAGAGCGTAACACGGTGTTTCTTCTTCTTTCACTTTCTCTTCCGAAACAGTTTACGTGTTGAACTGTAGAGGGCGCTCAATACATTACAATTCAATTCATGACATCCACTACACAGCATCATCTCCAAACAGATGAGCAGCTTCAGCGACAAACTGCTGTCACAGTCTTGTTCCGTGGACAGACTGAGGAGATCATTTCTTCCTCATGCCGTGAGGCTCTTTAACTCCACCCGGGGGAGTAAAAGCCCACATTAAACCCCACCCCCACATTTGCATATTACCCTATTCTTATTACAGTGTGTATTTTCCCTAGCACTATTTTAATACTCTAGATCAACACGTTTTATTGGGTATTTTTGTATTCTATATCTTTTATTTTATTATTTTATTTTTCAACATAAGGATACTGCTGGAAGTGTGAATTTCCCTTCAGGGATGAATAAAGTATCTATCCATCTATCTATCCATTTATCTAGACATCTATCTAGACATCCAGCTATACATCTATCTAGACATCCATCTAGACATCTATCTATCTAGACATCCATCTAGACATCTATTTAGACATCTATCTATCTAGACATCTATATAGCTAGACATCCATCTATCTAGTCATCTATCTATCGAGTCATCTATCTATCTATCTATCTATCTATCTATCTATCTATCTATCTATCTATCTATCTATCTATCTATCTATCCATCTATCCATCTATCTAGACATCTATCTAGACATCTATCCATCTAGACATCTATCCCTCTAGACATCTATCTATCTAGACATCTATCTATCTATCTATCTATCTAGATGTCTATCTATCTAGACATCTATATATCTATCTAGACATCTATCTATCTAGACATCTATCTAGACATCTATCTATCTAGACATCTATCTAGACATCTATCTATCTAGACATCTATCTATCTAGACATCTATCCATCTATCTAGACATCTATCTATCTAGACATCTATCTATCTATCTATCTATCTATCTATCTATCTATCTATCTATCTATCTATCTATCTATCTATCTATCTATCTATCTATCTATCTATCTATCTATCTATCTATCTATCTATACATCTAGACATCTATCTATCTATCTAGACATCTATCTAGACATCTATGTATCTGTCTAACTATCTAGACATCTATCCCTCTAGACATCTATCTATCTAGACATCTATCTATCTAGAAATCTATATATCTATCTAGATGTCTATCTATCTAGACATCTATCTAGACATCTATCTATCTAGACATCTATCTATCTATCTATCTATCTATCTATCTATCTATCTATCTATCTATCTATCTATCTATCTATCTATCTATCTATCTAGACATCTATCTAGACATCTATGTGTCTATCTATCTATCTATCTATCTATCTAGACATCTATGTATCTTTCTATCTATCTAGACATCTATCTATCCAACTAGACATCTATCTATCTAACTAGACATCTATCTATATATCTATCTAGACATCTAGACATCTATGTATCTATCTATCTATCTATCTATCTCTCTATCTAGACACCTATGTATCTATCTACCTATCTAGACATCTATCTAGACATCTATGTATCTATCTATCTATCTATCTAGACATCTATGTATCTTTCTATCTATCTAGACATCTATCTATCCAACTAGACATTTATCTATCTAACTAGACATCTATCTATATATCTATCTAGACATCTATCTATCTATCTATCTCTCTATCTAGACACCTATGTATCTATCTACCTATCTAGACATCTATCTATGTAGGCATCTAGACATCTATCTAGACATCTATTTAGACATCTATCTAGACATCTATCTAGACATCTATCTAGACATCTATGTATCTATCTATCTATCTATCTATCTATCTATCTATCTATCTATCTATCTATCTATCTATCTATCTATCTAGACATCTATGTATCTCTCTATCTATCTAGACATCTATCTATCTATCTAGACATCTAGACATCTATGTATCTATCTATATATCTATCTAGACATCTAGACATCTATGTATCTATCTATCTATCTATCTATCTATCTATCTATCTATCTATCTATCTATCTATCTATCTATCTATCTATCTATCTATCTATCTAGACATCTATGTATCTCTCTATCTATCTAGACATCTATCTATCTATCTAGACATCTAGACATCTATGTATCTATCTATATATCTATCTAGACATCTAGACATCTATGTATCTATCTATCTATCTATCTATCTATCTATCTATCTATCTATCTATCTATCTATCTATCTATCTATCTATCTATCTATCTATCTATCTATCTATCTATCTATCTATCTAGACACCTATCTATCTAGACACCTATGTATCTATCTACCTATCTAGACATCTATCTATGTAGGCATCTAGACATCTATCTAGACATCTATCTAGACATCTATCTATCCATCTATCTATCTATCTCCTAATCTAATCTATCCATCTATCTATCTCCTAATCTAATCTATCGATCTCCTGATCTAATCTATGTATCTCCTAATGTAATCTAATCTAATCTAATTTAATACCACTCCATAGTTTTTACCACAAGGCAGAACGCTGTCTTCTCTCTTTATTTGGAGTGTCACTGACTGATAAACCCTTTACGATTGATGAAATCCTCAACCGAACACTCTTTTTGTTGTCGTTGAAGCTTCCGGAACAAGCCTTCTCCGAAAAAGTAACGCCCCCATCTCATCAACCAACCGTTCGTTCCCGTCTTGCAACAAAACGGAGAGTGACCACACCAGGTCCCAACCACGTCCCAGCAACCAGGACCAAACCCTGGATGAGAACTCCACGTCCTCTCATCAGAACTTACGGTTTTCGGTCTTTTTCCATTCCTGAGTCGTCCCCGGGGGCGGTATCCGCTTTGACAACTTCTCAAGAGTCCTCAACTATAACGAAGGCTCCTTCCGAGAAGGACCACGAGGACCCCTGCTGGGCAACGGACGGCGGTGCCCGATGCGGTCGATGCCCTGCCGGTTTCACAGGAAATGGAAAGGCGTGCCGAGGTTGGTTTATGACCTCGACGTGATCCGGTTGCTTAACCATTTCCTGTGTCTTCTTCTAAGCGGTTTGCAGGCGGGCATGCGGACGAAACATGGAATGTGCAGCTCCCGACACCTGCCTCTGTAAGGCGGGGTTCACCGGCGCTCACTGTCAAATCGGTACGTTTATTTTTCCATTTCTACACTGGGAATTCAACTTCTGCCACTAAAAGAGCAATTGAAAACCATTTACACCAAACCATTCAAGTCAGGTTTTTATGTTTCAGAGCAGACCTTATTGGTCTGCTCCAAAAGGGTATAAGAAAGCTGATTGTCTCTTAGACGACAACTTTGTCACTGATGAACGAAATAAACAGCTTCTCCCTCTCCTGCCAAGTCCAATTACGATGACCTTATAAGGCCTGAATAAACAGCAGTCTGGTTAATCAGGACGCCCGTCTGTGTTGCAATCTGGCACTATTCTCAACGGTATGATTTTGGACTACAAAATATATGTTACTTGTTACTGGTACTCCCCAGAAATGTTAAAACGAAATGCAGAGAAATCTTGGCAGGAGAGGTAGAAGCCGTTTATTTCGTTCATCAGTGACAAAGTTGTCGTCTAAGAGACAATCAGCTTTCTTATACCCTTTTGGAGCGGACACATTCTTAGTGCGGGGGCAGCACAGTGACGCAGTGGTTAGCGCGTGTGCGGCACAGTTCTAAGGTCTCGGGAACCTCCAAATCCAGCTACCGGCCTTCCTGTGCGGAGTTTGTATATTCTCCCCGTGCTTGCGTGGGTTTCCTCCGGGCACTCCGGTTTCCTCCCACATTCCAAAGACATGCATTTCAGGTGGATTGGCCGGTCCAAATTGTCCCTAGGTGTGAATGAGCGAGCGAGTTGTCTGTCCCTTTGTGCCCTGCGATCGGCTGGCAACCAGTTCAGGGTGTCCCCTGCCCACTGCCCGATGATTGCTGGGATGGGCTCCAGCACCCCCGCGACCCTACTGAGGATAAGCGGTGCAGCTAATGAGATGAGATGAGACATTCTTAGTGCGTCCTTTCGCGATGACGCACTTGTTTTTCTCAAATCGCATGCTACCAGGAACTGACTATGTTTTTTTTCTCGGAATGTTTTCATCTTCTTTCGATTCTCCAAAATTACACAATTTCCAAGAAAATCAGCCTGACTTGACCGCTTTTTCCAAGCCAAGCAGAATGTTATTACTTGGCAAGCCCAAGGCGAGTGTTATTAATAATAACACTCGGGAGAAACAAGCCTGGAATTTTCTGTTTTAAACAAATGTGTCCTCATTATGTCAAGCTCCGACTCCACAACATATGTTTTAATATTTTAATGAGGAGAGCACGCAAACAATGACACAAGGGGAGGAATAAGTAACTGAACACTCGGTCATTGATCTAATTCAGGCATGTTCAGAGTCCCGCCCGCGTCCTCTCTCATAAAATTAATCATATGTTTCCTGCAGTATAAAATAAATTCCTATCATCAAAAAGAAATTCACCATGTTGGGAATACCTATCAAAATGTTTACCAAATTGTTTGAATTAGTTATCTGACTCCATTAACCAAACACGACCCACATTCATCCAACAATTATGCGCACTCGTTTTTTTGAGAGAGAAATGACCAAAAGGATCACGCGGGGGCGGATGTTTATTGTTCCTAACAGAAGACCTAAGTGTATCTAAAGGAGACCGCGTCCTCTTCCTAGTTGCCCCGGATGATTTATACATTTCACAAACAAAGAAAAGACATCCCATTGGCTATGTGCTATGTGTCATCTGAAGTTAACGTTAGCTTTCTCTTATTGGTCTTCGCATACCAGCGGCGCCCGACGTCTGGCCTTCTACGTCTGGCCTTCTACGTCTGGCCTTCTCTGTCAGCACTCACAGGAATTCTGTTATCAGAAATACGTCTGATGCATTCCACACAGCCTAACCTTCTAATGTATCTTGAATAAAAACACAGTCATTGAATATCTCTACTGCATCAAACTGAATACATGTACTTTGTAGTCAACCGTATAAAATCTTTTATAGTCAAATGTATAGAATCCTTTAACCGTTTCACCAGATGATGGCAGTAGCCCTTTGGCCACCTTGCCCTTGGCTTTCTGGTAGATTTTAAACCCAACCCATTTCCAACATGGCGACTGTAAATAAAAATGAATAAGTAGATTGTGGAGGTAGCCGCATCCAGGACGGTTGTAAATTTTTTCACCGAAATCCGAAATAACTGCATTTGCCTAATTTTCCAAGAAACTGTTTTCAAAGAATATAATTTCAAGTGTCACAGTCAGAGAAAGAAAGCTATCTACAAAATGCGAACTGGAAAGAAATTCTGTGAAAAGGTGAAGCAACTGGAAGCTGTTTTATAGGCACAATAGCGCTTTTTAACGACACTCTGCAAATTAAATGAAAATGCTACAAAGGCGAGCAAGTTATTTAAGACTGGTCAAAGAATACCAGGCTGAATTTTCAACGCACTGCAAAATAAAACTGAAAATACAACTTAATGATTTTAGGAATTGCTCCTTCAAAATAATATTGAAATAAATGAGACTATTTTTTTATTAATTCTGGTGGTACATCTCTGTCACCACCTGCTGGTCCTCACACATTTTGAGCTTACCGAATCTGGCCCGCATTTTTTTGTCAAAATCACACAAAAGAAAAACAGTATCTGCTCCATTTAAAGGCACAACCACATTTACGACTCTACTTATGGTATATTGATAAGGATAGCATGCAAACAATGACACAAAGGAGAGGAACAAGTAACAGATCACTTATTTATCTCGTCTTTGTTAAAATTACACAGATGTCTACTTGAATTAAAATCAACTAAACATTTTTATCTTTCCATATTTTAATTATGCTAGCAAACAATGACGAAAGGGGGAGGAATAAGTAACGGAACATTCTGCCTTCTTCAAATCACACCGATGAAAAAACTGTGTCTGGTTGAACTTAAAGCAGTTTCCGTTTTTAATGAGCATAGCATGCATAATAATGACAAGAGGGAGAAATTGTTTTTACATCGGTGTGATTTTCACAATGATAGGGGTTTTAGTTACTTATTCCTCCCCCTTCTGTCAGTGTTTGCATGCTATCCTCGTGAAAATATGGAGAGCTATCAATATTTTTTTGCTTTTAGTTAAAGCAGATGCTATTTTTTCAACTGTGTGATCTTAAAAAAGGCAGACAGTTTAGTTACTTTTTCCTCTCCCTTTCGACACTATTTACAGAAAGTTCTCTTATTTATTCCTCTCCTTTGTGTCATTTTTCATGATATCATCGTTAAAATAAGGAAAGCTGACAATGTTTGGGTGCTTTGGTCCAAGCAGAAAGTTGTTAGATTTTTGTGATTTTGCTAATGACAAGGGTTCAGTTACTTATTCTTCCCCCTCCTGTCATTGTTTGGATCTTCATTAACATATGTAAATATTTTATTGTTTGGATGCATTTAGTTCAAGCAAACTGTGTTATTTTCACAATGATTGGGCTTTCATTTACTTATTTCATCCCCTTTCTGACATTTTTTGCAGAAGGGTCTGTTACTTATTCCTTGCCCTTCTGAAAATATAGAAACCTATAAATGTTTCGGTGCTTTTAGTCCAATCAGACACTTGTTACATTTCTGTAATTTTGCCCAAGCAGACACTATTTTGACATTTATGTGACTTTCTATAAGGCAAAGGGTTCAGTTATTCATTCCTCCTCCTTCTGACATTATTTGCAGAGGGGTCTGTTACTTATTCCTCGCCCTTATGATAATATGGAAACCTATAAATGTTTTGGTACTCTTAGTCCAAGCAGACACTTGTTACATTTCTGTAATTTTGCTCTTGACAATGGTTCTGTTACTTATTCCTCCCTCTTCTGTCATTATTTGCATGCTATCTTCATTAACCTATGGAAATATATTATGGTTTTGGTACATTTAGTTCAAGCAGACACTATTTTGACATTTATGTGACTTTCTATAAGGCAAAGGGTTCAGTTATTCATTACTCCTCCTTCTGACATTATTTGCAGAGGGGTCTGTTACTTATTCCTCGGCCTTATGATAATATGGAAACCTATAAATGTTTTGGTACTCTTAGTCCAAGCAGACACTTGTTACATTTTTGTAATTTTGCTCTTGACAATGGTTCTGTTACTTATTCCTCCCTCTTCTGTCATTGTTTGCATGCTATCTTCATTAACATATGGAAATATATTATGGTTTGGGTACATGGTTGAAGCAGACACTATGTTGACATTTATGTGACTTTCTATAAGGCAAAGGGTTCAGTTATTCATTCCTCCTCCTTCTGACATTATTTGCAGAGGGGTCTGTTACTTATTCCTCGCCCTTATGAAATATGGAAACCTATACATGTTTGGCTGCTTTTGGTTCAAGTAGATGCTTCATCTGTGTGATTTTGGCAAAAATCAGATTACAGTTGACATTAAATTGATGCAAAAATGTGAAAAAATCCAAAACATACTTTTTTATACCTCTGATCTGAAATTATTTTCTTATTTTAGCAAATTGTGAACCAAAATGCGAGAACGGAGGCACATGTTTGGCTCCGGGAGTTTGTCAATGTCCCATCGGCTTCCATGGAGAGACATGTGAAGAAGGTGAACTTCAATTTCAGCAGCAACAGAACCCCGGTGAACGATTTTGTCAGTAATGGGCATCAATGGCTGCAGCTGTGTGCAGGGAGGTGTGCCAAAATGGCGGCACGTGCACGGGGCTGCACACGTGCACGTGCCCAAGCGGTTTTGGAGGACCCCGATGCCAGACCGGTGAGTTCACATGACCGATACCTAAGAATTGAGTAAAAGAAGCTGCAAAAAACGGTTAAAAAGACGAAGTTAAGTCCAAAAGAAGTTTTTATATGGTTGAAAACTGAAATTCGAAAAAAGACATTGAAAAAGATGCTAAATTCCGTCCAGAAAATGCGAATGTTATGTCCTAAAGACGTCTTCTTTTGGGTTATAGTTGAAATTTGAAAATAGACATTGAAAAACATGCTACCTTTCTGTGCAAAAGACGTTTTTATTAGCTGAAAAATTGAAAATTGACTTTGAAAAGACGCCAAGATTCCATCCATTCGACATCTTTTGTCACGAAGCGGGACAGGAAGCAGGAAGTCGGAACTCATTTGCGTAGACGATCTGTCACTTTAATTGAGAAAGAAAAGTTGTCCAACACACAAACGGACCAAAAAAAAAAAAAACAAAGCGGGCTCAAATGCAGGCAAAACTACAAATTAGGAATTTAACGGGATTAAGCAGAACTTGCAGGAATCTCTCAGAATGTTACATCGAAGTTCAACAAAATCCAGCAAGCACAACAAGAATAAACAGGTATCGAACAGGCATGAACAGGTTTTCAACAAGGGTAAACAACGATCTGGCAAAGGGCAGTTCTGGTGTCAAGGGGCGGGGCCAGCTGGGCGCCATGACAACCGTGCAGGACATGACATCTTTATTTGGTTGAAAACTGAAAGTGGAAAAAAAAGACGTTGAAAAGACGCCAGGGTTTCGTCCAAAAGACGTCTTTATCAATAGGAAATTGAAAAAATGTTGTTGAAAAGAAGCCAGGGTTCTATTGAAAAGACGTCTTATTTCGTTAAGAATTGAAAATTGAGGGAAAAAAATTGAAAATTTTCTGTCCAGAAGACGTCTTTATAAACTGAAAGTTTTTAAAAAAAAAGATGTTGAAAAGACACCAACGTTCTGTCCACTAAAAAAAAAACTTTTAAAAGACGGCAGCACGGCGGCGCAGTGGTTAGCGCGGGTGCGGCACAGTTCTAAGGTCTCGGGAACCTCCTGTCTGGGTTCAAATCCAGCTACTGGACTTCCTGTGTGGAGTTTGTATGTTCTCCCTGTGCTTGCGTGGGTTTCCTCCGGGCACTCCGGTTTCCTCCCACATTCCAAAGACATGCATTTCAGGTGGATTGGCCGGTCCAAATTGTCCCTAGGTGTGAATGAGCGAGCGAGTTGTCTGTCCCTTTGTGCCCTGTGATTGGCTGGCAACCAGTTCAGGGTGTCCCCTGCCCACTGCCTGATGATTGCTGGGATGGGCTCCAGCACCCCGCCACCCTACTGAGGATAAGCGGTGCAGCTAATGAGATGAGATGAGAACTTTGAAAAGATGCCAAGATTCTGTCCCAAAGATGAATGTATTTTGTTGAAAATTAAAAACAGACATTGAAAACTAATAAGGTTCTGTTTTTTTGGGGAAATTGAAAAAAACGTAGAAGAGACACCTGAGTTCCATCCAGAAAACGTGAATGTTATGTCCAAAAGAACGTCTTTATTTGGTTGAAAATTGAAAAATAACATCGAAAAAGACATCTAGGTTGCATCTAAGACATCTTGATTTGTTTTAAATCTGAAATGGGGTTTTGAAGAAATGACATGTTGTGTTTCAAAGACGTCTTCAAAAAAAAAAAGTTGTTGAAAAGAAGCCAGGGTTTATTTGGTTGAGAATTAAAAAAAAGAAAGAAAACTCATTGAAAAGACACCAAGATTCTGCCCAAAAGACATCTTAATAAATTGAAAGTTGATAAAAAAAAGACGTTGAAAAGACACAAACGTTTTGTCGAAAAGACATATTTTTTCAATTTGAAAACAAAAAAAAACATTGAAAAAATGCCGAGAGTCTGTCCAAAAAAAGTCTTTATGAATTGAAAGTTTAAAACCAGATGTTGAAAAGACACTAACGTTCCGTCCCAAAGGCGTTTCTTTAATTGAAAATGTTTAAAAAAAACTTGAAAAGATGCCAAAATGAATGTATTTTGTTAAAAAGTGAAAATTGAAAAAGGACATTGAAAAGCAATAAGATTCTGTCCATAAGACATCGTTTTTGGGGTTGGAAATTGAAAAAAAATGCAACGTTGAAGTGACCCCTAAGTTCCATCCAGAAAACGTAAATGTTATGTCCAAAAGAACGTTTTTATTTGGTTGAAAATTGAAAAGTACCATTGAAAAGAAATCTAAGACATTTTGATTTGCTTTAAATCTGAAAAAGGGTTTTGAAGAGATGACACGTTGTGCTTCAAAGACGTCTTTAAAAAAATATTTTAGTTTTTTTTAAAGTCGTCGAAAAGAAGCCAGGGTTTATTCGGTTGAGGATTGAAAAAAGAAAAAAAAACTCATCGAAAAGACACCAAGATTCTGTCCAAAAGACGTCTTTATAACTTATTCCTAAGACTTAAAAAGTGGTCGGCGGCGCCCTCTGTTGGCTGCGGCTGCATCGGCTCGCTACAACGGGTCAGGTGCAATCGACATTTCGTTCTGTGTACATTGTTACACGGAATGACAATACAAGGAAATTATTATTATTATTATTATTAAGAGTTGAAAAAAAGACGTTAAAAGGCCCTAAAGTTTTGTCCAAAAGACATATTTTTTCGGCTTGAAAAGTAAAAGAAAAGCATTGAAAAAATGCCAAGATTCCGTCCCAAAGACATATGTCTTTTGTTGAAAATTGAAAGTAAAAAAAAAAAGACATTGAAAAGCAACAAGGTCCATAAGACATCTTTTTCGGTTGGAAATTGAAGAAAAAAAACGTAGAAGTGACACCTGAGTTCCATCCAGAAAAACGTGAATGTAATGTCCAAAAGACGTCTTTATTTGGTTGAAAATTGAACAATAACATCGAAAAGACATCTCGGTTGCATCTAAGACATCTTGATTTGCTTTAATTCTTTTGAAAAGATGACACGTTGTGTTTCAAAGACGTCTTTAAAAAAATGTTGAGAATTGAAAAAAAGAAAAAAAAACTTCTTGAAAAGACAAGATTCTGTCCAAAAGACATCTTAAAAGACTAGGGTTTTTTTCTTTTAGTTTTCAACCCGAAAAAAATATGTCTTTTGGCCTAAAAACTGACATCCCGCTTTATCTCCAAAAAACTTAAGCCAATAGTGACCGATTCAAATGTTGATTGACACACTGGTTAGCCAATGAAATTCCCAACATAATCATGTGTTTTTAAATCAGAGTCGAAAATAAACGTGCTTAAATCCGACCTGGGATCCATTTTGATGCGTGACTATCGCGTGTGGACAATCAGTGATTGACTTCTGGAAAGAGAAGTCAAACATCTACAACTCTTTCACAATGTCTAAATATAGTAAAATACCGTTTTAAAGCTGTGGACCCTTTTGGAAACGTCTTGGATCGGGATTTTAGGTGAAAATTTCAGCATCAGCTAGGGCAATTTTCCTCTTTTTATTTCTAGCTAAGCTAAGCTAACAATTCTATGCTAACATTTGCGTTGCAGCGATCCCGCCAGACCAGAACGACTGTCAAGCTGGTTGGACTGGTCCTTCCTGTCAAACTGGTGAGTCTGGAACTGCATGTGTACCAGGACTATGAGTCTGTTAGCATCCCAAAAATACTACAAAATATGACAGAAAGAGTGCCAAAAGGCATATACTGGAGGATACAAACCCATGCTAATTAGCTATATAAACCCGCTGTAACCCAGGTAGTAACATACAAATATCAAACTACTACGTAGGAAGTACTACATTTGTGTAGTATACGATCAAATAACACACGTAAATGTACTTGTACAAAAATCACATTTGATTAACCTTTGATATAACTTGAGCTGGTAGAGTGGAGTAGCAGGTGGATGCAGAGGAGAGTAGAAGACAACAGACTGAAAATGAAGTCGATTTAAAAACGTCCAACTGCCAAGATTTTCATCCCCTTAAAAAAATTGAAATTTGATTCACCTTTGTAGGATGAAACTTGAGCTGGTAGAGTAGAGTAGCAGGTGGATGCAGAGGAGAGTAGAAGACAGCAGACTGAAAAATAAGTTGATTTCAAAACGTCCAACTGCCAAGATTTTCATCCCCTTAACAAAATTAAAATTTGATTAACCTTTGTATGATGTAACTTGAGCTGGTAGAGTAGAGTAGCAGGTGGATGCAAAGGAGAGTAGAAGACAGCAGACTGAAAGTGAAGTTGATTCCAAAACATCCAACTGCTAAGATTTTCATCCCCTTAACAAAATTAAAATTTGACTGACCTTTGTATGATGTAACTTGAGCTGGTAGAGTGGAGTAGCAGGTGGATGCAGAGGAGAGTAGAAGACAGCAGACTGAAAATGAAGTTGATTTCAAAACGTCCAACTGCCAAGATTTTCATCCCCTTAAAAAAATTGAAATTTGATTCACCTTTGTAGGATGAAACTTGAGCTGGTAGAGTAGAGTAGCAGGTGGATGCAGAGGAGAGTAGAAGACAGCAGACTGAAAAATAAGTTGATTTAAAAACGTCCAACTGCCAAGATTTTCATCCCCTTAACAAAATTAAAATTTGATGAACCTTTGAATGATGTAACTTGAGCTGGTAGAGTGGAGTAGCAGGTGGATGCAGAGGAGAGTAAAATAAAGCAGACTAAAAATGAAGTTGATTTCAAAACGTCCAACTGCCAAGATTTTCATCCCCTTAACAAAATTAAAATTTGATTAACCTTTGTAGGATGTAACTTGAGCTGGTAGAGTGGAGTAGCAGGTGGATGCAGAGGAGAATAGAAGACAGCAGACTAAAAATGAAGTTGATTTCTCTATCTCACTCTCTCTCTCTCTCTCTCTCTCTCTCTTCCTCGCTTTTTCTCTCACTCTCCATCTCTCTCACTTTCACAGTCTTTCTTTCTTTGTGTCTTTTTACTTTGCTCTCTCTTCCTCTTTTTCCTTTTCTTTCTTTTCTCTCTCTCTTGCTTTGCCCTTCTCTCTTTCTCCCCTTGTCTATGTATCTCCTTCTCTTTTCTCTCCCTCTTTCTATTTCTCTTTGGATTTCTTTAATTCTCTCTCTTTTTTTCCACCTCTCTCACTATTTCTCCTGTGATCTTTTTTGTTTCTTATGTTTTTTCTCTCCATCTCTCTTTCTCTTCCTCTTTTTCTCTCTCTTTCTCTTTTTTCCTCTCTCTTACTCTTTCTTTCTCTCTCTCTCTCTCTCTTCCTCGCTTTTTCTCTCACTCTCCATCTCTCTCTGTTTCACAGTCTTTCTCTCTTTGTGTCTTTTTACCTTCCTTTGCTCTCTCTTCCTTTTTTCCTTTTCTTTATTTTCTTTCTCTCTTGCTTTGCCCTTCTCTCTTTCTCCCCTTGTCTATGTATCTCCTTCTCTTTTCTCTCCCTCTTTCTATTTCTCTTTGGATTTCTTTAATTCTCTCTCTTCCTTTCCACCTCTCTCACTATTTCTCCTTTCATCTATTTTGTTTCTTATGTTTTTTCTCTCCATCTCTCTTTCTCTTCCTCTTTTTCTCTCTCTTTCTCTTTTTTCCTCTATCTTACTCTCTATTTCTCTCTCACACTTTTACTCTTTCTCTCTCTCTTTCTCATTCTCTTTTTCTCTCTCTTTCTCTTTTTTTCCTCTCTCTCTTTCTCTCTATTTTCTGTCTCTTTTTTACTCTTTTTCCTCTCTCTAACTCTCTCTCTCTCTCTCTCACTTCTACTCTTTCTCTCTCTCTTTCTCATTCTCTTTTTCTCTCTCTTTCTCTTTTTTCCTCTCCCTCTCTCTCTCTATTTTTCTCTCTCTTTCTCTTTCTCTCTCTCATTTTTTCTCTGTCTCTCTTTTTTTCTATGTCTCTCTTTTTTTTCTCTCTCTCTTTTTCTTTTTCTCTTTCTCTATATATCTTTTCTCTCTTGCTTTTTCCCACCCTCTCTACTTTTATCTCCCCCCCTTTTCTCTTTTTCTTTCTCTTTTTCTCTGTCTCTCTTTTCTCTCTGTCTCTCTCTCTTCTTTTGCTCTCTCTCTCTTTTTTTCTCTATCTCTTTTCTTTCTTTCTTTGTCCCACCATCTCTACTTTTATCTCCCTCTCTTTCTCTTTTTTCTTTCTCTTTTTTCTTTCTAATCTACTAGATTCCCCGAAAGAATGTTTGTTCTATCATTTGACCCCCTGAGTTAAAATGAGTTTGACACCCCTGGTCTAGGGGAACAGCGGTGACATCATCAAGTTGTCTCTTAAAGGCACAGGATGTTTAAGAGCAAGGAAAAAAATCATTTATGTATTGGAATTTTCCAGCAAAAAAATGTATAAAATTCTTCATATTTTCTTTTATTTTGTAGGAGTTTGCGCCCCCGAGTGCCTGAACGGCGGTTCCTGTATCGGTCCCGATACTTGCCGCTGTCCTTCCGGTTTCTACGGCGACCGCTGTCAAAACGGTACCGTGCTTCTGCGCAGGATTTTCAAAATAAAAGCATGAAACGCTGACGCGGCCTTTTACTTCGGCAGCTATTTGCACGCCGCCCTGCAAGAACGGCGGCCGATGCGTCAGGAACAACTTGTGCAGGTGCATGCTGGGATACGTCGGACGGCGATGCCAGCAAAGTGGGTGACAAGGGATGAGAAGGAAAATAGATGAGTCTTTAAAGGGACAGTGTGCAATATTTAACCACTAGAGGTCCTTGCATTGATAGGAAGAGAACTAAAAGACAAAGATCATCGTTTTTCCTTAAAGAGACAGTGTGTTATACTTCTCCACTCTGTTGCAACAAAAAGGAGTGCTACAAAGCTAAACTAACAACAAAGACTTAGTGACCGAAAAGCAATAGTTTTACCTCATTTTTGCCCAACTTTTGTGAATTAAAAAAAAAAAGAAAAACTAAAAATATGAAATATGGAAAGAAAGAAAAAAATGGGAGGAAAGGCAGAAAAAAATAGAAAACTAAAAAAGGGAAAAGGTAAAAAAGAAAGAGGAAACATAGAAATACAAAAGGAAGAATTGGGGGAAAGGAGAAAGGAAAAAAGATGAAATAGGGAAGAAAACTGAAAAAACATTTTTGTATTCTCTTTTTTGCCCAGGCTGTGGCAAAGAAAGAAAAAAGAAAAAAAGGGAAAGGAAAAAAGACAGAAAGGGGAGATAAAAAGGGGAAAAGGAAAGGGAAAAGGGGAAGAAAAAAGAAGAAAAAGGGAATAAAATACAAAGGAAAAAAAGAAGAGGTAAAAAGAAAGAACATTTGAAGACAAAAAAGGGGGAAAGAGAAAAAGATGGAGTAGAGAAAAAAACAAGAAAAATTGTTCTCGTTCTTTCACCCAGTCTTTCGTGAAGTAGACAAATGAAAAGGAAATAAGGCAAAAACGGTAAAAGGAAAAAAAGGGAAGAATGAGAAGAAATTAAGGAAAAAAAAAGAAAAACGGAAGAAAAAGAAAACAAGACGACAAAAAAGAAAAAGAAAAAAAGGAAATACGTTCAAAGAAAAAGAGGAAACGGTAAGAATGAAAAGAAATAAAGAAATAAAAGAAAAACTGAAGAAAAAGAAAACAAGACGATAAAAAATGAAAAGGAAAAAATGGAAAAACGGTCAGACAAAAAGAAAAACAGGGACGAATGAAAAGAAATAAAGAAATAAAAGAAAAACGGAAGAAAAAGAAAACAAGACGATAAAAAATGAAAAGGAAAAAAAGGAAAAACGGTCAAAGAAAAGAGCAAAAGGGAAGAATGAAAAGAAATAAAGAAAAAAAAGAAAAACTGAAGAAAAAGAATGCAAGACGATAAAAAAGAAGAAGGGAAAAGGGTGAGAAAGGAAAAATCAACAAAAAAAGGAGAAGAAACCAAAAAAAAGGAGAAAAAAAAGACTGAAATTAAAAAGAAAAAAGAAAAGAGGAAAAGGGAAGAATGAAAAGAAATAAAAGAAAAAAAAGAAAAACGGTCAAACAAAAAGAAAAACAGAGACGAATGAAAAGAAAAACTGAAAAAAAGAAAACAAGACCACAAAAAAGAAAAAGGGAAAAAGGGTGAAAAAGGAAAAATAAACAAAAAAAAGGAGAAGAAACCCAAAAATCAAAGGAGGAAAAAAAATAGACTAAAAGAAAAAAGAAAAAAGAATAGAGGAAAAGGGAAGAATGAAAAGAAATAAAGGAAAAAAAGAAAAACTGAAGAAAAAGAACAAGACGATAAAAAAGGAAAGAGAAAAAAAGGAAAAACGGTCAAACAAAAAGAAAAACTGAAGAAAAAGAAAACAAGACGATAAAAAAGAAAAAGGGAAAAGGGTGAGAAAGGAAAAATAAACAAAAAAAGGAGAAGAAACCAAAAAATCAAAGGAGAAAAAAATAGACTGAAATAAAAAAGAAAAAGAAAAACTGAAGAAAAAGAAAACAAGACGATAAAAAAGAAAAAGGGAAAAGGGTGAGAAAGGAAAAATAAACAAAAAAAGGAGAAGAAACCAAAAAATAAAAAGAGAAAAAATAGACTGAAATAAAAAAGAAAAAGAAAAACTGAAGAAAAAGAAAACAGGACGATAAAAAAGAAAAAGGGAAAAGGGTGAGAAAGGAAAAATAAACAAAAAAAGGAGAAGAAACCAAAAAATAAAAAGAGAAAAAATAGACTGAAATAAAAAAGAAAAAGAAAAACTGAAGAAAAAGAAAACAGGACGATAAAAAAGAAAAAGGGAAAAGGGTGAGAAAGGAAAAATAAACAAAAAAAGGAGAAGAAACCAAAAAATAAAAAGAGAAAAAATAGACTGAAATAAAAAAGAAAAAGAAAAACTGAAGAAAAAGAAAACAGGACGATAAAAAAGAAAAAGGGAAAAGGGTGAGAAAGGAAAAATAAACAAAAAAAGGAGAAGAAACCAAAAAAAGGAGGAAAAAAATAGACTGAAATTAAAAAGAAAAAAGAAAAGAGGAAAAGGGAAGAATGAAAAGAAATAAATGAAAAAAAAGAAAAACTGAAGTAAAAGAAAACAAGACGATAAAAAAAGAAAAAGGGAAAAGGGTGAGAAAGGAAAAATAAACCAAAAAAAGGAGAAGAAACCAAAAAATCAAAGGAGAAAAAAATAGACTGAAATTAAAAAGAAAAAAAAAACTGAAGAAAAAGAAAACAGGACGATAAAAAAAGAAAAAGGGAAAAGGGTGAGAAAGGAAAAATAAACAAAAAAAGGAGAAGAAACCAAAAAATCAAAGGAGAAAAAAAAATAGACTGAAATTAAAAGAAAAAGAAAAACTGAAGAAAAAGAAAACAGGACCATAAAAAAGAAAAAGGCAAAAGGGTGAGAAAGGAAAAATAAACAAAAAAAAGGAGAAGAAACCAAAAAATCAAAGGAGAAAAAAAATAGACTGAAATTAAAAAGAAAAAAGAAAAGAGGAAAAGGGAAGAATGAAAAGAAATAAAGGAAAAAAAAGAAAAACTGAAGTAAAAGAAAACAAGACGATTAAAAAAGAAAAAGGGAAAAGGGTGAGAAAGGAAAAATAAACAAAAAAGGAGAAGAAACCAAAAAAAAGGAGAAAAAAAATAGACTAAAATAAAAAAATAAAAAAGAAAAGAGGGAAAAAAAAGAGCTAATCTAGCATGTTTTAATATTTCAATTAATAACATCATTCTCCTGCGATTGGCTGGCAACCAGTTCAGGGTGTCCCCTGCCCACTGCCCGAATATGGCTGGGATAGGCTCCAGCCCCCCCGCGACCCTAATGAGGATAAGCGGTACGGCTAATGAGATGAGATGAGATGAACATCATTCTCTTTCACGTCACATTAAAAACAAGCTAGCTTAGCATTGCTAACAAACCATTTTTTTCCCCTTTTTTTTTGTCTGCAGGCGTTTGCAAGGACGGGTGCGCTAATGGCGGCCGTTGCGTGGCCCCCGACGTTTGCGACTGTCCGTCGCCATGGCGAGGAAAAATTTGCCAAAAACGTAAACATTTTCTTCTTCATCAAACATTTAAGCTAGCAAAAATCTTATCCTTTTTTAAATATGGTCATATCTGAAAATTTTAGCAATATATTACATAAAATATGACATCATCAAGTTGTCTCTTAAAGGCACAGCATGTTTAAGAGCAAGGAAATCTAAACGGGCAAAAAAAAAAATCGGGTCATTTTCTAGAGACTTTTGTTTTGAAATATTTTGGCAAACTATTTGACATAAAACATGACCAAATTATCTCAGTGGGTATGTCAAAGGAACATCAAGTTGTCTCTTAAAGGCACAGCATGTTTAAGAGCAGGGAAATCTAAACAGGCAAAAAAAAATCGGGTCATTTTCTAGAGACTTTTGTTTTGAAATATTTTGGCAAACTAGATGACATAAAACATAACCAAATTATGTCAGTTGGTATGTCCAAAGGAACATCAAGTTGTCTCTTAAAGGCACAGCATGTTTAAGAGCAAGGAAATCTAAACAGGCAAAAAAAAAATCGGGTCATTTTCTAGAGACTTTTGTTTTGAAATATTTTGGTAAACTATATGACATAAAACATGACCAAATTATGTCAGTTGGTATGTCCAAAGAACATCAAGTTGTCTCTTAAAGGCACAGCATGTTTAAGAGCAGGGAAATCTAAACAGGCAAAAAAAAATTGGGTCATTTTCTAGAGACTTTTGTTTTGAAATATTTTGGCAAACTAGATGACATAAAACATGACCAAATTATGTCAGTGGGTATGTCCAAAGGAACATCAAGTTGTCTCTTAAAGGCACAGCATGTTTAAGAGCGGGGAAATCTAAACAGGCAAAAAAAAAAATTGGGTCATTTTCTAGAGACTTTTGTTTTGAAATATTTTGGCAAACTATATGACATAAAACATGACCAAATTATGTCAGTTGGTATGTCCAATGAACATCAAGTTGTCTCTTAAAGGCACAGCATGTTTAAGAGCGGGGAAATTTAAACGGGCAAAAAAAATTGGGGTCATTTTCTAGAGACTTTTGTTTTGAAATATTTTGGCAAACTATATGACATAAAACATGACCAAATTATGTCAGTGGGTATGTCCAAAGGAACATCAAGTTGTCTCTTAAAGGCACAGCATGTTTAAGAGCAAGGAAATCTAAACAGGCAAAAAAAAAATCGGGTCATTTTCTAGAGACTTTTGTTTTGAAATATTTTGGCAAAATATATGACATAAAACATGACCAAATTATGTCAGTGGGTATGTCCAAAGAACATCAAGTTGTCTCCTAAAGGCACAGCATGTTTAAGAGCAAGGAAATCTAAACGGGCAAAAAAAAATTGGGTTATTTTATAGAGACTTTTGTTTTGAAATATTTTGGCAAACTATATGACATAAAACATGACCAAATTATGTCAGTGTGTATGTCCAAAGGAACATCAAGTTGTCTCTTAAAGGCACAGCATGTTTAAGAGCGGGGAAATCTAAACAGGCAAAAAAAAAATTGGGTTATTTTCTAGAGACTTTTGTTTTGAAATATTTTGGCAAACTATATGACATAAAACATGACCAAATTATGTCAGTGGGTATGTCCAAAGGAACATCAAGTTGTCTCTTAAAGGCACAGCATGTTTAAGAGCAAGGAAATCTAAACGGGCAAAAAAAAAATCGGGTCATTTTCTAGAGACTTTTGTTTTGAAATATTTTGGCAAACTATATGACATAAAACATGACCAAATTATGTCAGTGGGTATTTCAAAGGAACATCAAGTTGTCTCTTAAAGGCACAGCATGTTTAAGAGCAGGGAAATCTAAACAGGCAAAAAAAAATCGGGTCATTTTATAGAGACTTTTGTTTTGAAATATTTTGGTAAACTATATGACATAAAACATGACCAAATTATGTCAGTTGGTATGTCCAAAGAACATCAAGTTGTCTCTTAAAGGCACAGCATGTTTAAGAGCAGGGAAATCTAAACAGGCAAAAAAAAATTGGGTCATTTTCTAGAGACTTTTGTTTTGAAATATTTTGGCAAACTAGATGACATAAAACATGACCAAATTATGTCAGTGGGTATGTCCAAAGGAACATCAAGTTGTCTCTTAAAGGCACAGCATGTTTAAGAGCGGGGAAATCTAAACAGGCAAAAAAAAAAATTGGGTCATTTTCTAGAGACTTTTGTTTTGAAATATTTTGGCAAACTATATGACATAAAACATGACCAAATTATGTCAGTTGGTATGTCCAATGAACATCAAGTTGTCTCTTAAAGGCACAGCATGTTTAAGAGCGGGGAAATTTAAACGGGCAAAAAAAATTGGGGTCATTTTCTAGAGACTTTTGTTTTGAAATATTTTGGCAAACTATATGACATAAAACATGACCAAATTATGTCAGTGGGTATGTCCAAAGGAACATCAAGTTGTCTCTTAAAGGCACAGCATGTTTAAGAGCAAGGAAATCTAAACAGGCAAAAAAAAAATCGGGTCATTTTCTAGAGACTTTTGTTTTGAAATATTTTGGCAAAATATATGACATAAAACATGACCAAATTATGTCAGTGGGTATGTCCAAAGAACATCAAGTTGTCTCCTAAAGGCACAGCATGTTTAAGAGCAAGGAAATCTAAACGGGCAAAAAAAAATTGGGTTATTTTATAGAGACTTTTGTTTTGAAATATTTTGGCAAACTATATGACATAAAACATGACCAAATTATGTCAGTGTGTATGTCCAAAGGAACATCAAGTTGTCTCTTAAAGGCACAGCATGTTTAAGAGCGGGGAAATCTAAACAGGCAAAAAAAAAATTGGGTTATTTTCTAGAGACTTTTGTTTTGAAATATTTTGGCAAACTATATGACATAAAACATGACCAAATTATGTCAGTGGGTATTTCAAAGGAACATCAAGTTGTCTCTTAAAGGCACAGCATGTTTAAGAGCAGGGAAATCTAAACAGGCAAAAAAAAATCGGGTCATTTTATAGAGACTTTTGTTTTGAAATATTTTGGCAAACTAGATGACATAAAACATAACCAAATTATGTCAGTTGGTATGTCCAAAGGAACATCAAGTTGTCTCTTAAAGGCACAGCATGTTTAAGAGCAAGGAAATCTAAACAGGCAAAAAAAAATTGGGTCATTTTCTAGAGACTTTTGTTTGGAAATATTTTGGCAAACTATATGACATAAAACATGACCAAATTATGTCAGTGGGTATGTCCAAAGGAACATCAAGTTGTCTCTTAAAGGCACAGCATGTTTAAGAGCAAGGAAATCTAAACGGGCAAAAAAAAAAATCGGGTCATTTTCTAGAGACTTTTGTTTTGAAATATTTTGGCAAACTATATGACATAAAACATGACCAAATTATGTCAGTGGGTATGTCCAAAGAACATCAAGTTGTCTCCTAAAGGCACAGCATGTTTAAGAGCAAGGAAATCTAAACGGGCAAAAAAAAATTGGGTTATTTTATAGAGACTTTTGTTTTGAAATATTTTGGCAAACTATATGACATAAAACATGACCAAATTATGTCAGTGTGTATGTCCAAAGGAACATCAAGTTGTCTCTTAAAGGCACAGCATGTTTAAGAGCGGGGAAATCTAAACAGGCAAAAAAAAAATTGGGTTATTTTCTAGAGACTTTTGTTTTGAAATATTTTGGCAAACTATATGACATAAAACATGACCAAATTATGTCAGTGGGTATGTCCAAAGGAACATCAAGTTGTCTCTTAAAGGCACAGCATGTTTAAGAGCGGGGAAATCTAAACAGGCAAAAAAAAAAATTGGGTCATTTTCTAGAGACTTTTGTTTTGAAATATTTTGGCAAACTATATGACATAAAACATGACCAAATTATCTCAGTGGGTATGTCAAAGGAACATCAAGTTGTCTCTTAAAGGCACAGCATGTTTAAGAGCAGGGAAATCTAAACAGGCAAAAAAAAATCGGGTCATTTTATAGAGACTTTTGTTTTGAAATATTTTGGCAAACTAGATGACATAAAACATAACCAAATTATGTCAGTTGGTATGTCCAAAGGAACATCAAGTTGTCTCTTAAAGGCACAGCATGTTTAAGAGCAAGGAAATCTAAACAGGCAAAAAAAAATTGGGTCATTTTCTAGAGACTTTTGTTTGGAAATATTTTGGCAAACTATATGACATAAAACATGACCAAATTATGTCAGTGGGTATGTCCAAAGGAACATCAAGTTGTCTCTTAAAGGCACAGCATGTTTAAGAGCAAGGAAATCTAAACGGGCAAAAAAAAAAATCGGGTCATTTTCTAGAGACTTTTGTTTTGAAATATTTTGGCAAACTATATGACATAAAACATGACCAAATTATGTCAGTGGGTATGTCCAAAGGAACATCAAGTTGTCTCTTAAAGGCACAGCATGTTTAAGAGCGGGGAAATCTAAACGGGCAAAAAAAAAAATCGGGTCATTTTCTAGAGACTTTTGTTTTGAAATATTTTGGCAAACTATTTGACATAAAACATGACCAAATTATGTCAGTTGGTATGTCCAAAGGAACATCAAGTTGTCTCTTAAAGGCACAGCATGTTTAAGAGCAAGGAAATCTAAACGGGCAAAAAAAAAAATCGGGTCATTTTCTAGAGACTTTTGTTTTGAAATATTTTGGCAAACTATATGACATAAAACATGACCAAATTATGTCAGTGGGTATGTCCAAAGGAACATCAAGTTGTCTCTTAAAGGCACAGCATGTTTAAGAGCGGGGAAATCTAAACGGGCAAAAAAAAAAATCGGGTCATTTTCTAGAGACTTTTGTTTTGAAATATTTTGGCAAACTATTTGACATAAAACATGACCAAATTATCTCAGTGGGTATGTCAAAGGAACATCAAGTTGTCTCTTAAAGGCACAGCATGTTTAAGAGCAGGGAAATCTAAACAGGCAAAAAAAAATCGGGTCATTTTCTAGAGACTTTTGTTTTGAAATATTTTGGCAAACTATTTGACATAAAACATGACCAAATTATCTCAGTGGGTATGTCAAAGGAACATCAAGTTGTCTCTTAAAGGCACAGCATGTTTAAGAGCAGGGAAATCTAAACAGGCAAAAAAAAATCGGGTCATTTTATAGAGACTTTTGTTTTGAAATATTTTGGCAAACTAGATGACATAAAACATAACCAAATTATGTCAGTTGGTATGTCCAAAGGAACATCAAGTTGTCTCTTAAAGGCACAGCATGTTTAAGAGCAAGGAAATCTAAACAGGCAAAAAAAAATCGGGTCATTTTATAGAGACTTTTGTTTTGAAATATTTTGGCAAACTAGATGACATAAAACATAACCAAATTATGTCAGTTGGTATGTCCAAAGGAACATCAAGTTGTCTCTTAAAGGCACAGCATGTTTAAGAGCAAGGAAATCTAAACAGGCAAAAAAAAATTGGGTCATTTTCTAGAGACTTTTGTTTGGAAATATTTTGGCAAACTATATGACATAAAACATGACCAAATTATGTCAGTGGGTATGTCCAAAGGAACATCAAGTTGTCTCTTAAAGGCACAGCATGTTTAAGAGCAAGGAAATCTAAACGGGCAAAAAAAAAAATCGGGTCATTTTCTAGAGACTTTTGTTTTGAAATATTTTGGCAAACTATATGACATAAAACATGACCAAATTATGTCAGTGGGTATGTCCAAAGGAACATCAAGTTGTCTCTTAAAGGCACAGCATGTTTAAGAGCAAGGAAATCTAAACGGGCAAAAAAAAAAATCGGGTCATTTTCTAGAGACTTTTGTTTTGAAATATTTTGGCAAACTATTTGACATAAAACATGACCAAATTATCTCAGTGGGTATGTCAAAGGAACATCAAGTTGTCTCTTAAAGGCACAGCATGTTTAAGAGCAAGGAAATCTAAACAGGCAAAAAAAAATCGGGTCATTTTATAGAGACTTTTGTTTTGAAATATTTTGGCAAACTAGATGACATAAAACATAACCAAATTATGTCAGTTGGTATGTCCAAAGGAACATCAAGTTGTCTCTTAAAGGCACAGCATGTTTAAGAGCAAGGAAATCTAAACAGGCAAAAAAAAATTGGGTCATTTTCTAGAGACTTTTGTTTGGAAATATTTTGGCAAACTATATGACATAAAACATGACCAAATTATGTCAGTGGGTATGTCCAAAGGAACATCAAGTTGTCTCTTAAAGGCACAGCATGTTTAAGAGCAAGGAAATCTAAACGGGCAAAAAAAAAAATCGGGTCATTTTCTAGAGACTTTTGTTTTGAAATATTTTGGCAAACTATATGACATAAAACATGACCAAATTATGTCAGTGGGTATGTCCAAAGGAACATCAAGTTGTCTCTTAAAGGCACAGCATGTTTAAGAGCAAGGAAATCTAAACGGGCAAAAAAAAAAATCGGGTCATTTTCTAGAGACTTTTGTTTTGAAATATTTTGGCAAACTATTTGACATAAAACATGACCAAATTATCTCAGTGGGTATGTCAAAGGAACATCAAGTTGTCTCTTAAAGGCACAGCATGTTTAAGAGCAGGGAAATCTAAACAGGCAAAAAAAAATCGGGTCATTTTCTAGAGACTTTTGTTTTGAAATATTTTGGCAAACTATTTGACATAAAACATGACCAAATTATCTCAGTGGGTATGTCAAAGGAACATCAAGTTGTCTCTTAAAGGCACAGCATGTTTAAGAGCAGGGAAATCTAAACAGGCAAAAAAAAATCGGGTCATTTTATAGAGACTTTTGTTTTGAAATATTTTGGCAAACTAGATGACATAAAACATAACCAAATTATGTCAGTTGGTATGTCCAAAGGAACATCAAGTTGTCTCTTAAAGGCACAGCATGTTTAAGAGCAAGGAAATCTAAACAGGCAAAAAAAAATCGGGTCATTTTCTAGAGACTTTTGTTTTGAAATATTTTGGCAAACTATATGACATAAAACATGACCAAATTATGTCAGTGGGTATGTCCAAAGGAACATCAAGTTGTCTCTTAAAGGCACAGCATGTTTAAGAGCAAGGAAATTTAAACAGGCAAAAAAAAATTGGGTCATTTTCTAGAGACTTTTGTTTTGAAATATTTTGGCAAAATAGATGACATAAAACATGACCAAATTAAGACAGTTGGTATGTCCAAAGGAACATCAAGTTGTCTCTTAAAGGCACAGCATGTTTAAGAGCGGGGAAATCTAAACGGGCAAAAAAAAAATCGGGTTATTTTCTAGAGACTTTTGTTTTGAAATATTTTGGCAAACTATATGACATAAAACATGACAAAATTATGTCAGTTGGTATGTCCAAAGAACATCAAGTTGTCTCTTAAAGGCACAGCATGTTTAAGAGCAAGGAAATCGTATCCTTTTCTGGATATGCTCACATTCTATATAACTATTTCTTTATGCTAGCTAGCCAAATCTCATTTTTTGTTTTGTTTTAGCTAGCTGTGAGCAACGCTGCCTGAACGGGGCCGAGTGCACGGGGCCCAACACTTGCCGATGCGCGCCCGGCTGGCACGGAATCTCTTGCCAAATACGTGAGTAGCTCACCAAAATAAAACGACGTATATCTCTCATGAAATGGAGTATATGCTCATTTTGGGGATCAATACGCCTGGCAGTCTATGCTGTTTCAGGATGCGAGTTATTTACAAAATGATCTCGCTTGTAAAATATGCAAATCAACTCAATTTTTTTTTGAAAACCTATCGAGGTTTGTTTACTTTTTTTATGAGTCGTATTTAGAGAAATTTGGGTTTTTAATCAATCGTTTCAGGAAGTAAATTGAAGAGTTTAATCTATTAGTCTGGCCTTTTTAGCACCACATATGTTTTGGATCATTATATCGATTAAATGAGTTATCTGACTCCATTAACCAAACACGACCCGCATTCATCCAACAATGCGCGCTCATTTGACGGAAAAGATGAAGAGGAAAGCCGATATTTCCACACGGGAGCGGATTTTTATTTTTCACTTTTTTATTTATCACTTTTTTTGCTTTCTTTTATTGGCTCACGTCTGAAAATGATCTGGCAACCTCAAAAATATAAAATCATCGAATTAATTTTCAACATATTTGGGGTTCCTTGTAGATTTTTTAATTCAGCGGTGGTCTCATTTTTTCTGCAATTTTAAGATTGTATTTCTCTTCATACTACTTTATCATTTTGGCTTCCTGAACCAAAGAATTGAAGGATTTCAGATATTTGACTATAAAGGATTTTATACGATTGACTCATAATTCAATGAAGATTTTCACTGAGTGGGCTTAAGTTCAATGACAGGTCAGGCTGTTCCAAATGCAAAATGTTTTGTCTAGTTCTGTTGATAACAGGACTCTGACGGAGGACGGCAGGCGTTGTTTTGAGAAACGCTCGGCGTTGTTTTGAGAAGCCCCACGTTGGGCTTCCTGGGAGGAGCCGGCACACCATTGTGCGGGGAGAAGATGGTCAATAGGAGAGAGCTAAAGGACTCAAACGACACTAATTCGGCCGTTAAATTGTTAGTGATAATGAATCTGCCCCCGTGTGGAAATGTCGGCTTTCCTCTTCATCTTTTCCATCAAATGAGCGCACATTGTTGGGTGAGTGTAGGTTGTGTTTCGTTAATGGAGTCAGATAACTAATCCGAAAAATTTGGTAAACGCTACATTTTGATATTTAAATTCCAACAGTATGTACAAGGAAGCCTAAATACATCTAAAAATACTTGAAAATTTTTACTTTTCCTATGCTACTTGATTATTTTGGCTAGCTCGTTATGGAAGTTATCCCTGCTTAACAGAATGTTCTGAGAATTTTTGATACAAACGGAAATAATTTCATCTTTCGCGTTTTTGAATATTTAGTCTCATCTCATTAGCTGCACCGCTTATCCCCAGTAGGGCCGCGGGGGTGCCGGAGCCCATCCCAGCAATCATCGGGCAGTGGGCAGGGGACACCCTGAACTGGTTGCCATATTCAACAAAAATGTGCTTGAAACAACCGATGAACTATTCCTTACATTTTGGTCTTGTTTTCAATGTACGTAACGACGTGTCATATCTTTAAAAAACGAGTTGAATGTTTTTGTTTTTCTTTAGCTCATTGTCAAGAAAAATGCTGGCACGGCAGCCGTTGCGTCAGGCCCGACGTTTGCCAATGCCGGAACGGATTTTCTGGCGCTCGTTGCTCCAGAAAGGTGAGAAAAATCGACATTGATTTGTCTAAGTTAGCTTGAAAAATGCTAGCGTCAAATACTTTTAGCTAGCCACGACGACTACCATCAAAACGTAGTATGTACGGCTAGCATAAAAAGCTAGCATAGATGTATGTCACCTATTTTTAGCACAACAGAAATCGCTACTTTCCTATTATTTGTATTTCGAAAGGATATTTTATAGCTAGCATAAATATGTAGCATAAACACCTAGCATAGATGTATATCACCTATTTTTGGCACAAATGGAGCTCCGTACTTAAGCATTTTTTGTATTTCGAAAGGATATTTAGTTTCTACATCTAAAGCTAGCATAAACACCTAGCATAAACGTATGTCACCAATTTTTAGCACAAAAGGACCCCTACTTTGGCATTATTTTATTTTGAAAGGGTATTAAACATCTACATCTAAAGTTAGCATAAACAAGTAGCATAAACACCTCGCATAAATGTTTGGCACAATGGAACCCCTTACTTAGGCATTGTTTTATTTTGAAAGGATATTAAACATCTACATCTAAAGCTAGCATAAACAAGTAGCATAAACACCTAGCATAAACGTATGTCACCAATTTTTAGCACAAAGGGACCCCCTACTTTGGCATTATTTTATTTTGAAAAGGTATTAAACATCTACATCTAAAGTTAGCATAAATGAGTAGCATAAACACCTCGCATAAATGTTTGGCACAATGGAACCCCTTACTTAGGCATTGTTTTATTTTGAAAGGATATTAAACATCTACATCTAAAGCTAGCATAAACAAGTAGCATAAACACCTAGCATAAACGTATGTCACCAATTTTTAGCACAAAGGGACCCCCTACTTTGGCATTATTTTATTTTGAAAAGGTATTAAACATCTACATCTAAAGTTAGCATAAATGAGTAGCATAAACACCTCGCATAAATGTTTGGCACAATGGAACCCCTTACTTAGGCATTGTTTTATTTTGAAAGGATATTAAACATCTACATCTAAAGCTAGCATAAACAAGTAGCATAAACACCTAGCATAAACGTATGTCACCATTTTTTACCACAAAGGGACCCCCTACTTTGGCATTATTTTATTTTGAAAAGGTATTAAACATCTACATCCAAAGCTAGCATAAACGAGTAGCATAAACACCTAGCATAAACACCTAGCATAAACGTATGTCACCTATTTTTTAGCACAAAAAGACCCCTACTTTGGCATTGTTTTATTTTGAAAGGATATTTAGTTTCTACATCTAAAGGTAGCATAAACAAGTAGCATAAACACCGAGCATAAACACCTAGCATAAACACCTAGCATAAACGTATGTCACCTATTTTTTAAGCACAAAAGGACATTGGCATTGTTTTATTTTGAAAGGATATTAAATATTTATACCTGGAAGAAAAAAGTAGCATAAACACCTAGCATAAATGCACATTGGCACAGTGGAACCCCCTACTTAGGCATTGTTTTATTTTGAAAGGATATTAAACGTCTACATCTATACCTAGCATTAACAAGTAGCATAAACACCTCGCATAAATGTTTGGCACAATGGAGCCCCCTACTTAAGCATTATTTTATTTTGAAAGGATATTAAACATCTACATTTTTACCTAACATAAACAGGTAGCATAAACACTTAGCATAAACATATGCCACATATTTTTAGCACAAATGGAGCTCCGTACTTTAGCATTTTTCGTACTTTGAAAGCATATTTAACATCTACATTTACAGCTAGCATAAATAAGTAGCATAAACACCTAGCATAAATGTTTGGCACAATGGGACCCTTTCTTAGACATTATTTTATTTTGAAACGATATGAAACGTCTACATCTATAGCTAGCATGAACAAGTAGCATAAACACCTAGCATAAACACCTAGGAAAAACGTATGTCACTTATTTTTAGCACAAAAGAACGCCTACTTTGGCATTGTTTTATTTTGAAAGGATATTAAAAATCTATACCTAGCATAAAAAAGTAGCATAAACACCTAGCATAAATGTTTAGCACAATGGAACCCCCTACTTAGGCCTTATTTTATTTTGAAAGTATATTAAACATCTACAACCATAACTAGCATAAACAAGTAGCATAAACACCTAGCATAAATGTTTGGCACAATGGAACCCCCTACTTAAACATCACTTTATTTTGAAAGGATATTCAACATCTACATCTATAGCTAATATAAACAGGTAGCTTAAACACCTAGCATAAACATATGTCACATATTTTTAGCACAAAGGAACCCCTACTTAGGCATTATTTTATTTTGAAAGGGTATTAAACATCTACATCTATAACTAGCATAAACAAGTAGCATAAACACCTAGCATAAATGTTTGGCACAATGGAACCCCCTACTTAGGCATTGTTTTATTATGAAAGGATATTAAACGTCTATATCCATAGCTAGCATAAATACGTAGCATAAACACCTAGCATAAATGTTTGGCACAATGGAACCCCCTACTTAAACGTTACTTTATTTTGAAAGGATATTAACTATCTACATCTAAAGCTAGCATAAACAAGTAGCATAAACACTTAGCATGAACATATGTCACCTATTTTTAGCACATTGGGACCCCCCCTACTTTGATATTATTTTATTTTGAAAGGATATTAAACGTATACATCTAAAGCTAGCATAAATATGTAGCATAAACACCTAGCATAAATGTATGTCACCTATTTTTGGCACAAATGGAGCTCCGTACTTTGGCATTTTTCGTACTTTGAAAGGATATTTAATATCTACATTTATAGCTAGCATAAATAAGTAGCATAAACACCTAGCATAAACGTATGTCACCATTCTTAGCACAATGGGACCCCCTACTTTGGTAATATTTTATTTTGAAAGGATATTAAACATCTAAATCTAAATCTAGCATAAACGTATGTCACATATTTTTAGCACAAAGGGACCCCTTACTTTGGCATTATTTTATTTTGAAAGGATATTACACATCTACATATAAAGCTAGCATAAATGAGTAGCATAAACACCTAGCATAAACACCTAGCATAAACGTACGTCACCTATTCTTAGCACAATGGGACCCCCTACTTTGGTAATATTTTATTTTGAAAGGATATTAAACATCTAAATCTAAATCTAGCATAAACGTATGTCACATATTTTTAGCACAAAGGGACCCCCTACTTTGGCATTATTTTATTTTGAAAGGATATTACACATCTACATATAAAGCTAGCATTAATGAGTAGCATAAACACCTAGCATAAACACCTAGCATAAACGTACGTCACCTATATTTAGCACAAAAGGACCCCTACTTTGGCATTATTTTATTTTGAAAGGATATTACACATCTACATATAAAGCTAGCATAAACAAGTAGCATAAACACCTAGCATAAACATATGTCACCTATTTTTAGCACAAAGGGACCCCCTACTTTGACATAATTTTATTGTGAAAGGATATTAAACATCTACATTTAAAGCTAGCATAAACGAGTAGCATAAACACCTAGCATAAATGTATGTCACCTATTTTTAGCACAATGGGACCCCTTACTTGGCATTATTTTATTTTGAAAATGTATTAAACATCTACATCCAAAGCTAGCATAAACGAGTAGCATAAACACCTAGCATAAACACCTAGCATAAACACCTAGCAAAAACACCTAGCATAAACGTATGTCACCTATTTTTAGCACAATGGGACCCCCTACTTTGGCATTATTTTATTTTGAAAGGATATCAAAGATGTACATCCAAAGCTAGCATAAACAACTAGCATAAACACCTAGCATCGATGTTTGGCACAAACTTTGACCTACTTTTGATTTGAGGGGACTTTAATCTAGCTAGCATACGTATGTAGCATAGATAGCACCTTTGCTAACTTTGTTTTTGTAGCTTTCCTCTTAGATATCCAGACAAGATGGCCTTCATCCAGTTCCATCTCCGAGACCATCTCCGAAGAAACGAGTTAAGAGTTAATCCACAATTAATTCATCGTTCCTCAAGCTAGCTTAGCATCCCGACGAGGCAGCTAACATTATATTCCTTGGCTAGCTAACGGGATGTTTTGTTTTTTTTAACCCCGAATCTTTTATTTGTACACGTATTTATTTATGTGTTTTTTTGTCATTCTTTGTTTTGTAAATACAAATATTTTTTAAAACGCTCGTTTGTTTTTTCATGCCAAAAGAAGAAAAAGATATTTTATGTTGATACTGAAAAGGTTTGAGTTGATAAAACAAGCGCTCCTTTTACTCGAATGTTATAAATAGCGCGATAGGAAAAACACATTTTAATAGAGTTGCTGTTTGTTTTGTTTTTATCAATGAACGTGGTCACACGTTAGATCAATGGTGGGCAAGCTACGGTTCGCGGGCCAGATCAGGCCCGCTAATGGATTGAATCCGGCCTGCGAGACAAGACTCAGAGAAGCGCAAGAGAAAAACGAGCTGCAGGTTGAAATAGGGCAACTTGATGTTGCCAAAGCCAGGTGCCTCGAACAAAGACACTGTACTTGTTCTCTCTCTCTCTCTCTCTGTCTCTCTCTCTCTCTCTCTGTCTCTCTTTTTCTCTTCCTTTGTTGCTCTTTGTCTCTTTCTCTCTCTTTCTCTCTCTCTTTCTTTTGCTCTAACTTCCTTTTTTCCTTTTCTCTCTTTTCTTTCTCTCTTCCTACCCTTCACGCTTTCTTTTCTCTCCTTCTGTCTTTCTATTTCTCTTTGGATTTCTTTCTTCCTCTCCCTTTCTTTTCCCCCTCTCTCACAACTTTTATCTTTTTTTTTCTCTCTCTCTCTCTCTTTCTCTCTCTCTCTCTTTTTCTTTTCCACCCCTTTTCTCCCACTCTGTCTCTGTCTCTTTCTGTCTCTCTTTTTCTCTTCCTTTGTTGCTCTTTGTTTCTTTCTCTCTCTGTGTCTTTTCTTTTGCTCTAACTTCCTTTTTCCTTTTCTCTTTCTCTCTTCATACCCTTTGCGCTTTCTTTTCTCTTTTCTCTCCTTCTGTCTTTCTATTTCTCTTTGGATTTCTTTCTTCCTCTCCCTTTCTTTTCCCCCTCTCTCACGACTTTTTCTCTTTTGTTTCTCACGCTCTCTCCCTCTCTCTCTTTCTTTGTCCCACCCTTTCTCCTTTTCTCACCCTCTTTCTCTTTTTTATCTCTCTTTTTCTTTCCCTTTAATCTACTAGTCTGGCCCCCGACAGAATGTTTGTTCTATCGTGTGGCCCCCGAGTTCAAATGAGTCTGACACCCCTGCTTTAGATCAATGGTGGGCAATCTACGGTTTGTGGGCCACTTAATACAACTTAAATATATGACATAAATGAAATGTATCCAGATATTCATTTATTTTGCCATTTAACTATTGAATGATTTCAATCTTCATTTGTCCTGGATTTTGTTGTGTATTCGAAAGCAACACGTACTTTTATAGCTAGCATAAATATCTAGCATATACACTGTAGGAATTTTTCTAGCTTTAATTTTGAAAATCTTTATTATTGAAACAGATTAATCCGTTAACAAATGCTAGAATTACGGTATTCCTTTTGAGTTCTTTGAGTTCTGATATGAATTACTAATCCCAGGAAAAGGGAATCAATGAACCAGGCCAATTGAAATAGACACACAATTTATTAACACAGAGAATCAATGATAGGGGGGGGGACCAGAAAACATGGTGTTAACCGTTCTCTCTCTTGTTGTTGCGGAAATATTTGGTCAAGCTATTGATCAGCTACTTGTTTTGTATGGAGCAGGGAAGCTTGACCAGAACATTCCTCTTTGGGCGTGGTCTCGGATACTCTCAGTATCGGGTGACGGTGTTTGAAATTGTTAAACTTGTTAGAAAGCCAAAGAAGTGAGAAATTTGCGTGATGTTCTGTACTTGAGAACGTCTCTCCAATCGACATTATTATGTCTTTCTCTCTCTCTCTCTCTCTCTCCCTCTTTTCCATCCCTTTTCTCCCACTTTGTTTCTGCCTCTTTCACTCTGTGTCTCTCTTTTTCTCTTCCTTTGTTGCTCTTTGTCTCTTTCTCTCTCTGTGTCTTTTAACCTTTTTTGCTCTAACTTCCCTTTTTCCTTTTCTCTCTTTTCTCTTTCTCTCTTCCTACCCTTCGCGCTTACTTTTCTCTTTTCTCTCCTTCTGTCTTTCTATTTCTCTTTGGATTTCTTTCTTCCTCTCTCTTTCTTTTTCCCCTCTCTCAAGCGTTTTTATCTCTTTTGTTTCTCACACTCTCTCCCTCTCTCTTTTTTTTCTTTGTCTCGCCCTTTCTCCTTTTCCCTCCCTCTTTCTCTTATTTCTTTCTCTCTCTTTTTCTTTCTCTTGAATCTACTTGTCCGGCCCCCGACAGAATGTTTGTTCTATCGTGTGACCCCCCCCGAGTTAAAATGAGTTTGACACCCCTGCTCTACACCTAGCATAGATGCAAGCTACATATTTTTGGCACTAAATGAACCCGTACTTACCACCATTATTCTTATTCTAAAAGGACTTTAAACGTGCCTAGCTAGTAAACATAAGTAGCGCTTAGCATATATTTATCGCACGTATTTTTTGGGCAGAAATTGTCGGGTCTAAAGCGACTATTTACATGTGGGAGAGCTAACAAAATATTGACCAATCATAGGAGGAAATTCAGGCAAAGCCTTTTTGAATTTTCAGCTGCAGCTGGAGGAAGGTTGCTTTGGTCTCTAGAACCCTTCCCCCCTGCTCTGTACTTTATTGAAGTCACAACGGGGTGGACAAAGACACAGGAAAAAGAAACTCCCTCTGTCCCTCCCCCCTGGGACGGTACCAACATTTTTTAACCAAGAAACAGGATACAATATGTCTCAGAAATGCACACTTTTGAGCAAAAACGTTTAGGCCTACTTTTCAGAAATAAACATGTACATTTCTAGCTAGCATCAATATGAAGCATCTATATAATAAACCTGGTATATATCAAAAATGTTTGACGTCACATATTTTTGGCACAATTGGAACACTATACTTTGCCATTTTTCTTTTATTTTGAAAGGCTTGAAAATCTTCTGCTTGGGCCTATTTTTTGTATTGAAAAGATGACTGAGTTCAAATAGCTTGTTTTCATTATTTGTTTGTCTTATTTTTGGGCTGAGACCAAAATGTAAACAAACTTCGAAAGTCACACAAACTTTAAAGCCCCAGTGTGTAGTATTTGACCACTAGATGTCTCTGTATTGTCTAATGCAAACAAAAAACAGTGTAGCAGCAGGATGCCGGACGAACTTGGAGGCAACCTACGGTAGGGATTCAAAAAAATGTGTCTTTTTTTACTGTACCACCTGGAGGCGCTAAATATTACACACTGCCCCTTTAAGGCCCAAAGGTTTCTCTGTATATGTGATATATTAAGCTTAAAGTTGAGCTTAATTGCAGTGTTTGATGCTCATTTCCGGTTTTCCTCGCCAAGGTCATCCCAAGGGCGTTCCTTGCACACCTTTAAGGAGGAAAAAAAACGGGGGAAAAAATGTTGTGGCGCCCTCTTTACTTCCTGTGGGAATAGCAATTGAAAATAAAAGCCCCATTGAGAAACTCGCCGCTGTTTTGCTGCACTCTTGTGGCCAAAACATGTACTACGACCACTGCAAACCACACAATCTCCAGTCAGGTAAGGAAATAAGAAAAATATTTCAAAATAAAATATTTTTGTATCCTTCCTTTTAGTAGCTTTGGCCTAAGGTCTATATTTTAAAGAGTCCAGAAATAAAATATATAAAAATGACGTATAATGAATTAATTTCATAAAAATAGTAGTAGTAATAATAATAACATAAAACATCAACTCATTTGCACAGCTATACTGGGTCATAAATCATTTACAATTTATAAAGGGATTTCAGGAATGCCAATAATGCATATCATTGAAGTCATAAATCACATTTTCACAACTCATTTCTGTAAATATGATTGGTTTATGACAATTCACAAAAAGCATTTCATGAATGCATATAATCAGTCATAAATCACATTTTCACAACACATTTCTGTAAATATGATTGGTTTATGACAGGTAACCATTCACAATTCTTAAAAAGCATTTCAGGAATAAATACAATCAGTCAAAAATCACATTTTCACAACTCATTTCTGTAAATATGATTGGTTTATGACAGGTAACCATTCACAATCCATAAAAAGCGTTTCAGGAATGCATATAATTGAAGTCATAAATCACATTTTCACAACTCATTTCTGTAAGTATAAGTTTATGGCCGTAACCGTTCACAATTTATAAAAAGCATTTCAAGAATGCATATAATCAGTCATAAATCACTTCTTTTACAACTCATTTGAATTAATATGGCAGATCATAAATCATTCATGATAAATAAGGCATTTCAAGAATCCGTATAAATGCAGTCATAAATCTTGATTCCTAAACTCATTGGACAATTCTGTCAGGTCATAAATCACAATTCTTGAAAACATTTTAGGAATACACAGAATAACAGTCGTAAATCACATTTTCACAACACATGTCTGTGAACATGATTGGTTTATGACAGGTAGCCATTCACAATTCATAAAAAGCATTTCAGCAATACATATAATCAGTCATAAATCACATTTTCACAATTCATTTTAATAAATATGACAGATCATTCATGATAAATAAGGCATTCCAAGAATCCGTACAAATGCAGTCATAAATCCTAATTTCTAAACTCATAGGAAAATTCTGTCAGGTCATAAATCACAATTCCTAAAAATGATTTAGGAATGCACAGCATTGCAGTCATAAATCACATTTTAACAACTCCTTTGCGGCAATAAAACGGGTCATTAATAGCCATCATTAAAGACTCCACATAGATAAAGTCACAATTCAAAATCTCATTTGCGTGTATATGGTGGGTCATAAATCATTCACAAAGGCATTTCAGAAACCCATATAAATGCAGTCCTAAATCCCAATTTTCCATATTATTTGAGCAATTATGGCAGGTCATTTATCATTCACAATTCCTAAAAATATTTTAGGAATGCATGAATTTACAGTCATAAATCACGTTTTAACAACTCATTTGCAGCAATATAACAAGTCATAAATAGTCATCATTCAAGACTCCATATAGATAAAGTCACAATTCAAAATCTCATTTGCGTGGATATGGTGGGTCATAAATCATTCATAAATGCATTTCAAAAACCCATATAAATGCAGTCCTAAATCCCAATTTTCCATATTATTTGAGCAATTATGGCAGGTCATATATCATTCACAATTCCTAAAAATATTTTAAGAATGCATGGATTTACAGTCATAAATCACGTTTTAACAACTCATTTGCAGCAATATAACAAGTCATAAATAGTCATCGTTCAAGACTCCATATAGATGCAGTCACAATTCAAAATCTCATTTGCATAGATATGGTGGGTCATAAATCATTCATGAAGGCATTTTAAAAACCCATGTAGATGCAGTCGTAAATCCTAATTTTAGAAATTGTTTGAGCAATTATGGCAGGTCATATACCATTCACAATTCCTAAAAACATTTTAGGAATCCACACAGTTGCAGTCATAAATCACATTTTAACAACTCTTCTGCAGCAATATAGCAAGTCATAAATAGTCATCATTCAAGACTCCATATAGATGCAGTCACAATTCAAAATCTCATTTGCGTAGATAGGGTGGGTCATAAATCATTCATAAAGGCATTTCAAAAACCTGTCTAAATGCAGTCATAAATCCTAATTTCACAAATGATTTAAGCAATTTTAGCAGGTCATATAGCATTCACAATTCCTAAAAACATTTTAGGAATACATAGATTTACAGTCATAAATCACATTTTAACCATTCAGCAATATAACAGGTCATAAATAGCCATCATTCACGACTCCATATGGATAAAGTCACAATTCAAAATCTCATTTGTGTAGATATGGTGGGTCATAAACCATTCATAAAGGCATTTCAAAAATCCATATAAATGTAGTCAATCCTAATTTTACTAATGGTTTGAGCAATTTTGGCAGCTCATATATCATTCACAATTCCTAAAAATATTTTAGGAATGCAGATTTACAGTCATAAATCACATTTTAACAACTCCTTTGCTGCAATAAAACGGCTCATAATTAGTCGTTATTCAAGATCAATTCAAAATCTCATTTGCGTAGATAGGGTGGGTCATAAATCAGTCACATAGTTGGAAATGGTAAGGACGTCAATCTTCGTTTTCTTGTTTTTTTTGACAATTCCGTGTCAGGTGGAGGGTCATAAAACTAGACTGCTTAATGACCCTTCGACAAAAAACGTAACGGCAGTCTTCCCCGTGCGCCATTGGCTCCACCTGTTCCCGGGCCACCGACCCAGAAAGTAAGCCGTCATTGAGCAGAAATGCTGATCCGGAGCCGGACCCCCTCGGTCACCGGATCGGTTAGGCAGCAGCTGCGAGGCCCTCTCGCGGCTATTTTCATTCCCTCCCTCCGAGCATAAAGCCCCCCTGCGCCCGCTCCGCCCTCCGCAAGCCGCCGCCATGAAGGACGCGGAGCCGTCCCACAGCGACCCGGGCGCCGCCTCGGGCACCGAGTCCGCCGGTAAGGAGTCGGACTCCGAAGCGGGCAGACGGAAGAGGAGGAGGCGGAGGAGGAGACGCGGAGCTGACGGGGAAGCGCGGCCGAGCAAGCGGCGTCGGCAGGCGGCCAACGCGCGGGAGCGCGACCGCACGCACAGCGTCAACGCCGCCTTCGGCGCCCTCCGCGCGCTCATCCCCACCCGGCCCGCCGAGCGCAAGTTGTCCAAGGTGGAGACTTTGCGTCTGGCCTGCGGATACATCGCGCACCTGGCCAACGTCCTGGGGGACCAGGAGCGGGACGGGGGCCGGGATAGGGAGGCGGGCGGCCCCAAGGGCGGCCCCCAAGGCGCCCCCTGCCTCCGCCGCCAGCCCGGCGCCATCTGCACCTTTTGTCTCGGCGAGCAGAGGAAGCAGGTCGGTGACGTCGCGGGGGACCCCCGCGCAGTTAACCGGGGGGTGGTCATAAACTTAATGGCACTATTTGGAGTCAAGAGCCGCGTTGGGTTCCAAAATGTGGTCGAAGGGCCCATTCCGGGACCATGCCAATATTTCATTTATTTCTTTTTAAATAGAAAAAGTCACAAAATAATATTTTAGGACCCTGTTTTAAGCACTTCATTCGTTTTTTAGTTCTTTAATGTTACTGTCGTCGTATTTTTCTTAGATTTTTTGAAGTCAGATTTTTGTAGTATTTCTGTAGTAAATTCTGTAATATTTCCAAAGTAGTATTTTTGTGTTATAGTATTACTTTAGTAGTTTTTTCTTAGTATTTCTGCAGGCATATTTCCATGGTTATAGTTTGCAAATATTTCTACAGTATTTTTGTATTATTTGTCTAGTATTTCCATTGTGGAATTTCAGTAGTATTTCTTTTGTATTTTTGTAATATTACTGCAGTTTTTTTGGGTAGTATTTTTGCCGTCAGATTTTTGTAGTATTTCTGTAGTAAATTCTGTAATATTTCCAAAGTAGTATTTTTGTGTTATAATATTACTTTAGTAGTTTTTTCTTAGTATTTCTGTAGATAAATTTCCATGGTTATAGTTTGCAAATATTTCTACAGTATTTTTGTATTATTTTCTAGTATTTCCATTGTGGAATTTCAGTACTATTCTTTTGTTTTTTTGTAATATTACTGCAGTTTTTTGGGGTAGTATTTTTGCCGTCAGATTTTTGTAGTATTTCTGTAGTAAATTCTGAATTATTTCCAAAGTAGTATTTTTGTGTTATAGTATTACTTTAGTAGTTTTTCTTAGTATTTCTGTAGATAAATTTCCATGGTTATAGTTTGCAAATATTTCTACAGTATTTTTGTATTATTTTCTAGTATTTCCATTGTGGAATTTCAGTACTATTCTTTTGTTTTTTTGTAATATTACTGCAGTTTTTTGGGGTAGTATTTTTGCCGTCAGATTTTTGTAGTATTTCTGTAGTAAATTCTGTAATATTTCCAAAGTAGTATTTTTGTGTTATAGTATTACTTTAGTAGTTTTTCTTAGTATTTCTGTAGATATATTTCCATGGTTATAGTTTGCAAATATTTCTACAGTATTTATGTATTATTTTCTAGTATTTCCATTGTGGAATTTCAGTACTATTCTTTTGTTTTTTTGTAATATTACTGCAGTTTTTTGGGGTAGTATTTTTGCCGTCAGATTTTTGTAGTATTTCTGTTGAGTTGAGCATTTGTATCTGAGTGGTATTTTCAAAGTAGTATTTTTGTCTTATAGTATTAGTACCTTCTTAGTATTGACATTTTTGTATTTTTTTTCTAGTATTTCTTTTGTATTTTTGTAATATTACTGTAGTTTTTTGGTAGTATTTTAGCTGTCAGATTTTGGTAGTATTTCTGTAGAATTTTTGTGGTATTACTGTAGGTTTATTTTTGTAGAATTTCTGCATTTGTATTTATATAATATTTTTAAAGTAGTATTTTTGTCTTATAGTATTAGTATTTTCTTAGTATTTCTGTAGATATATTTTTGAAGTTTTTCCATAGTTATAGTTTGCGAATATTTCTACGACATTTTTGTATTATTTTTCTAGTATTTCTTTTGTATTTTTGTAATATAACTGCGTTTTTTTTGGGTAGTATTTTAGCTGTCAGATTCTGGTAGTATTTCTGTAGAATTTTTGTGGTATTACTCTAGGTTTTTTGTAGAATTTCTGCATTTGTATTTATGTGATATTTCTAAAGTAGTATTTTTGTCCTATGGTATTAGTATTTTCTTAGTATTTCTGTAGATATACTTTTGAAGTTTTTCCATAGTTATAGTTTGCCAATACTTCTATGACATTTTTGTATTATTTTTCTAGTATTTCTTTTGTATTTTTGTAATATTACTGCAATTTTTTGGTAGTATTTTAGCTGTCAGATTTTGGTAGTATTTCTGTAGAATTTTTGTGGTATTACTGTAGGTTTATTTTTGTAGAATTTCTGCATTTGTATTTATGTAATATTTTTAAAGTAAAATTTTTGTCTTATACTATTAGTATTTTTTTAGTATGTTTGTAGATATATTTTTGAAGTTTTTCCATAGTTATAGTTTGCCAACACCTCTATGACATTTTTGTATTATTTTTCTAGTATTTTTGTAATATTACTGTAGTTTTTTGGTAGTATTTTTGCTGTTAGGTATTACTTTAGTAGTATTTTCTTAGTATTTCTGTGGTATTTTTGTATTATTTTTCTAGTATTTCCGTTGTGGAATGTCAGTACTATTTCTTTTGTATTTTTGTAATATTACTGCAGTTTTTTGGTAGTATTTCTGTAGAATTTTTGTGGTATTACTAGTAATATTTATTACTATTTATTTTTTTATTTAATATTTATGTTTTTTTGGTAGTATATGGGTTTATTTTTATAGAATTTCTGCATTTATATTTATGTAATATTTTTAAAGTAGTATTTTTGTCTTATAGTATTAGTATTTTCTTTGTATTTCTGTAGATATGTTTTTCCATATTTATAGTTTGCCAATATTTCTATGACATTTTTGTATTACTTTTCTAGTATTTCTTTTGTATTTTTGTAATATACTGTAGGTTTTTTTCGTAGTATTTTTGCTGTCAGGCATTACTTTAGTAGTATTTTCTTAGTATTTCTGTGTTATCTTTGTATCATTTTTCTAGTATTTCCATTATGGAATTTCAGTAATATTTCTTTTGTATTTTTGTAATATTACTTTAGTTTTCTTGGTAGAATTTTTGCTGTCAGATTTTTGTAGTATTTCTGTAGTTTTTGTGGTATTACTTTAGGTTTATTTTTGTAGAATTTCTGCCTTGCTATTCCTCTAATGTTTCCAAAGTAGTATTTTTGGTAGTATTTCCGTCGTAAAACTGTATATATATTAATAATAATTTTGTAGTATGACTGTAGTTTTATTTTTGTAGTCGTTTTTGTAGTATGTCTGTCATAATAATGATGTGGTAGTATTTTTGTATTATAGTACTACTTTAGTAGTATTTTCTTAGTATTTCTGTAAAATGTATTATAGAAGTTTTTCAATAGTTATATTTCTACGGTATTTTTGTAGTATTTCCATTGTGATATTTCACTAGTATTTTTATTTAAATATATTTTTGAAGATTACTGTAGTTTTATTAATTGCATTTATGTTGTAATATTTTTGTAGTAGTATTTATTTGGTTTAGTATGATTATAATAGTATTTTATAGCAAAATAATCTATTAGGTCCCTGTTTTTAAAGCACTAAATTTGAAGTTCTGCAGTACAGTGGTACCTTTACTCAAGATGTGATTTTTTTTCTGGGAGTAGCTTTGTAACCTGAAACATTTGTAAGTAGAGACGCATTTTGAATGTGAAGGCGCTAATCCGTTCCAAGCCCGGCTAAAGTATGATATTCTTTAAATAAGTCATAAAAGAGCATCAGAACATGACACGAATCCATGTTAGAATTAGATGAGCGCACAAAAAACATAAAATGAGAAGCACATACTGTAAAAAACAAACAATACAGGAAATAGTCTTATTCATTTACTGGTCCTCAGCAGTGTTTTCCGCCTGGCGTTTCTTGAAAAACTGATCCAACGACGTCTGCTTTTGCCGGGTTTTGACAATCTGTGGGAAATGCGTGGGCAGACGTAGCAATAGCCCGACTTGTAAACACCTTTCCTGGTGATTCCTTTAAACAAATTCCGAGACTTCATGGAATTTTTCCAAAATGTCTTTCATTTGGAACGATGGCTGCGTCCCCCTCCTTGTCGGCTCTGAACTCCTCCTGCACGGCTGTGTGTGTTTTCATACCTCTCTATTATCTCTTCCTTTGTTTCGGTGGACAGAAAAAGTCTCTTCCTCTTCTTTTCTCCTTGTTCACTTTTCTGCATATCTTTCGTGGGGTCCATTTTGAATGATAGTTCTTTGTAGTGGTACCATACGGTTACAGAGTGGGAAGGGGACACGAAGAGCATGCCGGGATTCATGCATACGCACAGGGTTGTCAGGTAGAACCATGGCAGCTGTATTTTGACTTTGTATCCTGAAACGCATTTGTAACTTGAGGTAATATTTTCCCGTTCAGGTACTTTGTAACCTGAAACTTTTGTATGTAGAGACATTCAGAAGAAGAAGTACCACTGTGATTTTTTTTCTAGTATTTTGGTAGTATTTCTGGATTTGTATTTTTGTTCTGCACACACAAACGGACACAGGGGACGAAATGGGCACCCAAAAACTTTTTTTTAACGAGTAGTGCTTTACCTACTAATATACTTTTCAATTAGTTTCACTTATTTTCTTTTATTATTTTTATCCTTTTTCTTTTTTTATTTTCTTTTTTTCTTTTTTCCTTTTTCTTTTTTTATTATTTTCTTTTTTAATTTTTAATTCCAAAAATATTTTTATTTTTCTATTTTCTTTATTTTGTATGCGTTGTCTTCTGCTATCGGTCACCCCATTATTATTGTCAGAAAAGGGAAATAAAACCAACAAAATCACAACAAAAAAAGGTGTGGTCCCTCTCAAATGCACCGATTGACTAAACAGAGATCAAGTTTGGCAATTATCGCCATCTTCTGTTAAGGAGTGTAAGGGACCTTCTGTTGTTTTTTTTTTTTGTCTTAGCATAATTTTGCTAAGGCAAAGGCAGGTAGCCCACTGAAAACGAGTCCGCGACCCACTTTTGGGTCCCGGCCCACCAGTTGAGAAACACTGGTGTAGAAGTAAGATGGGGCCTGAAAGATCCAGCCCAACCTGCCCCAGGCCTGCGGGTATTAAAGCCCGACCCCGACCAATTCGCTTGATTTGCAGGACCGAGCCCAAAGCTAATCCGAAATGTCTTATTATATATGGGAGGACTCGGGAGGAGGAGAGCTGATTTATGAAAACAAATTAAAGCCTGTTTTTGGTAACACAATTTAAATTACACAAGACTGTATAAATATGGACATATTTTATATTTCTGTGTCTACAGAAGTTACATATATTGACGCATTTTTTTTCCAAGAGTCGACAGGAAATTTTCAAGGCTTTCCGTCATTTTGATTGGTCGAAAATTGGGCCACAAACCACAGCGGCAGTACTTCCTTAAAAATATAGCACGGGGGAGTGGGAAAGAAAGAAAAAAAAGTGAAAAAAAGAAAGAAAAAAAATAGAAAAAGAAAATAGAAAAAGAAAAAAAGGAAGGAAAAGAAAGAAAAAGAGAAAAAGAAAGAAAAAGGAGAAAAAAAGAGAGAGATAGAGAGAGAGAGAGTTTTTTTTAGTTAGTGAGAAACTCAGCTCGACCCAAACGTAGTGATGGACATTTTAGGCCCAATCCTCGCCAAATTTTGGGTCAGGCTTGGGTTTACGTTTAAAGGTAGGGTACAGAAGTTGAAAATTTAAGCCTGAAGATGGCAGCAGAGTAACACATATTTGGTATGCATTTCTTTGATGGGCACGGATAAACCATTTTTTCATCTTTTTGGAGTGTTTGTTCCGCCCCGAACCGTCCTAAAAAAAAGGGAGCTAAAAGCAGAAAATAAAGCATAGGGGCTCTTTCTTTAACACATACTTAAAAATATTTAATCTTCGACTCATTAAAGGACACCTCTAACTACGCACCACACCTTTAAGATCTTACCTGTGGAATAAATAAAATCTCCTTCCAACCCAATTGAGCTGAGTCAACAAAGTCTTCTTTCATCTCCAGCCTATGAGTCCGATTTCCTTTCAGAAGGCATTGCATAAAATTTTTCCATCTATCACTTTATATCTGCCAGAAATGCTTGCATGATTTTTTTTTGTCCTAAATTTTTGATGACTAATATGATGCACCTCTATGTGTGCACAATACGTGTAGGTCATTTTACTATTGCAGTGTTTCCCATACCCTATAAAAACCCTCTCACTGTTATCATAAATCAACTCTCTTCCTCCCGAGTCCTCCCAAATCTAATAAAACATTTCGGGTTAGCTTTGGGCTTGGTCCTGGAAATCAAGTGAATTATTCGTGCTCGGGTTATAATACCCACAGGTCAGGTTGGGCTGGGGTTTTCATGCCCCATCCTACCTGTACACCAGTGTTTGTCAACTGGTGGTCCGGGACCCAAAAGTGGGCCGCGGACCCGTTTTATTTAACTATTTATATTCTATATATGTTTTTATTGACTTGTGTGGTTATTTTTTCAGGAATTCTGTGTTTCTGGACTTTAAAGTTGATTATAAAAACGTTTAAATTGAGGCTTCTCACAAAATTCTATGAGAACCACTGTACTGAATATCAATTTTTAACACGTGACTTCAATTCTTTTGGCGGATCAATAATTGTGTTTTATTTTTTGCCTGCAGTTGAGAGACTACGGGAAGAGTTCAAGTAAAGCGTAGCGCCCCCTGGACTCCCGAGAGAGCATTACACCCAAGTTTACATTTGTATATATTGGAATATTTTCAAAAGAAATCGTGGAAAGCACGTTTTATGTCGAGCTGCAACCGGAGCCCATATTTAAGCTTGCACTATTTTGGTCCTGCAAGCAGGGTTGGGTAGGGTTACTTTAACTGGATTACTTTCGGTTACTTTTGGATTACTCGCACCCAAAAAAGCCCCCCCCCCCGAATTTTTGTTTTTTTTTGCACAATAACGCAAAGTGCACGGAAATTGTTGAAGAATGTTGCACTATCCAGGGTTGGGTAGGGTTACTTTAACTGGATTACTTTCAGTTACTTTTGGATTACTCCATTACCAAACATGCTCATAAAAGACAAAAGATACTAAATATGGATCAAATGACTACATTTTGTGCAGGCTTGGGGAGCAGTGTTCCCTCTAAGCTGCGGGCGTGCGCAATTGCGCAACGAAGTTGAGTAAAGTTAGTAGAGTTTGGCGAGAACCGGCTTCTTCGGCTCGGCTCACTCAAAGGAACCGGCTCTTTCGGGTCCTAAACGGCTCTTCAGTTTGTTTTTGCTTCTTTCGTCCCAACATGACCAAATATTAAGTAAAATGATGCACAAAATGACTTCAAGGAAGGGGGGAATAGAACAAAAAACAAAAAAATACCAAAATGAAAAAGTAGTGAAAAGCTGAGAAAAAAAAGGAACAAAAGGAAGAGAAAAAAAGAAGGAAACATTTTGAAAAAAGCCAGAAAAAAAAGAAGAGAAAGTAAATAGAGACGGAAAAGAAAAAAGTAACAGCTCGGAAAAAATAAACACAATGAGATTTTTTTTAAAGGAATGATCAAAGAGATCAAAGCCAGGAGAGAAAGCTTACCACGTGTTGTGAGTCATCATTTGATTCATATTGAGTTTCTTTTGTCTTTTATGAGCATATTCGCTATTGGAGTAATCCAAAAGTAACTGAAAGTAATCCAGTTAAAGTAACCCTACCCAACCCTGGCACTACCTCCAACGTGTTTACCTCCGCATCAAACGTGTGACATTATTGTATACATTTGCACATTTTTCTGTCGAATAAATATTTTTCTATCATTAAGAAGAGTCATTTAAGGTTTTTTAATCAAGAACACAAATCTTTAAAAAAAAAAAAATTTGTAAAAATATTTCGATGATTCCAAAATGTATGATGCAATTGCTACCAAGTTTAACCATTTAAGGGGCTGTGTACGTTATTTAGCACCACCTGGTGGTAAAACGTTTTAAATACGCAGAAATCGATGATAAAAAAATGTGTTGAATACTGATAGGTCATAAAACTTGTATTCACTTAGATCACAGGTGTCAATCAGGCGGCCTGCGGGCCAGATCAGGCCCACTAAGGGATTGAATCTGGCCTGCCAGACAACAGTCAGAGAAGCGCAAGAGAAAAACAAGCTGCAAGTTGAAATATGTCAGCTTGATGTGTCATGCCAAAGAAAGGTGCATCGAACAAAGACACTGTACTTGTCTTTTTATCTGTATTTGTATTTTTTTGCGCTCTTCCTTTTTCTCTTGCTATCTCTCTCTCTCTGTTCATCTCTCTTTGTCCTTCCCTTTCTTACTATTTATATTTACCTTTTACTCTTTTTTTTCTTTTTCTTTGTCTCTTTGTCTCTCTCTTTCTTTCTCTTTTTTGTCTCTCTCTGACTTTTCTCTTCCTCTCCTTCTCTGTCTTGCTCTATTTCTTTATACTCTATCTCTTTCTTTCTCCCTTTTCTTTCTCATTTCTCTCCCTTTCCTTGCCTCTATCTTTCTCTTTCGTTGTCTCTTTTTTTGTCTCTCACTTTTTAACATTTACTCTCTCTCTCTCTCTCTCTCTCTCTTTCTCTCTGTGTGTCTTTTAACCTCTTTTGGTCTAACTTCCTTTTTCCCTTTTCTATCTTTTCTCTTTCTCTCCCTTTCTTTGCCTCTATCTTTCTCTTTCGTTGTCTCTTTTTTTTGTCTCTCACTTTTTAACATTTACTCTCTCTCTCTCTCTTTTCTCTCTCTCTCTCTCTTTTCTGTGTGTCTTTTAACTTCTTTTGATCTAACTTCCTTTTTCCCTTTTCTCTTTCTCTCCCTTTCTTTGCCTCTATCTTTCTCTTTCGTTGTCTCTCTTTTTTTGTCTCTCACTTTTTAACATTTACTCTCTCTCTCTCTTGTCTCTCTCTCTCTCTCTTTTCTCTCTGTGTGTCTTTTAACTTCTTTTGGTCTAACTTCCCTTTTCCCTTTTCTCTTTCTCTCCCTTTCTTTGCCTCTATCTTTCTCTTCCGTTGTCTCTTTTTTTGTCTCTCACTTTTCAACATTTACTCTCTCTCTCTCTCTCTCTCTCTGTATATTTTCTCTCTGTGTGTCTTTTAACCTCTTTTAGTCTAACTTCCTTTTTCCCTTTTCTCTCTTTTCTCTTTCTCTCTTCATACCCTTTGCACTTTCTTTTCTCTTTGGATTTCTTTCCCCCCTCTCTCAAAACTTTTTATCTTTTGTTTCTCACACTCTCTCCCTCTCTCTTTTTCTTTCTTAGGCCCGCCCTCTCTCCTTTTTCCTCCCTCTTTCTCTTATTTCTTTATTTCCCTTTTTCTTTCTCTTTAATCTACTAGTCCGGCCCCCGACAGAATGTTTGTTCTATCGTGTGGCCCCCGACTTAAAATGAGTTTTTTTGTTTGGCCCTGAATCACAAGGAGTCTCAAAGGGCTGCACAGTCCATTGACTAATGAAAACTATTAAGACACCGTCCCCTGATCTAAAACCTACAAGAGGGCAGGGAAAAACTCAAAAACTCTCAAGTCCTTTTTATTTTTGACATCCTTAATCACAAGGAGTCTCAAAGGGCTGCACAGACCACAAACTATTGCAAACTACCGACTATAATGACACCATCCCCTGATCTAAAACCTACATGAGGGCAAGGGAAAACTCAAAAACCTCGGAATGAAGAAATCTGGATAAGAGGGCACGCATAATTCCCCTTGCAGGATGACCAGGCTGCACGAGATCGGGTAAGTTCATCACCAGACAGGTAATAGGTGTCTGGTTGAAAGCTAAGAGTTTTAAGCTTAAGTTTCAATTTCTCACTGAGGTTTCAGATCCAAATACGGGGCAGACCATACCACAGCACCAGGGCCTAATTGCAGAATACTCCTCAACATGCAGATTTCGGCCCAATCCCATTTCTCTCACTCGGCCCTGAGAACCCTCCAGTGAGGTCCCTCGAAGAGGAGTGCCCTCCGCGAGAGAAGTGCAAAGCGGAGATGGTTTGGTCAAGACTTGCAAGGTTCCACCCCTGTCCAGGAGATGGCGGTAATATTAATTGGCTGTAGACCTCAGTGACGTATTGTCTACGTCACATGTAAACAACTCGAGTCTCAACCTGTAGTGTGTCAGTTGGAGAGTTCGTGCAATGTTAAAAATGCCCGCTTCTGCTGTGTTATTACCAATTGCCTGAAAGCTCATCATCTTTTCCGTGTCTCCAATCAACGGAGGAGAAATGTGCTATACTGAAGACAGCTTCGGCGCTATGTAGTGCTGATTCATCTTTACAAGGTACGTACACTCATTAAAAAAATGACCCGTTCGGTCAAATACAGTAAGAGTTAACATACAATGCACGTTCACATAATACCCTATGTTTGTGTAGACATAAATGGCAATCTACTTATTAGTATTTTAATGCCATTTTATGACATATAGTAGGGGTCTTGAATCTGACATGACGAAACGTAAACAAACACAAGAACAGTCCACCTGACCCTTTAGCTGACATAATATCGTCACCAAACTTCCCTGTACGACCCAAAAACCTTAGTTCATAAGGAATTTAATTCAAAAGAGTTGTCATTGGATATAAAAAGGTCATTTCAACATTTTTTCATGATGCTTACATCACAGTTAAAGCGGTCTTTTTCTTTTCTATGCCCACATTTATGTCTAAATTGTTTGTTATCTATTGTGTTCCAGAGTGGCCGTCCCATAAGCGTGGACAGGTTGGACAGGAATGTTCCCATCCTGTGTTTATGGTTGGATGTGGAGTCAGAACTCATTCAGGACTTAAGGTTGAGCAAGAAGGTTATGTGGGCCCTGCAGGAGCTGCTAAAGAGTGAACAGGGCCATGGCTGGAGGTCCTGATCTACGTGTACTGGCTGGTCCACGCTCTGTCCTACCGTGTGGTGTCACGGGTCTTCAGGGTTCCCAGGTCCACCGTACAAAGAATTGTCCACAGTTAATATGGAATAAATTGCCCAAAAGCCATATTTTAGGCTCTGGAAGTCAGACCCACATTTGCATTATGTGCTTTTCTGCATTACTATTCAATAAACATCTTCATTTTGAGTAACACCTTGGTGGTTTATTTCATAATGATGTGAGATACTGTGTGTGAACTATGTGACTGTTGGACAGAAAACAACTAGAAATCACTCCAGCTTAAATAATAGTTTACTTTCAGAAAAACAAACTCACATTGGGCCAAAATACATAATAGTAAATAAATAATGTGTCACAAATTTTAACAAAAATATACCAATACTTCCATAAAGCTGGAAACACAAACTGGAACTTCATTGAGTTCTTAGTAAAAATAAAAAAAAATCCTTTTATAAAACAAAGGGAAACATTGCAGAGATGTCACTGTTCTGGAAATTTGTCCACGAGCTTCCCAAAAAGGACAGGAACCGCTCAGTTTTGGCCACAGTTTCTTCGAGCCTTTTCCTCACTCCGGCAGACTCCGCTTTCAAAAAGTCAAGGAGTGTATCGTGCTTCCTTTTTTTTCTGGGTGATTTGGGGTTTGGCGCCGGATTAGAAGGTGCCAACGACGTGCCCGGTGGTGTGGATGGCGTGGTAGCTGTGATGGTGACCAGCTCTTCCACGGGACGTTCTACAGTGGCCTTTAGGTTGGGTGGAAAAAACAAGAATTACTTAATGCTGATGTATTGTACAAAACAACTGTGTATAGGATGCTCAACAAGTTGATATGAGACAGGAAATTATAGGATGTGTTCTGGATAATTATTTGATAGTGAATAGATACAAAAAAATGACATGTTATTCTTATGGCTGTAAGAGCCTTCTATTGGCCAGCATCACATATGCTTTAGAATTGTCTCCACATTTGGACAACATTTTGAGATGGTAATTAGTTTACTTAATATGTGTTTACAGAGAAGGCAGTGGACTGTGTGATAGTAATTTGTTTCAACTGTATTTCCACGTGAAATTCGGAGACATTACTCATAATGCATGATGAAAACTAATGCATTCTGATCTCACATGAAAGAATCATATTGTAAATAAAACACGACACCCGAAATTGTGTGCAGTAAACAAGGGCTTATGTCCAGAACGGTATTCTGACTATGCTCCTTTAGCGACTGGCCATGTACAGTAGATGTAAAAGGACGACTCGTTTAAGATAAAAACAGGGATGGGCTGAACCGTGATTTTCTGCCCAGTTATCCTACTTTAAAGTTTGTAGCGTGAAGATTTTTTTTTTTGCCAGCTCCCTTGGTAGATTAGTGCACTTCGTAAAGTAGCGATTTTGCAATGTTCGTGTTTTAACGCGAAAATACGATTTTCTATTGCATTTACGTCTAACTAAGATATCTCAATACATTTTGTTGCAAATACATGCGTGGTTGTGGAAAACTACTTACATTTGTGCGGTTCCTTTTCGGGCATGTTTGTTGATATTGAGAATTCGTAAAGCCTTCTGGGTAGTCACTTCGCTGCCAAGTGAGGTCGAGAGCCCCCTCGGTCTTGAAGTGGCTACGACATGGTTCGAGGGCACTTCTGCCTCGGTCTTGAGAGTATCGGGACACACCCCATTTTCACGTGAACGCGCAAACCGAGTGACTAGGGCACATAGCGAGTGAAAGTGCGAAGAATGGGACTCAGCCTTCTTCTTGGCTCTTGGGATCACTGGTAGATCAATTGTCACGGTTCAGAGCACTGTCTGAGAACAAGTCACGGCATTGAGATGGACCAATAATTAACATTTCAGTTTCTTTAAGGGTAGAGGCGCAAGAAGTTATTATCCATCTTTTGATCTCAGTGAGGCAGGCTTCCAAATTTCCACAACTTAATGAAGCAGATTCCTTCATTGGAAGATAGAAGGGGGACCAAGTACTGAGCCCTGCGGAACACCACAGGTAACAATAAAAGGCTCAGATGTCATTTCACCATATTTAACACAGTGCTTCCTATCTGAGAGGTAGGATCCTGGGAGACCAATCCATTTTCCCAACCGTTCTAGTACCGTATTTTCCGCACTATAAGGCGCACCGGGTTATAGGGCGCACCCCCAAAAAAATAGTTTTTGGTCCTATACTTTCCATACATAAGGCGCACCGGATTATAAGGCGCTACAATGGGAACGTCAGATAGTTCAGTCAAACTTATTACTTATTGGGATTCAAGAAATGCCAAACATTTCTTAGTTTCCATTTTATTTTTTGCTGGCAGCTGTGTGGACAGCAAAGTAAGAATTTTATTGTGCAGGGAAACGGGGTTCTTTACTGTGTATATGACAATAAACACTTTGAATTGAATTGAGTTTAAAAATAGACTCATCACAGAAACATCAAGATCGTTCTAAAACAAGATACCGGGAAAATATAAAGCCGCATAGCTCACCTAAGTTCTCTTGCAGCCATCACCTTCAATAGTGATACGTAACCATGGTCTTCTTACAACCGTGAGTGTAGTAAATCCAGGAGGGTAAAATATTTACAAATACAGAATAGTAAAAAATGTTTTCTCTATGCCGTAGTGCAACCCAACGTGTGATACACATTCATCTTTTTTGGCCAATTGCAGGCTTTGTTTCGCCCCTTTAGCCTATGCGAGCCTGTAAATGATAAAAAGGATCCGCCCCCTTTACCTCCGAATAACTTTAACCAATAGTGACTGATTCAAATGATGATTGACACATTGGTTAGGAAATGAAACGCCGGTATATAAATCCCAGCATACACCGTGGACGACTTCGCCTTCGGGGAAAAATCGAGTCGGCGGCTGCTTGCCTTAGTTGCGAGACTTTGCGACTTAATATTGATCCATATATAAGGTGCACTTCATTATAAGGCGCATGGTCAGCTTTTGAAAAAAATTAAGACTTTTAGGTGCGCCTTATGGTGCGGAAAATACGGTATTTATTTGTATTTATTTTAGACACTTATTCTGATATGTTTTGCACGTGGGAACGAAAAATGAGGGGCAGAACAACCGCGGGGTGCCGAGTTTAACTGGGGACCGCTAAAGGTGAGGGACGGACAAGGAAAGAAGAGGGGGTAAAAAGTTGGTTAAAGAAAAAGGAGTTGCGTGAGTAAATGTGTTCATCTGATATATTTTTCCCACCCTTACCTTTGGAAGTATACACTTTTTTCCTTGGATTACTTTCAACGGGCACCCAGACTCAGCAGGTCTGCATCAAACCTTAAGTACCGGTATCATTTTCCCTTCATTTTGCCGGCTGTGATTATTGGACCGTGTCGAGTATGGGTTAATTTTGTGTTTGTGCTGCATTTTCTCAATGTGGGCGCATGCGGCTAATATACAGGTGCGGCTTGTGTATGTACAAAACCAGTTTTTCCTCCCGAAATGTGGTGGGTGCGGCTTATAATCAGGTGCGCTCTATAGTCCAGAATTTACGGTATATCATTGGTGTATTTGGTGGGGATGATGAAGAGGTAGGGAATATAAGCATTTGCTTCTTACTACCCCTTTCGAACATATTATGTAACGTTATTTTGTTGTCGAGTTATAGTTTTTGTTCTGTTTTTTATTTATTCTTATGTTCGAATAAAGTTTTCATTCATTAAGTGACAGACCTGACGCTTTCTCGGCCAACCAACACCAGAAGCGACCGTTTCTTAAGCTTTATTTCATTAAAAAAAGTCAATTGGTTTACATCAGATTAAACAAAGTAGAAAGAAATAATCTGATTGCTGGCGAGGCAATGGATGGGGGGGGGGGGGGGGGGGGGCGTCTCTCCATGGACTAAGCTAGAAAAAGGCCCACCTTCGATGAAAACAACCAACGTAATCTGGGTGGAGTTTAAAGAGTGGGCGGGGAGAGAAAAGATTTGGCAAAAATTTGTTGGTTGGCTTCAGTCTTCTTATCGGAGGCCAGAAAATTCTTTGCTGTCCAAATTAGAGGGCACCACGATTGAAAAGGACAACACGGACACTTAGCCGAGAGGACGAGAGCCCTTTCAAAGAAACAGAATATGTGCGGGTGGGGCAGGGTAGAAAAGTAGACCATTTTTACTCGTCTGTTTTCTACTCATTAAAAAAAAAAAGTCAGAGTGGGGTGCTTGGGGGGGTAGGGGGCGTTGTCATCCGGTTTCCGAGGTTCTTAGTCGGCTTCCTCTTCGTCGGATTCGGATTCTGCGAAGTGGAAATGAAGATTAAAATTGACATTACAACAAAAGCTTTCTTGAGAATAATGCACAGTACCGGTGTCACTGGGAATTTTTAGCAGTTTTTTTTTCATCTTTTGAATTTGCTTGAACTGAGCACTGGCTCCCCCAAGGGTGTGTACCGAGCCCCCTGCTTTTCACCCTCTACACCTCCGACTGCTCACTGACCCACCTCACGAACACAATTGTTAAATACGCCGACGATACCCACTTGATCGGCCTCATCTCTGAAGGGGACGAGGCGGCGTACAGGGATGAGGTGGAGTCACTGACAACGTGGTGTTTGAAAAACCAAATCATACTGAACACCACAAAAACAAAAGAACTCATACTGGACTTCAGGAGGAAAGGCATTTTAAGAGGAGACTGTGTAGAGAGAATCCACTCTTTCAAATTCCTGGGTGTGCACATCTCCGACGACTTCTCCTGGTCTGCAAACACCAGGGCGGTGGTAGGGAAGGCCCAGCAGCGACTCCATTTCCTGAGAGTGCTCAGGAAAAATCATCTAAAACAGCAGCTGCAGGTGTCCTTTTACAAAGCCACAGTGGAGAGCATTCTGACGTACTGCATTACGGTGTGGCATGCCGGGTGCACGGCAGCAGACAGGAAAACGCTTCAGAGGGTCATCAACACAGCCCAGAGAATCGTGGGTTGCCCTCTACCCAGTCTGGAGGACATTGCCTGCTCTCGCTACCTCAGCAGAGTAGAAAACATCATCAAGGACTTCTCACCCCGGCCACGCCCTTTGACCTACTGCCTTCCGGCAAAGGCTACAGGTCACACAAAACGGACTCAGACTGTTTTTTCCCCAGAGCCATTACCACCCTTAACACACACCGCACAACAAACTGAAACTCTTGCAAACACACTACCTCATACAGATGTAAAATTGTATTCATGCCTATGAACACTTTGCACAATGTTGACTATTTTTTGCACAATGTTGACTATTTTAGCACTTAAACGCATATTGCACTAATACGATCCAAAAACTGTAACATCCTACATGCCCACATTTCTTGTGTAAATATTGTGCAAATTATAACCTTATCTTCTTTGTTCTTTTATATTGTGTAAATCATAACCTTATCTTCTTTGTTTTCTTTTATCCTCACTGTTAAATGCGAACCTGGAGTGCCACGCCCAATTTCGTTGTCACAATATGTTCAACCCATTTTGTAACAAGGACAATAAAGGTATATTCTATAATGACAATGAAGCCCCTTCCATTCAATTTGATTCATTAACCAAGTCGGGGATACTTAACATTCCTGTAAAATTCGCCTGAAATCCCAATCCAAGACGATCCTGGATGCTAACGTGAGCATAGCGCTAAATCTCCTGCTCGCCGCTATCAATAAACAGCAGCTTGCGCACCCCGACAGAGCTTTTATCGTCGGCGACTTTAATCAGGCATGCTTAAGGACTGTACTTCCCAAATTCATTCAATACGTGGACTGTGCAACCAGGGGGGAAAAACACTGGACCGTGTGTACAGTAAGATCAAACATCTAGTTGGATCCGGCCAGCTCTGTCTGTCCCTCACCCCCTCTCCGGAGAAAAACAAAGCCTGCAACAAGGACAATACAAACTTCTTCGTTCTCTTCTATCCCCACTGTAAAATGTGAACCTGGAGTGCCACGTCCAATTTCATTGTCACCATATGTTCAACCCATTTTGTAACAATGACAATAAATATTCCATTCTAAAATTTGGTCCCAAACTAAAATAATCACTAAGTGCTACCAACAGAGTAATCAGGGTTAGAATACACAGACAAAAGGTTTTTCTTTTTGTCTGAATGACTTTTTGCAATTAAATGCCTTCAGATGACTGTAGCAGGGGCATCATAGCTGGAAAACCAGTGAGACATGACCGTGAAGCCTTAACTGATATCAAATTTGATCGCAAATTCAAAAAATTAACATCGTATTCCACACAAGTTTAGGCAACCAGTTTACATCACTAAAACCTTTTTTAGACAGTGCGAAAGAGTTGTAAATGATTGACTTCTACCACTATTGTGCACACTTGCGCATAATAACGCTGTATAAAACTAAATGTGTTGCGCACGTTGAATAAACCTTTACCGGCTCACTAATCATCTTTTTCATTCAGTTACTATTCCATATTAAAAGCTAAACAAGACAATCTTGTTTTTACGAACACAGGGCCCTTCTAGGCTAATTCGAACTGTGAACTGTAAAACAAAGCCCGCTATTGGTCGAGAGTGGTGTCAATCAAAAGGTCAGAGACTAACGACCATATTGGTAATAATGGTACGAGTATTTATTTTTAAAGGGGCGTTTTGCAGTGAAACAAATGGATCCTGGAAAGGGGGATTACCACTTGTGAGGCCCCTTCGAGGTTTCTTTCCTCCTCACGCTGAGGTTTTGAGTTTTTCCTTGCCCGCATGTTGGTTCAAGATCAGGCGATGGTGCCATTGTAATCCTGTGCAGTCCTTTGTGATTAAGGGCTATACAAATAAAAACGACTTGACTTGATTACTGCAAGGAACTTCCAATGCAGCAGGAATGCTTTTAGGCGAATTTTTTTTTAATCTGCGGGCATTATCCAGTGTTTTGGAGTCAAATGTTTACACTGTTCTTTGGATTGTCCTCGATGTAACATTTTGTGGACATTCAATGAATTTGATGACTGTCAGGGAATGCAATTGGCGAGTTATGGTTATATATTTTTAGTTTTCGGGTATATTGTTTCACGGATGAGTATATATCTTGAATCCCGAAAGTTAAAGATGTCCAATGATATGTGACATGAGGGATTTCAGTGACTGGTCACATGGTGCAAATATGCATGTGTCTAAGCATAATTTTTCTTTGTGGGCATCACGCCGGAGACCCCTGCTTTACATCCTTGTCAATTTTGGCCAATCATGTTGCCGTTCTTAGACTCCCACACCCTTTAAAGCGGACCTGTTTTTTGTAACTTAGGATATGTAAAGGGTTCAGGTGGGCTTTGGGACCAGGTTGGACTTTCTAATCACATGCCCTTTCCTTGACTTGCAAGTTCAAATCCCATTGATGTCTTCTCTCCTCATTTAGAGTGTCTATTTAACTATAAATGTCTCTCCGCGGAAAAAATTGCTTCCCCCACCTTCTTCTGCGTTCTTCAACCACTCCACAAACTTTTTCATCTGCTCCAGGAAGACGCTCTTCCCCTTGGTGAGGTGGGCTTCCGAGTACCACTTCAAGATGGCTTCTTCGCTCAATACGTCCGCTGAGGGAAAAGGGGAAAATTCGCGATTGAAATTGATATGGGCAGCAACCCCTCGCCCCCATTTTTTGGGAACAATAAATGACGAGAAAACACAACGGCGTGACCATAAATGTTGCTTAACTGACATAAAAGCGCCGTGTCCTTTCAGTGCAACTAACGAAACATCAAAAAACAAGGACTGAAAATTCCGGATTATAAGCCGCTACTTTTTTCCCAAATGTTCAACCCTGCGGCTTATTCAGAGATGCGGCCAATCATTTTTCTAACGGCCGCCAGCGGCGCTCGAGTACAAAAGGTAAGATTTAGACCAATGGAATATATGCGCCGAGGAAGACTGCAACTTCTTGGCTTGTGCATACAGTAAATTAAATTAGCGTAGACATACCCTCATCATGCAAAATGCAAAAAAGAAAGGCACATGACGCAGCTTTCAAGCTAAAAGCAATCGAACAGTCCGATAAAGAAGGCTGAGGGAGCGTGGGACAACGTCTATACGACAAAGTTTCTTTCCGACACTGAGGAAGACGACTTTAATGGCTTCAGTTCTAAGTAGGAAGATGAGGACGGTTTACCGTGATTTTTACAAGCACGGTATGTTTTTTTACCAGACCCGTTTATTGTGTTGCGAGCGTGTTTTGGAATAACGGAGCGTGGGACGACGTCGATATGACAAAGTTGCTTTACGATGGCTTCAGTTCTAAGGAGGAAGATGAGGACGGTGTACCGTGATTTTTACAAGTACGGTATGTTTTTTTAACAGACCCGTTTACTGTGTTGCGAGCGTATTGAGAGCGTGGTGTTACCTGTCACAGGCACCGTTTGGGATGAAAGTTATTATTATTAAAGCTTTGAAAACTCTCTGTGTACCGTCTTTCTTTGTAGATATGTGTAACCATGTATAATATGTATTTCCAACTGTATATTTTTGTAATGTCACTTATTCTGAAATGTTTTGCACGGGCGAATAAAAAAGAAGGGGCGAATAAAACGCGGGCTGACGGGAAGTGGGGACCGGTAAAGGAGAGTTTGTGGACGTGGCAGACAATAGTGGATATATATTCTTCCCACCCTTACCTTTGGAAATATACACTTTTTTTCCTTGGATTACTTTTAACGGGACCCGGACTCCCCCAAAGTACCGGTATAATTTTCAGTTAATTCAGTGGTTTTTGAACGGTGTGCTTAATGTTCGGTTAATATTGCGGGACTCACAGTAGGGTTTGAAATGAAATGAATTGAGTTAATTTTGTGATTGTGTTACACATTTTAATGTGGGCGCATGCGGCTTATATACAGGTGCGGCTTGTGTAGGTACCAAAGCCGTTATCCTCTTAAAATGTGGTGGGTGCGGCTTATAATCAGGTGCGCTCTATAGTCCGGAATTTACGGTAATACTAACTTTTTTCGGAGGCATACTTAGCCTTCACCTTCCCTCGACGACAACCACCACAACAATAACGTCATCTCGAAAAAAAAAAAAAAAAAAAAAAGAGATCTCTTTTTGCAGAGATCGGCGTGCAGACGAAAACTCGAACCGCGAGACCAAAACAACAATGGCGGATCTGCCTGACGAAAAGTTTGGACTGCGGTAAATCTTTGTTTAAAAAAAAAAAAAAAAAATGTAATTGGGTAAAAATGACAATTTTGTGTCCAAAAAGTTGCGTCCCGGGGACGCACGTTGATTTGAGACGATGCGTCCCCAGCAAAAATGATGCGTCTAGGACGCGGGCAAACGAGAACACTGTCCTTCGATTAATTTGAGCAAAAGACAGCAGTAAATCAACCTCAACGAATGAAAAAAGGTGATATAATAATGGAAAAAACTTTATTAAATGAGGAAAATCTGTCCCCGTCAATTGATTGTTTATTTTCCCATTGTCATGCATTTGAAAACTGCTATGGCAGCAAAACTGTATAGAAAATGTTTGAGAAGCAGGCAACTCGGAGCGAGTGTGGCAAACCTTTATAGAGGAGCACCACGATCTTCTGAAAAGCTTTCATGAAGTGGATGTTATCGTAGCAATACTCCTGGATCTTCAGCAGCAGGCTGAGCTCGGAAAAACCCTGGGAGGTGAAGGACTTCAGCAGAGGGCTGTATTGCTGTCGGGAGACAAAACCTTCACGTCACACTCCTTTTATATGACAGGGGTGTCATGCTCGTTTATCTCAGGGGGGCACACGGTAAAACAAATACCCTAAAGGGGCCAGACGGGAACAAAAACTGGAGAGAATAATGAACAGGACAAAAATAGACGGGAACAAAACTGTAAATTGATATTAAACAGGACGACAATAAACGGGAACACTACCGGACTGGAAATACCAACAGGAAAACGGGACAGAGTCAGAACCAGGGTTGGGTAGGGTTACTTTAACTGGATTACTTTCAATGACTTTTGGATTACTCCAATATCAAATATGCTAATAAAAGAAAAGAAACTAAATATGAATAAAATGACTCAATTTTGTGCAGGCTTGGGGAGTAACGGCAAAAATGATGTTGGCAAGTTGTTTGGATTGATTTTCATTTTGTTTCTGTCGCATTTGATGTTCGTTTTGCCGGAGATCAAAGCCAGGAGAGAAAGCTTACCAGTAGCTCAGGAGGTAGAGCGATCGTTTTAGGATTAAGGGATCCCAGTTCGAATCCCGGCTTGTCCGTGTTACATGCCGAAGTGTCCTTGGGTAAGACACTGAACCCCCAATACCCCCAATTAGCAGGTTAGCGCCTTACATGGCTGCACAGATCACAGCTGCTATTGGGAAATGTGATGCACAATGTAAAGCGCTTTGGGAAGTCATTGACTTGAAAAGCGCTATATAAATGCAGATCATTTCATTTCATTTCATTTCATTTCATCACCACGTGTTGCGAGTCATCATTTTATTCATATTTTAAAAATTCCTTTAAAAAAAATCTTTTTGTTGCTTTTTTCTTTTTGTTCTCTATTTACTTTTTTCCTACATTTCTTTTTCTTTTTTCTGGTTTTTCTTCTAAATTTTTCCTTCTTTTTTCTCTTCCTTATGTTTTTTTTGCTCAGCTTTTCACTACTTTTTCAATTTGGTATTTTTTTCTTTTTTGTTCTATTCCCCCCTTCCTTTAAGTCATTTTGTGCATAATTTTACATAATATTTGGTCATGTTGGGATCCAAGAAGCAAAAACAACCCGAAGAGCCGTTTAGGACCCGAAAGAGCCGGTTCCTTTTAGTGAGCCGAGCTGAAGGAGCCGGTTCTCGACTATCTCTACTAACTTTACTCAACTTCGTTCCACTTCGACTCGACTTCAAAATACCGCATTTAGGACACAACGCCAGGGGAACCCGTGTATTTTTGCCTTCATGCACTGTAACTTTGACTTAAGTCGCTTCTTAATTAGTAATTTTGAGCCCTCATTTTTGCGCGCTGGCTAGATTTTCTAGAGGGAACACTGTTTGACACCCCCCGCGATAAACCCCCTCCGAAGAGACCAACCTTCAAGTGTTTGATGGCTTGTTCGGTCACCAGCTCTTCTTTTTTATTCCACTCCACGGAGCTCATCACGCAGGTCCAGATGATGCCGATCATGGCCTGCTCCGAGAGGTTGGCCTTTTTCATCTCCTCCCTGGTGAAGGCGATGATCTGCGGAGACGCAGGGGGGGACGTTAAAACCCGGAAACGGCCTCTCCCGGGCGGTCGATCTCACCTCTTTGAGGGGGTCCCCGCGAGACATCTGCTCCTGGAGCTCCTTCTGCAGCTCCTTACGGGCACCGATGGATTGCTGGTTGCGGGCAAAGTCCGACAGCTCCTTCAGCCCGGCGTCCGTGAAGTATTTAGAAAAATGCTCGCAGCTCCGCTTGTTGGCAGGGAAAAGCTCCTTTGAGGGGGGGGAAGAAGAAGCCACGGTAGAAAAAAACAAAGAAACCTTGACCTGACTCAGGGATTGGCAACCCAAAACGTTGAAGAAGCCATATTGGACAAAATAAACAAACAATAGTCAGGAGCCTCAAAAAAAATGATTGTCGCTGTACAAGCCTTATTATGAAGGCAACCCATGCTGCCCGTACCTATATTAGCCAACTAATGACTTAAGTTGATTACAATTTAGGAGGTAGACCAATTATTGGTCCAATTAAATATGTTTGAAACTTTTTTTAGGTTCAGATGCAGCAGAGCCTCTCTTCCTCCTTCATACCACGCCTTCTGATAGGATTAACAAAGGGGGGAGGCCACCGAAAAGAATCAAATTAGGGTGGAGTCAACAGCGGCAGCCCTGCTAACTCCTCAGTACCGACATGCCTGAAAATCAAGACCGCTGATATTGAGAGTTCCAAAAAAAGTGGTAAAAAAAAAAGCACAAGTATAATTAAGAGATAGCGTAATAAGTGTAGTTTACTTTTTTTAGGGATCACGTGAATGAGTGGAGAGGTGTTGTAAAAGGATACTGGGATGTTTGGATGCGTTCTAAGGGATGGGCAGGGCACCTGTATGATGCGGCAGGGGTAAACCAGCTAAATCTGTCGGACCATACTGTTGAACAAAAGAGTGTGTTGTGTCACCCGAGTAACATGGCTGCTTTCTTGTGTCCCGTTTCATCTGGAAAGACGAAAGCATGACCAACTTAGGTGCCCGGGTGCCTAACTTGTTTGGGTGTTTGGGCATTTGGGTTGGCCATGGTCCAAAAATCTCGTGTGTTTTTTTTGCTATTTTTTTCCCTTTTTACTCTCTTTGTTATTGTACGCGTTTGTCTTGCTGTCGGTCACCCCTCTTGAGGGATATGACCAAGGTAGATAGATAGGGAAGCACGTTCACGTGGAGACTGATATATTAGCTATTATCATAACACGAGTTTGTTAATCAGGCGTGCATGTTTGTGATTAGCCATTACCATAACATTAGATCGTCATTCTGGCTGGTCAACAGGGCTGCCCACACTTTTCAATTTGCTAGCTCTGCTGAAATTTCGATCAACATTTACAAATATCTTTCTGAATGGATTAAAATGGGCCCCAGAGCCGATGATCGCAGACCCCGAGCCTAGATAGACGGCTCACCATGAGTCTGTTGTCCATTCCCACTTTGCGGAGACTGCCGGCGACAGAGTTGATGTCTTTTTCGTTGATCCAAGACTTGAACAACTTGACGGCAAAGGCTGCAGACACTCCTGAGCAGAAATTGCAATAATTGCAGGGTTTTGTATGCATGCCAATTTTGACACAACAAATTGAAATCCATTCATAAAAAGGTTCACATTCCCACGATTCGAAGACAGTAATCGCACGCTGTGGCACGCTTTACTTTTGGCGGATTTCCCTCTTGCGTTCGATTAGCAACACAGCCACCCCGCCCCCTTTCTGCATGCGCCTGCTTGTGCGTCAATGGCGTTGTGGTCAAAGATGTACACACACAGCTTGACGAACCTATATGACATACCCACAATTTTGTCCGTCTCTAAAAGCAATCATATCAAAAAAACACAAGGCACAAAAAGGCAGAGGAGGACGCTTTCTATTGCCAACGAACATGGGCCGCTCCACAAGGAAAGTAAAAGCATGTTTTCGTTTTCATTTCATCCAATTTATGCCACAGACATCTGAAGTGGATAGTTTGGTAATGTTTCGAATTTATCTTTAACCCTCTAATGTCCCTGATGACGCATCTTCCGATGTCACCGGTCACTGAAATAAGTCATGTCACATATCATTGGAAAGCTTCTATTCTTAGGATTTCAAAATGTACCAATCACAGAAACACTACAATCAGTCTGAAACAAGATACCCGGGACCTATAAAGCAGGCATACCTAACCAATAGCGTACTCTGATAATTCACTCATGAAAAGATTATACCGTATTTTCTGCACTATAGGGCGCACCGGGTTATAGGGCGTCGCACCCCCAAAAAATAGTTTTTTGTCCTACATCTTCCATAGATAAGGCGCTACAATGGGAACGTCGACAAAACAGTCAGATAAGTAGGTCAATCTTATTACACCCTTAACATTCCCAAAGCTTGCAAAGAAGCAAATACGTGTCAAGAACACGTGCGGATGCGGTGTCCGTACGATGTCACTCAAATGCATCGTTCCATCATTCGGAAGGTTAAAGTCTTGGGATTCAAGAAATGCCAACCATTCCTTAGTTTCTATTTTCTTTTTCGCTCGCAACTTTACTGTGCATATGACAATAAACACTTGGAATTGAGTTTAATTCACTCAACTCATCACAGCAACATCAAGATCGTCCTAAAACAAGATACCGGGGAAAATATAAAGCCGCATAGCTCACCTAAGTCCTCAAGTAACCATGGTCTTCTTACAACCGTGAGTGAAGTAAATCCAGGATAGTAAAATATTTACAAATACAGACTAATGAAACAGGTTTCTTTATGGCGTAGTTTAGCAAGCTTGCTATTCACAGTCATCTTTTTCGGCCAATTGCAGGGTTTGTTTTGGCCCTCTAGCCTATCCGAGCCTCCGAATAACTTTAGCCAATAGCAATCGATTTAACTGATGATTGACACATCTTTTTCGGCCAATTGCAGGGTTTGTTTTGGCCCTCTAGCCTATCCGAGCCTCCGAATAACTTTGGCCAATAGCGATCGATTCAAATGATGATTGACACATTGGTTAGCCAATGAAACGCCGGTATATAAATCCCAGCATACACCGCGGACTACTCAACGTTCGGGGGAAAATCGAGTCGGCGGCTGTTGCGTAAGTTGCGAGACTTTGCGACTTAATATTGATCCATATATAAGGCGCACTGTATTATAAGGCGCATGGTCAGCTTTTGAAAAAAATTAAGACTTATAGTGCGGAAAATACGGTACACAAAAATGGTGTGGTATAAGTCAAAAGTCCAGTGAATCCAACAGTGTAAAACATTTGCTCCAAAACACAGGATAATGCTGACATCCGCCTAAAAGCATTTCTGCAGCGCCTGACATCCCTTCTTGTAATCACTCCAAATAAAGTTTGCCTTCTCAAATGAATGAGTCTATAGAAAGAATTGATCATGCCCTAAATCTTCTTACCCTCTTTGACGAGGTTCTCGTTGAAGAGGCTGCTGAGGATGGAGGCCGATATGTTGCCGTTGGCCAGCAGGATGCCCGTCAGCATGGCCAACTTGTTGCGCTCAGACTCGGTGAAGCCTTTCAGGAACAGCAGCAACTGCAAAGTGGAAAATCACGGTTTCAAAAATAAAATAAATCCGGAAAGCCATTGCTGCTTTTGGGAGAAAAAAAAAAAAAAACTCACCTTTTTGATTTCGTCCTCAAAACCCTTCTCCAGGTACTTGTAACGTCTGATCAGCTTGTTAAAAACCTGCCGGGAGAACAATTTTAACACTTCTGTTACCACTCCTGGTGAGATGCGCTACTATGGAATAGTGGTTACCTGTAATAACACAGTTATGAACGTTTATTTTCAGTTGCCCGTGAGCTGTACAACTTGTTTCGCACCTGCTGGGAGTATTAATCCGACATAAGTTTTGGATATATGAGAAAAGAGTTGTGCTTTTCTTCATTCTGTCAGATTTAGACCGGTGGAATATATGCGCCGAGGAAGACTGCAACTCCTTGGCTTGTGCATTAATTGAATTAGCGTTAACATACCCTCATCATGCAAAATGCAAAAAGAAAGGCACATCAAAAAATCCACCATCACCAACGGGTTCCGAAAAGCCGGTCTGCTGCGTGACGGAGAGGAGGGCACAGAATCAGGAGTGGATGAGACTTCCAGCGACAGTAACAGCACGAGTGAGGCTGCGGGAGCGTGGGTCTATATGACAAAGTTTCTTTCCGACACTGAGGAAGACGACTTTGATGGCTACAGTTCTAAGGAGGAAGATGAGGACGGTTTACCGTGATTTTTACAAGTACGGTATGTATTTTTTTTAACAGACCCGTTTACTGTGTTGCTAGCGTGTTGCTACCATTAACTGCCCTGTCACAGGCACCGTTTGGGATGAAAGTTGTATTATTATTATTAAAGCTTTGAAAACGCTCTCTGTGTACCGTCTTTCTTTGTAAATATGTGTAACTATGTATAATATGTATTTGCAACTGTATATTTTTGTAATGTATTTAGTTTGGACACTTATTCTGAAATATTTTGCACGGGCGAATTAAAAAGAAGGGGCGTAACAAACGCAGGGTTGCGGGAAGTTGGGACCGGTAAAGGTAGTGTATGTGGACTCGGCGGACAATAGTGGATATTAATTTTTCCCACCCTTACCTTTGGAAATATACACTTTTTTCCTTGGATTACTTTCAACGGGACCCGGACTCTGCAGGTCTGCATCAAACCTTAAGTACCGGTATCATTTTCCGTTAATTTTGCCGGCTGTGATTTTTGGACTGTGTACTTTTATGAAGGACATTCAGTTTCAATCGCGGGACTTAGTCAAGTTTGGGTTAATTTTGTGTTTGTATTACATTTTTCAATGTGGGCACATGCGGCTTGTATACAGGTGCGGCCTGTGCAAGTACAAAATCGGTTTCCTCTTAAAATGTGGTGGGTGCGGCCTCTAATCAGGTGCGCTCTATAGTCCGGAATTTACGGTAACTGCCTGAAATGAATACATTTAACTATTACCTTAACAGTTTGGAAACCTTAGGAGATAATGGCGAAATGAAATATAATGTACAGTGATACCATGATACAGCAAGAGCTAATATATAGTCATCTGAGTATCGCGGTTTTGCTACTGCGCAGATTTTCATCATGTTCTGCATTCCAATTGTCCAAACAGAGGAAGATGGCTTCTATCAACATATAACAAAAGTTGGACTTCGACTCAAACATTCAATTTTTTGTTGTTACATAGTGCTTTTCAAAAAATGTGACAATGGAAAAATATGGTTTCTGTAGGACAGAACCAGAAGGTAAATGCAGTTTTCCATAAAGACCAAATGGGGGGAAAATTATCATGTATAGTGGACCGTTTCCTTAATCCAGGCATATCTAAAAGCCGACCATGGGGCCAATTACAGCCAGTGATCAAATTTCTACTGGCCCGCGGCCTCTGCCATAAAATTAATAATGTAAAAATAATGTGGCCAGTAATGTTAAAGGCAGTATAAAAAAAATAATAATCAAAAAATAACCAACACACTAGCAGCCTCTTTGGCTACCTTGCCCTTGGCTTTCTGTGAGAATTTTAGCCCACCCTATTTCCGACGTGTAGATAAAAAAAAAAAAGGAAAGATGACAGTGAGGAACACCACTTCAAGGACAAGTGGAAATTGGAGTATTTTTTCACCCAAATCAGAAAACAATGCGTCTGCCTAATTTGCCTAGAGACGGTGGCTGTTTTCAAAGAATACATTATAATCAACATTCACTGCCAGACAACAAAAAGGAACCAAATGTGAAAAGGTGAAGCAAATAGAAGCTGTTTTAACGGCGCGGAAGCGATTCTTTACGAGCCTTAGCGAGTCAAATGTAAATGCTACAAAGGCAAAACCTGCAGACTGCAAAATGGAATCAAATGTTGTAAAAAGGTGAAGCAACTGGAAGCTGTTTTAACGGCACGGAAGCGATTCTTTACGAGCCTCTGCAGGTCAAATGTAAATTATACAAAGGTGAGCTACGAGGTTGCGACACTGATCGCCAAGCACTGCAAACCTTTTACGAAAGATACATTTTTGAGGTCAGTCAAAGAATGCCTGTATAGCCTGTATAATCAGCTTACCCAATCCGACCCTCCGCTTTCTCTTGGACACCCCTGCCCTAAGCTATACAGTTGCACAATAAAACAGCAATATTTTAAAATTTTAATTTGACAAATTTGTAAAAAATGTTTATAAAGCACAGTACTTTTATCAGTACAAATACTTGAACCTATAAATATTTTTTTTTGCTTGACTAATCTCTATGTATTTATAAATCCCAATTTGTGTGCCTGTTATGTGGTTTAGAGGCTTCAAAACGGAATAATCGATTTTCGTGAAAAATAACGTAGTGTTTTGAGCTAGGTTTCGTGTTAAATACCAACAAAATTGATAAAAAACTACTTTCAGGCACAAGTAGCTCTGAAGCAGCATGCGGCCATGTGGCTCTTTGGCGCTCCCTAGTGCTATTCAAACAGACCACCGCCCAACTAAAAATATTCCTTTTAATAGGGCAGTGTTTTATTTAGGGAATTTAGTGGGAAAAAAAAACACAATATGGATTCAGATAACCAAAAATACATAGAATACAAATCAAGATGCATTTTTTTTTAAATACTCATAAGATGCGCCCCACTTAAAGGGGTCTGACATAAATGCCTAGCTTCTATGGGTACCCCAAAAAAATTCATTTTAAAAATTGCAAAAGGGAAAGAATGAGAATGATAAAACTACTGTTTAGTCACGGAGTCTCTGCAGTTTGCTAGTTTTTGGTTGCACTATAACAGGGATCAGCAACCCGTGGCTCTCCGGCTTAAACATTTGCCTGGAGAACTTAGATAAAATGCAAAACAGCGGTGCATCTCCTTCGCTTCTTTTACCCTCTCCCGGTTCACCTGTGTTAGAGCAGAGCTGTGAGAGCCCGAGCTGGGCCCCTTTAAAGGGGCAGCGTCACAAGCCAGACAGGTGTGTTATCGGCTATAGACCCCAAAGGTAAAGAGAAAAATAACTGTACCGTATTATTCCGATTCTAGTTACCGTATTTTCTGCACTATAAAGCGCACCGGGTTATAGGCCGCACCCCCAAAAAATAGTTTTTGGTCCTATATTTTCCATACATAAGGCGCACCGGATTATAAGGCGCCACAATGGGAACATCAGACAGTTCAGTCCAACTTCTTACCCCCTTAACATTTCGAAAGCTTGCAAAGAAGCAAATACGTGTCTCAGACATGTATGGAAACAGTGTCTGTACGATGTCACCAATCACCTAAATGCATCGTTCCAAATATCATTCGGAAGGTTAAAATCTTGGGATTCAAGAAATGCCTAACATTTCTTAGTTTCCATTTTATTTTTTGCTGGCAACTGTGTGGACAGAAAAGTAAGAATTTTATTGTGCAGGGAAACAGGCTTCTTTACTGTGCATATGACAATAAACACTTTGAATTGAATTTAGTTAAAAAATGGAATCATCACAGAAACATCAAGATCGTTCTAAAACAAGATACCGGTAAAATATAACGCCGCATAGCTCACCTAAGTTCTCTTGCAGCCATCACGTTCAATAGTGATACGTAACCATCTTCTTACAACCGTGAGTGTAGTCAATCCAGGAGAGTAAAATATTTACAAATACAGAATAGTAAAAAATGTTTTCTCTATGCCGTAGTGCAACCCAACGTGTGATTCACGTTCATCTTTTTCGGCCAATTGCAAGCTTTGTTTTGCCCCTTAGCCTATACAAGCCTGTAAATCAGGGGTCGGGAACCTTTTTGACTCAAAGATAGATAGATAGATAGATAGATAGATACTTTATTCATCCCCTAAGGGAAATTCACATTTCCAGCAGCATCCCTGAGCTGAGAACAATACAATAATAAAGCCAAAAGAAAACAATATACAAATACCCAGTGTGACGTGCAAATGCCCACTTTAGCATGTTATATAGATTAACTAAATAGTGCTACACAGAACACATAATGCAGTAAGAGCCATAAAAGCAAAAAATATTAATTTTATTTTGGGAAAGAGCCACACCATATATTATGAGACAAATTTACTAGAGATGGGAGGGAGTGCTTGCACTTTTTGCATAGCTCCACCCATCCCTCCCACTCACCCAATCAAATAACTAAGTTCTCTTCCGGTGTTTTGGCGTATTTACAGTTCTGTGGATTCATCATAAGGTATCTGAACACTGAACACAGATTATATAGTGAACTTTTATATAAAGGATTATTTAGCGTTGTACAGCCAAAACGAGTTTTCCCCCCCTTTTTTTTGTGTGACACCTTGACTGTAAATTGTAGTGAAAAACGTGCCCTATATATACTGCGAAGTAATGCCGTATTCTTTAGATTTGATTTGGCTTTGCGTATAACTGAGAATAGTTCAATCAAGTTTTGAACAAGATGGAGAAATTTTGCATGCAATCAAATTTGTCTCTGAGCCACAGATACTCGTAGAAAGAGCCATATATGGCTCGCGAGCCATAGGTTCCCGACCCCTGCTGTAAATGATAAAAAGGATCCGCCCCCTTTACATCCGAATAACTTTAGCCAATAGTGATCATTCAAATGATGATTGACACATTGGTTAGCCAAAGAAACGCCAGTAAATAAATCCAAGCATACACCGTGGACTACTTTGCGTTCGGGGGAAAATCGAGTCGGCGGCTGCTGCATTAGTTGCTAGACTTTACGACTTAATATTGATCCATAAATAAGGCGCACTGTATTATAAGGCGTATGGTAAGCTTTTGAAAAAAAAGGCTTTTTAGGTGCGCCTTATAGTGCGGAAAATACGGTAAGTGCAACCCGTGGCAGTAACCTACAACCGAGTCATTCTTATAATGGGTTAATACTGCCAATATTGATACATAGACGACTTGGTTCTTTGCGGCTCCAGAGAAATTCGTTTTGTGATTCAATATGGTACTTTCATCAGTTTGGTTTGCCGACCCCTGAATTAGATTACAGTATACCAGTTATCTTTAAATTCGTCAACATTACCTGAGCATATGCTTGCATGGTCTCCAGGTCTTCTTGAGCCGTGAAGAGGCAAAACTCTGTGCGTGTCATGTCGTCAGACAGCGTCCCGCCTGGGGCTGAAAAAAAAAAAATATACGCTTTAAAGTAAAAGCTAAAATGGTCAACGCTTGGCCAAAAGACAATCATGAACCATTAAGAGGGGGCCATTTAACGTCTACGGGGAAATACCCTGTACACCTTGCACTGTTTACTAAAGTGCCTAAAGAAACAAGAAACGAGAGCTGCAAATATAAGCTCTTAATTTCTAGAAACCAGCGCAACACACTCTGTGGAGAATAGTGCCAGATTGCAACACAGACCCACCTTTTTGTGTTGTTGTCATTGGTGATTGCTGCAGTAAACGGACCAAGTTACATTCGTTTGTCATCGTTCCGCTAGCATTAAAGGAAACGTCAGCAACCTGACATTGACACCAAAAGTGTAGCGTTTGATAGACTAATGCTTTTCAAGTTGAATTGAGAAATTGAGGACCTAGATTTGTGTGTGAAAACATCGAAATACATTGAGTATGTTGCTTACATTAATTAAGTAATAGAAAGGTTTTGCTGCTGGTATTTATTACATGAACAATGTTGGCAGAAACATAAAATTACAGTATTTCCTTTAATGGGTATCATAAATGTTTCCAAGTCATGCTTTATTTGTGTGGAAGTCACCGCGTTGTGAAAAAGAGCAGCTTACCAATTGTCAGTGCTGCAATGAAAAAAAACGAAAAAACTAGCGTATTTAAAGCAGCAGCTAGTCCACAAATTACGGTAAATACTTATTTTGCACCGACTTGCTCAGAAAGCTACTATATTAAAGAGTTACTGGTGGGCATATAACTAGAGGCTCATTTTAAGTGTTTAATTTGTTATCATAAAAACAAAAGGGCATTTCAGACTAAGTAAAACTGCAGAGAGGTGAAAAATGCAAATAACACAAGCTAGTTAATTTTCCTTTGAATAATAATAAAAAAAAAAGAATCGATTGTAACTGCTATACTATAGGTATCAGAAAACAGGACTGATGATGATGATGCGCTAGCGAGTGCTGTTAATGGAACCAACCGAGTCACACTCACATATTCGCCCAAGTAATAATCGCAACTCTGGGCAGAGAAAATTGTGTGCGCCTAGACAAAATTGGAGAGCATCGGTAAAAAAAAAGGTACCCAGCATTCCGCCAGCCACCAGGATGTCGAAGAGGGTCTCGGCATAGCGGCGGTAGTCGAGCTTGGCGCCAGAGGCATCAAGGAACTTTGCGACCGCTTCCAAGTCTGTGCCAGTTTGATTCAAGCCTTGTACGATACTTTCTTGAAACTGAGTAGGGTCAAACCTCTCCTTTTCATCTGCAGGGGAAAGAAAAGACACTGGTTAGAAACAAAACTATCACCAACTGTGCTCAGGCATAGCCAAAGAATGGCGAGTACGAGGGAGGTACGCACCAAAGGAGCAAAAACTAAAATCCAGGTTAACCGAATAAACGCAGCTTGATCTAGTCTGGCTTAATCGGTTCCACATTGGCCGAAATGAGGCCAGTCAGTGCCCAAGCACTACCATTTCAGTATTTGTGCCCATTTACTCTATCCGGGGTTACTACAGCTTAAGGCAAGTTAAATTCCAGACTTTTTAAAAGACTTCATGCCTTTCGAAATCAAATTTAAGACCAAGTCAAACTAAATAGTAATTGACACAAACAAAGCAAAAATAAAACCACTACATGAAATAAACTTAAAACAAAAAAATATCTTGATTGAAAAAGGATAATGATGCAGTTTGTGTTTTTCCACCTTAAAAGAAAAAGTCAGCGAGAAAAGCTGTAAGTCCAAAAAGGAAAGTTGACTGTGAGGGCTGGCACTTCCAAGACAAGTGGAAATCAGAGTAATAAGCAGGTAGGCGCCTTGCATGGATGACTCCCTATTGGTGTGTGTGTCAATGGATAAGTGTGAAGCACATTGTAAAGCGCTTTGGGAAGTCTTCATTGACTTGAAAAGCGCTGTATAAATGCAGACCATTTTTTATTTATAATCACATTTTGGTCCAAGTGAAAATTTTCAATCTCAAAAACATAGCACCCTCCACAGTTTTAGACATGAAAAAATAAATATGACAATTGAAATATAAATCTTAATGTGTTTACCCTATTAATACTTTTGAAATTTGGATTTAAGACATTTAATGCCAATTAAGGCCTTATTTGAAAAATTATGAATTAGATGCCTTTTAGGACTAAGGATCTTCAGGTACCTTATTTATTTTCATCGAATATCATTAATTGAATAGACTTTATTGCCTTTGACAACATTGTGGTGAAACATTGTATGCAATGAGATTAGATATGGTACTCTAGGGTAAACACCTAAAACAAGAATGTAAAGAGAAAAATAAGAGTATCAAGATAAATAGGCAATCATGTTTACAACCTAGTGCTTAAAGATTGGCATAAGTTCTAACAGTGCAAGGGAAAAAAAATAGTGTAAAATGATGTATGCGTTTAGCCTGGAGTAACGCGTCTAATCTCGAAAACAATATTCGGTACGTTGTCGTCAATGACACAGAAATTCTGCTCCCTTACTGGGGAAGGGGTAGCCAAGATGACTGCTCATCACACTTGGTTCTGTTCAAGTTCCGATTTTTTCATTCAGTAAAAAATGAATGAATACTTTATTTGAACATTAAAATAAAAAAACAGAACAAAAACAATAACTCAACCACAAAATAATGTTACATATGTTCGAAAAGGGGTAGTAGGAAGCAAATTGCTTTAATGCCTGAAGACAATTTTGCTTGGATGTTTTAGACCACAGGTGTCAAAGAGGCAGCCCGCGGGCCAGATCAGGCCCGCTAAGGGATTGAATCCGGCCCGGGAGTCAACACTCGGAGAAGCGCAAGAGAAAAACAAGCTAGGTTGAAATATGTCAACTTGATGTTGCTAAAGACAGGTGCCTCGAACAAAGACACTGTACTTGTATTTCTTTCTCTCTCTCACACACTCTCTCTTTCTTTTCCACCCCTTTTCTCCCTCTCTGTCTCTTTCACTCTGTGCCTCTCTTTTTTCTCTTCCTTTGTTGCTCTTTGTTTCTTTCTCTCTGTCTTTTTAACTTATTTTGCTCTAACTTCCTTTTTTCCTTTTCTCTTTCTTCCTACCCTTCGGACTTTCTTTTCTCTCCCTCTGTCTTTCTATTTCTCTTTGGATTTCTTTCCTCCTCTCCCTTTCTTTTCCCCCTCTCTCATGACTTTTTATCTCTTTTTTCTCACGCTCTCTTCCTCTCTCTTTCTTTGTCCCACCCTTTCTCCTTTTCTCACCCTCTTTCTCTATTTTTTTTATCTCTCTTTTTCTTTCCCTTTAATCTACTAGTCCGGCCCCCGACAGAATATTTGTTTTATCGTGTGGCCCCCGAGTTCAAATGAGTTTGACACCCCTGTTTTAGACGAATGCAGATTGGTTAGAAAACCAAGGTACACTGGTCACTTTCTACTGCTACTAAATTTGCTAGACCATTTTACACAGAAAGATGTCACTTATGTCCACCATTTGGACGGAACCTTCAGAGTCCTCCTCGCAGGGTTCATACACCTTGTCAAGGCCAAACTCCAGTACATTTTAGGGACTTTCAAAGGCAGTGTTTTAGTTTTTTTCCCCAGTACCATTAATAAAAACTCGTGTATTTAGCAGAGCCACAAACAGAACTCCAATTTACGTTTGCAATGTTTTAATCTTGTGTTTGCATTTAGCCAGACATTTTAAATCTTGAGTCTCATATTTGTGGTTCTGAACAAAAAATTGTAGATTTTGGTGACAGTAACCCTCATTTAGTTCTGTAAAATCGACGGTAGTGTGGAGCTTGCAGTAAGTTCTTCCCATTGCAATTTACTAATGGGAAATGTTACCTTCGTTTTTTGAATAGACAATTAGAAAGGTCAATAATTGATTTCTAATAATTGCACTAACACAAATTTTCCCCTGTTAAGGTGTAGCATGCACCTGTCCCGTAGGAGACCACTTCAAATGACAATGCCATACAAACAAATGCAAGTTACCGGTAATAACAAGGGAAGAACTGCAATGTCTAAGCAAACCCACCGTGTCATTTTTAAAGAGACTTGTTTAGAAACAGGGCAGTACGGCGGCACAGTTCTGAGGTCATGACATAGAACGCCCTGTGTGGAGTTTGCATGTTCTCCCCATGCTTGCATAGGATTCTTCCGGGCACTCCGGTTTCCTCCCACATTTCAAAAGCATGCATATCAGGTTAATTGGCTTGACCAATTTGTCCCTTGGTGCGAATGAGCGAGTGAGTTGTCTATCCCTGTGTGCCCTGGGACTGGTCGGCAAACAGTTTACGGTGTCCCCCGCCCACTGCTAGAGGATCGCTGGGATGGGCTCCAGCACCCCCGCGACCCTACTGAGGATAAGCGGTGCAGATAATGGATGGATGTTCGCAGGTTCGATTACCGGCTTCATCGTGTTACATGTCGAAGTGTCCTTGGGCAAGACACTGAATCCCCAATGCCCCCAATAAGCAGGTAGTTGCCAAGCATGGCTGACGCTACTATTTGTGTGTGAGTGTGTGTATGAATGGGCAAGTGTGAAGCACATTGTAAAGTGCTTTGGGAGGTCTTCATTGACTTGAAAAGCGCTATATAAATGCTGACCATTTACCATGTTTGGAAACACGTCAACAATTTCCAGCATTCACAAAAGTTCAATCACAACGATAAACAGTGCCTCTCGTCTCAATAAACTGGCTAGGAAAGTGAGCTCTGTTGTGGGCAAAGAGCTGGACAGCCTAACAACAGTAGCTGAGAGACGGGCACTGGAAAAGCTGCGGTCAATCGTGGACAATCCATCGCATCCACTACACCGCATTATCTCCAGACAGAAGAGCAGTTTCAGCGACAGACTGCTGTCACCGTCTTGTACTACGGACAGACTGAAGAGATCTTTTCTTCCTCATGCCATGAGGCTCTTTAACTCGACCCGGCAGAGTAAAAGCCCACATTAAACCACACCACCTACATTGCATATTACCGAATTTTATTGCAATATGTATTCTGTGTAGCACTATTTAGATATTCTATATAACACGCTACAGTGGGCATTTGCACGTCACACTGGGTATTTGTATATTGAATTATTTTTGCTTTGTTATTGTATTGTTTTCAGCTCAGGGATGCTGCTGGAAATTTGAATTTCCCTCCAAGGATGAATAAAGTATCTATCTATCTATAAAATTCAAGCATTTTAATGTATTTCAAACATTCATGGGAGATCTTTCCCCCATGTTTATTCCCATATGACAGAAAAAGAAAAAAACTGTGATGCAAATGAAAATCATACACAAATATCACTCACCTCTTTTCCTAGTTTTGAAACGCTGGCCTGTTAGCGTTGGCTTTTGCTGCTTTTGATTATTCATAAAAGACACCTTGGAAAGAGATGATAAGGGGAATTGGAAATAGTCAGCGGATAATTTGCAAAATCGGAAGATCGGAAAACAAAAAGGTTTCAGAAAAAACACCGGAAGTTGATGAAACGGACTACAATGGATTAAACTGTTAGCATTTTAGCTTCCCGAGGGCCTCACCATGCGTCGAGCTAGCATAAGTTAGCTTGGCCTTTTAAATAGATTCTTCATTGACAATAGTAAACCGATTATAGGCGGGGTTCATTGAGCGAGATGGGATGTTATATTACGTTTCCTCACGAAAAATGAAAAATAGATGTTACGTAACAATATCGATGGCGGAGGAGTTGAATGGTGAAAAATTCGTCAAATGAGCTCATTTAGCGTCATTTAGCATTGGAACGTCGCCCACACTTTCGAGCTACGAATTTGACGATCGCACGCCTCCCCGGCTTTAATGAGGCTTTGATTTGAGATGTGATGCAAAATTAAAAGTCAACGAAAGGAGACTTACCGAAATGAATGCAGATAAAAAACGGTTCTTAGCCAAAAGGATTGGAACGGAGAGTGGCGAATGTGAGAGCCCCAAACAAAAAGACCTTCGCGTCAGGACTTCCGCAGACTCCGCCGATTGCGCATGCGCAGCGTAGGCTCACTTCCGCCTCGGAAATATAGTGTATAGTTTTTTTTCCCCGACGAAATATTTTGAAATTTAGGACTCTATTTTTGACTCGTTCTTCATGTTTTACTACATTTTTTTTGTCGTGAAACAAGTATTTAGGTAGCAATAATTTTGTTTTATTTCTGTAGTGTTTATGTAACGGGTGTAATAATAACTTTTGTTTTATTGAAATTCCTTCTGAAATGTTGTATAGTTTCTGTATAAGTGTCCTGCAATGATGAGTCCAACAGTGCCACCTGCTGGTATGGGGTTAAGTTTGTTTTTGGCTTTTGACATGTGACCGGAAGGCGGGGTTTTTCCGGCAGTCTACAACGAGCTGCCAACGGTAAGACACGATCTTTTGGTGCTCCGCAAAAAGTTATTTCAAACATTAAAACCCCAGCTGACAAATCTCTCAACATGCACAGTAATGTGATTGATGTTGTCAAGCTGTTTGGATTTATTTTCGTTTTGTTTCTGTCGCCTTTTATGTTAGTTTTGCCGGACGTTGCATGTTGTGCTGAAATGCTAATTCCCCTTATAGATCAAAGAGATCAAAGCCAGCAGAGAAGCTTACCACGTGTTGTGACTCATTCATTTGCAGCAACTGTAATAAAAACCTCATCATCAAGTCCAGCGTGAATGTGGATCTTTGGTGGGACAGGTACACCGCGGTTACATCGTAAAAAGATAGTGGGATGTTTAGACGCGTTCGAAGAGATGGGCAGGGCACCCGTATGATGCGGCAGGGGTAAACCAGTAAAAGCAGTCGGGCCCCTGTTGAACAGAAGAGTGTGTTGTGTCACCCTGACCCGAGCGACATGGTTGCTTTCTTGTGTCCTGTTTCATCTGGAGGGACGAAAGCATGACCAACTTGGGTGCCGAGGAACTTGTTTGGGTGTTTGGGCATTTGGGTTGGCCATGGTCCAAACATTTTTGTGTGTGTTTTTTGCTACTTTTTCCCATTTTTTTCTAATTTTTTTTTTCTTTGTTTTTTGTATGTGTTTGTCTTGCTGTCGGTCACCCCTCTTGAGGGATATGACCAGGATAGATAGATGTTTAGATAGATAGATGTCTAGATAGATTTCTAGATGGATAGATGTCCAGATAGATAGATAGATAGATAGATAGATGTCTCGATAGATAGATAGATAGATAGATAGATAGATAGGTAGATAGATGTCTAGTTGGATGTCTAGAGAGATGTATAGAGACATGTCTAGATAGATAGATAGATAGATGGATATATGTCTAGATAGATACATAGATGTCTAGATAGATACATAGATGTCTAGATAGATGGATATGTCTAGATGGATAGATAGATGGATGTCTAGATAGATAAATAGATGGATGTCTAGTTAGATGTCTGGATAGATGTCTAGATCGATGTCTATATAGATAGATAGATAGATAGATAGATGTCTAGATAGATATAGATAGAGGGATGTCTAGATAGATATAGATAGATGGATGTCTAGATCGATGTCTATATAGATGTCTATATAGATAGATGGATAGATAGATAGCTGGATGTCTAGATAGATATAGATAGATGGATAGATAGTAGTTTTCTCGTATCACTGAATTTCATTTCTGTAGTACTTCTGTGGTAGTATTTATGTAATAGTATTTTTGTTTTATAGTATTACTTTAGTAGTATTTGCGGTGCTATATTTGTCATATGGGTGCCTCCAGGCTGTACTTGCCCAAGACACACCACAGGAAATGGTGCCCCTCGACCTTAGCGTTTAAGGAATCCAACCAACCAACATTACTGTTCCAATTCACACTTTTGGGCAACTTAAGACCAGGGTTGTGTTGGGTTACTTTAACGTGATTACTTTCAATGACTTTTGGATGACTCCAATACCAAATATGCTAATAAAAGACAAAAGAAACTAAATATCAATAAAAGTACTCAATTTTGTGCAGGCTTGGGGAGTAACGGAATACACGGAAAGGCAAAAATGATGTTGGCAAGCTGTTTGGATTTATTTTCATTTTGTTTCTGTGGCATTTTATGTTCGTTTTGCCGGAGATCAAAGAGATCAAAGCCAGGAGAGAAAGCTTACCACGTGTTGTGAGTCATCATTTGATTCATATTGAGTTTCTTTTGTCTTTTATTAGCATATTTGGTATTGGAGTAATCCAAAAGTCATTGGAAGTAATCAAGTTAAAGTAACCCTACCCAACCCTGCTTAAGACACTGTAGACACCCGGGTTGAAGCCTTCGCTCAGGGCACCGAGCCGAGGTTGTGTCCTAAGAGCCTGTAACCATGTATCGCCCTGGACGCCTTCTCTGCTGCGTCAGTGATGTTCCTGATGGCTCGCCTGGTGTGCAGTCCCTTTCCTCCTAGCACGTTGAGTGCCCTGATGAGAGACTGACCAACGAATCCTCTGCACCTGACCCTTCATGGGATGGCACCGGGTCTTCCATCCCCTGCTTCGACATTTTGCTTTGCTTTGTATTCAGCCAGTATAAACCATAAACTGAATTCATACAAGAAATCATTTGACACGGGCAGCACGGCGGCGCAGTGGTTAGCGCTTGTGCGGCACAGTTCATGTCTTGGGAACCTCCTGCGTGGGTTCAAATCCAGCTCCGGACTTCCTGTGCGGAGTTTGTATGTTCTCCCCGTGCTTGCGTGGGTTTCCTCCGGGCACTCCGGTTTCCTCCCACGTTCCAAAGACATGCATTTCTGGTGAATTGGCCGGTCCAAATTGTCCCTAGGTGTGAATGAGCGAATGAGTTGTCTGTCCCTGTGTGCCCTGCGATTGGCTGGCAACCGGTTCAGGGTGTCCCCTGCCCACTGCCTGATGATTGCTGGGATGGGCTCCAGCACCCCCGCGACCCTACTGAGGATAAGCGGTACGGCTAATGAGATAAGATGAGATCATTTGACACGCAAAACTCTCAATAATGATGGCCGCAAAGTCACGCACCAATGTTAATATTTATTTTTTGTTAATATAATTTTTTATTTTTTAATTTCAGATCAGACATGCCATTGACTACAGAGCAGCGTGTAGAAATCATCTTATCTGGTCGTGATGGTGCGTTTAGAAACGGCTGTATGGTTTCAGGTTCAACTCGAGGAAGATTGGTGCGTGACTTTGTCGCCACCTTGTATAATAGATGTAAAATAATATAGTAATAAAGATATTTTATTGTATAATACCAGGTAATTATATAGAAAAGTTTAAAAAGATAGAATATGTAAACAACAAGACTAGAGTAGAATAGGTCGGAGGAACGTCGTTGGCATAATACTATACATAATAACCTCATTTCTCGTTGAACATGCGAATAGCGGAAGGGTAAAAACTCTCTTTAAGACGTGTAGTCTTGCTCTTAATGGAGCGAAGACGGCGACCTGACGGCAGGTAATCAAAGTACCTGCGAGCAGGGTGACTGGGATCGTCCATAATTTTTAGTGTCCGTTTTCTCGTTCGTTCGATGTAGATACTATGCAGGGTCGGGAGGCCAGTACCTATTATTTCCTCTGCCGTCCTCACTACTGATTCCATCTTTGACAATTCTTTCTGATTGACGCGACCAAACCACACTGTGATTGACCTAGTTAAAACGGATTCAATGATAGCACGATAAAAATGGACTAGAAAGGATTGACGGACTCCGAATGATTGGAGTTGACGAAGGAAGTAGAGCCTTTGTCTGGGTGACTTTAGAATAGCAATAGAATTGACAGTCCATGTGAGGTCAGCCGACAAGTAAGTACCTAGAAACTTGAATGAATGGACTAGTTCCACCTCGCTACCATTAATTGACAGTGGCACATGCCGGGGAGGCATGCCAGTTCCTCATACTTGGCTCGCTTTCTTTCAAAAGCCTCCTACATCCTGTCCTCCCAGGGAACAATCAATTCCAGCAGGACCACTTGCCTTGTTGTTTCTGACACCAGGATGTCAGGCCTGAGAGTGGTCATTTTTCTTAAAGTTTATTTATCTTTCGTGAGATCCTAAAGTCAAAAGAAAACGCTTTTCCATACATTCATTGTGACAAGCAAACGTTCATGTTTAATTGAGATCTCATCCCCTTGTAAGTACATTCAGCTTTCGTGAAATGCTAAAGTAAGAAGCAAGAAAGCTCCTTTACGTCCATTTCATTGTGACAAGCTAACATTCCTGTTTTTTAAATGACCTTGACATCATCTAATAATACTGAAAGTCCATTCAGCTCTTGCGAGATGCTAAAGTAAGAAGCAAGAAAGCTCCTTTACGTTCATTCTTTGTGTTCAAGCAAACATTTATGTTTTTAATGACCTTGACATCATCTGACAATCCCGAAAGTCCATTCAGCTTTTAAGAGATGCTCAAGTAAGAAGCAAGGAAGCTCTTTCAATGACCTTAACATCATCTAACCAACCGAAAAGTTCAATCAGCTTCCATGAGATGCTAAAGAAGGGAGTTCCTTTTTGTCTGTTCCTTGTAGCAAGCACATAATCATGTTTTTATGACCTTTAGAGAAAGTCCATTCACGTTTGATGCTAAAGTAAGAAGCAAGGAAGTCCCTTTTTGCTCATTCTTCGTGGCAGACATTCATGTTTTTCATGATCTTGACATCATCTGATCTGATCTTGTGACTTAATGATAAGCTTGGCGGGATGAAGACACTAATCTTTTCAGGATCGTTTTTTTAAATTACTCCATTGTTTGAGTACTGAAACATTTTTCCCATTCAAAGTCATGTGGAAAACAAAAAAGTAGTATACTTAATGGTGGTGTCCCTAAATTAAAAATATTCTACTTCCTGACGCCATCTTCTGGCTGAAATCCTCATTGCAGCCTCTGTCAAACTCCTTTTTGTTCTGTAAAAATCTCAAATAAACATTTCTTTTTCATCTATTTGGGGATTTGGGTCGGAATTTCAACTGTTTATTTGTAACACTCCTTTTCTCGCTTTCACCATTTTCATCCTAAAATAAAAGAAAACCTCAAGCACAAGCGCAAAATCCCTCTATTATTCAGGGGCCCTGACAAAATGTGGAGGCGGGTTGAGACCACACGTTGGAGACCAATGTTCTACATAGTCTGTCTGGCTGTGAGTAAATAGGTGCCGCGTTGTGTTTGTAAAGTTTATGATCATTGGATAAGGGGAATTAGTCATTAATAAGGGGAGCGATTGGTGTTTGACTGGTATTGACATTTTTGTTCACGTTTTAGCATATTAGCAAACTAAATAGAAAGCAGGGGAAAAAAAGCTAGCTAACTAGCTAGAAATGAGCCCAAAAGTTAGCTTGATAACTAGCAAAAAAGGTAAAATGTTAGCTAGATAGCATGCAAAAAATGTAAAAGGCTAGAAAGATGGCTTGCCATAAAGCTAAAAAGGTAGCTTGATAGTTAGAAAGGTAGACAGGTAAATAAAAGGGAGCTAGATAGCTAGCTAGGAAGGAGCCCAAAGGTTAGCTTGATAACTAGCAAAAAAGGTCAAATGTTAGCTAGATAGCATGCAAAAATGTAAAAGGCTAGAAAGATGGCTTGCCATAAAGCTAAGAAGGTAGCTTGATTGTTAGTTAGAAAGGTAAACAGGTAAACAAATGGGAGCTAGATAGCTAGCTAAAAAGGTAAAAAGCCAACTAAATAGCCAACTAAATAGAAAGCAGGGGAAAAAAGCTAGATAGCTAGCTAGAAAGGAGCCCAAAATTTAGTTTGATAACTAGCAAAAAAGGTATAATGTTAGCTAGATAGCATGCAAAAAATGTAAAAGGCTAGATAGATGACCTGCTGTAAAGCGAAAAAGGTAGCTTGATAGTTAGAAAGGTAGACGGGTAAATAAATGGGAGCTAGATAGCTAGCTAAAAGAGTAAAAAGACAACTAAATAGCCTGATAGAAAGCGGGGGGAAAAGCTAGATAGCTAGCTAGAAAGGAGCCCAAAATTTAGCTTGACAACTAGCAAAAAAGGTCAAATGTTAGCTAGATAGCATGCAAAATATATAAAAGGCTAGATAGATGGCTTGCTATAAAGCTAAAAGGGTAGCTTGATAGTTAGTTATAAAGGTAGACAGGAATATAAAAGGGAGCTAGCTAGCTAGCTAAAAGAGTAAAAAGCCAACTAAATAGCTTGATAGAAAGCGGGGGGAAAGCTAGATAGCTAGCTAGAAAGGAGCCCAAAATTTACCTTGACAACAAGCAAAAAAGGTTAAATGTTAGCTAGATAGCTTGCAAATAAATGTAAAAGGTGAGATAGAAGGCTTGCAATAAAGCTAAAAGGGTAGCTTGATAGTTAGTTATAAAGGTAGACAGGAATATAAAAGGGAGCTAGATAGCTAGCTAAAAGAGGAAAAAGCCAACTAAATAGCTTGATAGAAAGCGGGGGGGGGGGGGGGGGGGGGGCGGGGGGGGGAGCTAGATAGCTAACCAGAAAGGAGACTGAAATTTAGCTTGATAACTAACAAAAATGGTCAAATGTTAGCTAGATAGCTTGCAAAAATTGTAAAAGGCTAGATAGATGGCTTTCTATAAAGCTAAATAGGTAGGTTGATAGATAGAAAGGTAGACAGGTAAATAAATGGGAGCTAGCTAGCTAGCTAAAAGAGTAAAAAGCCAACTAAATAGCTTGATAGAAAGCGGGGGGGGGGGGGAGCTAGATAGCTAGCTAGAGAGGAGACTGAAATTTAGCTTGATAACTAACAAAAAAGGTCAAATGTTAGCTAGATAGCTTGCAAAAATTGTAAAAGGCTAGATAGATGGCTTTCTATAAAGCTAAATAGGTAGCTTGATAGATAGAAAGGTAGACAGGTAAATAAATGGGAGCTAGATAGCTAGCTAAAAGAGGAAAAAAACTGAATAGCCTGATAGAAAGCGGGGGAAAAAAAGCTAGATAACTAGCAAAAAAGATCAAATGTTAGCTAGATAGCTTGCAAAAAGATGTAAAAGGCGAGATAGAAGGCTTGCTGTAAAGCTAAAAAGGTAGTTTGATAGTTAGAAAGGTAGACAGGTAAATAAATGGGAGCTAGATAACTAGCTAAAAGAGTAAAAAGCCCACTAAATAGCCCGATAGAAAGCGGGGGAAAAGCTAGATAGCTAGCTAGGAAGGAGCCCAAAATTTAGCCTGACAACTAGCAAAAAAAAAGTCAAATGTTAGCTAGCTTGGAAAAAAAATGTAAAAGGCTAGATAGAAGGCTTGCTATAAAGCTAAAAAGGTTATTTTGCTTAACTTTGCTTGCACCTTGTTTTTAAAACAAAAAAATGAATATCAAAATGAGCTTTATCACTTTTAAGTATCTGCGGGAGGGAGACTAATTCGAAGTGTGGTGTGGCAGTAACTGTATAATTTTGTAATGTATTTATTTGTATTTATTTTAGACACTTATTCTGATATATTTTGCACGGGTGAATAAAAAAGGAGGGGCGGAACAAAAGCGGGGTGACGGGTTTAGTGGGGACCGCTGAAGGTGAGGGACAGACAAAAAAAAAGGTGAAGAGGGGGATAAAAAGTTGGTTAAAGAAAAATGAGTTGCGTGAGTGAATGTGTTCATCTGATATATTTTTCCCACCCTTACCTTTGGAAATATACACTTTTTTCCTTGGATTACTTTCAACGGGACCCAGACTCTGCAGGTCTGCATCAAACCTTAAGTACCGGTATCATTTTCCGTTCATTTTGCCAGCTGTGATTTTTGGACGGTGGACTTTAATGAAGAACATTTAGTTTCAATCGCGGGTTTGGGTTAATTTTTGTGATTGTGTTACATTTTTTAATGTGGGCGCATGCGGCTTATATACAGGTGCGGCTTGTGTATGGACAAAATCGGTTTTCCTCTTGAAATGTGGTGGGTGCGGCTTATAATCAGGTGCCCTCTATAGTCCGGAATTTACGGTAAATATTATTGCTCTTTGGGTCAAATAGGTTCCGGACCCCGGCTCTATATTAGCTACTTTGCGGAAATTCGTTCAATACGAGTGATCCGGGGACGTGATAACAAAGGGAACCGTGCGAGTTTATTGCCTCCTCTTGTTGCTTTTGAGCGCCTTACGCCTTTTAGCGATCATCCGGCGCAATTGCTCCATGCCATCCCGCAAGCCTTCCCCGATGATGGCGCAGGCGGGCTGGACGTAATACGGGGTGGCCGGGCTCAATTCCCCCAGGGCCAGCCTCAGCTCCACCTCGGCCACGTCCAAGGCCCGGGGAAGGTCCTGCTTGTTGGCGAAAACCAGCAACGGGGTCCCCCGGTTCTCCGGGAAGCCCAGGATCCGGTGCAGCTCGGCGCGGGCTTCTTCCAGGCGCTCGCAGTCCACGGAGTCCACCACGTATACGATGCCGTCCGTGCAGCGGCTGGAAAGGTATTCCCAAACACAAATGTGGCAGTTTAAGATGTGACTTTAAGGTTCTGGCCAAATTCAAGCACTTGAAGGACTCACATGACCCTGATTTTAGCTAACCTGCATTGGCTCCCTCTTAGCTTAGGATGAGATTTTGAAGTTCCGTTGGTAGTATACAAAATCATGCATGGACTTGCCCGAGAAATATGCCCCAAAATATGCACAAAAGTACACAGAAGTTTACACGGGAAAGGGAGAAGCCGTTGATTTCGTTTGTCAGAGTCCAAAACAGAGTTCTCATTCGTCTAAGAGACAATCAGCTTTTTTATATCCTCAGACAACATCTCATGTTACTTAGCGCGTCCGCTCGCGATAATGCACTTTTTTTCCCCTCAATGTGCATGCTTTCCGGGAATTGGCAATGTTTTTTCAGAATGTTTTCGTCCTATTTCGATTCTCCAAAGTTACACAATTTCCAAGAAAATCGTTCGGGTGGGCCTGGTATCTAAACTCTTATCAGCTTGCCAGGGGAATATTGTTATTTCACAAGCTAATCCAAACTAAGCGGGTGTTTTTATTAATAACACTCGCTGACATCTAAACTCGGGAGAAACAAGCCTGGAATTTCCCGTTTTAAACTAACGTGTTTTCCTTATGGCAAGCTCGACTCCAATAAACCACAACAAGCCTTTGCTCTGAAAATGGTGGTCTACTAGTGATCCCAAGAGCCAAGAAGAAATCCGCAGGTTCGAGAGTGTTCTCCATTTGGGCCCCGGTTCTCAAGAATGGACTCATAGTTTTCTTCCAGTCGCTTGTGGAAGCCTGGTTGGTGGCGAAATCAGGAATAGGTCAGCGGACCTGGACCTGAAGCATGAAATCATCTCCATCGACCAGCCGACTGAGATGGGAAGCTGCGACATTGCCGAACAATTTTACATATTACCCATGTTTATAGTGACTATGTTTTAGATATTATTACCCAACACTAAATCTATTGCACCCTGGTCCTCCTACAACAGGGGTGTCAATGTCATTTTAACTGGGGGGGCCACACGATAGAACAAACATTCTGTCGGGGGCCGGAGTAGTAGATTCAAGAGAAAGAAAAAGAGAGATAAAGAAAAAAAAGAAAGAGGGAGGGAAAAGGAGAGAGGGCGGGACAAAAAAAGAAAAAAAGGAAGAGAGGGAGAGAGCGTGGGAAACAAAAGAGATAAAAAGTCGTGAGAGAGGGGGAATAGATCGGGAGAGGAAGAAAGAAATCCAAAAAGAAATAGAAAGACAGAAGGAGAGAAAAGAGAGAAGAAAGCGCAAAGGGTAGGGAGAGAGAAAGAGAAAAGAGGGAAAAGGAAAAAAGGTAGTTAGAGCAAAAGAAGTTAAAAAGACACAGAGAGAGAAAGAAACAAAGAGCAACAAAGGAAGAGAAAAAGAGACAGAGAGTGAAAGAGACAGAGACAGAGAGTGAGAGAAAAGGGGTGGAAAAGAGAGAGAGAAAGAAATACAAGTACAGTGTCTTTGTTCGAGGCACCTTTCTTTGGCAACAAGTTGACATATTTCAACCTACAGCTCGTTTTTCTCTTGCGCTTCTCTTAGCATTGTGTCGCGGGCCGGATTCAATCCCTTAGCGGGCCTGATTTGGCCCGCGGGCCGCCTGTTTGACACCTGTGCTTTAAAGGGACAGTGTGTAACATTTAGAGCCTCCTAAAAAGGAATCAGAAAATTGGATAAATCAGATGTCAAATAGGGCAGCATGGCGGCGCAGTGGTTAGCGCATGTGCGGCACAGTTCATGTCTTGGGAACCTCCTGCGTGGGTTCAAATCCAGCTCCAGACTTCCTGTGCGGAGTTTGTATGTTCTCCCCGTGCTTGCGTGGGTTTCCTCCGGGCACTCCGGTTTCCTCCCACGTTCCAAAAACATGCATTTCAGGTGAATTGGCCGGTCCAAATTGTCCCCAGGTGTGAATGAGCGAGTGAGTTGTCTGAGATCGAACCTCCTGTGTGGAGTTTGCATGTTCTCCCTGTGCTTGCGTGGGTTTCCTCCGGGCACTCCGGTTTCCTCCCACGTTCCAAAAACATGCATTTCAAGTGAATTGGCCGGTCCAAATTGTCCCCAGGTGTGAATGAGCGAGTGAGTTGTCTGAGATCGAACCTCCTGTGTGGAGTTTGCATGTTCTCCCTGTGCTTGTGTGGGTTTCCTCCGGGCACTCCGGTTTCCTCCCACATTCCAAAAACATGCATTTCAGGGGAATTGGCTGGTCCAAGTTGTCCCTAGGTGTGAATGAGCGAGTGAGTTGTCTGAGATCGAACCTCCTGTGTGGAGTTTGCATTTTCTCCCTGTGCTTGCGTGCGTGGGTTTCCTCCGAGCACTCCGGTTTCCTCCCACATTCCAAAAACATGCATTTCAGGTGAATTGGCCGGTCCAAATTGTCCCCAGGTGTGAATGAGCGAGTGGGTTGTCTGTCCCTGTGTGCCCGGCAACCAGTTCAGAGTGTCCCCTGCCCACTGCCTGATGACTGCTGGGATGGGCTCCAGCACCCACGCAACCCTACTGAGGATGAGCGGTGTAGCTAATGAAGATGAAAAGTCAAATATCAAACAGACTATCACTATCACTCACTGAACAAGGTGGAAAAATTTTTCCGAGTTCCTGTTCCCTATTTCATTAGTGTTTGCTGCTTTTCTCTATTTGGTCTAGAAATGTTCTATTCCGAACAGCACTCGATAACATCAAACTATAGAGAAAGGAAAGCCAATTCTGTCACGGAACAGGAACGGAGACGGGACCCAATTGCGTTTGTTTTACTCAGTTTTATCCGGGGATGAGTTGGTCACGGGTAGCAGATAGCAGGAACACGGAAGTGGCAACTCCGTGTCGATCGAAGGCAATGTCGAGAGCGAGAAAAAACAGGCCGATGGCCGGGACAGAGGAGCAAAAACGTAAACGGGTTCAGAAAAGAGGTCTGCAACGGGAATCAGACGGACAAACAGGGCAGGATAGAGTCAGGAGTCACAAAAGTTTGCCTAGCGTGTAGCGTAGGTTCACAAACGATCTGACGAGTGTTGTAAGGAAGGTGGGGGTTTAAAAAGAGGCAGGGAGCCAATCAGGGTCCACGGCTGTTGGCGCCTACGGAGCAGACTCAGGTGCCCCGCATCCAGGGTTGGGTAGGGTTACTTTAACTGGAATACTTTCAATGACTTTTGGATTACTGCAAGACAAAATATGCTAATAAAAGACAAAAGAAACTAAATATGAATCAAATGACTCAATTTTGTGCGGGCTTGGGGAGTAACGGAATACACGGAACGGCAAAAAGCTGTTTGGATTTATTTTCATTTTGTTTCTGTCGCATTTGATGTTCGTTTTGCCGGAGATCAAAGAGATCAAAGCCAGGAGAGAAAGCTTACCACGTGTTGTGAGTCATCATTTGATTCATATTTAGTTTCTTTTGTCTTTTATTAGCATATTTGGTATTGGAGTAATCCAAAAGTCATTGAAAGCAATCCAGTTAAAGTAACCCTACCCAACCCTGCATTTGATGTTCGTTTTGCCGGAGATCAAAGAGATCAAAGCCAGGAGAGAAAGCTTACCACGTGTTGTGAGTCATCATTTGATTCATATTTAGTTTCTTTTGTCTTTTATTAGCATATTTGGTATTGGAGTCATCCAAAAGTCATTGAAATTAATCCGGTTTTGCCGGACATGCATATTGTGCTAAAATGCTAATTCCCCTTTCAGGGATCAAAGCCAGCAGAGAAGCTTAACACGTGTTGTGAGTCATCATTTGATTCATATATCGTTTCTTTTGTCTTTTATTAGCATATTTGGTATTGGAGTCATCCAAAAGTCATAGAAATGAATCCAGTTTTGCCGGACATGCATATTGTGCTAAAATGCTAAATCCCCTTATAGGGATCAAAGCCAGCAGAGAAGCTTACCACGTGTTGTGAGTCATCATTTGATTCATATATCGTTTCTTTTGTCTTTTATTAGCATGTTTGGTATTGGAGTCATCCAAAAGTCATTGAAAGTAATCAAATTAAAGTAACCCTACCCAACCCTGCCAGTAAAACAGACTAAAATCCCAATCCAAGATGTAGCTAAGAGTTTCCAAAAGTGGCCATTTGGAGACAACCAGTTTACAACCCTAAAACCTTTGCAGCTGTGTATTTTACTTTGCCCAATTTCTTTCTAAAATTTTGATTATCTATCTGATTGGCTAAGGTTCAGCAGCCAATCAGGGTCCGCGGCTGTTGGCGCCTACAGACAAATTCTGCTAAAGTTAAGCTGAGGTGTGAACAAAGCTACTAAAAATAGCCAGGCGAAGCCACCGGAGGGCACTGCCGCGTCATTTTTAGGTAGACTTGTTTTTACTTTTCTCCATTTAATGCAGAGGTGTCAAACTCATTTTAAGTCGGGGGCCACACGATAGAACAAACATTCTGTCGGGGGCCGGACTAGTAGATTAAAGAGGAAGAAAAAGAGAGATAAAGAAATAAGAGAAAGAGGGAGGGAAAAGGAGAGAGGGCGGGACAAAGAAAGTGAAAAGAGGGAGAGAGCGTGAGAAACAAAAAAGATAAAAAGTTGTGAGAGAGGGGGGAAAGAAAGGAAGAGGAAGAAAGATATCCAAAGAGAAATAGAAAGGCAGAAGGAGAGAAAAGAGAAAAGTAAGCACGAAGGGTATGAAGAGAGAAAGTGAAAAGAGAGAAAGGAAAAAGGAAGTTAGAGCAAAAGAAGTTAAAAAGACACAGTGAGAGAAAGAGACAAAGAGCAACAAAAAAAGAGAAAAAGAGAGAAACAGAGAGTAAAAGAGAAAAGGGGTGGAAAAGAAAGAGAGAGAGAGAGAAACAAAAGATAAAAATTCACGAGAGAGGGGGAAAAGAAAGGGAGAGGAAGAAAGAAATCCAAAGAGAAATAGAAAGACAGAAGGAGAGAAAAGAGAAAAGAGAGCGCCATGGGTATGAAGAGAGAAAGAGAAAAGGAAAAAAGGAAGTAAGAGCACAAGAGGTTAAAAGACACAGAGAGAGAAAGAGACAAAGAGCAACAAAGAAAAAGAGAAAAAGAGAGAAACAGAGAGTAAAAGAGACAGAGACAGAGTGGGAGAGAAGGGGTGGAAAAGAAAGAGAGAGAGAGAAAGAGAGAGAGAAAGAAATACAAGTACAGTGTCTTTGTTCGAGGCACCTGGCTTTGGCAACATCAAGTGGACATATTTCAACCTGCAGCTTGTTTTTCTCTTGCGCTTCTCTGAGTGTGGTCTCGCGGGCCGGATTCAATCCCTTAGCGGGCCTGATCTGGCCCACGGGCCGCCTGTTTAACACCTGTGATTTAACACGTGGTCTATCGAGCTGGACTGCGGAGAACATCTCAAGCATTTACAAGCAATTATCCCCAAATCAAACACTTTTCAAACCTGGAAAACAACACCAAAAAAAAAAAAATCGTTAAAGTACTACATAAATACTAAAAAAAAATACTACTAGAAATACTGCATGAAATATCTTCAGAAATACTACAAAAATTGTACAAAAGTAAGACAACAAAAAACTACAGAACTTCAATAAAAAATCCAACTTCAGAAAACAAAAAAACCTTCAGTAATACTTAGAATAAGTTCGAGTACACGGGTGTCAAAGAGGCAGCCCGCGGGCCATGTCAGGCCCGCTAAGGGATTGAATCCGGCCCGCGAGACAACACCCAGAGAAGCACAAGAGGAAAACGAGCTGCAGGTTGAAATATGTCCACTTGATGTTGCCAAAGCCAGGTGCTTCTCACAAAGACTCTGTACTTGTATTTCTTTCTCTCTCTCCTTCTCTCTCGCTCTCTCTCTCGCTCTCTTCCTCCCTTTTTCTCTCACTCTCTATCCCTCTCTCTTTCACTCTCTCTCTGTCTCTCTTTTTTTCTTTATTTTTTCCTCCGACTTTTTGTCTGTGTCGTTTTACCTTCTTTTGCTCGCTCTTCCTTTTCTCTCTCTCTGTTGCTTTCTGCTTCTCCCTTTCTCCGCTTCTATCTTTCTCTCCTCTCTTTCTATTTCTCTTTGGATTTCTTTCTTTCTCTCCCCCTCTCTCACTAATTCTCTTGTCATCTCTTTTGTTTCTTACTTACTTTTTTACTTTCCTTTTATTTTATTTTTTTATTTTTTTCTGGCTTTTTTTCTGAATTTATCCTGCTCTTTTTTTTCTCTTTTTCTCTCCTTATGTTTCTTTTTTTCCCCAGCTCTTCACTACTTTTTCATTTTGGAATTTTATTTTCTTTTTTGTTCTATTGCCCCCCCCCTACTTTATGTCATTTTGTGCATAATTTTGGATAATATTTGGTCGCGTAGGGATTAAAGAAGCAAAAACAACCCGAAGAGCCGTTTGGGACCCGAAGGAGCCGGTTCTTTTTAGTGAGCCGAGCCGAAGAAGCCGGTTCTCGAAAAACTCTACTGACTTTACTCAACTTCGTTCTACTTCGACATTGACTTCAAAATACCGCATTTAGAACACAATGTCAGGGGAACCCGTGTATTTTGACCTTCATCTACTGTAACTTTGACTTAATTCGCTTCTTAATTAGCAATTTTGAGCCCTGATTTTTGTGAGCCGGCTAGATTTTCTTGTGATTTTCCTGAGGGCCGGACTTGAGTGTTTGATACCCCTGCATTAGACAATACAGTGCCATCTAGTGGTCAAATATAACACACCCGGGGTTTCTCGATTTACCTGTAAGGCTTCCAGAGGGGCCGCAGCTTCTCCTGGCCCCCCACGTCCCACAAGTGGCAGGTCGTGGCCCCCAGGCGGATCTTCTCGTTGTTGAAGCCGATGGTGGGCACCGTGTTGACAAACTCGTTGAAGCGGAGCCGGTAGAGGACGGTGGTCTTGCCCGCGGAGTCCAAGCCCAGCATGACGACGTGCAGGGACTGGAAGGGGGGCAAGCCGCACAGGCTGCTCCCCATCCCTAAAAACGGTCAGGGGCCACCCCGAGTCGCTTTAAAAGCCGCATCTTTAAGTGTCACATGGCTGCGTCGTCCCCTGCAATGGGTTTGCTAACCCGCGCCAGGGGCATCAAAACATCCGGTTATGCTTTTACTGTGAAAGCTCGTGTGCGTATTTCCGCTGCGTACAAAAGCTTCGCTGGTGATGACGGATAACGTCACTTTCTACGTTTTCCTAGTATTTTACAATCAAATTGTGTGAGCCGTATGATAATTTCTGTAAAAACAAAACAAAATACAACGACTTTAAAAAACAAACTCTTTTTTTTTGATAAAAATGATCTCGTTTTATCGACTCCGGTTTTAATCCGGGTCATCCAAATTCAGGGCTGTCAAACTCATCGAGAGAGAGAGAGAGAGAGAGAGAGAGAGAGAGAGTGAGAGAGAGAGAGAAAAAAAGAAAGAGCGCAAAAAATGCAAATACAGATAAAAAGAAAGAGCGCAAAAAATGCAAATACAGATAAAAAGAAAAATAGACAAAGAGAGAAAAGGAAGAGAGAGAGGGGGAGGTAGAGAGAAAACAGATCGGGCGAGATAGAAAGGGAGAAGAAATAGAGAGAAAGAGAGAGAGAGAGAGAAAAAGTTAAAAAAGTGAGTGACAAACAAAGAGACACAACGAAAGAGAAAGATAGAGGCAAAGAAAGGGAGAGAAATGAGAAAGAAAAGGGAGAAAGAAAGAGACAGAGTATGAAGAAATAGAGCAATACAGAGAAGAAGAGGAAGAGAAAAGTCAGAGACACAAAAAAGAGAAAGAAAGAGAAATAAAAGGCAAATAGAGAAACAAAGAAAGAGAAAGACAGAGACAAAGAGACGAAGAAAAAGAAAAAGGAAAAAAGAGTAAAAGGTAAATACAAATAGTAAGAAAGAGAGGGACAAAGAGAGATAAACGGAGAGAGAGAGAGAGAGATAGCAAGAGAAAAAGAAAGAGCGCAAAAAATACAAATACAGATAAAAAGAAAAATAGACAAAGAGAGAAAAGGAAGAGACAAATAGAGAGAGGGGGAGGTAGAGAGAAAACAGATCAGGCGAGATAGAAAGGGAGAAGAAATAGAGAGAAAGAGAGAGAGAGAGAGTAAAAGTTAAAAAAGTGAGAGACAGAAAAGAGAGACAACAGAGAGAAAGATAGAGGCAAAGAAAGGGAGAGAAATGAGAAAGAAAATGGAGAAAGAAAAAGACAGAGTATGAAGAAATAGAGCAATACAGAGAAGGAGAGGAAGAGAAAAGTCAGAGACACAAAAAAGAGAAAGAAAGATAAAAGGCAAATAGAGAAACAACGAAAGAGAAAGAAAGATAGAGACAAAGAGACAAATAAAGAGAAAAAGGAAAAAAGAGTAAAAGGTAAACCCAAATAGTAAGAAAGAGAGAGCGAGAGAGAGATAGCAAGAAAAAAAGAAAGAGCACAAAAAAATACAAATACAAATAAAAAGAAAAATAGACAAAGGGAGAAAAGGGGGAGGGAGAGAGAAACAGATCGGGCGAAATAGAAAGGGAGAAGAGAGAGAGAGAGAGAGAGAGAGAGAGAGAGAGAGAGAGAGAGAGAGAGAGTTAAAAAAGTGAGTGACAAACAAAGAGACACAACGAAAGAGAAAGATAGAGGCAAAGAAAGGGAGAGAAATGAGAAAGAAAAGGGAGAAAGAAAGAGACAGAGTATGAAGAAATAGAGCAATACAGAGAAGAAGAGGAAGAGAAAAGTCAGAGACACAAAAAGAGAAAGAAAGAGAAATAAAAGGCAAATAGAGAAACAAAGAAAGAGAAAGACAGAGACAAAGAGACGAAGAAAAAGAAAAAGGAAAAAAGAGTAAAAGGTAAATACAAATAGTAAGAAAGAGAGGGACAAAGAGAGATAAACGGAGAGAGAGAGAGAGAGATAGCAAGAGAAAAAGAAAGAGCGCAAAAAATACAAATACAGATAAAAAGAAAAATAGACAAAGAGAAAAAAGGAAGAGACGAATAGAGAGAGGGGAGGTAGAGAGAAATAGATCAGGCGAGATAGAAAGGGAGAAGAAATAGAGAGAAAGAGAGAGAGAGGGAGTAAAAGTTAAAAAAGTGAGAGACAGAAAAGAGAGACAACAGAGAGAAAGATAGAGGCAAAGAAAGGGAGAGAAATGAGAAAGAAAATGGAGAAAGAAAGAGACAGAGTATGAAGAAATAGAGCAATACAGAGAAGAAGAGGAAGAGAAAAGTCAGAGACACAAAAAAGAGAAAGAAAGAGAGATAAAAGGCAAATAGAGAAACAAAGAAAGAGAAAGAAAGATAGAGACAAAGAGACAAATAAAGAGAAAAAGGAAAATAGAGTAAAAGGTAAATACAAATAGTAAGAAAGAGAGGGACAAAGAGAGATAAACGGAGAGAGAGAGAGAGATAGAAAGAGAAAAAGAAAGAGCGCAAAAAATACAAATATGGATAAAAAGAAAAATAGACAGAGAAAAGAAAGAGACGAATAGAGAGAGGGGGAGGTAGAGAGAAAACAGATCGGGCGAGATAGAAAGGGAGAAGAAATAAAGAAAGAGAGAGAGAGAGTAAAAGTTAAAAAAAGTGAGAGACAAAAGAAGAGAGACAACGAAAGAGAAATATAGAGGCAAAGAAAGGGAGAGAAATGAGAAAGAAAAGGGAGAAAAAAAGAGACGGAGTATGAAAATAGAGCAAGACAGAGAAGGAGAGGAAGAGAAAAGTCAGAGAGACAAAAAAGGGAAGGAAAGAGAGATAAAAGGCAAATAGAGAAACAAAGAAAGAGAAAGACAGAGACAAAGAGACGAAGAAAAAGAAAAAGGAAAAAAGAGTAAAAGGTAAATACAAATAGTAAGAAAGAGAGGGACAAAGAGAGATAAACGGAGAGAGAGAGAGAGAGATAGCAAGAGAAAAAGAAAGAGCGCAAAAAATACAAATACAGATAAAAAGAAAAATAGACAAAGAGAGAAAAGGAAGAGACGAATAGAGAGAGGGGGAGGTAGAGAGAAAACAGATCGGGCGAGATAGAAAGGGAGAAGAAATAGAGAGAAAGAGAGAGAGAGAGAGAGAGAGAGAGAGAGAGAGAGAGAGTAAAAGTTAAAAAAGTGAGAGACAAAAAAGAGAGACAACGAAAGAGAAAGATAGAGGCAAAGAAAGGGAGAGAAATGAGAAAGAAAAGGGAGAAAGAAAGAAACAGAGTATGAAGAAATAGAGCAAGACAGAAAAGGAAAGGAAGAAAAAAGTCAGAGAAAGATAAAAAAGAAAAGGAAAGTGAGATAAAAGGCAAATAGAGACACAAAGAAAGAGAAAGAAAGATAGAGACAAAGAAAGAGAAAAAGGAAAAAAGATTAAAAGGTAAATACAAATAGTAAGAAAGAGAGGGACAAAGAGAGATAAATGGAGAGAGAAAGAGAGATAGCAAGAGAAAAAGAAAGAGCGCAAAAAATACAAATACAGATAAAAAGAAAAATAGACAAAGAGAGAAAAGGAAGAGATGAATAGAGAGGGGGAGGTAGAGAGAAAACAGATCGGGCGAGATAGAAAGGGAAAAGAAATAGAGAGAGAGAAAGAAAGACAGGGAGAGAGAGAGAGAGAGAAAACAATTGTCTGAGGCACCTTTCTTTGTCAACATCAAGTCGACATATCTCAACCTGCAGCTTGTTTTTCTCTTGCGCTTCTCTGCGTGTTGTCTGGCGGGCCTGATCTGGCCCGCGGGCCGCCCGTTCGACACCCGGCCCTATGGGATCCAACCAACCCACCCACCAACATTCAATGAACGCATTTGTAACTTCCAAAGACAAAATAATCAGTTATCTTTTATCCATTCCACCCAAAAATCATGTAAAGGAAATCAGGAGAGTCGTACAGAATGATGAAAGGGTCAAACTACTAAGATGACACAAAAAAAAAAATTAAAACTCTCCCATTGTCCTTAAAGTACCTTTAATTAAAAGCATGAAAACGCAGCAACAGAACGCTAAACGATAAAAAACAGACAATAAAAGGAAAGATATCACAATTGGCTTTCTTCCTATACAGAACTTTATCTTTTATTTATAACAAAAAGTTATCAAATCAAATAAAATATCTCATCTCATCTCTCATCTCATTAGCTGCACCGCTTATCCTCAGTAGGGTCGCGGGGGTGCTGGAGCCCATCCCAGCAATCATCGGGCAGTGGGCAGGGGACACCCTGAACTGGTTGCCAGCCAATTGCAGGGCACACAGGGACAGACAACTCACTCGCTCAATGACACCTAGGGACAATTTGGACCGGCCAATTCACCTAAAACGCACGTTTTTGGAATGTGGGAGGAAACCGGAGTGCCCGGAGGAAACCCACGCAAGCACAGGGAGAACATACAAACTCCACACAGGAAGTCTGGAGCTGGATTTGAGCCCACGCAGGAGGTTCCTATGACTTGAACTGTGCCGCACATGCGCTAACCACTGCACCGCCGTGCTGCCCAAATAAAATATGTTCATTGTTTTTTTTTTGTTTTCATCGTTTCGTCATTCTAGTCAAACTAACCACGAAGGAAAGAAAAAAAGGGGGAAAAAAATGTCCATGTCCGTCCAAAAATGTCTTTAAATCGATCTCTGCCATTGACGGCTACACACGTCGCTGGCATCATTTCGTTCATTGATTTTGACGGCTAGGCACAGTTCTAAGGTCTTGGGAACCTCCTGTGTGGGTTCAAATCCAGCTACCGGACTTCCTGTGCGGAGTTTGTATGTTCTCCCCGTGCTTGCGTGGGTTTCCTCCGGGCACTCCGGTTTCCTCCCACATTCCAAAAACGTGCATTTTAGGTGAATTGGCCGGTCCAAATTGTCCCTAGGTGTGAATGAGCGAGCGAGTTGTCTGTCCTTGTGTGCCCTGCCATTGGCTGGCAACCAGTTCAGGGTGTCCCCTGCCCACTGCCCGATGATTGCTGGGATGGGCTCCGGCACCCCCGCGAGCCTACTGAGGAGAAGCGGTGCAGCTGATGAGATGAGATGAGCTGAGATTTTGACGGCTGTAGAAGTATTTGTCCCGGTGTAGACCAAAATAAGCACAGCACAAAATTGATGTGTCAATCATCAGTTGAATCGATTTCTATTGGCTTAAGTTATTCGGAGGTCAAGAGGCGGATCCTTTTTATCATTTACAGGCTGGCATAGGCTTAAGCTGTAAAACAAAGCCTGCAATTGGCCGAAAAAGATGAATGCGTATAGCACGTGGTTTGACGGCATACAGAAAGCATTTTTTTACTATTCTGTATTTGTAAATATTTTATTCTCCTGGATTTACTATCCTCACGGATATAAAAGGACCATGGTTGCACATTATTATTGAACACAACGACTTCGGTGAGCTACTCCGGCTATATATTTTCCCTGTATCTTGTTTCAGACTGAACTCGATGTTTCTGTGATAAGCGGTGCAGATAATGGATGGAATGGAGTGTCTATTTTTGAATTCAACTCAATTCCAAGTGTTTATTGTCATATGCACAGTAAAGTTGCGTGCGAAAAAGAAAATAGAAACTAAGGAATGGTTGGCATTTCTTGAAACCCAAGGACTTTAACCTTCCGAATGATGGAACGATGCATTTGAGTGACATCGTACGGACACCGCATCGCACGTGTTCTCGACACGTATTTGCGTCTTTGGGAATGTTAAGGGGGTAATAAGTTGGACTGAACCATCTGACTGTTTTGTCGACGTTCCCATTGTAGCGCCTTATAATCCGGTGCGTCTTATGTATGTCAAATATAGGACCAAAAGCTATTTTTTCGGGGTGCGCCCTATAACCCGGTGCGCCTTATAGTGCGGAAAATACGGTAATTAAAACATTCAAGGCAGTGTATTGATAAAATAATTTCTCACTTCTTTGGCTTTCTAACAAGTTCAGCAATTTCAAACACCGTCACCCGATACTGCGAGTATCAGATATCTAAGACCATGCCTATAGAGACATAATCGGCAACGACAAGTAAGAGGACGGTTTCGGATTTAACACCATGTTTGCCGGTTCTTGGGATTGAGCGTTTTTTTTCTGTACAAGGGAATCCCCCCCCCAAATCGACTAGCATTATAGCGGAAAACTTTCTCTTGTGCTAGTAACTTCGAGACTTTCAAAAGTCAAAAACTACCATGACCCCCGGCGCCTTCTCTTCCCCTTTTTTCCTATCATTGATTCTCTTTGTTAATAAATTGTGTGTCCTTTTTCAATCTGTCTGGTTCATTGATTCAATTATCTTGGGATTAGTAATGTCACGAGGTGGGACCGGACCGGAACGGAGGCAGGAGGCAGGAAGGGAGAACTCAGTTGCGTGACGATCAAAACTTTTATTTACCAAAATAAAAGTCGTCCAAAAACTCCGGGACAAAACAGAACAAAAACATGATTACACTCAGAATGGTCAGGTGCAGGTTTCCTCCGACTCAAACTAAACAGGACAGGGCATAACAGAACGGAAAAGGTGTAATGAGCTAACACCCGCAATACCCACAACCCAACCTTAAGTAGCAGCCACGCAATTAGCTGATCTGCTTCAGCTGGTGCCCAGGGGGCGGGGCAGACCGGTCGCCACGGCGACCATGACAAGTAATTCATATCAGAACTCAAAGAACTCAAAGTAATAACGTCTTTTAATTTTTCATCAGTGTGGGAAATTCTAGCATCCTGCAGAGAAAAAAAGCAACACCTAGAGCAGGGGTGTCAAACAGGCGGAGAAGTGCAAGAGAAAAATGAGCTGCAGGTTGAAATATATCCACTTGATGTTGCCAAAGCCAGGTGCCTCTCACAAACGCTGTACTTGTATCTCTCTCTCTCTCTTTCTCTCTCTCAACCCTCAATCTTCCTTCCACTCTTTATCTCTCTCTCTTTCACTCTCCCTGTCTCTCTTTTTCTCTTTCTTTGTTCCTCTTTGTCTCGGTATTTTTACCTTATTTCACTCTAACTTCCTTTTCTATCTATCTCTATCTCTCTCTCTTGCTTCCCCCTTCTCTCTTTCCTTCCTTCTCTTTTCTCTCCTCGTCTCTTTCTCTCTTTCTATTTCTGTTTGGATTTTGTTCTCCCTCTCTTTCTTTCTCCCTCTCTCACTATTTCTCCTTTTATCTATTTTGCTTCTCGCACTCTCTCTCTCTTTCTTTTCTCTCTCTCTCTCTCTCTCTCTCTTTCTCTCTCTTAACCTTCAATCTTCCTTCCACTCTTTATCTCTCTCTCTTTCACTATCCCTGTCTCTCTTTTTCTCTTTCTTTGTTCCTCTTTGTCTCGGTATTTTTACCTTATTTCACTCTAACTTCCTTTTCTATCTATCTCTATCTCTCTCTTGCTTCCCCCTTCCCTCTTTCCTTCCTTCTCTTTTCTCTCCTTGTCTCTTTCTCTCTTTCTATTTCTGTTTGGATTTTGTTCTCCCTCTCTTTCTTTCTCCCTCTCTCACTACTTCTCCTTTTATCTATTTTGCTTCTCATGCTCTCTCTCTCTTTCTTTACTCTCTCTCTCTCTCTCTCTCTCAACCTTCAAACCTCCTTCCATTCTTTATCTCTCTCTCTTTCACTATCCCTGTCTCTCTTTTTCTCTTTCTTTGTTCCTCTTTGTCTCGGTATTTTTACCTTATTTCACTCTAACTTCCTTTTCTATCTATCTCTATCTCTCTCTCTTGCTTCCCCCTTCTCTCTTTCTTTCCTTCTCTTTTCTCTCCTTGTCTCTTTCTCTCTTTCTATTTCTGTTTGGTTTTTGTTCTCCCTCTCTTTCTTTCTCCCTCTCTCGCTATTTCTCCTTTTATCTATTTTGCTTCTCACGCTCTCTCTCTCTCTTTCTTTTCTCTCTCTCTTTCTCCCTTTCTCTCTTTCTTTTTCCCACCCTTTTTACTATTCCCTCCCTCTCTTTCTCTTATTTTTTTCTCTCCTTTTTCGTTCTCTCTAATCTACTAGTCCGGCCCCCGAGAGAATGCTAAAACGAGTTTGACACCCCTGACCGTCAACGGCATTAAACGAAATTTTAGGACAAAAACGGACCTTTTCATCACATTTACGATGTCTAGTTTTCCGGCCAATCAGACGGCAAAGTCGCCGTAGGAGGCGGGGCAGAAGGCGGAGCTTCGGAGAAGGTCCATGCAGTTGACCAGGACGAGTGTTCCGGTGAGGTGCTTCCATCGTCTGGTGATGGGGTTCTTCATCTTGTCCAGGCCGGCGTGAAGCTCCTGGATCACGTCGCGGTAACTGTCGCCGACGTGAGAGGCCCAGGTCAGCAGGAAGTCGTACGCCGGTTTCCACATCGACTGATAAACATCGAGGAAAAACAATACAAACAACGGGGAAAAATAACTTAAATCGCGTTCTTGGATTCGAAAATTAGATAAAGTTTGAACATGCAAACTTAGAAGAGAAGGGAGGTCTGCATTGTGTTCCAAAAGGATAGATTGATTGGATTTTAAAGGGGACAGTGCGTAATATGTGACCACCAGATGTCGCTGTATTGTGCCGTGCAACTGAAAACGAGTGCTACAAAGCACAAAAAGTGTATACGGACAACAAAGACTCAAAGTCACCCAAAAGCAGTTTCTTTTCTCATTTCCTTTCTCCGGCGTTATGCAGCGAAATAAAAAAAAAAGGAAAGAAGAAAAGGAAAAAGGAAAGATAAAAGAGTGGAAAAAAAGAAAAGGAAAAGAAAAAATAAAAAAGAAGAAAAGATTAAAGGAAAAAAAACAGGAAATTGGAGAGCAAAGTGAAAAAAGCTCTGAATAAAAGAAAACAAAAAAAAAAGGGAAAAGAAAAACAGAAAACAGACAAAAAGGAGAAAACAATGAAAGAAGAAATAAAAACAGGAAAGTGGATTATTGTATTTTCCGGGCTAAAATTTGCTCCGAAGTCGTACTAGCCCAAAAAATGCATAATTAAGAAGGAAAAACTATATTGTCATGGTTGCCATGGTGCCCAATTGGCCCCGCCCATGTGGCGCCAGCTGCGGCTCGTTGACAGATCGGCTTCCCTTCTATTTAAGCTCAGTGCTCTCACTCTTCCTTTGTCAGTTCGTCAACAAACCTCTGCCCGGCAAGACGTGGGTTTTGACTCGGTCCTGTTTCCTGTTAGTATTTCCTGTCTGGTATTTTTCCCGTTTAGTGTTGTCCTGTTTAATATTATTTAATAGTTTTACTATGGGTTTCATTATCTTTGGCCTCTTCTGGTGTCACAAAAACCTGATACCGTAAAACAGGAAGGGTATATGATGGTTATATATTTACTCATTTACTACTTTTACTATGGGTTTCATAATTTTTGGTCTCTTCTGGTCACAAAAACCTGATGTGACAACACAGGCAGAGTGCATGATGGTTATATATTTACTCATTTACTACCATTACTAAAGGGCTTCATTCTTTTTAACTTCTTCCTAGGGTCACATATGGTTATCCCATATTTACCGATTTGTTTATTGGCTTCATTCTTTTTGGCCTCTTCCTGGTGTCACAAGACAAGCAGGGTCATGACACTTCAATCGTTTTACTATGGGTTTCATTATTTTTGGCCTCTTCTGGTCTCACAACAACCTGATGTTGCAACACAGGCAAGGTGCATGATGCATAGAGTAATATATTTGATTACTTCCTAGCATTACTATAGGCTTCATTATTGTTCACCTCTTCCTGGTGTCACACAAAATATAGGGTCCCCTATAGATATCACATATTTACTCATTTGTTGGTCGATTAGCTTTATTCTATTTAGCCTCTTCATGGAGTCAAGAGACATGCAGGGTGCATGTTGCAAACAGTTATGATATATGAACTCATTTTCTAGTATCAATAAAGCCTTTATTCTTTTGGCCTCTTCTTGGTGTCACACAAAATGTAGGGTCACATGTAGTTATATAATTACTCAATTGTTTGTCTATTGGCTTTATTCTTTTTGGCCTTTTCATGGCGTCCCAAGACATGCAGGGTTGCATGTAGTTATCATATATGAACTCATTTTTTAGTATTAGTAAAGCCTTTATTCTTTTGGCCTCTTCTTGGTGTCACAAGACGTGCAGGGTCACATATAGTTTTCATGTTGTAAGTAATTTACTTGTTTTATTATAGGCTTCATTATTTTTCACCTCTTCCTGGTGTCACACAAAATATAGGGTCGCATGTAGTTATTATATATTTTCCCATTTGTTTGTCTATTGGCTTTATTCTTTTTGGCCTTTTCATGGCGTCCCAAGACATGCAGGGTTGCATATAGTTATCATTTATGAACTCATTTTTTAGTATTGGTAAAGCCTTTATTCTTTGGGCCTCTTTTTGGTGTCACAGGACATGCAGGGTCACATATAGTTTTCATATAGTAAGTCATTTACTTGTTTTATTATAGGCTTCATTATTTTTCACCTCTTCCTGGTGTCACACAAAATGTAGGGTCGCATATGGTTATTATATATTTACCCATTTGTTTGTCTATGGGCTTTATTCTTTTTGGCCTTTTCATGGCGTCACAAGACATGCAGGGTTGCATATAGTTATCATATATGAACTCATTTATTAGTATTGGTAAAGCCTTTATTCTTTTGGCCTCTTCTTGGTGTCACAAGACGTGCAGGGTCACATATAGTTTTCATATAGTAAGTCATTTACTTGTTTTATTATAGGCTTCATTATTTTTCACCTCTTCCTGGTGTCACACAAAATGTAGGGTCGCATATAGTTATCATATATTTACCCATTTGTTTGTCTATTGGCTTTATTCTTTTTTGCCTTTTCATGGCGTCCCAAGACATGCAGGGTTGCATATAGTTATCATATATGAACTCATTTTTTAGTATTGGTAAAGCCTTTATTCTTTGGGCCTCTTTTTGGTATCACACAAAATGTAGGGTCACATATAGTTATATAATTACTCATTTGTTTGTCTATTGGCTTTATTCTTTGTGGCCTTTTCATGGCATCCCAAGACATGCAGGGTTGCATATAGTTATCATATATGAACTCATTTATTAGTATTAGTAAAGCCTTTATTCTTTTGGCCTCTTCTTGGTGTCACAAGACGTGCAGGGTCACATATAGTTTTAATATAGTAAGTCATTTACTTGTTTTATTATAGGCTTCATTACTTTTCACCTCTTCCTGGTGTCACACAAAATGTAGGGTTGCATATAGTTATCATATATTTACCCATTTGTTTGTCTATGGGCTTTATTCTTTTTGGCCTTTTCATGGCGTCCCAAGACATGCAGGGTTGCATATAGTTATCATATATGAACTCATTTATTAGTATTAATGAAGCCTTTATTCTTTTGGCCTCTTCTTGGTGTCAAAAGACGTGCAGGGTCACATATAGTTTTCATATAGTAAGTCATTTACTTGTTTTATTATAGGCTTCATTATGTTTCACCTCTTCCTGGTGTCACACAAAATGTAGGGTCATATATAGTTATATATTTACTCATTTGTTTGTCTATTGGCTTTATTCTTTTTGGCCTTTTCATGGCATCCCAAGACATGCAGGGTTGCATATAGTTTTCATATATGAACTCATTTTTTTAGTATTAGTAAAGCCTTTATTCTTTTGGCCTCTTCTTGGTGTATATTAACTTATTTAGTTGGGTTTTGTTTGTAGCCTTCATTCTTTTTGGCTTTTTCCTGGTATCACAAAACATGCAGGGTGCGTGAATGAATGTCAAGTAATACGAATAATGTTCACCTCATTGTCCAGCACGCCGCTTTTATCCCGATGCGGCGCCTCGTAAGCTTCCATCTGCTGCCTGGAGACCTTGGCCAGTTTTTGGGCCAGTTCCCTCCAGCGAGAGGCCACCTCCACTGCCGTGGTCAGAAGGACAAAGTCCACTAGCAGTCTGGCCACCAGACCCTGGCAGTCCATCTTCAGAAGGGCCTGATGGGGCACAAGGTCCGCTTAGTCCAGGGGTGCCAAACTCATTTTAACTTGGGGGCCACACCATAGAACAAACATTTTGTCGGGGGCCGGACTAGTAGATTAAAGAGTAAGAAAAAGAGAGATAAAGAAAAAAGAGAAAGAGGGAGGGAAAAGGAGAGAGGGCAGGACAAAGAAAGAAAAAGAGAGGAAGAGAGCGTGAGAAACAAAAGAGATAAAAAGCCGTGAGAGAGAGGGAAAAGAAAGGGGAGGAAGAAAGAAATTCAAAGAGAAATAGAAAGACAGAAGGAGAGAAAAGAGAAAAGAAAGCGCGAAGGGTATGAAGAGAGAAAGAGAAAAGAGAGAAAGAGAGAGAGAGGAAGAGAGAAAGAAAGAAAAAGAAATGCAAGTACAGTGTCTTTGTTCGAGGCACCTGGCTTTGGCAACATCAAGTTGACCTATTTCAACCTGCAGCTTGTTTTTCTCTTGCGCTTCTCTGAGTGTTGTCTCGCGGGCCGGATTCAATCCCTTAGCGGGCCTGATCCGGCCCGCGGGCCGCCTGTTCGACACCTGTGACCCAGACCCTCATCAGTTTAACTACAGGCGAACCACTTCACTGACAATGCTATAAAAAACACACTTTATACGGCGCTGAGACCCTTGGAGAAACGTGGAGCTATGTCAGGACCAGTGTTCCCTCTAAAATCTAGCCAGCGCACAAAAATCAGGGCTCAAAATGACTAATTAAGAAGCGAATTAAGTCAAAGTTACAGTGCATGAAGGTAAAAATACACGGGTTCCCCTGACGTTGTGTCCTAAATGCCGTATTTTGAAGTCGAGTCGAAGTAGAACGAAGTTGAGTAAAGTTAGTAGAGTTTGTCGAGAACCGGCTTCTTCGGCTCGGCTCACTAAAAGGAACGGGTCCTAAACGGCTCTTCAGGTTGGTTTTGCTTCTTTCATCCCAACATGACCAAATATCATGTAAAATTATGCACAAAATGACTTAAAGGAAGGGGGGAATAGAACAAAAAAGAAAAAAATACCAAAATGAAAAAGTAGTGAAAAACAAACAAAAGGAAGAGAAAAAAAGAAGGAAAATTTAAAAAAAAAAAGCCACAAAAAAGAAAAAGAAATGTAGGAAAAAAGTAAATAGAGAACAAAAAGAAAAAAGTAACAGCTCGGAAAAAATAAAAACACAATGGGATTTTTTTCAAAAGGAATTAAAAAAAAGTAGAAAAAAACACAGAAAAATGAAGAAAAAGTGTGTTGCATTCCAATAATTTCCAATGATATCAAGTGAATCTTGTTGCCAACATTGTACTTCTACTAAAAATGGGATTAAGTACAGTTCTGTATCTTACAACCGACGAAATAATCTCCCCAAAATGTTAATATTATGCAACAAAATATATCAGGAAATAAAAACAAATGGATATCTTGTGAAAGAATTGTAAGAAGAAACGACGTTTGTAGGCCATCGTACATGAGTCAATTCATTCAAAAGAGAAAAATCATTTTGCATTGCCGGAAACTCAGCAAATTGGTAAAAATGGCGGCGCCCTCTGTTGGCTGCGGCTGCATCGGCTCGCTACAACGGGTCAGGTGTATCGACATTTCGTTCTGTGTACATTGTTACAAAGAATGACAATACAAAGGAAATTATTATTATTATTATTATAAATGATAATGATTTAGTTGCCACACTTGGGATTGCTGTTGCTCACTGTTGTTTCAAGCGTTGCTCACCCACTTCGTGTGAACGCTCAGACCCGTAAGGAAAATTACAGGGAACATTGGTCAGGACCCTTCTACAGAACCCCAGTGGAGAGCGTATCATGGAGCAGTATGCTGGGAACATGACTGCAGACAGGAGAACATTAAAAAGAGTCATCAATATACCCTAAAATCATGGGCTGCTTCTGCCCAGTCTCGAAGAAATATAAGTGACTCCTCTCAGCCTGCTAGGCTAACGACTCTTTGATTTGCTGCTACAGGTCGCTTAATACAAAGACGAACAAGCTAGGAGACCGTTTCTTCCCCAGGGCCAACACCACCCTAAACAGCACTTAAATTGTGAAAAGAAATATAGAAAAATCTATATTTCGTTTTTCGACTTTTATTTTGGAAACAGGTTGCTGCTAATGTGATTGCATTATTTTCCATTGCACTATTTTTGTCATGAACTCATTTGGGATGGTGCAAAAGCTCATTGCTGAAGCACAGTTTAGTATAATATAACGGTAGTCCTTTACTAGGGCATGGTTTAGTACACTGAAAGGCAAGCAGCGAGGCAATATTATCCAGAACACCAGAGGCAAACAAACGTAATCCATTGGACAGGCGAAAGGTTTGACGATCCAGTAAATCCAAGCTGTAAGGTCGACAGTCTGTCAGGACCAGAACGGAAACAGGACCCAATTGCGTTACATTTCTCGATCCGGTGTTCGCAAGGTACGGGAAGCAAGTCGCTCTCTACTCGGATTGTGATCCGAACACGGAAGTGGATCTTCTGTAGCGAGCGATGGCGGTGTCGGGGATGGAAAAAATGGGTCAGTAGTCGGCACAGGAGAGCAAAAACGTGGTCGGGGTCAGAAACAGGTCGTTAGCCGGGACTCGGTCGGGATAAAAAACAGGTCGTAACTGGAGACAGACGGGAGCAAAATCGGGACAGGTGGGAGTCAGGGTTGAAAAAGGCCTGCCTAGTATACACTGAGGTTCGCAGACGGACTGACCAAAGGGGACAGAGAGGAGTGGGTTTAAATAGGGACAGGCAGCCAATCAGAGTCCGAGGCAGGTGATTCACATCAATAATCATGACTCAGTCGATAGTTCATGGGGCGATACTGGAAGATCAGGCAAGGGTTTGGTACACTGGATAACCATGGGTTGTAACGTGACGAGAAAAACAACGAACTAACAAGGAACCAAGGAGAATGGTACTGCAAAAGAAAAAAGGAAAAGTGATAACGGGAAAAATACGGTGGGAAATCAAGACGAGCGATGGCATCTTTAAACTTTTTTGATCTCATGGAACTCTTTTAAGTCTTTTTCTGGAGTGCAGTGTTCTGGTTTGCCCGCGTCTCTAGGGACGCATCGTCTCAAATCGACGTGCGTCCCCGGGACGCAACTTTTTTGACACAAAATTGTCATTATTACTCGATTACTTTTTTTTTTAACAAAGATTTACCGCACTCCAAACTTTTCGTCAGGCAGATCCGCCATTGTTGTTTTGGTCTCGCGGTTCGAGTTTTCGCCTGCACGTCGATCTCGGCAAACGAGATCTCGTCGGTCCGTCTCTTTTTAGAGAACCGGCTTTTTCGGCTCAACTCATTAAAGAGAGCCGGCTCTCAAACGGCTCACTTGCTTTGATGCATTATGTTACGAACTATTATGTTGCATAAAGAAGTTAAGAAAAAATATAAAAGGAGAAAATTTAAAAAGACAGGTTTGTGGTTATCCCTTTAATCGGTATATTACCAACAATAATTTAATGCAGAAAATGAATTCATAATTTGAATAAGAAAATGTATTATTCTACTTCATTCTATTTGCATGTATTTTTTCCTTCTACAGTGAACGTCCAAGCGACTTCATTTTTGAAGTTTTTATCATAATAAACCTCATTCATGTCGAGCAAGACAGTATTAGGTGAAAATCGACACAAAATTGGTCATTTATTTAGTGTCAGTAATAAGTCGAAACATAATGCAGAAAGTGATAACAACGGCAATAATTCCGGCACGAAAAAACGGCGGAGAAATTCTTCGGAAGATCGCGGATGTCATGATTACCGAAGTGGAGCCACCTGGGGTAATCATCTGACGCGCTTCCTGATTGGTTTATGTTCCCTTTTTAAGCACGCTACGCCGAGACCTCGTCGTCTGAGGATTACTTCTGTACCCCGTATGACTCTCCCGATTACCTGTGCCTTCTTGTTTACCTGATTCTGCCTGCCTGCCTCCGATCCGACCTGCTTCCGTCCCACGCTACGATCTTCTCTCCAGTCCCGGTAAACTCGACCTGCTTCCGCCCCACGCTACGATTGGCTACGTGTTCCGAAGTTGTCTTCACGGCGTTGCTGCTGACGTTCGACGGTCATCGCGTCTCCCGCTAACCCTGTACGCTTCCCCAAATAAAGACTTGTAACGAACGCTCTGGGGTCCCCTGCTCTGTTCTGGTCCCCCTGACAGCGGAGGCAAGGAAAACACGTGTGTTGAAGCGAACGATTCGACAAAAGATAATAAACAAAAGAATACTCCTAGCAAGAAAAGGACTTTACCAATAAACTGTGATGATTCAAACTGAATGAATATATAGATTTATATTCTATATTTGTCGCCGATTTACAATTTCAACCTGGATAACACAAATTTTGGGGACCCATAAATCTCTGTTGGGACCCATAGATTTTTGAGCATGCGAGTCCCCGGGACCCATCACTTTTCACAGCTCAAATGAACACTGGGAGTGCCACATATATTTTCGCTGAAAACGTTTACGACGGGGCAACAGTTCTAAGGTCTTGGGAACCTCCTGTGTGGGTTCAAATCCAGCTACCGGACTTCCTGTGCGGAGTTTGTATGTTCTCCCCGTGCTTGCGTGGGTTTCCTCCGGGCACTCCGGTTTCCTCCCACATTCCAAAGACATGCATTTCAGGTGGATTTGACGGTCCAAATTGTCCCTAGGTGTGATTGAGCGAACGAGTTGTCTGTCCCTGTGTGCCCTGCCATTGGCTGGCAACCAGTTCAGGGTGTCCCCTGCCCACTGCCCGATGATTGCTGGGATGGGCTCCAGCCCCCCCGCGACCCTACTGAGGATAAGCGGCGCAGCTAATGAGATGAGATGAGACGTTTACGACGCTGTTAGCAATGAACAAAGAAATCCCAGTTCTATTTTGTTTTGGTCAATTTGTTACTTTGTTCCTAGGTTTCGTTGTCTTACGCCATCACTTTCGGAGCGCGTCTTCCTCGGTTCCCGTTTACTTTATCTCGTCTCCGTCCCGGGAATCGTGACTAAACGAACCCTCTTCAAACGCTCGTTCCATTATCTGCCGACCGAAGGCTCGCTTCTAAAATTAGCCCGACAAACGCGCGATGAGCTAGCATGCAACGGAGAGGCTTTGTTTTGGGTTCTCGTGTCCTTTAAGACGGAAGGGATTGAAGGTTTTACGAGAAACAGAAAACCACTTCGGGAGATCAAAATTAGCATTAACGTCACCATTCATCCCACCGAGATTAACGGAAAAAATAACTCGATGCTAGCTATAAATTGTCATGCTAGGTTTGAAAAAGACAGTGAACAAAGAAATGTTGTGTCTTGTCTGTTCAACACATTAACGTTCCAGTAAAACAGGGTTGGGTAGGATTACTTTAACTGGATTACTTTCAATGACTTTTGGATTACTCCAATATATATCCTCACTGCAAAATGTGGACCTGGAGTGCCACGTACAATTTCGTTGTCACAACATATCCCATGTTGTAACAATGACAATAAAGGTATATTCTATTCTATTCTATTCTATTCTATTCTATTCTATTCTATAGCAAATACGCTAATAAAAGTCAAAAGAAACTAAATATGAATAAAATACTTCAAAAATACTTCTACAGAAATACTACAAAAAACTACTAGAGGAGTACTCCAGTCCACAAATACTATTATACAAATATTATGACATAAAGACTACAAAAATACAACAGAAATACTACAAAAATACAACTACAAAAAAACTACACATACTACAGAAAGATTATGATGGATATACTACAACAATACTACGGTAATACAATAATACTATTACAGAAAAATTACAAAAATAGTAAGCCAGGAGAGAAAGCTTACCACGTGTTGTGAGTCATCATTTGATTCATATTCATATCAAAAATACTTCTACAGAAATACAAACAACTACTAGAGGAGTACTACAGTACACAAATACGACTATATAACTATCGTGACATATATACTACAAAACAGAAATATTACAAAAATACTACATATACTACACAAATGTATTATGGAGATACTACAAAAATACTACAGTCATACAAAAATACTATTACAAAAATATTTCAAAAATAGTAAAGAAACACGATACAAGTACTGCTATGACAATAGTTCAGAATTCTAAAGAAATACTTCAAAAATACTTCTACAGAAATACTACAAAAAACTACTAGAGGAGTACTCCAGTCCACAAATACTATTATACAAATATTATGACATAAATAATACAAAAATACAACTACAAAAAAACTACACATACTACAGAAAGATTATGATGGATATACTACAACAATACTATGGTAATACAATAATACTATTACAGAAAAATTACAAAAATAGTAAGCCAGGAGAGAAAGCTTACCACGTGTTGTGAGTCATCATTTGATTCATATTCATATCAAAAATACTTCTACAGAAATACTACAAAAAACTACTAGAGGAGTACTCCAGTCCACAAATACTATTATACAAATATTATGACATAAATAATACAAAAATACAACAGAAATACTACAAAAATACAACTACAAAAAAACTACACATACTACAGAAAAATTATGATGGATATACTACAAAAATACTACAGTAATATAATACTATTACAGAAAAATTACAAAAATGGTAAGCCAGGAGAGAAAGCTTACCACGTGTTGTGAGTCATCATTTGATACCTATTGAGTTTCTTTTGTCTTTTATTAGCATATTTGGTATTGGAGTAATCCAAAAGTCATTGAAAGTAATCAAGTTAAAGTAACCCTACCCAACCCTGGTTCTGACTCTGTCCTGTTTTCCTGTTGGTATTTCCAGTCCGGTAGTGTTCCCGTTTATTGTTGTCCTGTTTAATATCGATTTACAGTTTTGTTCCCGTCTATTTTTGTCCTGTTCATTATTCTCTCCAGTTTTTGTTCCCGTCTTGTTGGTCCTGTTTATTTTGATATCCTGTATCATTATCAATCCTGTCTGTCCGTCCTGTCCGGTATCGACCCCATCCGTCCGATATCTACTCGGGCAGTTAGTATCGATCTCGTCGGCCTCTGGCTTCCTATCATTTCACACCAGACTGGCGCCTAACGTGCATGACTCCCCATTTCCCGTAAAATAAAAGGCTTGTGTGAGAAGGTCACGCGTTTGGGTCCTGATCCTTTTCTGGTCCTTGACATACAAATGATCCATTCTCAGTCAGTGTACATGTTATTGTTAAACATCATTGATTTTTATTTTAGTTATAGATCATAATGAAACATTCCCTACAGAAAACATGAATCTGAATTGTGTCCAGGAACGTGATTCTTCGAAGTCCATACTGTCAAGACCAGAACGGAGACAGGACCCACTTGCGTTGCGTTTCTCTCAAGTTTTATTGGAAGAGAGAGAAAGGGTTGCGCCCACGATCCAGTGATTGCTGGACGCGGGAAGCAGGTCGCTCTGATACTCGAATTGTGCTCCCAACGCGGAAGTGGATCTTCTGTGGCGAGCGATGGCGGTGTCGGGAACGGAAAAACGGGTCAGTAGCCGGGACAGGAGAGCAAGACATGGTCGGGGTTGGAAACGAGTCGTAAGCCAGAATAGGAGAGAAGACGTGGTCGGTGACAAAAAGAGATTGAAAGCCGGGACAGGAGAGTATACGTGGTCAGGACCAAAAACGGGTCGAAGCCGAGAACAGACGGGAGCAAAACACGGGACAGGTAGGATTCAGGGTCGAAAAAGGCTTGACTAGTGTTAACTGAGGTTCGCAGACGGACTGACAAAAGGGGACAGACAGGACTGGGTACAAATACAGATCAGGAGCCAATCAGAGCCCGCGGGTACAGTTGAGTCACATCAGTAATCATGACACATACTTGAATTGTGCCCAGTTCGGAATTCAAACTACAGCATTTTCCGCACTATAGGACGCACTGGGTTATAGGGCGCACCCCAAAAAAATAGTTTTTGGTCCTATATTTTCCATACATAAGGCGCACTGGATTATAAGGCGCTACAATGGGAACGTGGACAAAACAGTCAGATAGTTCAGTCCAACTTATTACCCCCTTAACATTCCCAAAGCTCGCAAAGACGCAAATACGGATGTGGTGTCCGTACGATGTAACTCAAATGCATCGTTCCATCATTCGGAAGGTTAAAGTCTTGGGATTCAAGAAATGCCAACCATTCCTTAGTTTCTATTTTCTTTTTCGCTCGCAACTTTACTGTGCATATGACAATAAACACTAGGAATTGAGTTTAATTTAAAAAAAGACCCCTCACAGAAACTTCGATATCACTCTGAAACAAGATACTGGGAAAATATATAGCCGGAGTAGCTCACCGAAGTCGTTGTGTTCAATAATAATGTGCAACCATGGTCCTTTTATATCCGTGAGGATAGTAAATCTAGGAGAATAAAAAATTTACAAATACAGTATAGTAAAAAATGCTTTCTGTATGCCGTCAACCACGTGCTATACACATTCATCTTTTTTGGCCAATTGCAGGCTTTGTTTTGCCCCTTTAGCCTATGCTAGCCTGTAAATGATAAAAAGGATCCGCTCTCTTTACCTCAGAATAACTTTAGCCAATAGTGATTGATTCAACTGATGATTGGCACATCTTTTTCGGCCAATTGCAGGCTTTGTTTTGCCCCTTTAGCCTATGCGAGCCTGTAAATGATAAAAAGGATCCGCCCCCTTTACCTCCGAATAACTTTAGCCGATAGCGATCGATTCAAATGATGATTGACACATTGGTCAGCCAATGAAACGCCGGTATATAAATCCCAGCATACACCGCGGACGACTTCGCCTTCGGGGGAAAATCGAGTCGGCGGCTGTTTTGCATTAGTTGCAAGACTTTGCGACTTAATATTGATCCATATATAAGGCGCACTGTATTATAAGGCGCATGGTCAGCTTTTGAAAAAAATTAAGACTTTTAGGTGCGCCTTATAGTGGGGAAAATACGGTACATTTAAAACTTCTGCTCGGATCAGTATAGTATCAGAAATGAAGGACGCTACCAACAAGAAAGAAACGATCTACGAATTTTTGTTGCAGGTGTTTCAGAGCGAGGTCCTGTTAATACACGCTTATAAGCTGTAACCCTATCAGGTGCTTGAAGAGATCTGCAGTGTCGGATGACGTTCCAGTCCACCGGCTCAGGTTTCACTTGAGAACCCGAGTCCCGGGAAACAAAGAAAGATCATGACGATTTTTATAATATTTTGAAGCTGTGAGTGGAACCAAATGCAGGAGGAGGAATAGCGGCCGGTGTGGTCAAAAGAGGATGCTAGTTTAGAACAAATCCACGGAACAGAGTACCAAACAAGTTGTCATGATTGCTGATTGGGGCACGTGCGAATGCCCCGTTGGCGCCAACAGCCCTAGTCGCTGATTGGCTCCCTGACCCTCTTCAAACCCCCGTCTTCCAAGAGGAAGCTGTCAGACCGTCCTGCGAACCTATGCTTTCAGCTAGGCAAGCTCTGCACTATCCGACATTCTCCTGCCCTGCTTTCTCCTTACCAAACTGTTTCTGGACCCGTTTCTGCCCTGCTCTTCCGTCCCAGCCATCGACCTGTTTTGCCCCGTTTCCTGCCTGATACCTGTTCCTGACCTCTTTTCTGGACTCATTACTGCCCTTGCTCCTCCGTCCCGGCCATCGACCTGTTTTCCCGCCGCCTACGACTATCCTCGCTCGACACGGAAGAGCCACTTCCGTGTTCCTGCCACCAACTACTCGTGTCCGACGATCATCGGATCGTGGAGGCAAAGCACTGCTCTCTCTTTATCAATAAAACTGAGTAAAACGAAAGCTATTGGGTCCTGTCTCCGTTTCTGGCTTGTGACACAAGTGAGCACAGAACTGACAAAATGTTCAAACCATTAAAAAAGTAAGAACCGAATCGTCTACCTGGTCGAAGTGGTCATTATAAAAGCCAGGGATATGAAAACAGGAATGAAAACAGGTCTGGGGAAATTGGATGCAAGTGTGCGCAGTTCTACCACCCCTCCAACCTCCGGTTGACGCCCCCTAAGGTAGCATGTAAGATCCTGACGTTACCCCCTCCTCAAGTGCCAGGTGCCAGTTGGCCCAAAAACAAAACAACAAACATACTGTTCCGAGCATGAGGGCAAAAGGGACAACATAGGCTGTAGCAGACAGACCTTCTCTACAAAAACAGTGGACGGGTGCCATCAAGAGTCCTTTGCAACTGGAACAGGGAACATGGGTGGCTAAAGGACCATCACTACTAAAACTCATGGTTGCCATGGCGCCCATTTGGCCCCGCCCGTGTGGCAGCAGCTGCAGCTTGTTGACGGATTGGCTCCCTGTCAGTATTTAAACTCGGTCCTGTCAGTCCCCTTTTGTCGGTCCGTCTGCAAATCTCTGTTTTTACACGGCAAGCCCTTTTTTCACCTGTCCTGTTTTTTGCTCCTGTTTGTCTCCCGTTACGATCTGTTTTGATCTCGACCACGTCTACTCTCCTCTCCTGGCTTTCGACTTGTTTCCGATCCCGTTTACGTTTTTGCTCTTCTACTAAACCGTTTTTTTCCGTTCCTGACACCGCCATCGCTCGCCAGTCCCACTTCCGCGTTCAGAGCGATCTGCTCTCTGTGACCAGCGATCACCAGATCGTGTGTGCAATCATTTCCCTTCTTCCCAATAAAACCTTGAGAAACGTTACGCGAGTGGGTCCTGTTTCCGTACTGGTCTTGACAAAAACAGGGTACAGGATTGGTTAAAGGACCTTTTCCTTGCCACCAGAACAGGGACAAGAAGTAGTAGTGGGACCTTATCCTTGCTGCTTTAACAGGACACAAAACGGGGACCTATGCCCAGCTGTCCAGAACAGGGACAAGAAAAAGCCCAGGGACCTTCTCCTAACTCCCAGAACAAGGAACAGAATGGCCAAGGGACCAAGTCCTCGCCGCCACAACAAGGGCACCTGAAGGACCTTCTCCTTGCTACCGTAACAGGGACTAGATACAGCTGGGGGAGTTTCTCTTCGCCACTGCAACAGAGACCAGAAATGGTCGTGGGACCTTTGCCTTATGTCCAGGACAGGGACCAGAAGCCGTCACGGGACTTGCTAGTTGTCCCTTAAAACAGGGACCAAAAACACCCGAAGGACCTACGCCCTGCTTTCCAGAACAAGGACAAGAAAAAGCCAAGGGACCAGAAATGGCCAAGGGACCATGCCCTTGCCGCCAGAACAGGGGCAGCTGAAGGACCTTCTCCTTGCAACCGGAACAGGAACTAGATACAGCTGGGGGAGCTTCTTTTCGCCACTGCAACAGAGACCAGAAATGGTCGTGGGACCTTTGCCTTATGTCCAGGACAGGGACCAGAAGCGGTCATGGGTCTTGCGAGTTGCCTTTTAAAACGGGGACCAAAAACATCCGAACGACCTACGCCCTGCTCTCCAGATCTGGGACGAGAAAAAAACAAGGGACCTTCTCCTAACCCCCAGAACAGGGACCAGAAATGGCCAAGGAACCATGTCCTCGCCGCCAGAACAAGGGCAGCTGAAGGACCTTCTCCTTGCTACCGTAACAGGGACTAGATACAGCTGGGGGAGCTTCTCTTTGCCACTGCAACAGAGACCAGAAATGGTCGCGGGACCTTTGCCTTATGTCCAGAACAGGGACCAGAAGCGGTCATGGGTCTTGCGAGTTGCCTTTTAAAACGGGGACCAAAAACATCCGAACGACCTACGCCCTGCTCTCCAGATCTGGGACGAGAAAAAAACAAGGGACCTTCTCCTAACCCCCAGAACAGGGACCAGAAATGGCCAAGGAACCATGTCCTCGCCGCCAGAACAAGGGCAGCTGAAGGACCTTCTCCTTGCTACCGTAACAGGGACTAGATACGGCTGGGGGAGCTTCTCTTCGCCACTGCAACAGAGACCAGAAATGGTCGTGGGACCTTTGCCTTATGTCCAGGACAGGGACCAGAAGCGGTCACGGGACTTGCGAGTTGCCTTTTGAAAAGGGGACCAAAAACACCCGAAGGACCTACGCCCTGCTGTCCAGAACAGGAACAAGAAAAGCCAAGGGACCAGAAATGGCCGAGGGACCATGTCCTCACCGCCAGAACAGGGGCAGCTGAAGGACCTTCTCCTTGCTACCGTAACGGGGACTAGATACAGCTGGGGGAGCTTCTCTTTGCCACTGCAACAGAGACCGGAAATGGTCGTGGGACCTTTGCCTTATGTCCAGGACAGGGACCAGAAGCGGTCATGGGTCTTGCGAGTTGCCTTTTAAAACGGGGACCAAAAACATCCGAACGACCTACGCCCTGCTCTCCAGATCTGGGACGAGATAAAAACAAGGGACCTTCTCCTAACCCCCAGAACAGGGACCAGAAATGGCCAAGGAACCATGTCCTCGCCGCCAGAACAAGGGCAGCTGAAGGACCTTCTCCTTGCAACCGGAACAGAAACCAGATGCGGCTGGGGGAGCTTCTCTTCGCCACTTCAACAGCATGTGGAAGTTTCCTGCTAGGTCCTTTGATGGTTTTCGAGCGTACCCAAATGCGGAACAGCAGGAACAGAAGCTGGTGTGCTAAAATAGTGGTATTTGACTACAAAACCCAGGGACAAAGTAATAAACAAAGACAAGTTGCAAAAAATAACTGGGGAAAAATCTCCTTTTCTTTCCTCTCAGACTTCCCACGGCCTTTCACGAGAACATCTCGCCAGCCCGTTCCAACCCAAGCCGCTAAAAAATTGTAATCCAGCTTTGAGAATAAAAGCCTTGAGCTTCTTGTTTATTAGGGTAAGATTTTCTTTGCAGGGAATTTTCGATTGCACAATCATTCTGCAGACAAAACAGACCAACCCTGGAGCTGAACTTTAACACTTGGGACTTATTCTGTACTAGCATAAGTCAGCTCATTGTATTTCCCGAACAATAATGTTATATCAAAGCTCCTACTCTTAGAAACTGAAGTTGCAGTATTCGGAGCTTGATTAATGTATAATGTGCACCATTAATTTTTGATTAAAAAAAAAATAGTTTACCATTTTGTATCACTTTTCTCAGCTTAAGTGACAAAAACCATACAAACATAACTTTCATAATGTTGAAAGTGCCATTCAATATCAGATACAGACGCTCCCCTACTTAGGACATTCATCCATCCATCCATTATCTCCACCGCTTATCCTCAGTAGGGCCGCGGGGGTACTGGAGCAGGGGACACCCTCAACTGGTTGCCAGCCGATCGCAGGGCACACAGGGACAGACAACTCATTTACTCCCAGGGACAATTTGGACCGGCCAATCGACCTGACAGTTAAAACATACAGAGAGTAATCAACACAGCCCAAAAGATCATCAGCTGCTCCCTGTCTAGTCTAGAAGACATTGCCAGCTTGTCATACTGTAGCAGAGCCATTTGGATAACTCCAATATCTCATCTCATCTCATTAGCTACACCGCTTATCCTCAGTAGGGTCGCGGGGGTGCTGGAGCTCATCCCAGCCATCTTCGGGCAGTGGGCAGGGGACACCCTGAACTGGTTGCCAGCCAGTCACAGGGCACACAGGGACAGACAACTCACTCGATCATTCGCACCAAGGGACAAATTGGACAAGCCAATTAACCTGATATGCATGTTTTTGGAATGTGGGAGGAAACCGGAGTGCCCGGAGGAAACCTACGCAAACATGGGGAGAACATGCAAACTCCACACAGGGGGTTTGATGTCATGACCTCAGAACTGTGCTGCCCTATTTCTAAACAAGTCTCTTTAAAAATGAAACCATGGGTTAGCTTAGACCACAGGTGTCAAACAGGCGGCCCGCGGGCCATATCAGGCCCGCTAAGGGATTGAATCCGGCCCGCGAGACAAGACTCAGAGAAGCGCAAGAGAAAAACAAGCTGCAGGTTGAAATATGTCAACTTGATGTTGCCAAAGCCAGGTGCCTCGCACAAAAACACTGTACTTCTCTCTCTCTCTCTCTCTCTCTCTCTCTCTCTCTCTCTCTCTCTCTTTCAACCCCTTTTCTCCCACTCTCGGTCTCTTTCACTTTCTTTGTCTCTCTTTTTCACTTCCTTTGTTGCTCTTTGTCTCTTTCTCTCTCTGTGTCTTTTTTAATTCTTTTGCTCTAACTTCATTTTCTCCTTTTCTCTCTTTTCTCTTTCTCTCTTCCTACTCTTCGCGCTTTCTTTTCTCCTTTCTCTTCTTCTGTCTTTCTATTTTCTCTTTGGATTTCTTTCTTCCTCTCCCTTTTCTTTCCCCCTCTCTCATGACTTCTCTTTTTATCTTTTGTATCTCACGCTCCTTCCCTCTCTCTCTTTTTCTTTCTTTGTCCCGCCCTCTCTCCTTTTCCCTCTCTCTTTCTCTTATTTCTTTATCTGTCTTTTTCTTTCTCTTAAATCTACTAGTCCGGCCCCCGACAGAATGTTTGTTCAATCGTGTGGCCCCCGAGCTCAAATGAGTTTGACACCCCTGGCTTAGACATTGCAGTTCTTCCCTTGTGATTACTAGTAGCTGGCATTAGTTTGTATGGCATTGTCCTATGAAGTGGCATTGTCTCCTGTGGGACAGGTGCATGCTACACCTTAACAGGGCAAAATTTGTGTTAGTGCAATTATTAGAAATCAATTCTGGACCTTTCTAATTGGCTATTCAAAAAACAAAGGTAACATTTCCCATTTAGTAAATTGCAATGGGAAGAACACTTCTGTCGCTTTTACAGAACACCTAAATGAGGGTTACTGTCACCAAAATCTACAAATTTTTTTGTTCAGATCCACAAATATGAGACTCAAGATTTAAAATGTCCTACCCTTCACGCTTTCTTTTGTCTTTTTTGTCCTTCTGTCTTTCTATTTCTCTTTGGATTTCTTTCTTCCTCTCCCTTTTTCCCCTCTCTCTCTCTCGACTTTTTATCTCTTTTGTTTCTCACGCTCTCTGCCTCTCTCTCTTTTTCTTTCTTCCCTCCCTCTTTCTCTTATTTCTTAATCTCTCTTTTTCTTTCTTTTTAATCTACTCGTCCGGCCCCCGACAGAATGTTTGTTCTATCGAGTGCCCCCCCCCCCCGAGTTAAAAGGAGTTTGACACCCCTGTTATAGAGCATATTATTTCATGAAATGTTTATTTTTGAGTACAAAACAATGCAGGTTACTTATACAAGCCTTAAACATACAAAATATAGAAGCAACTTACGTACAAATTCAACTTACGAACGATCGTCCGGAACTGTTTGTAAGTAGGGCAATTTTTGTGTTTTCTCTATTGTTTAACATTTGTTTATAGTTTTGTGACAATAGTGTCATAATGAGAAAAAAAAATCAAATGCCTTTTAATGTGTCTGTCACGGTTGCCCATTGCCCCAATTGGCCCCGCCCGTTTGGCGCCACCTGCGGCTCGTTGACTGATTGGCTTCCCTCCTATTTAAGCTCAGTGCTCTCACTCACCCTTGGTCAGTCCGTCAACAAACCTCTGCACCCGCAAGACGTGTGTTTTGACTCAGGTTTCCTGTTTGGGTATCCTGTGCTGTATTGATCCCGTCTATCTCGTCCTGTTTGACATCGGACTCCAGTCCCAAGTGTCTGGTATCGATCCCGTCTGTCTCGTCCTGTCTGATACCTTGCTACAATCTCCAGTATCAGATATCGTTCCTGTCTATCTCGTCCTGTTTGATATCGGACTCCAGTCTCCAGTGTCTGGTATCGATCCTGTCTCTCTCGTCCTGTCTGATACCTTGCTACAATCTCCAGTATCGAGTATCGTTCCCGCCTATCTCGTCCTGTTTGATATCAGACTCCAGTCTCTAGTGTCTGTTATCGATCCCGTCTGTCTCGTCCTGTCTGATACCTTGCTACAATCTCCAGTATCGGGTATCGATCCCATCTATCTCGTCCTGTTTGATATCGGACTCCAGTCCCAAGTGTCTGGTATCGATCCCGTCTGTCTCGTCCTGTCTGAGACCTTGCTACAATCTCCAGTATCAGATATCGTTCCTGTCTATCTCGTCCTGTTTGATATCGGACTCCAGTCTCCAGTGTCTGGTATCGATCCTGTCTCTCTCGTCCTGTCTGATACCTTGCTACAATCTCCAGTATCGAGTATCGTTCCCGCCTATCTCGTCCTGTTTGATATCAGACTCCAGTCTCTAGTGTCTGTTATCGATCCCGTCTGTCTCGTCCTGTCTGATACCTTGCTACAATCTCCAGTATCGGGTATCGATCCCATCTATCTCGTCCTGTTTGATATCGGACTCCAGTCCCAAGTGTCTGGTATCGATCCCGTCTGTCTCGTCCTGTCTGAGACCTTGCTACAATCTCCAGTATCAGATATCGTTCCTGTCTATCTCGTCCTGTTTGATATCGGACTCCAGTCTCCAGTGTCTGGTATCGATCCTGTCTCTCTCGTCCTGTCTGATACCTTGCTACAATCTCCAGTATCGGGTATCGTTCCCGCCTATCTGGTCCTGTTTGATATCGGACTCCAGTCTCCAGTGTCTGGTATCGATCCCGTCTGTCTCGTCCTGTCTGAGACCTTGCTACAATCTCCAGTATCAGATATCGTTCCTGTCTATCTCGTCCTGTTTGATATCGGACTCCAGTCTCCAGTGTCTGGTATCGATCCTGTCTCTCTCGTCCTGTCTGATACCTTGCTACAATCTCCAGTATCGAGTATCGTTCCCGCCTATCTCGTCCTGTTTGATATCAGACTCCAGTCTCTAGTGTCTGTTATCGATCCCGTCTGTCTCGTCCTGTCTGATACCTTGCTACAATCTCCAGTATCGGGTATCGATCCCATCTATCTCGTCCTGTTTGATATCGGACTCCAGTCCCAAGTGTCTGGTATCGATCCCGTCTGTCTCGTCCTGTCTGAGACCTTGCTACAATCTCCAGTATCAGATATCGTTCCTGTCTATCTCGTCCTGTTTGATATCGGACTCCAGTCTCCAGTGTCTGGTATCGATCCTGTCTCTCTCGTCCTGTCTGATACCTTGCTACAATCTCCAGTATCGAGTATCGTTCCCGCCTATCTCGTCCTGTTTGATATCAGACTCCAGTCTCTAGTGTCTGTTATCGATCCCGTCTGTCTCGTCCTGTCTGATACCTTGCTACAATCTCCAGTATCGGGTATCGATCCCATCTATCTCGTCCTGTTTGATATCGGACTCCAGTCCCAAGTGTCTGGTATCGATCCCGTCTGTCTCGTCCTGTCTGAGACCTTGCTACAATCTCCAGTATCAGATATCGTTCCTGTCTATCTCGTCCTGTTTGATATCGGACTCCAGTCTCCAGTGTCTGGTATCGATCCTGTCTCTCTCGTCCTGTCTGATACCTTGCTACAATCTCCAGTATCGGGTATCGTTCCCGCCTATCTGGTCCTGTTTGATATCGGACTCCAGTCTCCAGTGTCTGGTATCGATCCCGTCTGTCTCGTCCTGTCCTATACCTTACTACAATCTCCTGTATCCGGTATCGATCCCGCCTGTCTCATCCTGTCCGATATCTTTCGCCAGTCTCTAGTTTCATCTGTCTCGTCCTGTCTGATATCTATCTCCCGTCTCCTGTATCTGATATCGATCCTGTCTGTCCTGTCCTGTCCGGTATCAATCCGGTCTGTCCGGTATTTGCTTGTGTATCTGGTATAAATCCAGTCTGTCTCGTCCTGTCCTGTATCGACAACGTCAGTCCGGTATCTGCTCGTTTATCTGGTATCGATCCTGTCTGTCCTGTCCGGTATTGACCCCGTCTGTCCGCTATCTGTTTGTGTATCCGGTATCGATCTCGTCGGCCTCTAGCTTCCTGTTGTTCCACGCCGGACTTCTGCCTTACTTCTTCCTCCCAGCGATCGCCGAATCACTGGCGTTTGTGTTAACGTTACGCATCTGGGTCCTCTTCCTATTTTGGTTCTAAGAGTGTCATCTGTATTACTGGTTATCTAGTGCTTAGGATTATGCACTTTCACTGCCGCAACCCGAGTTCAATTCCCATTGCATCCTATGTTTTGTGACTTTGGTGAGCGATATTTTTCGACTGATTGCGCGAATACGGTAATACCTCGTGTATAACGTGTACCCAAACTTTGAAGTTTTTTTAGGTAATAAAATGCGTTCCGCATGAATGAATACGGTAATCAAGTTTTTTTTTTTCCTCCAGGTCCATCTAACAAATATTTTGACTAAATCCAGCCCATTGACTTTACATTAACAATCCGACTCACCATCATGAGCTCCCTCTGGAAGGATTTCCTCTCTCGGTTTTCCGCATTTGTGCACTCCTCCTTAAGTTTCTCCAGAACGCAAGCCACCTTCTCAGACTCGTTTTCCAGTTGGGTCCGGCAGAAGTAGTCCAGGGACAGGTTCCCGTAGCCTAGAGCTTCGGCGAAGCTCCTCCAGTTGGCCACGTTCTCCATCAGAACCGTCCTGACGGTGGCATAGATGTAGGTCAGGAACTTGCAAGGTTTGAGGATCTGTTCCAGGAGCATGCCGGTGGTCAGGTCCGGTCCACACCAGTGAACAGGCTTGACCTTCCCCAGGACCAAAACGTTCTTGGCGTGGACCAGGCCTATCTTGCCCTGATAGAAGGCGATGTACCATTCTTTGGAGCGCAACTGCCCCCTCAGCTTGATTTTGTCCTCGCTGAGCAGAGCGATGACGTCGCCCTTCTTGTACTCCAACAGGTAGCTACTCTTGTGCTGCCGGATCACCGTTTTGATCAGTTTTCCGAATTTCAGGCTGGTTACGCGACGGTCTTGAAAGTTGGTGTATTTGGACATGACAGCCAGAGGCGACAGGGTGATTTTGTCCACCTCTTTCTTTTTCAAGAACCTCCTCTGGCCTGTGGTCCTAGCTCCGGTATTTGGCGGCAGTTGTGGCGTTTGGATGCAAAACTGGGTGAGGATGCAGTCAAGAGAGTCCTTGACCTGGACCCTGAGGGTAAAGTCCGACAGGGTGTTGGGGTCGAGGGACGAGATGGTATACATGAGGCGGCTGACCTTGCCCATTTTCAGTTGGACTCCTCGGATCATCCCGGCACCGAGGCAGGATTTGATCTGATAGTTGGTGACATTGGGGTACAACCCTACTTGAAGGTCTTGGGGAGACCCCAGCACAAAATGTTGCTTCCCCCACAAATGGAAGGTGCCTGGGGATGTAGAGCAAGCTGCGTTATTCACCAGTAAGGTTTTGGGTGCGCAGTCATGCCCGAACGCGGCAACTACCGTTTTAAAGGAAGGGTGGATATGCTTGGGTCCATAAACACCAAGAGTTACCTTCCTTTCCATGTAGTCCCACACGGTCCTGCCGTGACTGACGCACAGGGACTGCACCACAACTGCCACGTACATGCACGGTTCAAGACCTTCCAACCGCACCTGGACCATGTCTTTATAAATGTAACAACCAGGGATGGGCGTGTAGGGCCCGTCTTTGCAGTCACTCCGAACGCAGATGACCTCGGCAGAGTGATCGCAGTCCTTCTTGATAGTGACCGAGACTTGAATATCCAAGGTGACGAAAGTCTCGGTCTCCATGTTGCTGAGCTTGATCTCTACCACAGGACTGACAGTGGAGCAACGGTCATTGTTGAGCTCCGAGGGAAGATCCAATAAGGCCTTCATGGAGATCTGCTGTTGGTCTCCCGTGCATACGTGACCCTCCGGTACGTGCAAGGTGATGTGGGTGTCCGGCAGTTGGACGACACCGCCGCCGCTTTCCAGCACGCACAGAACGCTAGTCTCGATTGGTTGGGTCTGACCCCACCCTGGACTCTGGCCCAGGGACTCCAGATCGTGGCATGACCTGGCCAGCTTCCGATGGTTGAGCCACGCCGTTCTGAAGTCCTCACGGCTCTGAAACTGCTCCGGGCAAGGGGACTTCAGGCCCGTGAAGAAACAAGAGGAAGGTAAGCTTGGATTTGATTGTGCGTGGAGCACCGAGAGCTGGGAAAGACTATGGGAACGTTGGCTCCTGAGAAGAGGATTATTTCTGAGGAATGGTCGCGCCGGTCGATCGGGACAACCGCTGAGGTCACCAAACTTGAAATCATCGGTGTTAAAGTCAATGCCACCCGATTGTGGAGGTGAATCAAACAGGATCAGATCGACAGACTGTGCTACACTTTCGTTTTTGTAGCTTGGTTCCAAGGGACGAGCAAACGAGTTCTCGGGGTCCCCCGTCCACTCTCCTAAGCCTTCCTTGAGAACTTCGTCTTCATCCTCAAGAGTGTCAATCATGCCGCTGTCACTTAGCGAAGAGTTCCTGAAGTCCAGACGTCGGACGTATGCGGCGGGGATGTATCCCATCTCTCGGTGATTGTGAGCGTACCACCACTCGCCGTTGGACGTGTCCAGGACAAAAAGTCGATCGCCTTTGCAGAATTTCAGGGTGGTTAGACTGCGGGGTAGATAGTCCTTGATGGCGACCACTTCCTCTGCAGCTGCGTAGGAGGCCGACGTGTCCAGTCTTAAGGCACTGGCGGAAGGCACTGAAAGTAAAAGACAAGACAGAAAATCTGTACGGACAATTGGAAATTCATCTCATCTCGTTAGCTGCACCGCTTATCCTCAGTAGGGTCGCGGGGGTGCTGGAGCCCATCCCAGCAATCATCGGGCAGTGGGCAGGGGACACCCTGAACTGGTTGCCAGCCAATGGCAGGGCACACAGGGGCAGACAACTCGCTCGCTCATTCACACCTAGGGACAATTTGGACCGGCCAATCCACCTGAAATGCATGTCTTTAGAACACAGGTGTCAAACAGGCGGCCCGCGGGCCAGATCCGGCCCGCTAAGGGATTGAATCCGGCCCGCGAGACAACGCTCAGAGAAGCGCAAGAGAAAAACAAGCTGCAGGTTGAAATATGTCAACTTGATGTTGCCAAAGCCAGGTGCCTCGAACAAAGACACTGTTCTTGTATCTCTCTCTCTCTCTCTCTCTCTCTCTCTCTCTCTCTCTCTCTTTTCCACCCCTTTTCTCCCACTCTCTGTCTCTGTCTCTTTCACTCTCTGTGTCTCTCTTTTTCCCTTCCTTTGTTGCTCTTTGTCTCTTTCTCTCTCAGTGTCTTTTTAACTTCTTTTGCTCTAACTTCCTTATTTTCTTTTCCCTCTTTTCTCTTTCTCTCTTCCTACCCTTGGCGCTTTCTTTTTTCTTTTCTCTCCATCTGTCTTTCTATTTCTCTTTGGGTTTCTTTCTTTCTTCCTCTCCCATTTTTTTTCCCTTCTCTCACGACTTTTTTTATCTCTTTTGTTTCTCACGCTCTCTCCCTCTCTCTCTTTTTCTTTCTCTGTCCCGCCCTCTCTCCTTTTCCCTCCCTCTTTCTCTTGTTTCTTTATCTCTCTTTTTCTTTCACTTTAATCTACTAGTCCGGCCCCCGACAGAATGTTTGTACTATCATGTGGCCCCCGAATTAAAATGAGTTTGACACCCCTGCTTTAGAATGTGGGAGGAAACCGGAGTGCCCAGAGGAAACCCACGCAAGCACGGGGAGAACATACAAACTCCGCACAGGAAGTCCGGTAGCTGTATTTGAAGCCACACAGGAGGTTCCCGAGACCTTAGAACTGTGCCGCGCACGCGCTAACCACTGCGCCACCGTGCTGCCCAATTGGAAATTGTTTGCGAAAAACTGATACACAATTTTGGGAGGATAACGAGTTATCAGAATCTGGTACACCATGAAGGATTTTATACATTTTACTATAAAGGATTTTATACGATTAAATACAAGTTACATTTATCGAGGGCAATGAACTTTTTCACTGAGTGGGCTTCAGGTCACGCTGTTCCAAATTCGGAATGTTTTGGCTGGGGAATTTTGATAACAGGACTCTGACGAAGGACGTCAGGCATTGTTTTGATAAACGCTCTGTGTTGTTTTGAGTTTCTCCAGACATCGAGGCGAGGGGGTGGACCCCACGCGGGAGCTTTCATTGGCACGCCCATGGGAGGAGCCGGTACACCAGCTTGCGGAAAAAACGTGGGCAGAGGAAGAAAGGCAGAAGATCGAGAGAGGAGGCTTGACGGAGACTCGAGCGAAACTAATTCGGCTAATTCGATGGAGTTCACTTAGTTAAATTGTTTAAGAAATTAAATCTGCCCCCGTGTGGAAATGCCGGTCTCTTGTCCATCTTTTCCTTTAAGAAAGGAGCGCGCATTGTCGGCCAATTTTTCAAAAGTATGTGATGTGTACATATAGTCCTAGGATCAAACCAGGAAGTTTCTAGCCAATCACATTGCAGGTCAGATCTACATCCATCTTAAACATTAGCATGCAAAATTTGAGCCCTGTCTAACCAATGATCAAAGAAATGGCGTCCATATTTGCGTTCATATTTAGTGGGGCCCCCAAAGTATCATATTGCAGTCCACAGTTAGCCCAGGGGCCGCGAGTTTGAGAACCCTCCAGTGACTAAAGGGTGTTGAACTCATTTGAGCTCGGGGGCCACATGGTAGAGAAAAAAAAACCTCTCAAAGCGTCTGGACTAGTAAACTAAAGAGAAAGAAATAAGGATGGAGAAAAACAGAGAGAGAGAGAGAGAGAGAGAGAGAGAGAGAGACTCAGAGAGAGCATGAGAGAGAAATAAAGGAAGAGAAAAAGAGAGCCAGGACGGGAGTGGAAGAGAGAAGGAAAGAGAGAAAGAAATAGATTGAGAACAAGAGAAAAATAAAGAGAAAGAGAAAGAGAGAAAGAAAGAAATAGAGAAAGATAAGAAAAGAAGAGAGAGAAAAAAGAGACAAGAGACTACAAAAGAAAGAGAAAGAGGGAAAGGAATAGAGACACAAAGAAAAAAGAGAGAAAGAGAGAAAGAGAGGAAGAAAGAAAGAGAAAGGAGAAAGAGGCAGACAGAGACAAAGATAAAAATAGAAAGAAAGAGAGGGAAAGAAAGAAAGATAAGAAAGGGTAAAGAAAAACAAAGAGAGAAAAACAAAGAGAAAAAAAATGAGGGAAAAAGAAAGAAAGAAAAAAGAACACAGAGAGAAAAGGAGTGAGTAAGATAAATAGAGAGAGAAGGAAAGACTGTCAAGTAAGGTCAACAAAGTGAGAAAGAAAGAGAGAAAGGGGGAATTAGAGAGAAAAAGAGAAAGAAAGAAAAGAAGATGAAAGAGTAAAAGAAAGAAACAAAAAGGCAGCAAGAGAGGATGAGAAAGAGTGTACAGATAAGAAAGAGAGAAATATACAGAGAAAGAGAGAAGGAGAGAAAGAGAGAGAGAAATAGAGACAGAGAGAAAGATAGGGGTGAGAGAAGAGTTAGATATAAAGCTAGAGAGTTAAAAAGAGAGGCAAAAAAGAGAAAGAGTAGGAGAAAGAGAAAGAAGAAAGAGAGAGAAAAATAACATTTTGCGACATCCAGTGGACATATTTCAAACTGCAGCTCATTTCGCTCTTGTGCTTCTCTCGGCATCCTTGACCCCTTGAGACCAGAGTCTTGTCCTGGTTTCCCCCGTCGTGGCTTCCACTTCTCAGCGGATTTTCATTTTCCTTCATTTCCTGAAAAACAACCGGGACGGGGGAGCGAAGCAAAGTCTACTCGGAGCTAAGCTCATTAGCGCAAGCCGAGCATTCGGAACAAAGCTTCAACCGGGGACCCCAAAAATGAGCAAATCCACCCTACCTTTAACGGAGGTCTCGTGCGGTCTTCGGACCCCTGCCGGGTCGCCAGGACTCCCTCGGTCCAGGTCTCCGAGGGTCCCCTCGGATTTGCAACGAGGGAGGGGGGGAGCCGCGCTGGTCAGGATTCGATGAGCGGCCATGACGCTAACTCAGCAGGACCCGAGATCTTTAAACGCGTCGCATCTGAAAAGAAAGTGTGATGATGAGATAAGCGCTCGTGCCTTTTCCTATGTAATCTGTAGCACCGGTGGTAAAGTGTCACCTCGATCATCAGCCCAAAGTGTAAAAACGATTATCTCTTACTGCGCCCTATAGTCTGCTGCGTTTTATGCATGAAATAAATATTATTTCTATATATTTTGAGGACGCGCCTTATAATCCAGTGCGGCTTATAGTCGGGAAAAGAAATGATTCTCAATTTATTTTGGACTTTGATATTTCCAATTGGGTTACTTTCGATTACTAATTAAGGCTAAGCTGTCACGATTAAGTGTCACGCAAATTATCACGATTGACAAATATATTGGAATGAAGTTTTAAAATTCCATGTTATTACGATGTTATTACTATGTTATTACTGTGTTGTTACTATGCCATTACTATGTTAATACTATGTCACTGCTGTGTTACTACTGTGTTACTGCTATGTTACTATTACTACTGTGTTACGACTGTGTTACTGCTATGCAACTACAGTACTGTGTTACTACTGTGTTTCTACTATATTAATACTATGTTAATACTGTGTTAATATTATGTTACTACAGTACTGTGTTACTACTGTGTCACTACTGTGTCACTACTGTGTTACTATTATGTTACTACTATGTTACTACAGTACTGTGTTACTACTGTGTTACTGCTATGTTACTACTGTGTTAATACTGTGTTACTACAGTACTGTGTTACTACTGGGTTACAACTGTGTTACTACTGGGTAACTGCTATATTATTTCTGTGTAACTACTATGTTACTACAGTACTGTGTTACTACTGGGTTACAACTGTGTTACTGCTATGTTATTTCTGTGTTACTACTATGTTACTACAGTACTGTGTTACTACTGGGTAACAACTGTGTTACTCCTGGGTTACTGCTATGTTATTTCTGAGTTACTACTATGTTACTACAGTACTGTGTTACTGCTATGTTACTACTGTGTTAATACTGTGTTACTACAGTACTGTATTACTACTGTGTTACTACTGTGTTACGACTGTGTTACTACTGTGCTACTACTGTGTTACTACTGTGTTGCTGCTATGTTACTACTGTGTTAATACTGTGTTACTACAGTACTGTATTACTACTGTGTTACTACTGTGTTACGACTGTGTTACTACTGTGCTACTACTATGTTACTACAGTACTGTGTTACTACTGGGTAACAACTGTGTTACTACTGGGTTACTGCTATGTTATTTCTGAGTTACTACTATGTTACTACAGTACTGTGTTACTGCTATGTTACTACTGTGTTAATACTGTGTTACTACAGTACTGTATTACTACTGTGTTACTACTGTGTTACGACTGTGTTACTACTGTGCTACTACTGTGTTACTACTGTGTTGCTGCTATGTTACTACTGTGTTAATACTGTGTTACTACAGTACTGTATTACTACTGTGTTACTACTGTGTTACGACTGTGTTACTACTGTGCTACTACTATGTTACTACAGTACTGTGTTACTACTGGGTAACAACTGTGTTACTACTGGGCTACTGCTATGTTATTTCTGAGTTACTACTATGTTACTACAGTACTGTGTTACTGCTATGTTACTACTGTGTTACTACTGTGTTACTCCTATGTTACTACTGTGTTCACATTTTGGAATTAATACAAAAATACCACTTTGGAATTACTTCAAAAACACTTTAATAGAAATCCTTCAAAAGTACCAACGAAGTAATACTCTAATACAAAATTACTTCTAAAGGAATATTACACCAGAAATGCAACAAAATACAAAATATTGTTAAAGCCTATCCCATTATTTTAATAAGGAAAAGAGAGTTTAAAGAATGCTATCATCTTTGGGGGTGCTTGAGCACCCCTCAAAACGGGCTGGTTACGCCCCTGGAGCATACAAAAGAAAGGATGAAGTGTTTTGCAGCGTGCGAACTAGCCAGCCTTGTTGTGTGAAGTGAGGATTTTCAGATTAGCAGCTCAGCTTCCTGGCAAGGCTAAGTAAGACTCGCTCATTTGCAAGAGCAGGAAAAACAGTCGGCATCCGTTTCAAATCCTTTCATTGAAATAAACGAGACGGCAATTGGAATCATTACTCTTCATTTTGATATCTTAGAAGATTTGACAAAATAAAAGCTTTAGTTTATTGGGAAACTGATGACGAAGAACAACCTGAAAAAAGTAGAAGGTTATTGTTCTCTATTGTTTATATTATTATATTACTTTCCGGTTTTTTTCGTTCACGTTGAGAATATTACTAGAACAGCTTTTTTCTATCTTTGCACCATTGCTAAATTACGCCCCATGCTGCCCCATATGTTCGTTACCTCCCATCTCGATGACTGTAATACCCTACTCTCCGGTCTCCCGAAGTCCAAAATCAAGAGCCTGAAGCTGGTACAAAATGCTGCAGCGAGGCTTTTAACCAAGACAAGAAAGTTTGGGGCAGCACGGCGGCGCAGTGGTTAGCGCTTGTGCGGCACAGTTCATGTCATAGGGACCTGTCGTGGGTTCAAATCCAGCTCCAGACTTTCTGTGCGGAGTTTGTATGTTCTCCCCGTGCTTGCGTGGGTTTCCTCCGGGCACTCCGGTTTCCTCCCACATTCCAAAAACATGCATTTCAGGTGAATTGGCCGGTCCAAATTGTCCCTAGGTGTGAATGAGCGAATGAGTTGTCTGTCCCCGTGTGCCCTGCGACTGGCTGGCAACCAGTTCAGGGTGTCCCCTGCCCACTGCCCGAAGATGGCTGGGATGGGCTCCAGCCCCCCCGCGACCCTAATGAGGATAAGCGGTACGGCTAATGAGATGAGAAGAAAGTTTGATCACATGACCCCGATTTTAGCTAAACTGCATTGGCTCCCTGTTAGCTCAAGATGTGATTTTAAGGTTCTGTTGGTAGTATACCAAATCAGGCATGGACTTGCTCCCTCATATCTTTCAGATTTAATGCCCCCCTATGTTCCGGTCCGGAGCCTTCGCTCTGAAAACGCTGGTCTTACCAGTGATCCCATGAGCCAAGAAGAGATCCGCATAATAGTCTGTATAGCCCTTTGAGACTCCTTGTGATTAAGGGCGTCACAAATTGACATGACTTGAATTGAGGTTTTTGAGTTTTTCCTTGCCCTCATGTAGGTTTTAGATCAGGGGATGGTGTCTTAATAGTCTGTAGTTTGCAATAATCTGTGGTCTATGCAGCCCTTTGAGACTTCTTGCGATTAAGGGTGTCGCAAATGAACATGACTTGAGGTTTTTGAGTTTTTCCTTGCCCTCATGTAGGTTTTAGATCAGGGGATGCCGTAATAACAGTCTGTAGTTTGCTAGTCTGTGGTCTTTGCAGCCCTTTGAGACTCCTTGTGATTAAGGGCGTCACAAATAAACAGGACTAGACTTGAGGTTTTTGAGTTTTTCCTTGCCCTCATGTAGGTTCTAGATCAGGGGATGGTGTCATAACAGTCTGTAGTTTGCAACAATCTGTGGTTTGTGCAACCATTTGAGACCCTTTGTGATTAAGGGCCATAAAAAATAAACAGGACTTGAGTTGACAAAAATAAAAATAAAATTTGATCCAACTATTACTACTTCAAATACTCTAAAGAATATACCCCAAAAAATGGTCTGACACTATCTAATTAAATAAATACCGTAAATAAATAAATATTTAATATAGTATTATATTTAGTATAAAGATTTGGAGTTACCTGCCCCCCCCCCCAAAAAAAACAAAAAAACAAAAACGAAAACAACTGGTACCACTTAGTGAAAAAAATAAAACACTGTATAACAATAATTATAACTGATAATAACGTAGTAACAACATAATAATAACATGATAACATGTTATATTATAAATGCGTATGAAACTAGGTGCCTTTTTCACTAATTACTGTTAAAAAGTCGCTCTCTGCTTGAAAAACGTTGGTACAAAAAGTAGAAACTATAACACATTATCAAATAAATTGTATTACATTATTTAAATTATTTAAAAAAAAAACTAAAACAATCCACGTCCATAAATGTATATTTCGAAAAATCTAAAATAAAAATATCTTAAAATATGTTGCGGAAGTTATTCTTACCTCCTTAGAATATAGATTGGTTCCAAATATTTATTTTAAAAAGAGGAAATACTTAAAAATAAAAATAAAAAGTATAAACTCCGTTTAAAAAGCATTGCATGCCACTATTTATGTATAAAACAGTTCAATAAATCATGCAAAGTAGACAAAACTCACCTTGCTTTCCTGTTCTCGTTTCTCCTCGGTCCCATTTCAAGATTCCAGATATAAAACTTTAGAAAATAGATAAAAATAAAAAATAAAAAAAATTCTCGTTTGCCGCTTAGGAAGTCTTCTCTTCAACTGGACCCCAGCTGCCGTGGTCCGCGTGGGATCAGGAGTGATGACGTCACGGAAGAGGGAGGAGCCAAATACGCGCAAACTCAGATTACAGAATACGGGACTATTTTAAAAGTATTATTTTAGAAAATACATATATAAATATTTCACATTTTTTTGTATTCCAAAAATCTATTTTTATTTTCTCTAAAAAAAATCGCACTGCGATGGGAGGAGCCAAAGACCCGTCCAGAATCCGTCAACCGGACGCCGAGACCTACAAAATAAAAGTGTAATTTTCACCAAAAAACACATATATAAATGGTCTGCATTTATATCGCGTTTTTCAAGTCACTCACGACCTCCTAAAGCGATATTTTATTTTAGTTTTGTGACTTGAAAAACGATTAAAAAGAAGAAGACTCGCTGACTTTTTCATTGAAAGAGACAGCCGAGGGGTATAAAATGATCAAATATTTACACTATACTAAGTGTCATGATTGTCACGTGACTCACCTATGCCCGCTCATTTGGCGCCAACCGCTGCGGGCTCTGATTGGCTCCCTGTCCATACTTAAACCCTGTCCTGCCAATCTCCTGTTGTCAGTCCGTCTGCGAACCTCAGTGTATACTAGGCAAGCCGTTTTCGACCCTGACTCCCACCTGTCCCGTTTTTGCTCCTGTCTGTCTCCAGCTTTGTCCCGTTTTTGATCCTGACCACGTCTGCTCTCCCGTCCCGGCTTATGACTATTTGCAGATAACCAAAAGAATACTAATCATTTATTTTTAATGCCAATTCTGTTCAGCCGTGTCAGTTTTTTTTTATAAACTACCTGTCCTGATTACTGATGTGACTCAGCTGCGCCCGCTCATTTGGCGTGGTTCTGATTGGCTCCCGGTCAGTATTTGAACCCAGTCCTGTCTGTCCCCTTTTGTCAGTCTGTCTGCAAACCTCAGTGTATACTAGGCAAGCCTTTTTCAACCCTGACTCCTACCTGTCCCGTTTTTTGCTTCTGTCTGTTCCCCGGCTTCGACCTGTTTTTGATCCTGACCACGTCTGCTCTCCCGTCCCAGCTTTCGACCTCTTTTTGTCCCTGACTACGTCTACTCTCCCGTTCTGGCTTGCGACTCGTTTCTGACCCCGACCACGCCTTGCTCTTCCTGTCCCGGCTACTGACCAGTTTTTCCGTCCCTGACACCGCCATCGCTCGCTACTGGGGATCCACTTCCGTGTTCGGATCACAATTCGAGTATGAGAGCAACTTGCTTCCCACGTCCAGTGAACACTGGATCGTGGGTGCAGCCCTTCCTCTTTCCTTCGATAAAACTTGTGAGAAACGTTCGGCAATTAGGTCCTGTTTCCGTTCTGATCCTGACAAGTAAGTGTATATCAACCGTGTGCACAATGCTAACGTTAGCAGTTAAGGTCCATGCAACTAGCATTAGCTGCTAAATTGATAAGCATTCTAAATCTCACAGGTGCCAATCAAGCGGCCCGCGGGCCAGATCAGGCCCGCTAAGGGATTGAATCCGGCCCGCGAGACAACACTCAGAGAAGCGCAAGAGAAAAACAAGCTGCAGGTTGAAATACTTCAACTTGATGTTGCCAAAGCCAGGTTCCTCTCTCAAAGACACTGTACTTGCATTTCTTTCTCTCTCTCTCTCACTGTCTCTCTCTGACTCTCTCTCTCTCTCTCTCTCTCTCTCTCTCTCTCTCTCTCTCTCTCTCTCTCACTGTCTCTCTCTCTCTCTCTCTCTCTCTCTCTCTCTCTCACTGTCTCTCTCTCTCTCTCTCTCTCTCTCTCACTGTCTCTCTCTGACTCTCTCCCTCTCTCTCTCTTTCTCCCACTCTGTCTCTCTCTCTCTCTCTCTCTCTCTCTCTCTCACTGTCTCTCTCTCTCTCTCTCTCTCTCTCTCTCTCACTGTCTCTCTCTGACTCTCTCCCTCTCTCTCTCTTTCTCCCACTCTGTCTCTCTCTCTCTCTCTCTCTCTCTCTTTCTCTCTTTCTCCCACTCTGTCTCCGTCTCTTTCACTCTCTGTGTCTCTCTTTTTCTCTTCCTTTGTTGCTCTTTGTCTCTTTCTCTCTGTGTGTCCTTTTTTCCTTTTCTCTCTTTTCTCTTACTTTCTTCATACCCTTTGCGCTTTCTTTTCTCTTTTCTGTCTTTCTGTTTCTCTTTGGATTTCTTTCTTCCTCTCCCTTTCTTTTCTCCCTCTCTCAGGACTTTTTATGTTTTGTTTCTCACTCTCTCTCTCTCTCTCTCTCTCTCTCTTTTCCACCCCTTTTCTCCCACTCTGTCTCCGTCTCTTTCACTCTCTGTGTCTCTTTCTCTTCCTTTTTTGCTCTTTGTCTCTTTCTCTCTCTGTCTTTTTAACTTCATTTGCTCTAACTTCCTTTTTTTCCTTTTTTCTCTTTTCTCTTTCTCTCTTCATACCCTTTGCGCTTTATTTTCTCTTTTCTCTCCTTCTGTCTTTCTCTTTCTCTTTGGCTTTCTTTCTTCCTCTCCCTCTCTTTTCCCCCTCTCTCACGACTTTTTATCTTTTGCTTCTCACGCTCTCTCCCTCTCTCTTTTTTTCTTTTTTTGTCCCGCCCTCTCTCCTTTTCCCTCCCTCTTTCTCTTATTTCTTTATCTCTCTTTTTCTTTCTCTTGAATCTACTAGTCCGGCCCCCGACTGAATGTTTGTTCTATGGTGTGGCCCCCGAGTTCAAATGAGTTTGACACCCCTGCTATATATGATGCTATTGGAGAAAAAGAAAACAGAACAACAGTCAAATATTGTTGCATGATTCACCATTAAGTATCAACACGTGTCGCTGTATTGTGTTGTGCAACTGAAAAGGAACGCTACAAAGCATAAGGAAGAATACAAACTAGAGAGTGATCATTTTTCTTATTATTATTTGGCTTTTCACGATGTTTTCAGTTTTAGATAACAGACAATTATGTCATGTTTTTGGCTAATTATTCAAATCAATATTGCTTGTTGTTGGGGTTTTTTTGCCATTAGGGGGCGCCCATTTATACACACTGTCCCTTTAATGCGGCAGTGGACTTTTGTCCTCCTTTCAAAGTGAAATTTTCGTCTTGACCAGCAGGCCGGATGGCGGCCCGTTTAGTCATTATAATGAGATGCCACTCTCTTTAATTTGCATATACTTCAAAGCAGCCATTTTAAATAATTTAGCTCTAAAAATACATAAAACATAAGCAACCTGAAATCACACTATCGATGACTGATATAAATAATAGATTTATGAAAAAATAGCTACGATATATATGATGTATCACTAAATACACCCATAAATAAGCATGTAACACCTAAATTGTCATGAATCAGAAAAGGGTCAGGACCCAAGCGCGTGACGTTACTCACACAAGCCTTTTATTTAATGGGAAATGGGGAGTCATGCGCATTTGGCAGCAGTATGGGGAGAAATGATAGGAAGCCAGAGGCCGACGAGATCGATACCAATTGCCCAAGTTGATATCGGACAGATGGGGTCGATACCAGACAGGACGGGACAGACAGGATCGATATCAAAACAGGATATTGAAATTAAACCGGACAAACTCGACGGGAACGAAACTGGAGACCGATATTAAACAACGGGACAGACAGGAATGATATCACAACAGGATATCGAAATTAAACAGGGCAAACTAGACAGGAACGAAACTGGAAACCGATATTAAACAGGACAAAAATAAACGGTAACAATACCGGACAGGGAATACCAACAGGAAACAGGACCGAGTCAAAACCCACGTCTTGCGGGGCAGAGGTTCGTTGACGGACTGACAAAGGAATAATGAGAGCACTGAGCTTAAATAGACAGAAAGCCTATCTATCAATGAGCCGCAGCTGGCGCCACACGGGCGGGGCCAATTGGGCGCCATGGCAACTGTGACAGTTTACGTTTTTTTTATTTATTTATGAATAATCATAATTACCTGGCATTCTACTTGGGCCGTGGTTTGTTGAAAAAATACAGACAGCCACCAGGGAGTGCCAAAGAGCAGTATGACCGCATACAGTTCCCCTTGTTCACGGAAGCAGATGTTTATTGAGTTTGTTGTTTTTGATTGGGGGAGCCTTGATACGAAACCTAGCTAAAAACAACCCCAGAGGCTTGAAGTACATCTCTGTAAACTTTCCCGAAAATCGATTCAGCCTTTTGGGAGCCTATAGCCCACTTACAATCGTACATCCCTGCACGAAAAACTGGATTTATTAATAGTATTTATTTTTTCATAAATCGTGTCAGGATACAGGTAGCCAAGACAGGAGAACGTAGCTTGGATCGGGGATCGATACAGGAAACAGATTCAGGATACGGGTAGCCGGGACAGGAGAACGGAGCTTGGATCAGGGATCGAGACAGGAAACAGAAAAAGGATACGGGTAGCTGGGACAGGACGACGGAGCTTGGATTGGGGATTGATACAGGAAACAGAATCAAGATACGGGTAGCCGGGACAGGAGAACGGAGCTTGGATCAGGGATCGAAACAGTGAACAGAATCAGGATACAGGTAGCTGGGACAGGAGAACAGAGCTTGGATCTGGGATAGAAACAAGGAAGAGAATCAGGATACGGGTAGCCGGGACAGGAGAACGGAGCTTGGATCGGGGATCGTTCCTGGAAACAGAATCAGGATACAGGTAGCCGGGACAGGAGAATGGAGCTTGGATAAGGGATCGAGACAGGAAACAGAAACAGGATACGGGTAGCTGGAACAAGACAACGGAGCTTGGATCGGAGATTGATACAGAAAACAGAATCAGGTTACGGAAAGCCGGGACAGGAGAACGAAGCCAAGTCAAGTCAAGTCAAATTTATTTATATAGCCCTTAATCACAAAAATGTCTCAAAGGACTGCACAGGATTACAGTTACAAAATTACACAATTACCTGATCTTAAACTAGCAAACCAGCATGCGGGCAAGGAAAAACTCAAAAACCTCAGTGTGAGGAGAAAAGAGAAACCTTGAGAAAGGACCTCACATGTGGTAATCCCCCTTCCAGGATTGAACAGGGTGAATTACAGTTAGCATTACTGTACACAGAATAGTAAACACTAGGTAAGATGTTGAAAATGTCCGGAAAGAGCATGACATCAACGACGACGCCAGCTGGTAAATGCAGGGGTTGACATGCTGCAGGTCAGACCCCGGTCCGTTGACCCATCCCAGATCATCCTTCTCCTTCGTATCAGCCAGGCAGGCCTCAGAAAAAGACAGGACAAAACAGAATACGAGGTGGGCATCAATCATATGCTTTGGAATAGAAGTGTGTCTTAAGCCTCAATTTAAAAACTTCCGTTGAGGTTGCAGATCTTATCTCCAGAGGCAGGGCATTCCACAACACCGGGGCCCGGATGGAGAACGCTCTCGAGCCCGCAGACTTCTTGGCTCTCGGAATCACAAGTAGACCGGCATTTTCCGAGCGCAGACTCCGTGCAGGAACATAGGGGGAAATCAAATCAGAGAGATAAGAGGGTGCAAGCCCATGCAAACATTTATATGTTAATAAGAGAACCTTAAAGTCACATCTTAAGTGGACTGGGAGCCAGTGCAAGTTGGCCAATACAGGTGTAATATGCTCAAACTTTTTAGTCTTAGTCAAAAGTCTAGCTGCCGCATTCTGAACCAGCTGCAAACTTTTAATGCTAGACATCGGGAGACCAGAAAGCAATACATTACAGTAATCAAGCCGAGAAGTAATAAACGCATGAATTAAAATCTCTGCATCTGATTGGGACAGCATTGAACGAATCTTCGCAATATTACGGAGGTGGTAGAAAGCTATTCTAGTAATATTTTTCACATGTAACTGAAACGACAGGTTAGGATCAAATATAACACCTAGATTTTTGACCGAGTCACTATGGGTGATATTACATTTGTCTAGGTTCAGGGTAATGTTTGAAAACAAATGACGACAGTGAGCTGGACCAATAATCAACATTTCAGTTTTTTCTGGGTTAAGGCGTAAAAAATTATTTGACATCCATCTTTGAATCTCAGTAAGGCAATCCTCCAGATTTCTAAAACTTAAATGTCCAGTTTTTTCCAGTGGCACATACAGTTGAGTGTCATCTGCATAGCAATGGAAACTAATATTATACTTGCGGATAATGTCACCAAGCGGGATCATATAAATACTAAAAAGAAGGGGGCCAAGTACAGAGCCTTGAGGAACACCACAAGGGACATTAGATTGTTTAGAGGTCATATTGCCATAGTTAACACATTGCATCCTGTCTGACAGGTAGGACCTAAACCACGAGAGTACAGTTCCTGAGATACCAATGCGTTCTAGACGAATCAATAATATGTTGTGGTCGACCGTATCAAAAGCAGCGCTGAGATCCAGCAGCAGTAACATTGATGAGGCACCAGAATCTATTGTTAAAAGGAGATCATTGGTTACTTTTGCAAGGGCTGTCTCAGTAGAATGATTTGCTCTAAATGCTGACTGGACAGTTTCAAAAAGGTTATTTTCTGACATGAAGTCATTTAGCTGCTGTGCAACGACCTTTTCAAGTAATTTCGCAAGAAATGGCAGATTTGACACTGGCCTATAATTACCTAGGCTTTCTGGGTCAAGGTTAGGTCGCTTAAGCGTGGGTTTAATGACGGCAGACTTGAAGGCTACAGGAACAATACCCGAGGATAGCGAGATATTAATAATATTTAAAACTGATGGTCCTAAGATCTCAAACAGATCCTTCACCAGTGAAGCTGGAAACGGATCAAGCAGGCACGTAGTTTGTTTGGCCCTACTGACCATCTGTGTTAGATTATCAAGGGACAATTCATTGAAACTGGAGAATGTTTCTAAACAACCGCTGACACAGTCCATACCTAGCACCTCCACATCTTTGATATAGGAGGAGGAAACAGAGCGTTCTTTTAAAATTTCATTCCTGATTAGTTGAATCTTTTTATTAAAAAATTCCATAATGTCATTAGCAGAATGAGTGCAACCATTTGGGTTAAGTTGTTGTCTGGTAAGTTTCGCCACTGTGTCAAATAAAAATTTTGGATTATTCTTATGTTCAACAATAATCTTAGAGAAATACGAAGCTTTAGCTGAGGCAAGAGCTACTTTATATTTCAGCAAACTGTCACACCAGGCCAGTCGAAAAACCTCCAGCTTAGTAGTGCGCCATTTTCGTTCAATTTTTCTGCAACTTTGTTTGAGTAACCTAGTTTCTTCAGTAAACCAAGGTGTATTCTTCTTGGGTCGGAATTTATACTTTAGGGGCGCCACAGAATCAAGAACATTTACCAAAGCAGTATTGAAGTTGTTTGTAAGTGAGTCAACAGACCCAGTGTACGAAGGGAAGGCTGCAGTTACCGTAGGTAATAATTCTTTTAAGGCTAACACCGTTTTAGGGCGGATATTGCGACTGCTAAAGCCTATATTTTCCTTATCACAGTAAACATTAAACAGCACCTCACATTTAACAAAATAGTGATCAGAGATGGCATTAGGATACGGTAACACTGTAACATTTGAGGCTACTACGCCACGGGTCAGGACAAGATCTAGAGTGTTCCCATCTTTATGAGTTGGCACATCAACTATTTGATTGAAACCAAATGTATCCATCAGTGACTTAAATGCAATTGCAAGTGAATTTGTTGGGGAGTTTATGTGAACATTAAAATCACCAATAATTACAACATTATCCGCATACGTAACTAAGTCTGTTAACAAATCAGAGAATTCTTCCAAAAAATTTGAGTATGGTCCAGGTGGGCGATACACAACAACTACATAAATTGGTGTTGACATTAAGGACCTCATAACAAGTGCTTCAAACGTTTTAAAACTAGTAGGGGTATTAGAAGTAAATTTCAACCTATTTTCCGATATAAGAGCAACACCTCCACCTTTTTTGCATGGTCGTGCCAAGTGCGCACTCACAAAGTTAGGGGGAGAAGCCTCATTTAACACTACAAACTCATTTGGCTTCAACCAGGTCTCACAAAGGCCAATAAGGTTAAGATTGTGTTCATTAATAAGGTCATTAACAAGTAAAGCTTTGGAGGCTAGTGATCTAATATTAAGAAGGCCAAGCTTCAGCACTGTGGACTGAGCTGAAACCCTTCGCAAGTTTTGCACCTTAGTGGTAACCACCACAGGATTCGACTGCCGGTCCCGGGTCTTGTGCCTTGCATGACGGCAGATGCGGCCCGAATTCCATACCACAGGAATATTGTTGACCGGTGGAGTAGCAGGATGACTATTGGTAGAAAATAATGTTATTTCTTCTCCCTCCTCACCTAACAAGGGAGAAACAGAGGTAAGAGGCACAGAAGAAGATGCTATAGAATAGTATAAATCAGGGTGTATGGTGCAGTCAGTAGAACACTCTAAACTACAAAAACTATGTGAATTGCATGAATCTAGCATAGCGCTAGTTAGCTCTAGCGTTACAGACTCCACACCCATGGTAACAGGTTCACTAATCACCTGTGACCTGGCCTGCACTAGTGTATCCTGTCATGGAAGGCTTAAACAGTAATCTATATTTTTAGAAAGAGTGAGAGCACCTTCCCAGTTAGGGTGAAGGCCGTCTCTCCTCAGCAGGTCAGGTCGGCCCCAGAAAGCAGGCCAGTTATCCACAAACCTAAATCCCTTCTGATTGCAAAAACTTGCCAGCCATCGGTTTAGCGAGACTAGTCTGCTAAACCTCTCATCATTGCCTCTCGCAGGCAAGGGGCCAGAGACAATTACTCGATGCCGACTCATCTTTCTGGCGAGATTACAGGTCCTAGCAATATTTTTCTTTGTAATCTCAGATTGTCTCATTCTAGTATCATTGGAGCCGACGTGAATGACTATATCGGTGTAGCTAGCCCTGTCCTGGTGTCTAGGTTTGCTCGTCAGCTCCCTCAAATTAGCCTCAATGTCGGGTGCTCTGGCCCCAGAAATACACATAACCGTGGCTGGGGTGCTAAGCTTTATGTTACGGGTGATGGAGTCACCTATAACTAGGGTGCGGGAGCCAGTAGACCGGGGTGGAGTGGGACTAGCTAGGGGGCTGAACTTGTTATGCGTCTGAATTGGCTCACCGCGATTAGCATGCCGTTTAGGGCTAATGCTAACCGGACTAGCAGGTTCGCTACAACCCACGCTAGCAGTGGTGTCCGAGGCACCTAACATTTTCCGTTTAAACTGCTCTAGCTCACGGACACGTCCCTCTAGAAGGGCAACCTGCCTACGGACACGGGAGCAACCTTTACAGCAACCCATACTTACTTGTAAGCGTCGGATGCCAAGCTTGGGTCGGGGATCGATACAGGAAACAGAATCATGTTACGGGTAGCTGGAACAGGAGAACGTAGCTTGGATCGGGGATCGAGACAGGGAACAGAAACAGGATACGGGTAGCCGGGACAGGAGAACGGAGCTTGGATCAGGGATCGATACCAGAAACATAATCAGGATACAGGTAGCCGAGACAGGAGAATGGAGCTTGGATTGGGGATCGATACAGGAAACAGAATCAGGTTACGGGTAGCCGGGAAAGGAGAATGGAGCCTGGATCAGGAATCAATACCAGAAACAGAATCAGGATACGGGTAGCCGGGACAGGACAACGGAGCTTGGATCGGGGATTGAAACAGGAAAAAGAATAAGGTTGCGGGTAGCCGGGACAGGACAACGGAGCTTGGATTGGGGATCGATACAGGAAACAGAATCAGGTTACGGGTAGCCGGGACAGGAGAATGGAGCTTGGATCAGGGATCGAGACAGGAAACAGAATCAGGATACGGGTAGCCGGGACAGGAGAACGGAGCTTGGATCAGGGATCGATACCGGAAACAGAATCAGGATACGGGTAGCCGGGACAGGAGAACGGAGCATGGATCAGGGATCGATACCGGAAACAGAATCAGGATATGGTAGCCGGGACAGGAGAACAGAGCTTGGATCACGGATCGATACTGGAAACAGAATCAGGATACGGGTAGCCGGGACAGGACAACGGAGCTTGGATCGGGGATTGAAACAGGAAAAAGAATAAGGATGCGGGTAGCCGGGACAGGACAACGGAGCTTGGATTGGGGATCGATACAGGAAACAGAATCAGGTTACGGGTAGCCGGGACAGGAGAACGGAGCTTGGATCAGGGATCGATACAGGAAGTAGAATCAGGTTACGGGTAGCTGGGACAGGAGAACGGAGCTTGGATCAGGGATCGGTATCAGAAACAGAATCAGGATACGGGTAGCCGGGACAGGAGAATGGAGCCTGGATCGGGAATCAATACCAGAAACAGAATCAGGATACGGGTAGCCGGGACAGGACAAGGGAGCTTGGATCGGGGATTGAAACAGGAAAAAGAATAAGGTTGCGGGTAGCCGGGACAGGACAACGGAGCTTGGATTGGGGATCGATACAGGAAACAGAATCAGGTTACGGGTAGCCGGGACAGGAGAATGGAGCTTGGATCAGGGATCGAGACAGGAAACAGAATCAGGATACGGGTAGCCGGGACAGGAGAACGGAGCTTGGATCAGGGATCGATACCGGAAACAGAATCAGGATACGGGTAGCCGGGACAGGAGAACGGAGCATGGATCAGGGATCGATACCGGAAACAGAATCAGGATATGGTAGCCGGGACAGGAGAACAGAGCTTGGATCACGGATCGATACTGGAAACAGAATCAGGCTACGGGTAGCCGGGACAGGACAACGGAGCTTGGATCGGGGATTGAAACAGGAAAAAGAATAAGGATGCGGGTAGCCGGGACAGGACAACGGAGCTTGGATTGGGGATCGATACAGGAAACAGAATCAGGTTACGGGTAGCCGGGACAGGAGAACGGAGCTTGGATCAGGGATCGATACCGGAAACAGAATCAGGATGCAGATAGCCGGGACAGGAGAACGGAGCTTGGATCATGACAATCTTTACAAGTATTCCATGATTCATTGAGGTGTTCAAATGGCATATTTTTGTATACATTTATTTCAACAAATGGCAGTATCGCTCCTCCAAATACAACGCCCAAAAGTCGTATTCTAAGATCAAACACTTGATGTCTCGTGAATTTGTAAACTTTATTTTGTTGATCCAATTTCACAATAAAGTATGGTTTCTTCAAACATTGCATTAATCTTGCCTTTCATATTTCTTTTATACGAGTTTCGAATTCCGCTGCGCCTGATTGGTCGAACCCGTAAGGAGGAATTAAAAATGTGGGCCAACAGGTGGGCGTGTCACTGATCCGGGATCTTTAATCCGATTGGGGGAGAGTAGAGACTGCAAAGGATTATGGGATTAGTGAAGAAGATACAATGGCAATAAAAAAAAAAAAGGTGTCAATTACAAATAGTATCTTGTGATCTTTTCAATAAATCGAACTTACACAACTTCTATTTTTAAGGATATGTCTATCTATCTTCGGTGTCCATCCTTCAGGTGTCAAAGAGGCGGCCCGCGGGCCAGATTAGGCCCGCTAAGGGATTGAATCCGGCCCGCGAGACAACATTCAGAGAAGCGCAAGAGAAAAACGAGATGCAGGTTGGACTATGTCCACTTGATGTTGCCAAAGCCAGGTGCCTCTCACAAACGCTGTACTTTTATTTCTCTCTCTCTCTCTCTCTCTCTCTCTCTCTCTCTCTCTCTCTCTCTCTCTCTGCGTCTCTCTCTCCCTGGGTCTCTCTCTCTGCGTCTCTCTCTCTCTCTCTCTGGGTCTCTCTGCGTCCTTTTGCCTTGTTTTGCTCTTTTCTCCTTTTCTCTCTCTTTTCTCTCTCTTTCTCTTTTGCTTTTCCCTTCTCTCTTTCTCCCCTGCTCTCTTTTTCTCTTCTTTTCTCTCACTATTTCTCTTTTTAAGACTTTTGTTTCTCATGTTCTCTCTCTCTCTCTCTCTCACTCTCTCTCTCTCTCTCTCTCTCTGTCTCTTTTCCCTCTCTGTCTTTCTCCCTTTCTTTGCCCCACCCTCTATCTTTTTCTCTCCCTCTTTCTCTCACTTCTTTCTCTCTCTTTTTCTTTCTCTCTAATCTACTAGTCCGGCCCCCAAGAGAATGTTTGTTCTATCGTGTGGCCCCCGAATAAAAATAAGTTTGACACCCCTGATCTACGCTATCTTTCTGTCTGTTGATCTATCTATCATTCGTTAATATTGAATTAAAGTGGTTTGTTTTGCTTCCGTCGTACATTGCTCAAAATGAAACCAGATTTTATGCTTGTTTTAATTATAATCTTTCTGAGATATTTTCGTCAAAACCCAAACAGACGGAGGACCCAGACGCGTAACGTTTTCACGCAAGCTTTATTTTACGGGAATGGGGCAGTCATGCACGTGAACACAAACGACAGTGATTCGGTGATCGCTGGGCGGAAGAAGTGAGACATAGAAGTCAGGCGCGGGAAAACAGGAAGCCAGAGGCAGATGAGATCAAAACTGGACAGGACAGACGGGATCGATTCCAGATACAGGATACACAAGCAAACACTGGACAGGACGGAACAGACAAGATCGATACCTGATACTGAATACACGAGGAAGATACCGGACAGGACGGGACAGACGGGATTGATACTGAATACTGGAGCGAGATACCAGTCAGGACGAGACAGACAGGATCGATACTGGATACTGGAGACTGGAGCAAGATACTGGACAGGACGAGACAGGCGGGATCCATATCGGATACCGGAGACTGTAGCAATATACCGGACAGGACGAGACAGGCGGGATCAATACTGGATACTGGAGCAAGATACCGAACAGGACGAGACAGATTGGATCAATACCAGATAATGCAGACTGGAGCAAGATACCAGTCAGGACGAGACAGGCGGAATCAATACCAAATACTGGGGACCGGAACAAGATACCGGACAGGACGAGACAGGCGGGATCGATTTTGGAGACTGGAGCAAGATACCGGACAGGATGAGACTTTTTTTTTTCGATTCCAAATGCCCGAGTTGATATCGGACAGATGGGGTCGATACTGGACAGGACGAGACAGACTAGATAATGAAACAGGATATCGAAAATGAACAGGACAAACAAGACGGGAATGAAAACTGGGGAGAATAATAAACCGGACAAAAATAGAGGGGAACGAAACTGGAAACCGATATTAAACAGGACAAAAATAAACGGGACAGGAAATACCAACAGGAACAGGACCGAGTCAGAACCCACGTCTTGCAGGGCAGAGGTTCGTTGACGGACTGACAAAGAAAAAATGAGAGCACTGAGCTTAAAAAAGACGGAAACCCAATCTGTTAATAAGCCGCAGTTGGCACCACACGGGCGGGGCCGATTGAGCGCCATGGCAACCGTGACAGTTTTGAAATAATTTATAAAAATAATCGGAACGGGAAAAAAAGCCTCAAAAGATAAAAACATTCACCATGCAGGTATGTTTCAAAATAAATAATTAAATAAAGAAATACATTAAAATAGGAATACTAGTTTTTTGACAATTTTGTCATAATAAGCAGAAAAAAAAATGTAAAAAAAAACTAAAATTGAAAAAACTGTTATCATGCAAGTATTTTTAAAGGGACAGTGTGTAATATTTAACGCTTCCTAGTGAGAGAAAAACACTTTTTTTATCTTTTTTAAATATTCATCGGTGGAGAAATGTGTAATTTCTTTTGCATCCCTACCAAAGACATGATTATTTGCCATCTTGCTGCTACGCAGTGATCATTTGGCATTGGTTGTCCTCTGCATTTCACCACAGTGCCATCCAGTGGTCACAAATCACACACTGGGGCTTTAAGAAAGAAATGAAGTAACTCTATGCAAATACAAAACAAACTAAGTGAGAACATATTTGCACTTTTCTGGGCGGGGCCTCGTCTCCTATTGGACCACACCCATTCTCTTGTGTTTTTCGACACACACTGCAGCAAGACGGCTCCAAACTGGTGAGTTTTGTATTTTATACCAATATTACACGAATATTTACTATTATTACTCACAATTAAGTGATTATTGTTCAAAATGGCGCTCCAGGGAAAAAAATTAACGTGAAAATTAAGATACGAAAATAGTGTAATAACCGGAAATGAAACTTCCACAATAAGAGTGAACTAATCATCGATAAATATAAATAAATATACATTTTTTTCTTTTTACACAGTTTGAAATTGAAGAAGTGTCTTTAATATTGGCATGGTAAAACATTGTACGTAATGAGATTAGACACGGCACTCCGGGGTAAAACATTTAATATAATGACTTTGAAATAATAATAATAATAATAATAATGCAGCGAAGAAGAATAGCGCATAGAAACGGTAGTTACAATTCCTACATTTCCTAAAAAGTCCTCGTGAAATAGTCCTAAAAATCATCTCGACACATCCGAGTTTTAGTTAAAAAAAATGGTAAAAAAATTTAACTGTCGGAATTATTTTGAAGGAATCGAAACACGGCTTGTAGTCTTTCGGTTCCTTTTCATTCATTTCGTGAACTCAAACTCGGGTTTTTCTTTTTTTTTCATTTTGACCAAAAAGATGAAATCCTAAAACTCATTTAAGTCATTTTTTGAAAAAATAATTCGAATTATAAACATTATATTGACACTGCTAAAAAACCTAGCGAAATGTGTGTCCAACCAGATGAGACACTCCAAAATAAACGTCAGAAAAAAAGCTAAAAGAGAATATTAGGATAAATAGGCAAATATTTACAAGGTCGTTCAGCAGAAAACAGTGCAATGATATTAGTATGAACATATTTCCAAAATAAAAGTCGAAAAATAAATCATTAATGTCGTCACCACCAGCACAAAGGATGGACCCAATCGCGTAACGTTTTCTGACAGTTTTATTGAAAGAAAGAGGAAGGGCAGCGCCCGCTATCCGATTGTGATCCGAACACGGAAATGGATCTTTCGTAGCGAGGGATGGAAAAACTGGTCGGTCGCCGGGACTGGGAGAGCAAGGCGTGGTCGGGGTCGGAAGCGAGTCGTAAGCCGGAACGGGAGAGTAGACGTTGATAGGGGAAAAAACTCTATTACAAATGTATCGTTTACCAAATTGTTCGAATTAGTTATTCGACTCCATTAACCACAAACATCTAGTTGGATCCGGCCATCTCTGTCTGTCCCTCACCCCCTCATACACCCCCCTCCGGAGGAAAACAAAGCCTATGCAACAAGGACAGTACAAACATCTTCTTTGTTCCTTTATTTCTTAGTTTTCTTTATCCTCACTGTAAAATGTGGACCTAGAGTGCCACGTCCAATGTATTCAACCCATGTTGTAACAATGATAATAAAGGTATATTCTATTCTATTTTATTCTCCCCTAACAAATGCATGCTCGTTTTCTTAATTTAGGGGAACAAATTGACAAGAGACAGGCTTTTCCACATGGGGGCAGAATTATTTTCTTAAATTATCTATTAAATGAATTCCTCCGAATTTTGCCGAATTATTGTCGAATTGGTCTAATTAGTTTTCGTCCAGCCTTGCTCCCGTCTGTCTGTCTTCTTTTTGACACATCGGGGCATCGGCCACTCCCCCTGGGCGTGCTGACTGGTGCGACACGAAAGATCAGTGCTCTCACTCACTCTTTGTCAGTCCGTCAACGAACCTCTGTCAGACGTCGGTTTTGACTCCGTCCGGTTTCCTGCCTGCGTTTCCTGTACGGTATCGTTCCCGTCTAATTTTGTCCTGTTTATTATTGATCTCCAGTTTCGTTTCCGTCTATCTCGTCCTGCATCTTATCGGACTCCAGTCTCCAGTGCCTGATATCAATTATGTCTGTCCCGTCCTGTCGGGGATCGAACCCAACTGTCCGATTTTTGCTCGTGCAATTGGTATCGAACTCATCGGCCTCTGGCTTCCTGTTGTTCCACGCCGGACTGCTGCCAGACGTCTTCCACCCAACAATAGCCGAATCACTGGCATTTGGGTTAACGTGCATGACTGCCCCATTTCCCGTAAAATAAACCTTGTGTGAGAAACGTCACGCATCTGGGTCCTCCTCCTGTTCTGGTTCTTGACAGCAAAAACAAACAAAGAATATTTGTTATTAATTCTGATAAAACCTTAATAGCTCTCTGAAACTTTTCACAGCACATAAATTAGAATCTAAACACAACTAACATGACCAATCTTTTACCTAAACCAAAAACTAACCGATGGGGTCATCGTAAATACATGTATTATTAATCTAAAACAATATTAGAATTAGAATTGGAATTAGAATTGTCTTAATTATGTAGGGTTCCAACAGTTGGCTACAATGTTTTCCTTGTGAACCACTTAACCGTTCACCTGAGAAGAGAAGCTGCTGCATTGTCATGTTTATTTTTCCCTGGTGTCGCTTGTCTCTCTTATTTTGTATTTTGTTCAGAGATGGAAGGTAATAGACCTAACACTAACAGTGCATTAAATAAAATTAGATTTACCAGCAACTCGGAGAATGGTACTTGAAAAATTAAATAGCTCCCTTTTATTTCACAATAAATGAATCAAAATATGAATGCAATCGACATGACTTAAAAATAACTCAAAACTAAATAGTGCATTGAAATTCCAACGGAGCTCACGAATTGAAAAGTGTGGGCACTCCTGTATTAGAGGCACATTGACAAACTAATGTTATGCTAACAGCTAATCACTCAGTCTTCCACTTTAGCATGCTTTTTATGCTCTCTCTCAATCCCAAACGCACAGCTTGATTGACTAACTCATGTTATGATAAGAGCTAATATTTCAATCTTCATCTGCACGTGCTCTGCATTTGCTCTCTCTTTCTTTTCTCTCTCTCTCTCTTGCTTTCCCCTTCTTTCTTTCTCCCCTTCTCTTTTCTCTCCTCCCTTAATCTCACACACGCTTATCTACCTGTGACTTTTAAAAATCTCAATATTATCTACAGTCTTGACTTACAGGCATGTCGGGCGGGACTCGGAAGTTAGCAGAGCTCTAATGATATTCATTCCGGTTTTGTGGCTCCGCCCCCCATTTATTATCCAATCAGAAGGCGCAGGGTAAATAGTGTCCGACGAGAGGGAGGAGCAAGAGGGAGGGAGAGTGAGGCTCAGCTGCATCTGAGCCTTAATAATCCAATAGATAAAAACGGTCATACCGATATCCGTCGAATTGCAAAGTGTGGGCACTCCTGTTTTAGAGGCGCATTGACAAACTAATGTTATGCTAACAGCTAATCACTCAGTCTTCCACTTTAGCATGCTTTTTATACTCTCAAACACACAGCTTGATTGACGAACTCATGTTATGATAAGAGCTAATATATCAGTCTCCATCTGCGCGTGCTTCCCTAAAACAAGTTTACTTTGTGTCTTTTTACCTTCTTTTGCTTCTCTGTTCCTTTTCTCCCTCTTTTCTCTTTCTCTCTCTCTCTTGCTTTCCCCTTCTTTCTTTCTCCCCTTCTCTTTTCTCTCCTCTCTTAATCTCACACACGCTTATCTACCTATGACTTTTTAAAATCTCAATATTATCTACAGTCTTGACTCACAGGCATGTCGGGCAGGACTCAGAAGTTAGCAGAGCTCTAATGATATTCATCCCGGTTCTGTGGCTCCGCCCCCAATTTATTATCCAATCAGAAGGCGCAGGGTGAATAGCGTCCGACGAGAGGGAGGAGCAGGAGGGAGGGAGAGTAAGGCTCAGCTGCATCTGAGCCTTAATAATACAATAGATAAAAACGGTGATACCGATATCTGTCGAATTCCCAATTCGTCCACCTGATAATGTGTGTCATTGTATGCAGGTTGCCGTGGCGATGGCATCTTTCACAACTCCGGCCCCTCTGGACGCGACCCAAACGCCGGAGACCTCTACTAAATATGTAGCCGGTCAGTCAAAGTTTTTATTACTGGTTGGATGTAAACAACTTAATATTTAGAAATATCAGATTTTTTTGAAAACAGAATATATGCGTTTTAACATTTTTAAGGTAGAAAGTATTCTCTAACATACTGGATCTTAACTGGTCCCCCTTGAGGATGTCAAGAACCGGAACAAGATCCAATAGCGTAACGTTTTCCACAAAATTTTAGGTACGGAAAAACAGGTCGATTGCCGGGACAGGAGAGCAAAAACGTGGTCGGGGACAGAAACAGGTCGTAAGCCAGAACAGGAGAGCAGACGTGGTCGGGATAAAAAAAAAACGGGTCGTTAGTCGGGACGGGAGAGCAGACGTGGTCGGGATCAAAACGGGTCGTAGCCGAGGACAAACGGGAGCAAAAACGGGAGAGGCGGGAGTCAGGGGTCGAAACCGGCTGCCTTGAAAAACAGAGGTTTGCAGACAGACTGACAACAGGGGATTGACAGGACTGAGTTCAAATAGTGACAGGTAGCCAATCAGAACCCGCGCCCTGCTTGCTAGCTTCGAACCAAATCAAGAAAAAAATTCCACTTCTCAAATGTATCTGATGAAAGGATTGTGCAGGTGGAATTGGAGATAGTAGAATATATTGCCGGGACAGGAGAGCAAAAATGTGGTCGGGGACACAAACGGGTCGTAAGCCGGGACGAGAGAGCAGACGTGGTCGGGATCATAAAAACGGTTTGTAAGTCGGGACGGGAGAGCAGACGTGGTCGGGATCAAAACGGGTCGTAGCCGGAGACAAACGGGAGCAAAAAACGGGACAGGCGGGAGTCAGGGTAAAAAAAAGGCTTGCCTTGTATAAACAGAGGTTTGCAGACGGACAACAGGAGAGGGACAGGACAACCTTGAGTTGCAGTGTTTAAACTTGTGTGGCTTTGGTTTTCCATCAAGATGTTTTGCGTCATTCGGAATAAACGTATTACTATAGGACTTTTGTAGTATTTTTGTAGAATTACAATAGTATTTTTTGCAGTATTTCAATAGTTGTAATTTCATATTATATTTTTACTGCAGTATTTTTGGAGTATTTCCAAAGCTGTAAATTTGTATTGTAGTATTCCTGAAGTATTTTTGTAGTATAACTATAGTCTTATTATTTTTTGTAGTTTTACTGTAAGTGTTTTGCATTATTACTGTAGTGTTTTTTAGTATTACTCTAGTAATTTTGTAGTATTACTCTAGTATTTGTGTTGTAGTATTACTATAGTACTTTTTTAGTATTTTTGGAGATTTTATTTTATTTTTAGGTATCACTACATTATTTTTTGTAGTATTCCTTCAGTTTTTTGTAGTATTTCCATAGTTGTAACTTTCTATTATAGTTTTACTGTAGCATTTTTGTAGTACTTCCATAGCTGTAATTTTGTTTTGTAGTATTACTGAAGTATTTTTGTATTGTTGTATTTTGTAATATTACTGTTGTTTTCTGTAGTTTTACTGTGTTATTTTTGTAGTATTAAAAAGTGTTTTTGTAGTAGTCTGTGGTTTGCAATAGTCTGTGGTCTGTGCAGCCCTCCGAGACTTCTTGTGCTAAAGGAGTATACAAATAAACAGGACTTGACTTGAGGTTTTTGAGTTTTTCCTTGCCCTCATGTAGGTTTTAGATCAGGGGATGGTGTCATAATAGTCTGTAATTTGCAATAGTCTTTGGTCTGTGAAGCCCTTTGAGACTCCTTGTGATTAAGGGCCAAACAAATTAACAGGACTTGACTTGAGGTTTTTGAGTTTTTCCTTGCCCCTCATGTAGGTTTTAGATCAGGGGATGCTGTCATAATAGTTTGCAATAGTCAATGGTCCGTGCAGCCCTTTGAGACTCCTTGTGATTAAGGGTATCACAAATAAACATGACTTGTCTTGATGTTTTTGAGATTTCCCTTGCCCTCATGTAGGTTTTAGATCAGGGGATGGCATCATAATAGTCTGTGGTCTGTGCAGCCCTCCGAGACTTCTTGTGCTAAAGGAGTATACAAATAAACAGGACTTGACTTGAGGTTTTTGAGTTTTTCCTTACCCTCATGTAGGTTTTAGATCAAGGGATGGTGTCATAATAGTCTGTAATTTGCAATAGTCTTTGGTCTGTGAAGCCCTTTGAGACTCTTTGTAATTAAGGGTGTCACAAATAAACAGGACTTGACTTGAAGTTTTTGAGTTTTCCCTTGCCCTCATGTAGGTTTTAGATCAGGGGATGGCGTCATAATAGTCTGTGGTCTGTGTAGCCCTTTCAGACTCCTTGTGATTAAGGGCCAAACTAATAAACATGACATCGGCACTAGGCCAACTGAAATGGAGGCGGTCGGTGTCTTATCAGTCCCGCGTTCGATTCTATGAAGGAGAAACTCCCCTGTGCTATGTCTGTTGCCATTGAGATAAAAAAAAAGCCCCTTTTTTTCCCTTATGAGTGGTGAAGATGCACTTTTGGGCATTCTGTGTTGTCGACTTTAAATTTGTTGAGCATAAAGAGCTTAAAATTGTTGTGTATTTCATCTCTTTCTTGTAAATGTATAAATGTTTTTATTATATTTTCCATGTGTTCATATCAAAATGTAAAGTTGATTCTTTTTTTCTTCTTTTACTTCTCTTTTTTTCCTTTTGTCATTGTATTTTTTCCGTTTCCAATTTTGTCTGTTTTTCACTTATTGCCCCCCACTTTTTATGTCATTCTGTACACAATGTTACACAATTATAGGCAGGGTTGGGTAGGGTTACTTAAACTGGATTACTTTCAATTACTTTGGATTACTCCAATACCAAATACGCTAATAAAAGACAAAAGCAACTAAATATGAATAAAATGGAAATGTAAAAACGGGTCAGTAGACGGGACAGGAGAGCAAAAACGTGGTCGGGGTCGGAAACCAGTCAAAAGCCAGGAGGGAAGAGTAGACGTGGTCAGGATCAAAGAAACAGGTCGAAGCTGGGAAACAGACGGAAGAAGCCTTCAGAATTTTGTTAAGAGATATCCTTCACAGGGTTGGGTAGGGGTTACTTCAACTTGATTACTTTCAATTACTTCTGGATTACTCCAATACCAAATATGCTAATAAAAGACAAAAGCAACTAAATATGAATAAAATGACTCAATTTTGTGCAGGCTTGGGGAGTAACGGAATACACGGAACGGCAAAAATGATGTTGGCAAGCTGTTTGGATTTATTTTCATTCTGTTTCTGTCGCATTTGATGTTCGTTTTGCCGGAGATCAAAGCCAGGAGAGAAAGCTTACCACGTGTTGTGAGTCATCATTGGATTCATATTTAGTTTCTTTTGTCTTTTATTAGCATATTTGGTATTGGAGTCATCCAAAAGTCATTGAAAGTAATCCAGTTAAAGTAACCCTACCCAACCCTGATTATAGGTAATGTAGGGATTAAAGCAACATAAACAACCTGAAGAGTTGTTTCTTTTTAGAAATGATTAGAAAACAGAAAACGTATAAATCAATGATAATCTGTGGCTCCACCCAAGATCTCATCCTGTGGCGTCAAAATGATAACACGAGTTGACGCCCAAAAACCTTAGAACCACACGGGGGACCTAGCGAATGACCTACAGCGAGATGGGACCACAGAAACAAAGGCTACTATCAGTGACACAATGTGCTGCCAGGGACTCAAATCCTGCACTGCCAGATGTGTCCAGGACCGTCTGCGTTTCGCTATAGAGCATTGGATGATCCAGAAGAGTACTGTAGGAATGTGTTATGGTCAGATAAAACCAAAATAAAACTTTTTGATAAAAACATTTGTTTGGAGGAGAAAAAATACTGAATTGCAGGCAAAGAATACCATACTGTGAAGCATGGGGGTGGAAACATCACGCGTTGGTGTTGTTTTTCTACAAATGGACATCGACGACTGATCTGTGTAAAAGAAAGAATCAATAGGGCAATGTATTGAGAGATTTTGAAGGAAAATCTCGTTCCATCAGAAAAGGCATTGAAGATGAGGCGTAGCCGAGTCTTCCAGCAGGACAATGATCCCAAACACACAGGCAGGGCAACAAAGAAGTTGCTTCTTAGGAAGCATTTTAAGGCATAAGCCAGTCTTCAGATAGCAAGCAGGTAGAAAATCTTTGGACAGGGTAGACCCAATCGCAAAACGAACGAGTGATGGCGGTGTCAGGGACGGAAAAAACAGGTAGGGAGAGCAAAAGCGTGGTCGGGGTCCGAAACGAGTCGTAAGCCAGGACAGGAGAGTAGACGTAGTCGGGATAAAAAATTGGTCGTAAGCCGGGACGGGAGAGCAGACGTGTTCGGGATCAAAACAGGTCGTAGCTGGAGACAGACTGGAGCAAAAACGGGACAGGCGCGAGTCAGGGTCGAAAAACGCTTGTTTTGTATAAACAGAGGTTCGCAGACGGACTGACAACTGACGGACTGACAACAGGGGAGTGACAGGACAGGGTTTAAATAGGGAGAGGGAGCCAATCAGACACCAAATGAGCGTGCACAGGTGATTAAAATTGGTAATCATGACATGAACGTCCAATTTGCCTTACGACAGCCTGAAAACATTACTGCTCTAGGGGAGATCTGCATGGAGGAATGAGCCAAAATACCAGAAAAGCTTCAAAAAACGTTTGACCTCCGTTATTGCCAACCAAGAGTATATAACAAAGTATTGAAATGATTTGTATGGTATTGATCATGATTTCCAAAGAAATTCTTGAAAAATCGGACAATGTAATTTTTTTCCACATTCTGCCTCTCATGGTTGACGGTTTACCCATGTTGACAATTACAGGCCTCTCTAATCTTTTCCAGTCGGAGAACTTGCCCAAAATAACAGTAAAGGAGGGTGGTTAAATGTGGATTTCGGTTGTGGCCTTACATATATCGTGTCGTAATTTCTGAAATATAAACTGCATGTCAGGGTTGCCATGGCGCCCAATTAGCCCCGCCTGTGCGGCGTAAGCCGCAGCTTGTGGACGAATATGGTTCCCCACTAAATAAATCCTGTCCTGTCAATCCCCGATTGTCGGTCCATCTGCGAATCTCTGTTTTTACACGGCAAGCCCTTTTTCGCCTGTCCTGTTTTTTGGCTCCTGTTTGTCTACCGCTACAATCTGTTTTTATCTCGACCACGTCTGCTCTCCCATCCTGAATAATGATCCATTTCTGATCCCGACCACGTTTTTGCTTTTTTTCGTTCCCGACACCGCCATCGCTTGCCACGGATGATCCAATTCCGCGTTCAGAGCGACCTGCTTCCCGCGTCCAGCGATCCTCGGATCGTGGGCGCAACCCTTTCTCTTTCTTCTTGTAAAACTTGTGAGACACGTTACGCGAGTGGGTCCTGTCTCCGTTCTGGTCCTGACACTGCACCCAATACATTTTCAAATAAAAAAATGAATAATAAGTTTTCAAAACACGGGGGGAAAGGCAACGGGACTCAGTCACACTAACAAAAAACACAATAGCAACGCAGCTAACACGGCGCTAACAATTGAAAGAAAAAATGCTGCATTAGCCTCGTCTCTGCATAAGCCGCAGGTTGAAATAATGTGAGAAAAGGTGCGGCTTATAATCCATCCTTCAACGTGTGTGTGACGTGTTTTTATTATGTATTTTCCAAGACCCCCAAGCGGACGACAGTACTTTTGGAGCCTTGATTGGAGGTGAGAACTACAGTACGCACATCTCAACTTTTAATTCATAGTACATCAAAACAAACATCACTGCATCCAAAGTGTTGCAATAAGTACATTTTAAAAATAAAAATGCAAGATAATGCAGGGGACGTTGGGATACTCACTGAACAGAACATGAAAGTAAGACAAAAGAGAATACGTTGGGGAACTAGATCTAAGAGGACAAAAACATGAAAGTAGAAAATGCAAGATACATTGGAACACTTTACTTTAATTGAATAAAAAAGAATGCAAGACAATGCAGGATATGTTAGGACACTAACTGAACAGAACATGAAAATGAGACAACATAGAATACGTTGGGGAACTAGACCCAAGAGAACAAAAACATGAAAGTAGACAGTGCAGGATACGTTGGAACACTTAACTTTAATTGAACAAAAATAAGAATGCAAGATAATGCAGGAGACATTGGGATACTCACTGAACAGAACATGAAAGTAAGACAAAAGAGAATATGTTGGGGAACTAGATCTAAGAGGACAAAAACATGAAAGTAGACAATGCAAGATACATTGGAACACTTAACTTTAACTAAAAAAAGAATGCAAGACAATGCAGGATATGTTAGGACACTAACTGAACAGAACATGAAAATGAGACATCATAGAATACGTTGGGGAACTAGACCCAAGAGAACAAAACATGAAAGTAGACAATGCAGGATACCGTGGAACACTTAACTTGAATTGAACAAAAATAAGAATGCAAGATAATGCAGGAGATGTTGGGATATTCACTGAGCAGAACATGAAAGTAAGACAAAAGAGAATATGTTGGGAAACTAGATCAAAGAGAACAAAAACATGAAAGTAGACAATGCAAGATACATTGGAACACTTTACTTTAATTGAATAAAAAAGAATGCAAGACAATGCAGGATATGTTAGGACACTAACTGAACAGAACATGAAAATGAGACAACATAGAATACGTTGGCGAACTAGACCCAAGAGAACAAAAACATGAAAGTAGACAATGCAGGATACGTTGGAACACTTAACTTTAATTGAACAAAAATAAGAATGCAAGATAATGCAGGAGACGTTGGGATACTCACTGAACAGAACATGAAAGTAAGACAAAAGAGAATATGTTGGGAAACTAGATCAAAGAGAACAAAAACATGAAAGTAGACGATGCAAGATACACTGGGACACTTAACTTTAACTGAAAAAAAGAATGCAGGATATGTTGGAACACCTAAAATTATTTGAATGCAAAATAATGCAGGAGACGTTGGGATACTCACTGAGCAGAACATTAAAGAAAGACAACAGAGAATATGTGGAGAAACTAGCTCTAAGAGAACCAAAACGTTGGAGTAGACAATGTAGGATTTATTGGAACACTTAGCTTTAATTGAACAGAAAAAAATGAAAGACATTGGGGCACCCCCTGAACAGAACATGAAAGTAAGACCACAGAGAATAGGTGGAGAAACTAGCTCTAAAAGAACAAAACGTTTGACTAGACAATGCAGGATTTACTGGAACGCTTAACTTTAATTGAATAAAAAAAAGAATGCAAGACATTGGGGCACTCACTGAACATAACATGAAAGTAAGACCACAGAGAATACCCGGAGAAACTACCTCTAAGAGAAAAAAAAATGTTAGACTAGACAATGCAGGATTTACTGGAATGCTTAACTTTAATTGAATAAAAAAAGAATAAAAGACATTGGGGCACTCACTGAACAGAACATGAAAGTAAGACCACAGAAAATATGCGGAGAAACTACCTCTAAGAGAAAAAAAACCCGTTAGACTAGACAATGCAGGATATATTGGAACACTTAACTTTAATTGAAAAAAAAAAAAGAAAGACAATGCTGGATATGTTAGGACACTCTCTGAACAGAACATGAAAGTAAAACAACAGAAAATACGTGGAGAAACTAGCTTTAAGAGAACAAAAGCGTTAGAGTATACAATGCAGGATTTACTGGAACGCTTAACTTTAATTGAATAAAAAAAGAATGCAAGACATTGGGGGCACTCACTGAACATAACATGAAAGTAAGACCACAGAGAATACGCAGAGAAACTACCTCTAAGAGAAAAAAAACGTTAGACTAGACAATGCAGGATATATTGGAACACTTACCCTTTAATTGAAGAAAAAAGCAAGACTATACAGGATATGTTAGGACCCTCACTGAACAGAACATGAAAGTCAGACCACAGAGAATATGTGGAGAAACTAGCTCTAAGAGAACAAAAACGTTGGAGTAGACAATGCAGGATATATTGGAACACTTACCCTTTAATTGAAAAAAAAAAGCAAGACAATACAGGATATGTTAGGACACTCACTGAACAGAACATGAAAGTCAGACCACAGAGAATATGTGGAGAAACTAGCTCTAAGAGAACAAAAACGTTGGAGTAGACAATGCAGGATATATTGGAACACTTACCCTTTAATTGAAAAAAAAAGCAAGACAATACAGGATATGTTAGGACACTCACTGAACAGAACATGAAAGTAAGACCACAGAGAATACGTTGGGGAAAGATCTAGGAGAACAAAAAACATGAAAGTAAGACAATGCTGGATATGTTGGAAAGCTAATTTACTTAAACAGAACAAAACATGAAAGTTACAAGAGGCAAGGTAAATACCCAAAGGTGATAGCACAATAAAGCAGCTTTCATCGAAGGATTTCATCCTTCAAAAACAATGACAATACCTTCCCAAATTTTAAAGGGGCAGTGTGTAATATTTAGTCCTTCCTAGTGGTTTGTCTGGCGTCTTGCTGCTACACTGTTCCCTTGACACTGGTATTTGTTGGCATTGGACAATACAGGGCCATCTAGTGGTGGCTTTGAGATGTTCCTTTTTCTATGTTTCCTTCTGGTAGGTGTCCTGAGTGCCTCTCTGATCCTCGTCTGCGTGATTTTAATCCTCTTCGTCTTCTGGCGCCGCTCTTTAAATAAGGGCTCCTATATCACTCACGAGGTGGACAACGGTGAAGAGGATGAAGATGAGGACGATGACCAAGATCCCAGAAGTCCAACCTTCTCCTGAAATCAGCGTACCGGACTTTGAAAACATTAAAAAAATGAAACTATCTTTAAGGTCATCTATCATAAGGGATTAGTAATTCATATCAGAACTCAAACAACAAGTGAGGTGACGGCTATAGATTTATCTCCATTTTAGCTGGTTCTTGGAAATGAGCATTTTTTTTCTGTACAAGGGAATCTCCCCAAATCCACTAGCATATAGCAGGAAACTTTGTTTTTGTGCTAGTATCTTTCAGCAGTCGAAAACTCCCATCATCTCCGGCGCCTTTCCCCCTCCCCTTTTTTTCTATCATAGATTCTCTGTGTTAATAAATTGTGTGTGTCCTATTTCAATCGGCCTGGTTCATTGATTCCATTTTCTTGGGATTAGTAATTCATATCAGAACTCAAAGAACTCAAAGTGATAACATAAGTTGATTTTTCAATGTAGGAAATGTTTGCGTCCTTCAGAGAAGAAAAAAAGATTTATGGTGGAATAATTCGTTTCAATCCCAACGATTTTCAAAATTAAATCTAGAAAAAAAAAACTACATTTATCTGAGTGTTTATTGATGTTGACTACGTTCTGTGTATTGTTACCCAATGCAGTATTACCCCTTGTGTGGCCCCTTCTCAAGGTTTCTTCATTTTCTCATGTTGAGGTTTTTGAGATTTCCCTAATCTGCATGTCGGTTTCAGATCAGGGGATGGTGTCATTGTGGTCTGAGGTTAAGGGTTATACACATAAATAGGACCGATGGTCAATTTTTTATTTAAATGTAGAGTAGTTTTAATCGCTACAATACTATAAAAGCCAAAAATGCGTATTGTAAAGTATGATACCCCAAATACCGACCCGGGCTGTCACGGTTGCCATGGCGCCCAATTGGCCCCGCCCATGTGGTGCCAGCTGTGGCTAATTGACGGATTGGCTGTCTGTCTATGTAAGCTCAGTGCTCTCATTTTCGTTCGTCAGCCTGTCAACGAACTTCTGCCTGGCAAGACGTGGGTTTCGACTCGGTCCTGTTCCTGTTGGTATTTCCTGTCCGGTATTGTTCTCGTTTATTTTGTCCTGTTTAATATCGGTTTCCTGTTTTGTTCCGTCAATTTTCGCCCTGTTTATTATTTTCTCCAGTTTTCGTTCCTGTCTAGTTTGTCCTGTTAAATTTCGATATCCTGTTTCGATATCAATCCTGTCCCGTCCCGTCCTGTCCGGTATCGACCCCGTCTGTCCGATATTAGCTTGGGCAATTGGCATCGATCTCGTCCGCCTCTGGCTTCCTGTCTTTCCACGCCAGACCGCTGCCTTACGTGCATGACTCCCCACTTCCTGTAAAATAAAAGGCTTGTGTGAGAAATGTCACGCATTTGGGTCCTGATCCTGTTCTGGTTCCTGACAAAGGCAGTTAAGTTTCCTGAAATGTATTTGTTCGTATATATTGGGGCTGCAACTAACGATCATTTTAATATTCGATTATTTTTTGAAGAAACACATTTTTAATGTCCTTTGCTTTATTTGAATAGAGAATTTATGGACGGATACAAAAAAAATAATGCAGAAAAAAACAGAATATTCTATAATATACAACAAATATAAAAAAAATACAAGTGTTTGTCAAATAGCAATAAAATACATACAAATGTATACTATACACCTGCAAATGTGTAAAACCCTCTTTTCCTACCACATATCCAAAGATCATATTACATTTAGACTTAATACTGTCACAGTTGCCATGGTGCCCAATTGGCCCTGCCCGTGTGGTGCCAGCTGCGGCTCGTTGATAGATTGGCTTTCCGTCTATTTAAGCTCAGTGCTCTCACTCTTCTTTGTTCAGTCCGTTAACGACCTTCTGCCCCGCAAAACGTGGGTTTTGACTCGGTCCTGATTGCCTGTTGGTATTCCCTGTCCGGTATTGTTCCCGTTTATTTTTGTCCTGTTTAGTATCGGTTTCCAGTTTAGTTTCCGTCTAGTTTGTCCTGTTTAATTTCTATATCCTGTTTTGATATCAATCCTGTCTGTCCCGTTGTTTAATATCGGTTTCCAGTTTGGTTCCCGTCTAGTTTTTCCTGTTTAATTTCGAGATCCTGTTTTGATATCAATCCTGTCCTGTATCGACGCCATCTGTCCAATATCAACTTAGGCAATTGGTATCGATCTGGTCGGCCTCTGGGTTCCTATCATTCCATGCCAGACTGCTGCCCAACATACATGACTCCCCATTTCCCATAAAATAAAAGGCTCGTGTGAGAAATGTCACGCATTTGGGTCCTGATCCTGTCCCGGTTCATGACAAATACAAAACAAAACGAAGAATATTTCATTCATTTATTTTATTCTATATTTCTGCGGCACTTTCTGTTCCCTTCGAAGTTGTTACGTTTGAAGTTTTGGACTGCGTGTTAATAATTCATTTCTCATAATCATGATCGGGTAGGGTTACTTAGCAGTATCACAGTAATAACACAGTAGTAACACATTACTGTAGTAACACAGTAGAAATACAGTAGTAAGGTAGCAGTATCACAGTAGTAACACAGTAGTAACACAGTACTGTAATAAGATAGCAGTAACACAGTAGTAAGGTAGCAGTATCACACTAGTAACACAGTAGTAACACAGTAGAAACACAGTAGTAACACAGTACTGTAATGATATAGTAGTAACACAGTAGTAAGGTAGCAGTATCACAGTAGTAACACAGTAGTAATACAGTACTGTAATAACATAGTAGTAACACAGTAGTAAGGTAGCAGTATCACACTAGTAACACAGTAGTAACACAATAGTAGTAACACAGTAGTAACACAGTAGTAAGGTAGCAGTATCACAGTAGTAACACAGAAGTAGCACAGTAGTAACACAGTAGTAACACAATACTGAAGTAACATAGTAGTAACACAGTAGTAAGGTAGCAGTATCACACTAGTAACACAGTAGTAACACAGTAGTAAGACAGTAGTAACACAGTACTGTAATGACATAGTAGTAACACAGTAGTAAGGTAGCAGTATCACACTAGTAACACAGTAGTAACACAGTAGTAACACAGTACTGTAATGACATAGTAGTAGCACAGTAGTAAGGTAGCAGTATCACAGTAGTAACACAGTAGTAATACAGTACTGTAATAACATAGTAGTAACACAGTAGTAAGGTAGCAGTATCACAGTAGTAACACAGAAGTAGCACAGTAGTAACACAGTAGTAACACAATACTGAAGTAACATAGTAGTAACACAGTAGTAAGGTAGCAGTATCACACTAGTAACACAGTAGTAACACAGTAGTAACACAGTAGTAACACAGTACTGTAATGACATAGTAGTAACACAGTAGTAAGGTAGCAGTATCACACTAGTAACACAGTAGTAACACAGTAGTAACACAGTACTGTAATGACATAGTAGTAACACAGTAGTAAGGTAGCAGTATCACAGTAGTAACACAGTAGTAATACAGTACTGTAATAACATAGTGGTAACACAGTAGTAAGGTAGCAGTATCACAGTAGTAACACAGTAGTAACACAGTAGTAACACAGTACTGTAATGACATAGTAGTAGCACAGAAGTAAGGTAGCAGTATCACAGTAGTAACACAGTAGTAATACAGTACTGTAATAACATAGTAGTAACACAGTAGTAAGGTAGCAGTATCACAGTAGTAACACAGTAGTAATACAGTACTGTAATAACATAGTAGTAACACAGTAGTAAGGTAGCAGTATCACAGTAGTAACACAGAAGTAGCACAGTAGTAACACAGTAGTAACACAGTACTGAAGTAACATAGTAGTAACACAGTAGTAAGGTAGCAGTATCACAGTAGTAACATAGTAGTAACACAGTAGTAACCAGGGTTGGTAGGGTTACTTTAACTGGATTGCTTTCAATTACTTTTGGGTTTACTCCAATTCCAAATATGCTAATAAAAGACAAAATAAACTAAATATGAATCAAATGATGACTCACAACACGTGGTAAGCTTTCTCTCCTGGCTTTGATCTCTTTGATCTCTGGCAAAACGAACATCAAATGCGACAGAAACAAAATGAAAATAAATCCAAACGGCTTGCCAACATCATTTTTGTGTTCCGTTACTCCCCAAGCCTGCACAAAATGTAGTACTTTTATTCAGATTTAGTTTCTTTTGTCTTTTATTAGCATATTTGCTATTGGAGTCATCCAAAAGTCATTGAAAGTAATCATGTTAAAGTAACCCTACCCAACCCTGCTCATAATGCTCTTCTCCCTAGCGTCCGCTAGATGTCAGTACAGTTAACAGAGAGTGAAGCTCCTCAGTGGGCGTGGTTTACCGGGGAGGTCTTAAAGGGGAGGGGTGGGGTAGTTGCCCCTCGCCGCCACCCTCCCTATTCCGAGTCTACCTTGAACGAGTCTGTTGTGCTAGCTTCCAATTTTTTAAGATTCATTTCGTAAAATTCGTTTAAACTCTACGAAATGACGTTGTTTCAAACGCTCCCGTTTCTTGTTTTATCATAAAATCAATCACGTGATTCCAAGTCTTTATTGTTTTGCGACTTTTGACAAAGAATTTTGAATGAATTCCACTTCATCATGTACGCCGGACGCAAGAGGAGAAAAGCGCTTACAAAAGGGTAAAAAAACATTTTTATTTCAGATATACCTGCTTAGTCTTTTTTGAATGTATTACTTAAAGGGACAGTGTGTATGATTTCACCACTGGGCCAGTGTTTTTCAACAGTGGCGCTTCTAGAAATGTTTCCTAGGGGGTGGCCAGAAGGGGGCCACTTAAAATCTTGGAGTGGGACACTAAAAACTAAAAGCCTTCATTTCAAGTTGTTAAAGAAAGAAGTTTAGTGGAAAACAGTCAGAAAAACTGAAGGACGTGGTTACTGATATACTTTAGAGCAGGGGTGTCAAACTCATTTGAACTCGGGGGACACACGATAGAACAAACATTCTGTCGGGGGCCGGACTAGTAGATTAAAGAGAAAGAAAAAGAGGGATAAAGAAATAAGAGAAAGAGGGAGGGAAAAGGAGAGAGGGCGGGACAAAGAAAGAAAAAGAGAGAGAGGGAGAGAGCGGGAGAAACAAAAGAGATAAAAAGAGAAGTCGTGAGAGAGGGGGTAAGAAAGGGAGAGGAAGAAAGAAATCCAAAGAGAAATAGAAAGACAGAAGGAGAGAAAAGAGCAAAGAAAGCGCAAAGGGTAGGACGAGAGAAAGAGAAAAGAGAGAAAAGGAAAAATGGAAGTTAGAGCAAAAGAAGTTAAAAGACAGAGAGAGAGAAAGAGACAAAGAGCAACAAAGGAAGAGAAAAAGAGAGACACAGAGTGAAAGAGACAGAGACAGAGTGGGAGAAAAGGGGTGAGAGAAAGAGAGAGAGAGAGAGAGAGAGAGAGAGAGAGAGAGAGAGAGAGAAAAAAACAAGATAAAAAGTCGTGAGAGAGGGGGAAAAGAAAGGGAGAGGAAGAAAGAAATCCAAAGAGAAATAGAAAGACAGAAGGAGAGAAAAGAGCAAAGAAAGCGCAAAGGGTATGACGAGAGAAAGAGAAAAGGGAGAAAATGAAAAATGGAAGTTAGAGCAAAATAAGTTAAAAGACACAGAGAGAGAAAGAGACAAAGAGCAACAAAGGAAGAGAAAAAGAGAGACACAGAGTGAAAGAGACAGAGACAGAGTGGGAGGAAAGGGGTGGTAAAGAAAGAGAGGGGGAGAGAGAGAGAGAGAGAGAGAGAGAGAGAGAGAGAGAGAGAGAGAGAGAGAGAGAGAGAGAGAGAGAGAGAGAGAGAGAGAGAGAGAGAGAGAGAGAGAGAGAGAGAGAGAGAGAGAGGGAGAAATAAATACAAGTCCAGTGTCTTTGTTCGAGGCACCTGGCTTTGGCTTCATCAAGTTGACATATTTCATCCTGCAGCTTGTTTTTCTCTCGCGCTTCTCTGTGTTGTCTCGCGGGCCGGCTACAATCCCTTAGCGGGCCTGATCTGGCCCACGGGCCGCCTAATTAACACCTGTGCTTTAGAGTATTGTGTAATATTTGATGTTACTATTGATTTAATGTGAAATAGTCCATAACTGGCCGTTCAAAATTTCGAGTTCCACTACAATTCTGTATTATTGTGTTATGTACATATTATCCATCCATCCATCCATTATCTGCACCGCTTATCCTCAGTAGGGCCGCGGGGTTGCTGGAGCCCATCCCAGCTATCTTCAAGCAGTGGGCAGGGGACATCGCTCATTCACACCTAGAGACAATTTGGACCGGCCAATTAACCTGACATGCATGTTTTTTAGAATGTGGGAGTGCCTGGAGGAAATCCACGCAAGCACGGGGGGAACATGCAAACTCCGCACAGGAAGGCTGTTAGCTGGATTCGATCCCATGACTTCAGAACGTGACTCAGCCACCATGTACATGTTAATCATGATGATAATAATTATACATTCTATTTCAAAGCGCCTTTCAGGAAACTCAAGGTCGCTGTACACAGAATACCAAACTACAGTAAAATAAAAGAAGAAAGTCATAAATAGCAAATAATAAGAAAGTAGAGTTAAAAAGGATATGAGAGTCAGCTAAACATGGCTGAAAAAGAGGGTTTTAAGTCCGGATTTGAAGGCGGACGGGGTGGCGAAATTCCGGGGGTCGGGCGGCAATGAGTTCCAGAGCTGGGGGGGCAGAGCGGCTGAGAGCTCAGCTTCCCATGGAGCTGAGACGGGCAGAGGGTATAGTGAGATGGAGGGAGGAGGATGTTTTGAGGGTGCGGGATGGCGTGGCAATGTGAAGGAGGTTGGAGAGGTAGGGAGGGGCAAGGTTATGAATGTAGGTGTAGAGAAGGATTTTGTAATCGATTATATGGATGATTGGGAGCTAATGGAGTTGCTAAAGGACAGGGGTGATGTGATGGCGAAAGGGTTTAGGTCACAGTTGTCAAAGAGGCGGCCCGCGGGCCAGATCAGGCCCGCTAAGGGATTGAATCCGGACCGCGAGATAACACTCAGAGGAGTGCAAGAGAAAAGCAAGCTGCAGGTTGAAATATGTCAACTTGATGTGGCCAAAGAAAGGTGCCTCGAACAAAGACACTGTACTTGTATTTAGTTCTCTCTCTCTCTCTTTCCTATCCACTCTTTTCTCCCACTCTGTCTCTTTTTCTTTCACTCTTTGTGTCTCTCTTTTCTCTTCCTTTGTTGCTCTTTGTCTCTTTCTCTCTCTCTGTGTCTTTTTAACTTCTTTTGCTCTAACTTCCTTTTTTCCTTTTCTCTTTCTTCTCTTTCTCTCTTCCTACCCTTTGCGCTTTCTTTTCTCTTTTCTCTCCTTCTGTCTTTCTATTTCTCTTTGGATCTTTTCTTCCTCTCCCTTTCTTTTTCCCCTCTCTCACGACTTTTTATCTTTTTCTCTCTCTCTCTCTCTCTCTCTCTCACCCGTTTTCTTCCACTCTTCGTCTGTCTCTTTCACTCTCTGTGTCTCTCTTTTTCTCTTCCTTGGTTGCTCTTTGTTTCTTTCTCTCTCTGTGTCTTTTTAACTTCTTTTGCTCTAACTTCCTTTTTTCCTTTTCTCTTTCTCTCTTCCTACCCTTCGCGCTTTCTTTTCTCTTTTCTCTCCTTCTGTCTTTCTATTTCTCTTTGGATCTTTTCTTCCTCTCCCTTTCTTTTCCTCCTCTCTCACGACCTTTTATCTTTTGTTTCTCACGCCCTATCTTTCTTTGCCCCGCCCTCTCTCCTTTTCCCTCCCTCTTTCTCTTATTTTTTTATCTCTCTTTTTCTTTCTCTTTAATCTACTAGTCCGGCCCCCGACAGAATGTTTGTTCTATCGTGTGCCCCCCACCCCGAGTTCAAATGAGTTTGACACCCCTGGTTTAGGTGATGGTGTGTGTAGCGCTCATGGACCTGCTGAAGTTTATGGAGGGACTTTTGAGTTAAACCGTAGAGGAGGGAATTGAAGTAATGGAGGCATGAGGTGACAAGGCTATGGATGAGGATGGCAGTGTGGTGGAAGGCGAGGCAGGGGCGAAGACGGTTGATGGAGCGCATTTGGAAATAAGAGGTGATGTTATTTATATGAGGGTTGAAGGAGAGGGCACTGTCCAGGAGGACACCCAGACTCTTGACCACAGGGGAGGGAAAAACTTCTTCTCCTCCCCCTCCTCGTCCTTCTCCTTTGTCTTCTCCTTGTTCTTCTTCTTTGTCTTCTTCTCCTTCGTCTTCTTCTTCTTTGTCTTCTTCTCCTTTCTCTTCATCTTTGTCTTCTTCTTCTCTTTCTTCTTCTCCTTCTTCTTCTCCCCTGTCTTCTTCTCCTTCTTCTTCTTCTAAGTCTCCTTCTTCTCCTGTGTCTTCTTCTCCTTCTTCTTCTTCACATTTCCTACTTCTTCTTCTTCTTTATTTTTTCTTCTTCTTCTCCGTCTTCTCCTTCGTCTTTTTCTTCTCCTTCTTCTTCTCCTCCTTCTTCTTCTTAATTTTCTTCTTCTTCTCCTCCATCACCTTTTCCTTCGTCTTCTTCTTCTTATTCTTTGTCTTCTTCTCCTTCTTCTTCTCCTTCATCTTCTCCTCCTTCTTCTTCTTCATTCTCTTCTTCTCCTCCGTCTCCTTTTCCTTCATCTTCTCCTTCTTCTTCTTCGTCATCTTCTTTAACTTTTTTCTTGTCTTGTTCTCCCCCGTCTTTTTGTTCTTCTTTTTCTTCTCCTGCTTTTCCTTCTTTTTCTTCTCCTCCGTCTCCTTCTCCTTTGTCTTCTCCTCCTCCTTTTTCTTCTTGTTCGTCTTCTTCTCCTTCGTCTTCGTCTACGTCTTTTTCTACATCTTCTTCTCTATCGTCTTTTTCTTCGTCTTCTTCTCCTTTGTCCTGTTCTTCTTCTTCTCCTCTGTCCCCTTCTTCTCATCGTTCTTCTCCTCCTTCTACATCTCCTTCTTCTTCTTCTCATTCTTGGTGGTTTTCTTCTACTTTTTCTTCTCCTCCATCTACATCTCCTTCTTCTTCTCCTGCTCCTCCTTCCTCATCTCTTTCTTCTTCTCCGCCTCCTCCTCCTTCTTCTTCTCATTTCCTTCTCCTTCTCCTTGACTGTTTTTGTTTTTCTCATGTTTGAAATAAAGTTGTATTCATTCAAAAGTCTCCACTTAGTTTGTTTTTTTAAAATACCAAGCGTTGCTAGCAGATAGCCTACGCCAGGGGTGTCAAACTCATTTTAACTCGGGGGCCACACAAGTAGATTTAAGACTAGTAGATTTAAGAGAAAGAAAAAGAGATGAAGTACTAAGAGAAAGAGGGAGGGAAAAGGAGAGAAGGCGGGACAAAGGAAGAAAAAGAGAGAGAGGGAGAGAGCGTGAGAAACAAAAGATAAAAAGTCGTGAGAGAGGGGGAAAAGAAAGGGGGAGGAAGAGAGAAATCCAAAATTAAATAGAAAGACAGAAGGAGAGAAAAGAGAAAAAAAGTGCAAAGGGTATGAAGAGAGAGAGAGAGAGAAAAGAGAGAAAAGGAAAAAAGGAAGTTAGAGCAAAAGAAGTTAAAAAGACACAGAGAGAGAAAGAGACAAAGAGCAACAATGGAAGAGAAAGAGAGAGACACGGAGAGTGAAAGAGACAGAGTGGGAGAAAAGGGGAGAGAGAGAGAAAGAGACAAAGAGCAACAATGGAAGAGAAAAAGAGAGACACGGAGAGTGAAAGAGACAGAGTGGGAAAAAAAGGGGAGAGAGACAGACAGACAGAGAGAGAGACAGACAGAGAGAGACAGACAGACAGAGAGAAAGAGACAGACAGACAGAGAGAGAGACAGACAGAGACAGAGAGACAGACAGAGAGAGAGACAGACAGAGAGAGACAGAGACAGACAGAGACAGACACAGAGACAGACACAGAGATAGAGAGAGACAGAGAGAGAGAGAGAGAGCTAAATAAAAGTACAGTGTCTTTGTTCGAGGCACCTGGCTTTGGCAACATCAAGTTGACATATTTCAACCTGCAGCTTGTTTTTCTCTTGCGCTTCTCTGAATGTTGGCTCGCGGGCCGGATTCAATCCCTTAGCGGGCCTGATCTGGCCCACGGGCCGCCTGTTTGACACCTGTGGCCTACGCCTTGTTTTTTGCGTACATAGTCTTTTTTAAAGGAGGCTCCTGATGTCACCGCGTTCACTCTCGTGCCCCTCCGAATGTCTAACAATCTTAAAGTCTGTCAAATGCAGTATTTGCATGCTCTCCTTTCCAAACAGAACCAAAGCCGTCCCGACCGAAGGGGACAAGTCCAATCCGTCCAAGCGTCACCGGGACCGGCTAAACTCGGAACTGGAACGGCTAGCCGGCTTGCTTCCTTTCCCCGAGGACGTCGTCTCCAATTTGGACAAATTGTCCATCCTCAGGCTCAGCGTCAGCTACATCCGCACCAAAAACTTCTTCTCCGGTAAGAATTGAAGAAAGTCGATCGATATCCATGTTTGTCACGCTGATGAGAAATGTCCTACAGACGCTCCCCTACTCACGAACATTCGAGTTACGAAACGGTAGATACCCAAAAAAAATTCGGGATGTCGAAAAATATCCGGACATTGCTGTAAGTTAGATTTTGTATCGTGTGCGCCTTTATTTCGAGTACACGACAGTACTGTAGTGCTTCTTTCTGCCACAGTGTGGCGCTGTGAGAGCGCACCCAGCATCCACCCAGAAGAAGAAAACCACTTCCTCTTCCTAGTTCGCGTGTAAACATACTATACTGTATCTCCAGCGCAGTAAGAGACGTTTTTATTGTTAAATATCTCGTGCATCCATTTAATATGATTGGTGTAAAGTGTAAAGAAGAGGCCAGCCGTTTCTTCTGAAATGAAAGTGGAATAGGAAAGCCTGATGCGGTTGAGAAAATGGTTGGATTGCTTTCTTTCGCCCATTTTATACCACGGAGGAGGACATGAAATGAAATGATCTGCATTTATATCGCGCTTTTCAAGTCAAGACTTCCCAAAGCGCTTTACAGTGCGCTTCACATTTCCCAATAGCGGCCGTGCAGCCATGTAAGGCGCTAACCTGCTTATTGGGGGTATTAGGGGTTCAGTGTCTTACCCAAGGACACTTCGACATGTAACACGGAGGAGCCGGGAATCGAACTGCGATTTCTTGATCCCAAGACGAGCGCTCTACCTCCTGATCGACTGCCGCCCCTAAAAAGGACGTCGCCTAACTCTCGAAACCCATCTTCCAAAAGTTAAACTCAACTTTAATTATGGTTGGTGTAAAGTGTAAAGAAAACTGTTGGGTTTAAGTCCCCAACATTTTTAATAAAACGCTCTGAAATAAAAGAAGACATAGAGAATCGGTCATTGAGAATTGGTTATTTTATTAATCATTATCATGAGAGCGGCGGAGACCAGGCTGTTACAAATCTCCTCCTCGCTCTGAACAAGTCCCCGAACCCTCCCTTCTAATATTAAGGTTCTTGGAGAAAAACAACTTGAGTTATGGCATGCACAGGTCAGGGTGCACCCACTGGAATGTGAAAGAGACAGAAACAAAAAAACAACTCATGGCCTTGAAGAACAGCTTACGGCTGAAAACTATACAAAAAGGGCTGAGAACACTTATAACATATTAATGTCAACTGTAGGATAAATATATGTATATAACTCCAACAAAAACGAATACGGAATAAGAAAGCTTGATGCGGTTGAGAAAATGGTTGGATGTTTTTTTTTCGGCCACTTTTTACCTTGAAGGAGGTCCTCTTGAAGCCTGTCTTCCAAAAGTAAGTTAATCTCAACTTTATTTATCTTTATAGGGCATATTATTTTGTGAAATGTTAATTTTTTAGTATAAAACAATCCAAGTTACTTCTAGAAGCCATAAACATACTTATATAAACCTTAAACATACAAAATATAGCACTGAAGCAACTTGCCAACAAATTCAACTTAAAACTTTAGAAAAACTTTAGAAAAACTTTAGAAAAACGACACTTTTAAATGAAATGAAATGAAATGATCTGCATTTCTATAGCGCTTTTCAAGTCAATGACTTCCCAAAACGCTTTACAGTGTGCTTCACATTTCCCAATAGCGGCCTTGTATTGCAGCCATGTAAGACGCTAACCTGCATATTGGGGGTATTAGGGGTTCAGTGTCTTACCCAAGGACACTTCGACATGTAACACGGACGAGCCGGGATTCGAACTGGGATCCCTTGATCCCAAGACGAGCGCTCTACCTCCTGAGCTACTGCCTACACACGCCTTTAGTAAGGAAAGACATTGTACGTTTTAAGTAAGGTTTTTTTTGCATTTTTTTAAATTTTATCTTGTTTTTTTGTCAGTAAAATAAGAAAATGTATACCGTATTTCTTGTACTACATGGTGCAAATCAAGTCAAGTCCTGTTTATTGGTGACACCCTTAATCACAAAGAGTCTCAAAGGGCTGCTCAGACCACAGACTATGGGAAACTACAGACTACTACAACAATACTTTTTAATACTACAAAAATAATACATTAAAACTACAGAAGTACAACCATAATATTGCAAAATATGACAGTGTAACAACAAAAATACTTCAGTAATACTAAAGAAACAAAATTACAGCTATGGAAATACTACAATACTACAGTAAAACTATAATAGAAAATTACAACTCTGGAAATACTACAGAAAAACTGTAGTAATACTACAAAAATACTATAGTGATACCTAAAAATACTATTGTAAATCTACAAAAATGCTACAAAAGTTCTATAGTAATACTACAACACAAATGCTAGAGTAATACTACAAAAATACTCGAGTGATACTAAAAAACACTACAGTAATACTACAAAACCTTTACGGTAAAACTACAAAAAATTCGACAGTAAGACTTTAGCTATACTACTAAAATACTTCAGGAATAATACAATACAAATTTACAGCTTTGGAAATACGACAAAAATACTGCAGTAAAATTATAATATAAAATTACAACTATGGAAATACAACAAAAATACTATTGTTATTCTACAAAAATACTACAAAAGTCCTATACTAATACAACAGCACATTAACGAGAGTAATACTACAAAAATACTACAGTAAAACTATAATAGAAAATTACAACAATAGAAATACTACAGAAAAACTGTAGTAATACTACAAAATTACTATAGTGATACTTAAAAATACTATTGTAAATTTACAAAAATGCTACAAAAGTTCTATAGTAATACTACAACACAAATGCTAGAGTAATACTACAAAAATACTCGAGTGATACTAAAAAACACTACAGTAATACTACAAAACCTTTACGGTAAAACTACAAAAAATACGACAGTAAGACTTTAGCTATACTACAAAAATACTTCAGGAATACTACAATACAAATTTACAGCTTTGGAAATACGACAAAAATACTGCAGTAAAAGTATAATATAAAATTACAACTATGGAAATACAACAAAAATGCTATTGTTATTCTACAAAAATACTACAAAAGTCCTATACTAATACAACAGCACAATAACGAGAGTAATACTACAAAAATACTACAGTAAAACTATAATAGAAAATTACAACAATAGAAATACTACAGAAAAACTGTAGTAATACTACAAAATTACTATAATGATACTTAAAAATACTATTGTAAATTTACAGAAATACTGCAAAAGTTCTATAGTAATACTACAACACAAATGCTAGAGTAATACTACAAAAATACTCGAGTGATACTAAAAAACACTACAGTAATACTACAAAACCTTTACGGTAAAACTACAAAAAAATACGACAGTAAGACTTTAGCTATACTACAAAAATACTTCAGGAATAATACAATACAAATTTACAGCTTTGGAAATATGACAAAAATACTGCAGTAAAAGTATAATATAAAATTACAACTATGGAAATACAACAAAAATACTATTGTTATTCTACAAAAATACTACAAAAGTCCTATACTAATACAACAGCACAATAACGAGAGTAATACTACAAAAATACTACAGTAAAACTATAATAGAAAATTACAACTATGGAAATACTACAGAAAAACTGTAGTAATACTACAAAATTACTATAGTGATACTTAAAAATACTATTGTAAATCTACAAAAATGCTACAAAAGTTCTATAGTAATACTACAACACAAATGCTAGAGTAATACTACAAAAATACTCGAGTGATACTAAAAAACACTACAGTAATACTACAAAACCTTTACGGTAAAACTACAAAAAAATACGACAGTAAGACTTTAGCTATACTACAAAAATACTTCAGGAATAATACAATAATAATTTACAGCTTTGGAAATACGACAAAAATACCGCAGTAAAACTATAATATAAAATTACAACTATGGAAATACAACAAAAATACTACTAATAATAATAATAATAATAATTTCCTTTGTATTGTCATTCTTTGTAACAATGTACACAGAACGAAATGTCGATACACCTGACCCGTTGTCCTATACTAATACAACAGCACAATAACGAGAGTAATACTACAAAAATACTACAGTAAAACTATAATAGAAAATTACAACAATAGAAATACTACAGAAAAACTGTAGTAATACTACAAAATTACTATAATGATACTTAAAAATACTATTGTAAATTTACAGAAATACTGCAAAAGTTCTATAGTAATACTACAACACAAATGCTAGAGTAATACTACAAAAATACTCGAGTGATACTAAAAAACACTACAGTAATACTACAAAATCTTTACGGTAAAACTACAAAAAATACGACAGTAAGACTTTAGCTATACTACAAAAATACTTCAGGAATACTACAATACAAATTTACAGCTTTGGAAATACGACAAAAATACTGCAGTAAAAGTATAATATAAAATTACAACTATGGAAATACAACAAAAATGCTATTGTTATTCTACAAAAATACTACAAAAGTCCTATACTAATACAACAGCACAATAACGAGAGTAATACTACAAAAATACTACAGTAAAACTATAATAGAAAATTACAACAATAGAAATACTACAGAAAAACTGTAGTAATACTACAAAATTACTATAATTATACTTAAAAATACTATTGTAAATTTACAGAAATACTGCAAAGGTTCTATAGTAATACTACAACACAAATGCTAGAGTAATACTACAAAAATACTCGAGTGATACTAAAAAACACTACAGTAATACTACAAAACCTTTACGGTAAAACTACAAAAAATTCGACAGTAAGACTTTAGCTATACTACAAAATTACTAGAGTAATACTAAAAAACACTACAGTAATAATGCAAAACACTTACAGTAAAACTACAAAAAATAATAGAGTAAGACTATAGTTATACTACAAAAATACTTCAGGAATACTACAATACAAATTTACAGCTTTGGAAATACGACAAAAATACTGCAGTAAAAGTATAATATAAAATTACAACTATGGAAATACAACAAAAATACTACAAAAGCACAATAACGAGAGTAATACTACAAAAATACTAGATTAAAACTACAAAATACTACAATTATACTACTTAATATTTACAGTAAAACTACAAAAAATACACCATCCCCTGATCTAAAACCTACATGAGGGCAAGGGAAAACTCAAAAACCTCAAGTCAAGTCATGTTTATTTGTGAAGTCCTTAATCACAAGGAGTCTCAAAGAGCTGCACAAACCACAGACTATTGCAAACTACAGACTATTATGACAGCATCCCCTGATCTAAAATCTACATAAGGGCAAGGGAAAACTCAAAAACCTCAAGTCAAGTCATGTTTATTTGTGAAGCCCTTGATCAAAGGGAGTCTCAAAGGGCTGCACAAACCACAGACTATTGCAAACTACAGACTATTATGACAGCATCCCCTGATCTAAAACCTACATGAGGGCAAGGGAAAACTCAAAAACCTAGCATGAGGAAAATGAACAAACTTTGAGAAAGGACTGCACATGAGGTTATCCCCCTTCCAGGATGACCAGGCTGCAATGGAGTCTAGGTCATTGGATTTTTGGAGTACCGTATTTTCACGACTATAAGGCGCACCGGGTTATAAGGCGCACCCCCCAAAAATATATTTTTGTCCTATATTTTCCATACACAAGGCGCACCTGTCATGTCCAGCATGGTCGCCATGGCGACAGGCTGGCCCCGCCCCCTGGGCACCAGCTGAAGCAGATCAGCTAACTTACGTGTGTGCTACTTAAGGGTGGGTTGTGGGTTTTGCGGGTGCTGGCTCATTGCATTTTCTGTTTTGCATTTTTTGTCTGCATTTCCCATTCTGTTTTGCTCTGTCCTGTTTTGTTTGAGTCGGAAGAAACCTGTGTTTGCACGTTTTTGTTAAAGCCTGTTTGTTCTGTCTTGTCCCTGAGTTTTAGACGACTTTTATTTTGGTAAATAAAAGTTTTGATCGGCAACGCAATTGAGTTCTCCCTTCCTGCCTCCTGCCTCCGTTCTGGTCCGGTCTCCCGCGCGACAGCACCGGACTATAAGGCGCTACAGTGGGAACGTCGACAAAACAGTCAGATAGTTCAGTCAAACGTATTAACCCCTTAACATTCAGACGGGAAATTATAAAGTAGCTCACCAAAGTCGTCTTGCAGCCATCACATTCTATAATAATACGCAACCATGGTCCTCTTACAGCCATGAGTGTAGTAAATCCAACCGTGTAAAATATTTAGACACTCCAAAACACGCAATAATGCCGACAAAAGAAAAGAATCAGACGGGAAGCATCTGCATCGATGGATGTTGCTTGTTGCTAGCTGTCTGTTTAGCTAGCCCCATAATTCCTGTTTACAAATACAGACTACAGGAGTAAAAATGTTTTCTCTATGCCGCAGTGCAACCCAACGTGTGATTCACATTCATCTTTTTCGGCCAATTGCAGGCTTTGTTTCGCCCCTTTAGCCTGTGCGAGCCTGTAAATCACAGGTGTCAAACAAGCGGCCCGCGGGCCAGATTAGGCCCGCTAAGGGATTGAATCTGGCCCGCGAGACAACACTCAGAGAAGCGCAAGAGAAAAACAAGCTGTAGGTTGAAATATGTCAAGTTGATGTTGCCAAAGCCAGGTGCCTCTCACAAAGACACTGTACTTGTATTTATTTCTCTCTCTCTCTCTCTCTCTCTTTCTTTTCCACCCTTTTTCTCCCACTCTGTGTTTCACTCTCTGTGTCTCTCTTTTTCTCTTCCTTTGTTGTTTTTTGTCTCTTTCTCTCTCTTTGTGTCTTTTACCCTCTTTTGCTCTAACTTCCTTTTTTCCTTTTCTCTCTCTTTCTCTCTTCCTAACCTTCGCGCTTTCTTTTCTCTTTTCTCTCCCTCTGTCTTTCTATTTCTCTTTGGATTTCTATCTTCCTCTCCCTTTCTTTTCCCCCCTCTCTCATGACTTTTTATTTTTGTTTCTCACGCTCTCTCCCTCTCTCTCTTTTTCTTTCTTTGCCCCGCCCTCTCTCCTTTTCCCTCCCTCTTTCTCTTATTTCTTTATCTCTCTTTCTTTCTCTTTCATCTACTTGTCCGGCCGCCGACAGAATATTTGTTCTATGGTGTGGCCCCCGAGTTCAAATGAGTTTGACACCCCTGCTGTAAATGATAAAAAGGATCCGCCCCTTGACCTCCGAATAACTTTAGCCAATAGTGACTGATTCAAATGATGATTGACACATTAGTTAGGAAATGAAACGCCGGTATATATATCCTAGCATACACCGCGGACGAATTCGCCTTCGGGGGAAAATCGAGTCGGCGGCTGCTTGCCTTAGTTTCAAGACTTTGCGACTTAATATTGATCCATATATAAGGCGCACTGTATTATAAGGCGCACGGTCAGAACGAAATGTCGATACATCTGACCTGCACAGTGTCCTTGAATGTACAGATATAAATATAAATAAAAACCTAAAAGCCTTTATTTTTTTCAAAAGCAGACCATGCGCCTTATAATACAGTGCGCCTTATATATGGATCAATATTAAGTCGCAAAGTCTTGCAACTAACTTGCCGCCGCCGACTCGATTTTCCCCCGAACGCCAAGTCCGCGGTGTATGCTGGGATTTATATACCGGCGTTTCATTGGCTAACCAATGTGTCAATCATCATTTGAATGGACTACTATTGGCTAAAGTTATTCGGAGGTCAAGGGGCGGATCCTTTTTATCATTTACAGGCTGGCATTGGCTTGAATGGCAAAACAAAGCCTGCAATTGGCCCAAAAAGACGTGTCAATCATCAGTTGAATGGATCACTATTGGCTAAAGTTATTCGGAGGTCAAGAGGCGGATCCTTTTTGTCATTTACAGGCTGGCATTGGCTTAAACGGCAAAACAAAGCCTGCAATTGGCCGAAAAAGATGAATGCGAATAGCACGTGGCTGACGGCACACAGAAAGCATTTTTTTCTATTCTGTATTTGTAATTATTTTATTCTCCTGGATTTACTGTACTCACGGATATCAGAGGACATTGGCTGCACATTATTATGAACACAACGACTTCGGTGAGCTACTCCGGGTTTTATATTGTCCCTGTATCTTGTTTCAGACTGAACTCGATGTTTCTGTGATAAGCGGTGCAGATAATGGATGGAATGGAGTGTCTATTTTTAAATTCAACTCAATTCCAAGTGTTTATTGTCATATGCACAGTAAAGTTGCGAGCGAAAAAGAAAATAGAAACTAAGGAATGGATGGCATTTCTTGAATCCCAAGACTTTAACCTTCCGAATGATGGAACGATGCATTTGAGTGACATCGTACGGACACCGCATCCGCACGTGTTCTCGACACGTATTTGCGTCTTTGCGAACTTTGGGAATGTTAAGGGGGTAATAAGTTGGACTGAACCATCCGACTGTTTTCTCGACGTTCCCATCGTAGCGCCTTATAATCCGGTGCGTCTTATGTATGTCAAAAATAGGACCAAAAACGATTTTTTTCGGGGTGCGCCCTATAACCCGGTGCGCCTTATAGTGCGGAAAATACGGTACTAATAATATACTAAATAATTATGGCTATGTATAGTATTTTACAGTAGTGCAAAGAGTGCAAGAGGAGCAGCTAACCAGATGTGCAAAATGGGCTGTCAGGTAAACAAGTCAGGTAAACAGTAGCAATAACACTATAGTACAATAGTGCAGAGTCGTGAAAATACGGTATTTTGAGTATAGTTTGGAGACGAAACCTTATTCTGTTTGAGGTATCCTCGTCGGTAGAAACCGGTATCGAAAAAAAGGAAAACCTGACGCTGTCAGAAGCAGGCCGAATTTTTAATCACCCGCTTGTATCTGAACACCGCCTTTGAGTGATTGTAGGTCAACGTTTTGGCCCGTGGCCATGAGACGACCTCGCACGCTGCCTCTTTAAAGTGTCAGACAGGCAGTAATGGAGGTCTGAGGACATGCAAGCTTCTGGGAATAAAAACACGAGCAGATAATCCACTCTAACCACTTTGCAGACCAAGGTGGGGGGGGGGCTTACCCACTTTTCAACTTTTGACCCGGCGCACCAGACCAACTGACACATTTTTTTGTGTGTGCCGCCTTAATTCGACCGGGTCAGGATACGGTGTGGCAGAATCCGGTTTGAAGAGTGAACAGTAACCAGGGTTGGGTAGGGTTACTTTAACTGGATTACTTTCAATGACTTTTGGATGACTCCAATACCAAATATGCTCATAAAAGACAAAATAAACTAAATATGAATCAAATGATGACTCACAACACGTGGTAAGCTTTCTCTCCTGGCTTTGATCTCTTTGATCTCTGGCAAAACTAACATAAAATGCAGGGTTGGGTAGGGTTACTTTAACTGGATTACTTTCAATGACTTTTGGATGACTCCAATACCAAATATGCTCATAAAAGACAAAAGAAACTAAATATGAATCAAATGATGACTCACAACACGTGGTAAGCTTTCTCTCCTGGCTTTGATCTCTTTGATCTCCTGCAAAACTGACATAAAATGCAGGGTTGGGTAGGGTTACTTTAACTGGATTACTTTCAATTACTTTGTGATTACTCCAATACCAAATATGCTAATAAAAGACAAAAGAAACGATATATGAATCAAATGATGACTCATAACACGTGGTAAGCTTTCTCTCCTGGCTCACTATTTTTGTAATTTTTCTGTAATAGTATTATTGTATTACTGTAGTATTTTTGTAGTATATCCATCATAATTTTTCTGTAGTATGTGTAGCTTTTTTGTAGTTGTATTTTTGTAGTATTTCTGTTGTATTTTTGTAGTATTTTTGTCATAATATTTGTATAATAGTATTTGTAGACTGGAGTACTCCTTTAGTAGTTTTTTGTAGTATTTCTGTAGAAGTATTTTTGAAGTATTTCCTTACAATTCTGAACTATTGTCATAGCAGTACTTGTATCGTGTTTCTTTACTATTTTTGTAATATTTCTGTAATAGTATTTTTGTATTACTGTAGTATTTTTGTAGTATCTCCAGAATACATTTGTGTAGTATATGTAGTATTTTTGTAATATTTCTGTTTTGTAGTATTTATGTCACAATAGTTATATAGTCGTATTTGTGTACTGTAGTACTCCTCTAGTAGTTGTTTGTATTTCTGTAGAAGTATTTTTGATATGAATATGAATCAAATGATGACTCACAACACGTGATAAGCTTTCTCTCTTGGCTTTGATCTCTTTGATCTCCGGCAAAACGAACATAAAATGCGACAGAAACAAAATGAAAATAAATCCAAACAGCTTTTGGCCATTCCATGTATTCCGTTACTCCCCAAGCCTGCACAAAATTTAGTCATTTTATTCATATTTAGTTTCTTTTATTAGCATATTTGATATTGGAGTAATCCAAAAGTAATTGAAAGTAATCCAGTTAAAGTAACCCTAGCCAACCCTGACAGTAACAGAACATGAAAGTTCTTGAGGATCTTCACAATTCAAAAACATCAAAATTAGGCCTCGAATATAGATACCTGATGCATCATTTTGAAACACTAGCATGATCTAAATCAGGGGTGTCAAACTGGTTTTAGCTGGGGGGCCACAAATGCTATAAAAAAATCTCACGAGGGCCGGACTAGTAAGTTGAAGAGAAAGAGAGAAAGAGAGGGAAGGAAAGAGAAAGCGATAAACAGGGAGAACAAGGGAGACAGAGTAACACAGAGAGAAAAAGAGAAATGCATATTATATCCGACCCTGCATGTCGTGTGACACCAGGAAAAGGCCCAAAAAAATGAAGCTAAAATTGATACTAGAAAATGAGTGAACGTATCACGCACTCTCCTTTTTCTGTGACAATAGTAAGAGATCAAAAGGAATGAAGCCCAGACCAGGAAATGAGTAAAAATATGTTATGCGTGTTGTGTGGCACCAGGAGCAGGCCAGAAAGAATGAATCCAAAAAGGATCCAGCCAAAAAGAACAAAGCCTTTTGTAGTACTCGTAAATGAGAAAATATATGATGTGTATATGCTTAATGCGCCCGTTTTCTGACACCAGTAAGAGGCCAAAAAGAACAAAGCTGATGGTAACTCGAGTAAATGAGTGAATACATGATGACACATGACACCAAGAACAGGCCAAAAAGAATGAAACCATACTAATATCAGGGGATATACAAATAATTGGAACTTGACTTAATACTAGTAAATGAGTGAATAGATGTTAACTAAACGTGTCAACCCATCATGGTTTGTGACACAAGAAGACAACAAGAAGAATGACGCTTATAGTAACACTAGTAAACGAGTGAATGTATAACTATATGCATCACATACCCTCCTTTTTTCTGTGACAATAGGAAGAGGCCAAAAGAAATGAAGCCCATAGAAAGACTAGGAAATGAGTAAATATATGTTATGCATGTTATGTAGCACCAGGAGCAGGCCAGAAAGAATGAATCCAAAAAGGAGCTGACCAAAAAGAGTGAAGCCTTTTGTAATACTAGTTAATGTCTTCCATCTTCCTCTACTCTTGGTAGACATGGACTCTGACAGCAAATATATGATGTGTATATGCGTCATGCACCAGTTTTCTGACACCAGAAAGAGGCCAAAAAGAACAAAGCTGATGATAACTCCAATAAATGAGTGAATATATGATGAGGAAATACATCACATGACACCAAGAACAGGCCAAAAAGAATGAAACCATGCTAGTATCAGGGGATATACAAATAATTGAGACTTGACTTAATACTAGTAAATGAGTAAATAGATGATAACTAAACGTGTCAACCCTTCATGGTTTGTGACACAAGAAGACAACAAAAAGAATGACGCAAATAGTAACACTAGTAAACGAGTGAATGTATAACTATATGCACCACGCACCTTCCTTTTTTTCTGTGACAATAGGAAGAGGCCAAAGAAATGAAGCCCATAATAAGACCAGGAAATATGATGAATCAATATGTCACATGACACCAAGAACAGGCCAAAAAGAATGAAACCATACTAATATCAGGGGATATACAAATAATTCGGATTTGACTTAATACTAGTAAATGAGTGAATAGATGATAAGTAAACGTGTCAACCCTTCATGGTTTGTGACACAAGAAGACAACAAAAAGAATGACGCTAACAGTAACACTAGTAAATGAGTGAATGTATAACTATATGCACCACGCACCTTCCTTTTTTTCTGTGACAATAGGAAGAGGCCAAAGAAATGAAGCCCATAGTAAGACCAGGAAATATGATGAATCAATATGTCACATGACACCAAGAACAGGCCAAAAAGAATGAAACCATACTAATATCAAGGGATATACAAATAATTGGGACTTGACTTAATACTAGTAAATGAGTAAATAGATGATAACTAAACGTGTCAACCCTTCATGGTTTTTGACACAAGAAGACAACAAAAAGAATGACGCTAACAGTAACACTAGTAAATGAGTGAATGTATAACTATATGCACCACGCACCTTCCTTTTTTCTGTGACAATAGGAAGAGGCCAAAAGAAATGAAGCCCATAGTAAGACTAGGAAATGAGTAAATATGTGTTATGCGTATTCTGTGAACATATGATGAGTAAATACGTCACATGACACCAAGAACAGGCCAAAAAGAATGAAACCATACTAATACTACTCAAGGGATATACAAATAATTGGGACTTGACTAAATACTAGTAAATGAGTAATCATATGGTACCTAAACGTGTCAACCCGTCATGGTTTAGGACACAAGAAGACAACAAAAAGAATGACATTGATACTTATACTATAAAATGAACTATATGTGTCACACACTCTCCTTTTTTCTGTGACAATAGGAAGAGGCCAATAGAAATGAAGCCCATAGTAAGACCAGAAAATGAGTAAATATATGGTATGCATGTTGTGTGAACATATGATGACTCAATATGTCACATGACACCAAGAACAGGCCAAAAAGAATGAAACCATACTAATATCAGGGGGTATACAAATAATTGGGACTTGACTTAATACTAGTAAATGAGTGAATAGATGATAACTAAACGTGTCAACCCTTCATGGTTTGTGACACAAGAAGACAACAAAAAGAATGACGCTAATAATAATACTAGTAAATGAGTGAATGTATAACACCCTCCGTTTTTCTGTGACAATAGGAAGAGACTAAAAGAAATGAAGCCCATAGAAAGACTAGGAAATGAGTAAATATATGTTATACGTGTTGTGTGAACATATGATGAGTAAATACGTCACATGACACCAAGAACAGGCCAAAAAGAATGAAACCATGCTAGTATCAGGGGATATACAAATAATTGAGACTTGACTTAATACTAATAAGTGAACAAATATATGATAACTAAATGTGTCAACCCTTCATGGTTTAGGACACATGAAGACAACAAAAAGAATGACGCTAATAATAATACTAGTAAATGAGTGAATGTATAACAACCTCCTTGTTTCTGTGACAATAGGAAGAGGCCAAAAGAAATGAAGCCCATAGTAAGACTAGGAAATGAGTAAATATATGTTATACATGTTGTGTGAACATATGATGAGTAAATATGTCACATGACACCAAGAACAGGCCAAAAAGAATGAAACCATACTAATATGAGGGGATATACAAATAATTGGGACTTGACTTAATACAAGTAAATGAGTAAATATATGATAAGTAAACGTGTTTACCCTTCATGTTTTGTGACACAAGAAGACAACAAAAAGAATGACGCTAATAATAATACTAGTAAATGAGTGAATGTATAACACCCTCCTTTTTTCTGTGACAATAGGAAGAGACTAAAAGGAATGAAGCCCACAGAACGAGTAGGAAATGAGTAAATATATGTTATGCGTGTTGTGTGGCACCAGGAGCAGGCCAGAAAAAATGAATCCAAACAGGAGCAGACCCATTTAGCAATTAAAAAATATATATATAATAAAACTGGTCAATAAGTAAATATAGTGTATTGGTAATTGAGTAAATCTATAATATCTACCAGTATATAAAATCTTGCTTTTCGTTTCTCCCAAGCGGCGTTGAAGAAAGCCCGAAGCAACGGCAGAAGCAAAAGTATCGGACGGCAGATTCCGGAAGGAGAACTGCTTCTTCAGGTAACCTTTAACTTCATATTTTCGATGGAACACCATCGAGTACTCTTGCTGTTCCAAGTATTACTTTCAAAGTAATTGACAAGTAAAAAACAAATGGTTCTATAATCAGGAGAACCATTTTTCACCTATTTTCAGTGTTTTCTTGTCACTCTCCTGTTGTCAGTCCGTCTGCAAACCTCTGTTTATACAAGGCAAGCCTTTTTTGACCCTGACTCCCGCCTGTCCTGTTTTTGCTCCCGTTTGTCTCCGGCTACGACCTGGTTTGATCCCGACCACGTCTGCTCTCCCGTCCCGGCTTACGGCCCATTTTTGATCCGAGAGCGACCTGCTTCCCCCGTCCAACGAACACCAGATCGTGGGCGCAGCCCTTCCTCTTTTTTTCAGTAAAACTTGTGGTAAACGTTACGCATTTGGGTCCTGATTCCGTTCTGGTCCCGACAATTTCAGTACATTTTTTTGAATACTATTTACTACTTTTTCAAAACTATCAGTACTTTTTCATAATGTTCAGTAATTATTGTACATTTTCATACTTTTCATGAACTCTCCGTACTATCAAGTACTTTTTACACATTTTGGTCGTTTATCATACATTTCAGTACTTTTTTATACTATATAGTACTTCTTGTCATTTTCATACTTTTCACTAACTCTTCGTACTATCAAGTACTTTTTATACATTTTGGTTGTTTCTCATACTTTTCTGTAGTTTTTCATACCATTTAGTACTTTTTCATCATTTTCATACTTTCCATCAACTCTGCGTACTATCAAGTACTTTTTACACATTTTGGTCGTTTATCATACATTTCAGTACTTTTTGGACATTTTGGTTGTTTCTCATACTTTTCAGTACTTTTTCATACTATTTAGTACTTTTTCATCATTTTCATACTTTTCATGAACGCTCCATAGTATCAAGTACTTTTTTCACATTTTGGTCGTTTATCATACATTTCAGTACTTTTTATACATTTTGGTTGTTTCTCATACTTTTCTGTAGTTTTTCATACCATTTAGTACTTTTTCATCATTTTCATACTTTCCATCAACTCTGCGTACTATCAAGTACTTTTTACACATTTTGGTCGTTTATCATACATTTCAGTACTTTTTATACATTTTGGTTGTTTTTTAATACTTTTCGGTAGTTTTTCATACTATTTAGTACTTTTTCATCATTTTCATACTTTTCATGAACTCTCCGTACTTTCAAGTACTTTTTACACATTTTGGTCGTTTATCATACATTTCAGTACTTTTTATACATTTTGGTTGTTTTTTATACTTTTCGGTAGTTTTTCATACTATTTAGTACTTTTTCATCATTTTCAAACTTTTCATTAACTCTGCGTACTATCAAGTACTTTTTACACATTTTGGTCGTTTATCATACATTTCAGTACTTTTTATACATTTTGGTTGTTTCTCATACTTTTCTGTAGTTTTTCATACCATTTAGTACTTTTTCATCATTTTCATACTTTCCATCAACTCTGCGTACTATCAAGTACTTTTTACACATTTTGGCCGTTTATCATACATTTCAGTACTTTTTATACATTTTGGTTGTTTCTTATACTTTTCGGTAGTTTTTCATACTATTTAGTACTTTTTCATCATTTTCAAACTTTTCATTAACTCTGCATACTATCAAGTACTTTTTACACATTTTGGTCGTTTATCATACATTTCAGTACTTTTTATACATTTTGGTTGTTTCTCATACTTTTCAGTAGTTTTTCATACTATTTAGTACTTTTTCATCACTTTCATACTTTTCATGAACTCTCCGTACTATCAAATACTTTTTACACATTTTGGTCGTTTATCATACATTTCAGTACTTTTTTATACTATTTAGTACTTTTTTGTCATTTTCATACTTTTCACTAACTCTTCGTACTATCAAGTACTTTTTAAACATTTTGTTTGTTTCTCATACTTTTCGGTAGTTTTTCATACCATTTAGTACTTTTTCATCATTTTCATACTTTTCATGAACTCTGCGTACTATCAAGTACTTTTTACACATTTTGGTCGTTTATAAGACATTTCAGTACTTTTTTATACTATTTAGTACTTTTTGTCATTTTCATACTTTTCACTAACTCTTCGTACTATCAAGTACTTTTTAAACATTTTGGTTGTTTCTCATACTTTTCGGTACTTTTTCATACTATTTAGTACTTTTTTATTATTTTCATACTTCATACTTTTTCATACTATTTAGCGGTTTTTCAAATTGTCAGTACCTTTTTGTACATTTTTATATATTTCAGTACCTTTTTATTCTATCCATTACATTTTTCTACTATTTATTACTTTTTCATCATTTTCAGTACTTTTTGTACATTTTCATACTTTTCACTAACTCTTTGTACTATTAAGTACTTTTTATACTTTTTGGTCATTTCTCATACTTTTCAATACTTTTTCATACTATTTAGTACTTTTTTTTATCATTTTCATTTCTTTTTTATTTTAATAATATCAAGTACTCTATTTTACTTCTCAGTACTTTTTCATACCAAATATTACTTTTCCATAATTTTTAGTACTTTTCACAAATCTTTCATACTATTGAGTATTTTATCATAATAATTGCCTTTTCATAATTTTCAATACTTACATACATACATACATTAGTCCGGTTTCTCCTACTTTTCAGCAATCTTTCACACTATCACGTACTTTTTCATACCAATTATTACTTTTTTATAATCTTTAGTAGTTTTCACAAATCTTTCATACTATCGAGTACTTTTTCATACTCTCTATTACTTTTTCCTAATTTTCAATACTTGTACACACATTTTTTATACTATCAGTACTTTTCATACATCTCACTTGTGTCTCGTACTTTTCGGCAATCTTTCATACTATTGAGTACTTTATCATACTATTTTTTACTTTTTTTATACTTTTCAATACTTATACCCACATTTTTCATACCATTAATACTTTTTCATACTATTTATTACTTTTTTTTATAAATTTCAAGACTCATTCACATTTTTCATATTAACTAGTATTTTTTCGTACATTTTACTTGTTTCTCCTACTTTTCGACAATCTTTCATACTATTGAGTACTTTATCATACTATTTATTACTTTTTTATCATTTTCAATACTTATACACATATTTTTCGTACTATTAGTACTTTTTCATATATTAGTACTGTTTCTCCTACTTTTCAGCAATCTTTCACACTATCACATCCTTTTACATAATATCTAGTACTTACACTTAAACTATTGAGTACTTTATCATACTATTTATTACTTTTTTTCATAATTTTCAATACTGATACACGCATTCTTCATACTATTTTTTGTATATTTTCCAACCTCTCAGTACTTGTTGATACTTTTCTCTACTTTTTCATACTTGTGTAACTTTTTTTATGTGTTTGAGTACTTTTGGTATATATTTTGTACTTTTACATACATTTTACTTGTTTTTCCCACTTTTTAACAATCTTTGACACTATCAAGTACTTTTTCATACCATCATTACTTTTTCATACTCTTTTTCTCTTCATTACATTTTTTACACTATTTAGTACTTTTTCTTACTTGTCAGTGTTTTTTTGTGTTTTTGTACTATTTAGTATTTTTTCTCATACAATGACATATTTTCTGCAAATATTTCTTTTCCACCTTGTTTTTCAAATTTAGATTGAACTCTAAGTGGATGAATTGAGATTTTTCTTAAAAACTGTTCTATTTATTACTTTTTCATAATTTTTAGTACTTATACACGTATTCTTCATACTGTTAGTACTTTTTCATACATTTTACTTGTTTTTCCTACTTTTTAACAATCTTTCACACTATCAAGTACTTTTTCATACCAATTATTACTTTTTCATAGTTTTTAGTACTTTTCACGAATCTTTCAGGCTATCGAGTACTTTTTTTATACTATACTACCTTTTCATAATTTTCAATACTTATACGCACATTTTCAGCACATCAGTACTTTTTCATACATTTCACTTGTGTCTCGTACTTTTCGGCAATCTTTCATACGATTGAGTACTTTATCATACTATTTATTACTTTTTTAAATACTTTTCAATACTTATACACACATTCTTTATAATATAAGTACTTTTTCATTCTTTAGTCCTGTTAATCCTACTTTTTAGCAATCTTTCACACTATCACATCCTTTTACATAATATCTAGTACTTATACACGCATTCTTCATACTATTAGTACTTTTTCATACATTTTACTTGTGTCTCCTACTTTTCGGCAATCTTTCATACTATTGAGTACTTTATCATACTATTTATTACTTTTTTTCATAATTTTCAATACTGATACACGCATTCTTCATACTATTTTTTTGTATATTTTCCAACCTCTCAGTACTTGTTGATACTTTTCTCTACTTTTTCATACTTGTGTAACTTTTTTTATATGTTTGAGTACTTTTGGTATATATTTTGTACTTTTACATACATTTTATTTGTTTTTCCCACTTTTTAACAATCTTTGACACTATCAAGTACTTTTTCATACCATCATTACTTTTTCATACTTTTCAGTACTTTTTCATACTATTTTGTACTAGCGTTTTTTGTGTATTTCATACGTTTTTGTACTATTTAGTATTTTTTCTCATACAGTGACATATTTTCTGCAAATATTTCTTTTCCACCTTGTTTTTCAAATTTAGATTGAACTCTAAGTGGATGAATTGAGATTTTTCTTAAAAACTGCCTGATACTATATTTTTTTGTGTGGTCTCTGCAGGCTCTGAATGGATTTGTCCTGGTGGTCTCTGCGGAAGGAATGGTTTTTTACTGTTCTCCCAACATCCAGGACTACCTGGGATTCCATCAGGTACAGGATCTGACTTTAACAAGTATGTTGGTGTCAAACATAAGGACTGTGGGCCAGATCAGGCCTGCCAAGGGATTGAATCGGGCCTGCCGGACAACGCCGAGATAAAATGTCACAAAAAAATGACTTGCAGTTTTAAATATGGCCACCAGGCGCAGCAAAGGTCTTCACAACTTCACTTCTGAGGGTGTTTATTGTTTTCTGTACTTTTTCATACTCGTATTACTATTTTTTATGTTTGAGTACTTTTATATACTTTTCACAACTGTTTGTATATTTTCATACATTTGGTTACTTTTTTCTCTTTTTCAGTTTTTATTTTTTTGTTTTCAGTAGTTTTTTTATACTATGTAGTGATTTTCATATATTTCCGATATTTTTAAGTACTTTTTCATACAATTTGCTAGTTTTTGTATGTTTCATACTTTTCATACTTTTTAATACTGTTCAGTAGTTCTTTTCATTCTTTTGTGTACTTTTTGTATATTTTATATCTCCTCAGTATTTGTTGATACTTTTCTGTACTTTTTATACTTGTATTACTTTTTTTATATGTTTGAGTATTTTTTGTATATTTTTTTTAGCACTTTTACATACTTTTCACAACTTTTTTAATTACTTTTTTCTCTTTTTCAGTTCTTTTCCTATATTTCATTCTTTTCATTAGTTTTTTTATACTATGTGGTGATTTTCATGTATTTCAGTTATTTTTAAGTACTTTTTCATACAATTTGCTAGTTTTTGTATGTTTCATACTTTTCATACTTTTTGATACTGTTCAGTAGTTTTTCATACAGTTGAGTTTTTCTTCATATTTTTCCATACTTTTTTGTATATTTTCCAACCTCTCAGTACTTGTTGATAATTTTCTCTACCTTTTCATACTTGTGTTACTTTTTTTATATGTTTGAGTACTTTTTGTATATATTTTGTACTTTTACATACTTTTCACAACTGTTTGTATATTTTCATACATTTGAATACTTTTTTCTCTTTTTCAGTTCTTTTCGTACATTTTCTTCTTTTCAGTAGTTTTTATACTTCGTAGTGATTTTCATATATATTGCCGGTATTTTAAAGTACTTTTTCATACAATTTGCTAGTTTTTGTATGTTTCATACGTTTCATACTTTTACATACTATTCAGTAGTTTTTCATACGTTTGACTTTTGTCATACTCTTCCATACTTTTTGTATATTTTCTAACAATACTTTTTCATACTTTCCTGTACTTTTTCATACTTTTTTTATATGTTTGAGTACTTTTTGTATATTTTTGTTGTTTTTTTACATACTTTTCACATCTGTTTGTATATTTTCATACATTTGATTACTTTTTTCTCTTTTTCAGTTCTTTTCGTACATTTTCTTCTTTTCAGTAGTTTTTATACTTCGTAGTTATTTTCATATATTTCTGATTTTTAAGTACTTTTTCATACAATCTGCTAGTTTTTGTATGTTTCATACTTTTCATACTTTTACATACTATTCAGTAGTTTTTCATACGTTTGACTTTTGTCATACTCTTCCATACTTTTTGTATATTTTCTAACAATACTTTTTCATACTTTCCTGTACTTTTTCATACTTTTTTTATATGTTTGAGTACTTTTTGTATATTTTTGTTGTTTTTTTACATACTTTTCACATCTGTTTGTATATTTTCATACATTTGATTACTTTTTTCTCTTTTTCAGTTCTTTTCGTACATTTTCTTCTTTTCAGTAGTTTTTATACTACGTAGTGATTTTCATATATTTCTGATTTTAAAGAACTTTTTCATACAATTTGCTAGTTTTTGTATGTTTCATACGTTTCATACTTTTTAATACTATTCAGTAGTTTTTCATACCTGGGATTTTTTTCATACTCTTCCATACTTTTTGTATATTTTCTAACAATACTTTTTCATACTTTCCTGTACTTTTTCATACTTTTTTTATATGTTTGAGTACTTTTTGTATATTTTTGTTGTTTTTTTACATACTTTTCACATCTGTTTGTATATTTTCATACATTTGATTACTTTTTTCTCTTTTTCAGTTCTTTTCGTACATTTTCTTCTTTTCAGTAGTTTTTATACTACGTAGTGATTTTCATATATTTCTGATTTTAAAGAACTTTTTCATACAATTTGCTAGTTTTTGTATGTTTCATACGTTTCATACTTTTTAATACTATTCAGTAGTTTTTCATACCTGGGATTTTTTTCATACTCTTCCATACTTTTTGTATATTTTCTAACAATACTTTTTCATACTTTCCTGTACTTTTTCATACTTTTTTTTTATATGTTTGAGTACTTTTTGTATATTTTTGTTGTTTTGTACATACTTTTCACAACTGTTTGTATATTTTCATACATTTGATTACTTTTTCTCTTTTTCAGTTCTTTTCGTACATTTTCTTCTTTTTAGTAGTTTTTATACTACGTAGTGATTTTCATGTATTTCTGATTTTAAAGTACTTTTTCATACAATTTGCTAGTTTTTGTATGTTTCATACGTTTCATACTTTTACATACTATTCAGTAGTTTTTCATACATTTTATTTTTTTTCATACTTTTCCATAAGTTTTGTATATTTTCTAACTCCTCAGTACTTGTTGATACTTTTCTGTACTTTTTCATTGTTTTTTTTATAATTTTGAGTACTTTTTGTATATTTTTGTCGTTCTTTTACATACCTTTCACAACTGTTTGTATATTTTCATACATTTGATTACTTTTTTCTCTTTTTCAGTTCTTTTCGTACATTTTCTTCTTTTCAGTAGTTTTTATACTACGTAGTGATTTTCATATATTTCCGGTATTTTAAAGTACTTTTTCATACAATTTGCTAGTTTTTGTATGTTTCATACGTTTCATACTTTTACATACTATTCAGTAGTTTTTCATACATTTTAGTTTTTTTCATACTTTTCCATAGTTTTTGTATATTTTTTAACTCCTCAGTACTTGTTGATACTTTTCTGTACTTTTTCATTGTTTTTTTTATATGTTTGAGTACTTTTTGTATATTTTTGTTGTTTTTTTACATACTTTTCACAACTGTTTGTATATTTTCATACATTTGATTACTTTTTTCTCTTTTTCAGTTCTTTTCGTACATTTTCTTCTTTTCAGTAGTTTTTATACTACGTAGTGATTTTCATATATTTCCGGTATTTTAAAGTACTTTTTCATACAATTTGCTAGTTTTTGTATGTTTCATACGTTTCATACTTTTACATACTATTCAGTAGTTTTTCATACATTTTATTTTTTTTCATACTTTTCCATAAGTTTTGTATATTTTCTAACTCCTCAGTACTTGTTGATACTTTTCTGTACTTTTTCATTGTTTTTTTTATAATTTTGAGTACTTTTTGTATATTTTGGTCATTCTTTTACATACCTTTCACAACTGTTTGTATATTTTCATACATTTGATTACTTTTGATCTTTTTCAGTTCTTTTTGTATATTTTTAGTGATTTTCATATATTTCAATTGTTTTAAGTACTTTGTCATACACTGTATTACTTTTTCATACTTTTTGACAGTTTTTCTATGTTCCATATCAAACCTTTCATACTTTTTAATACTATTCAGTAGTTTTTCATACTTTTCTGTACTTTTTGTATATTTTATAACTCCTCAGTACTTTTTCATACTATTTAAATCTCTTTCATACTTTTCAATATTGTTTGTATATTTTCATACTTTTCAATACTTTTTCATACAATGTGTACTTTTTCATAATTTTCAGTACTTTTTTGTATGCTTTCATACGTAGTTTATAAGCACTTTTTGTTATATATATTCTTCAGTTTCTCTACTACCTTTCAGTACTTTTTCGTACTTACAGAACATATTATTTTTCTTACTTTTTAGGACTTTTTTTTGTTAATTTGATTACTTCTCTGTACTTTTTCATACTTTTCCCTTGTATTTGTACTTTTTATAAACATTTTAGTGCTTCTTTATCATTTTTCAGTACTTTTCGGTATTTTTTTTACTGTTTTCTTTTTTCCTACCAGGTGAGCAGAAAAAAGTTTGATAACCCTGGTCTATGTTCTATTGTAGGTTTAGAGAATGGATTGAGAATTTAAGGTACATAGAAAAAAAGTATTTTTTCTGTCTTGGCAGACAGATGTGATGCATCACAGCATCTTGGAACTGATTCATATCGAAGACCAGCAAGAATTTCAAAGGAACCTGAACTGGGACCTCAACACTCCGGAGCATCTCCCATTCCACTTGGACACCCAATCAGGTCTGCTTAATTTATTGGGATTCCATTTTGACAAGTTGTCTCAAGACATTTCACATACAGTATGTCACAAATGGGAGTACAGTCCTTGGATATCTGCAGAGATTTCATTATTTTCGCATTTGCAAGGCCTAGTATTTTTGACTCTGTGCTTGTGTATTCAGTATCCGGTATCGATCCCGTTTGTCCCATCCTGTCCGGTATCTTGCTCCAGTATCCAGTATCTGTCCCGTCCTGTCCGGTATCTTGCTCCAGTATCCGGTATCAATCCCGTCTGTCCTGTCATGTCCAGTATCTTGCTCCAGTATCCAGTATCCGGTATCGGTCCTATCTGTCCCATCCTGTCCCGTCCTGTCCGGTATCTTGCTCGTCTATCCAGTATCCGGTATCGATCCCGTCTGTCCTGTCCTGTCTGGTATCTTGCTCCAGTCAGTATCCGGTATCAATCCCGTCTGTCCCGTCCTGTCCGGTATCTTGCTCCAGTATCCAGTATCGGTCCTGTCTGTCCTGCCCAGTTTCTTGCTCGTGTAACCAGTATCATGTATCGATCCCGTCTGTCCCATCCTGTCTGCTATCTTAAGTCAAAGTTACAGTGCATGAAGGTCAAAATACATGGGTTCCCCTGACGTTGTGTTGCGGTATTTTGAAGTCGAGTCGAAGTAGAACGAAGTTGAGTAAAGTTAGTAGAATTTGTCGAGAACCGGCTTCTTCGGCTGGGCTCACTAAAAGGAACCGGCTCTTTCGGGTCCTAAACGGCTCTTCGGGTGGTTTTTGCTTCTTCAATCCCAACATGACCAAATATGATGTAAAATGATGCACAAAATGACTTAAAGGGGGCAGCACGGCGGCGCAGTGGTTAGCGCTTGTGCGGCACAGTTCATGTCATGGGAACCTGTCGTGGGTTCAAATCCAGCTCCAGACTTCCTGTGCGGAGTTTGTATGTTCTCCCCGTGCTCCCCGTGGGTTTCCTCCGGGCACTCCGGTTTCCTCCCACGTTCCAAAAACATACATTTCAGGTGAATTGGCCGGTCCAAATTGTGAATGAGCGAATGAGTTGTCTGTCCCTGTGTGCCCTGCGATTGGCTGGCAACCAGTTCAGGGTGTCCCCTGCCCACTGCCCAGAGATGGCTGGGATGGGCTCCAGCCCCCCCGCGACCCTAATGAGGATAAGCGGTATGGCTAATGAGATGAGATGAGATGAGATGAGATGACTTAAAGGAAGGGGGGAATGGAACAAAAAAGAAAAATATACCAAAATGAAAAAGTTGTGAAAAGCTGAGAAAAAAGAAACAAAAGGAAGAGAAAAAAAGAAGGAAAAATTTAGAAAAAAAGCCAGTAAAAAAGAAAAGAAAGAAATGTAGGAAAAAAGTAAATAGAGAAGAAGAAGAAAAAAATAACAGCTCAGAAAAAATAAACACAATGAGATTTTTTTTTTAAAGGAATTTAAAAAAAGTAGAAAAAAACACGGAAAACAGAAGAAAAAGTTTGTGTCTGCTGTCCCGCCACAGTTGTAATGCCTTCTCAAGGTCCAATTGCAGCAACGGAATTTCCATAGCTAATTTGTGGTTTTCATTGTCGTGGTGCCGATCCAATGTGCTCTTCTGAAAGTTCGTGTTGCGAAATGATTCATGCGATCCAGTTTTTTTGTCACGCTGGGTACACGCATCACAGAACATGTAGCCTCCATTATCATCCTCCTCATAGCGTAACCAGGAATATAATTGAGTCCGTTTTGGCAGAAAACTCTTTTTCTTGCTAGGAGTATTCTTTTGTTTATTTTCTTTCGTCGAATCGTTCTCTTCAACACGCGTGCTTTCCTTGCCGGATTTATTACTGTTGTTATCACTCTCTGCATTATGTTTCGACTTACTGACACTGATAAATGACCAATTTTGTGTTGATTTTTACCGAATACTGTTTTTTCGGAGGCGTACTTAACCTTCACTCGACGACAAGCACCACAACAATGACGTCATCTCGAAGCAACGAAATCTCGAACCGCGAGACCCAAACAACAATGGCGGATCTGCCCGACGAAAAGTTTGGAGTGCGATAAATCTTTGTTAAAAAAAAAAAAAGTAATGGGGTAATAATGTCAATTTTGTGTTAAAAAAGCTTCCCGGGGACGCACGTTGATTCGACACTATGCGTCCTCAGCAAAAATGGGCAAACGAGAACACTGTATCTGTACAATTTCACCTCACAATCTCCATTTAAGAACAGATTCTTGTTGTAACCCGGGGTTAGACTATTTCATGAAGCAAACTGGAGCTGTCACAAGGACACTCCAGCCCACTCGTCCAGAAAGGTCAAGCAAAGTGACATCGGTTCAAACCTCTGGAGATGTTTTCACGTCCCCTCCGTGGACACGTCAACGGGAATTATCTTCAGCTCAATTGTTGAAGCACGTAAGTAGGTCAAGGACGATCCATTCAGCTTCTTTTTTTTTGTTTACGCTAGGAAACGGTGAGCCAGCCTACCTGCTGAGGTACAACCAAGACGAGCTTCCTCCGGAGAACTCGTCCTTCTGTGAGAGGAGCTTCGTTTGCAGATTCCGATGCCTACTGGATAGTTCTTCTGGCTTCTTGGTGTGTAGGGATTTATCTAGCTTGAATTTTGAAAATTGTTAGGATTGCAACCAATGTTCCCTCTGTGTGGCCAATCGCGCACTGCCTGCACATTCTCAGCGCAGAAGAAAATCTAGCCAGCGCACAAAAATCAGGGCTCGAAATTACTAATTAAGAAGCAATTTAAGTCAAAGTTACAGTGCATGAAGGTAAAATACACGGGTTCCCCTGACACTGTTTTCTAAATACGGTATTTTGAAGTCAATGTCGAAGTCGAACGAAGTTGAGTAAAGTCGGTAGAGTTTTTCGAGAACCGGCTTCTTCGGCTCGGCTCACTAAAAAGAATCAGCTCTTTCGGGTCCTAAACGGCTCTTCAGGTTGTTTTTGCTTCTTCAATCCCGACATGACCAAATATTATGTAAAATTATGCACAAAATGACTTAAAGGAAGGGGGGAATAGAACAAAAAAGCAAAAAATACCAAAATGAAAAAGTAGTGAAAAGCTGAGAAAAAAAAAAAAACTGAAGAAAGAGAAAAAAATTGAAAAAAGCCAGAAAAAAAGGAAAGAAAGAAATGTAGGAAAAAAGTAAATAGAGAACAAAAAGAAAAAAGTAACAGCTCGGAAAAAATAAACACAATGAGATTTTTTTAAAGGAATTTTTAAAAAAGTAGAAAAAAAACACCAAAAAAAGAAGAAAAAGTTTGTGTTGATTTCAAATAATTTCCAATGATATCAAGTGAATCTTGTTGCCGACATTGTTCTTCCACTAAAAAATGTGATTAGGTACAGTTCTGTATCTTACAACCGACTAAATAAGCCCCCAAAAATGTTACTATTATGCGACAAAATATAATAATAAGATGCTAGAAACTCTTTCACTGGGGCGGCATTAGCTCAGGAGGTAGAGCGCTCGTCTTGGGATCAAGAGATCACAGGTTCGAATCCCGGCTCCTCCGTGTTACATGTCGAAGTGTCCTTGAGTAAGACACTGAACCCCTAATGCCCCTAATAAGCAGGTTGGCGCCTTGCATGGCCGCATGGCCGCTATTGGTGTGTGAGTGTGTGTGAATGGGTAAATGTGAAGCACACTGTAAAGCGCTTTGGGAAGTCTTCATTGACTTGAAAAGCGCTATATGAATGCAAATCATTTCATTTCATTTATTACTTTGAGTTCTTTGAGTTCTGATATGAATTACAGTATAGCTAATGGTATGTCACTAAGAGTGTTTACAGAGCATTAGGAGCAATAAGCAGGTTCGCGCCTTGCATGGCTGCACGGCCGCTATTGGTGTGTGTGTGTGTGTGTGTGTGTGAATGGGTAAATGTGAAGCACACTGTAAAGCGCTTTGGGAGGTCTTCATTATATAAATGCAGATCATTTCATTTATTACTTTGAGTTCTTTGAGTTCTGATATGAATTACAGTATAGCTAATGGGGTGTTTACAGAGCATTAGGAAAATGTATTTTTTAAATTTTTGTCGTACTAAACAACAATGATGCCTGACTGTTGCATACCTGTCAACCGGTACAGTTTTGCCTTACAAAGTGCATTTTTTATGCATTTTAAGACGAGTACGAGTAAGGAAATCTGTACGGAAAAACGCAAATTTGTCAACGATGGGTACCATCCGGTATACACCGACTATCACCAAACGGCAAATCAATCAAGACAAACGAGTTCGCCGCGGTAGCCTCTATCTCGGTATCGTTTTTTTCGTTGCAAACGAAGCGAGCGGTTTGATGCTACTGTGCGCATGCGTCTGCCGCCTGGGGATTTCCTTCATGCATCATTCCCCAAAAAATATATGGTGTACGATTATTTTGTATTTTGTACGGGAAAATATGACAGTTTAATGGGCATGGAGCCGTGGAGGTTGACAGGTATGCTGTTGGAATGGAACCTTAATTGAAAGGAAGTCGTCTCTCTTTGTTGCAGGCGTTGAGCATCCAGGGTCGACTGAAATTCCTCCACGGACAAAGCGGCGGCCCGCTCCAGCGAGCCTTATTTTCTGTGGCCACTCCGCTCCAATCGCCGGCCATTTTGGAAATCCGAACAAAGAACATGATCTTCAGGACCAAGCACAAACTGGACTTCACTCCCATGGCCTGCGATGCAAAGTATCTGCTTTTCTTATCTTTCCCCCAAATTTTTTGAAACATTCTGTCATAAAATTCATAGATCCGACAGCGCTTGTTTTCAGCCAATCAGAACGTCAGGCAGACGATGCTGATTTAGGTCGGCCATCTTTGTATCACAGACAAACACACATGTGATCCACAGGCTCCTACAGTGTTTTGTATCAAAATGTCGGGACGATGTAGATCAGACGTATCCTCAGCTAAAAACCCATTTGAAGAAATGTTCGAGATGGATAAAGGCATGCTAGCGGCTTCACCATCAACTCGAGGTGCATAGGATCGATGGGATCAGAAACAAAGTTATTTGTTCTCAGGGTTGGGTAGGGTTACTTTAACTGGATTACTTTCAATGACTTTTGGATTACTCCAATACCAAATATGCTAATAAAAGACAAAAGAAACTAAATATGACTAAAATGACTAAATTTTGTGCAGGCTTGGGGAGTAACGGAATACATGGAACGGCAAAAATGATGTTGGCAAGCTGTTTGGATTTATTTTCATTTTGTTTCTGAGGCATTTTATGTTCGTTTTGCCGGAGATCAAAGAGATCAAAGCCAGGAGAGAAAGCTTACCACCTGTTGTGAGTCATCATTTGATTCATATTTAGTTTCTTTTGTCTTTTATTAGCATATTTGGTATTTGGGGCGGCAGTAGCTCAGGAGGTAGAGCGCTCGTCTTGGGATCAAGGGATCCCAGTTCGAATCCCGGCTCGTCAGTGTTACATGTCGAAGTGTCCTTGGGTAAGACACTGAACCCCTGATACCCCCAATAAGCAGGTTAGCGCCTTACATGGCTGCAAGGCCGCTATTGGGAAATGTGGAGCACATTGTAAAGCGCTTTGGGAAGTCATTGACTTGAAAAGCGCTATATAAATGCAAATCATTTCATTTTCATTTCATATGGGAGTAATCCAAAAGTAATCGAATGTAATCAAGTTAAAGTAACCCTACCCAACCTTGTTTGTTCTACAGAAAGTGTTTTATTTTTATGATAGGTTGGTCGTTTTGGTTGTAATATTTCTCAGAATTCACTGTGTGAATATAAATTGTTTTTATATTCCTAAATATAAAAACAATCTTTCACACACACACACACACACACACACACACACACACACACACACACACACACACACATGAAGTAACGTTTCAATAATCAGTCTAATTGCATCTCTTGTACGTTTATCAGTCTTGAACTCTTTTATTTTGAAGTCGCATTTCCGGTGTATTTTTCTGTTTCCTGTGTGAATAAAAGTTAGCTTCTCACACGGGAGGAGAGGTCGGCCGAGGCACTCGCCCGGAGGGGGCCACCCGACAGGGCTCTCCCGCTTGGGAATTTTAAATACCTTAATGCTTGTTTTTATTTGAGTAATTTTGCCAACATAGAGTTTATATAAGTTTTAACTTTAACATTTTATCAAAAGTTTACGCTGCTGTCGGGTCGGTTAGTTGCTAGTCTCTTCTAGAGAGCAAATAAGCCCAGCACAAAATTGACTTCCAAGTAACTCTGAACTTTGGAAAGGATGGAACGACGGCGTCCCCTTTTGGACAGTTCCCGAACGTACCAATTCATCATGTACCATAATGAAATCTGATAACACGGAGTTTTGAATGTACCGTATTTTCCGCACTATAAAGCACACCGGGTTATAGGGCGCACCCCGAAAAAATAGTTTTTGGTCCTATATTTGACATACATAAGACGCACCGGATGATAAGGCGCTACAATGGGAACGTCGACAAAACAGTCGGATAGTTCAGTCCAACTTATTACCCCTTTAACATTCCCAAAGCTTGCAAAGAAGCAAATACGTGTCGAGAACACGTGCGGATGCAGTGTCCGTACGAAGTCACTCAAATGCATCGTTCCATCGTTCGGAAGGTTAAAGTCTTAGGATTCAAGAAATGCCAACCATTCCTTAGTTTCTATTTTCTTTTTCGCTCGCAACTTTACTGTGCATATGACAATAAACACTTGGAATTGAGTTGAATTTAAAAATAGACACTCCATTCCATCCATTATCTGCACCGCTTATCACAGAAACATCGAGTTCAGTCTGAAACAAGATACAGGGAAAATATATAGCCGGAGTAGCTCACCGAAGTCGTTGTGTTCAATAATAATCTGCAACCATGGTCCTCTTATATCCGTGAGTGTAGTAAATCCAGGAGAGTAACATATTTACAAATACAGTACAGAATAGTAAAATAATGTTTTCTCTATGCCGTCAACCCAACTTGCTATTCACATTAATCTTTTTCGGCCAATTAAAGGCTTTGTTTTGCCCCTTTAGCCTATGCGAGCCTGTAAATGATAAAAAGGATCCGCCCCCTTTACCTCCGAATAACTTTAGCCAATAGTGATCGATTCAAATGATGATTGACACAATGGTTAGCCAATGAAACGCCGGTAAATAAATCCCAGCATACACCACGGACTACTTTGCGTTCGGGGGAAAATCTAGTCGGCGGCTGCTGCATTAGTTGCAAGACTTTGCGACTTAATATTAATCCATAAATAAGGCGCACTGTATTATAAGGCGCATGGTCAGCTTTTGAAAAAAATAAAGGCTTTTAGGTGCGCGTTATAGTGCGGAAAGTACGGTAATTAAAACGTCCAAGGCAATGTATTGATAAAATCATGTTCTCACCGTACGTAATTATGTCGATTGGAGGGATTCTCAAGTACAGAACATTATGCAAATTTCTCACTTTGGCTTTCTAACAAGTTTAGCAACTTCAAACACGCTCATCTGATCCCGGTGGTCTCAGATATCTGAGACCACGCCCAAAGAGGCATGATATGGTCAAGCGTCCCTGGTCCATATAAAAAGAGGAGCTGATCAATAGCTTGCTCTCTTTCCTACTGTGTCGCACGACTGCTGTGTGTCGTGGCTGTGCGGGTCTGCACTGCGACCTAGAGTTCAGCATATGGACCAGTCGATGCGACCAACTCGAGCACGAGAACAAATCTCTCCGCAACAACAAGTAAAAGTAGGGTTTCAGATTTAACACCATGTTTGCTGGTACTTGGGAATGAGCGTTCTTTCTGTACAAAGGAATCCCCCCAAATCGGCTAGCATTATAGCGGGAAACTTTCTTCATGTGCTACTAACTTTCAGCGGTCGAAAACTTCCATAATCTCTGCCCCTCCCCACCCCGTTTTTTATCATTAATTCTCTGTGTTAATAAATTGTGTGTACGCTATTGCAATCGGCCTGGTTCATTGAATCAATTTTCTTGGGATTAGTAATTCATATCAGAACTTAAAGAACTCCAGTAATTACATAATTGAATTTTATCAGAGTAGTAAATTCTAGAATTTACGGTGGAGCATCAGCAACATTCGTTTACTGATTGCAGTAAAGAATAATTCGTTTCAATCCTAACGATTTTCAAAATGAAAGCTAGAAAAATCCCTACACTTCTTAATATTGGCATTTAGGAACACAAAGTGCTAACCATTTATCATGATTACTGATGTGACTCAGCTGTGCCTGCTCATTTGACGCCAACCGCCGCGGGTTCTGGTTGGCTCCCGATCAGTATTTGTACCCAGTCCTGTCTGTCCCCTTTTGTCGGTCCGTCTGCGAACCTCAGTGAACACTAGGCAAGCATTTTTTGATCTGACTCCCACCTGTCTCGTTTATTGCTCCCGTCTGCCTCCGGCTTCGACCCGTTTTGATCCTGACCACGTCTACTCACCCGTTCTGGCTTACGACTCACTTCCGACCCTGACCACGCCTTGCTCTCCCAGTCCCAATTACCGACCCGTTTTTTTCCGTCCCTGACACAGCCATCGCTTGCTAAGGAAGATACACTTCCGCGTTCGGAACACAATCCGAGTACGAGAGCGACACCGGATCGTGGGCGCAAGCCCTTCCTCTTTCCTTCAATAAAACTTGTGAGAAACGTAACGCAATTGGGTCCTGTTTCCGTTCTGGTCCTGACACCATTAGGGGATTGATTCCGATTCTTCTGGCAGTGATAGACAATGCAGAATGTTTTGGAGCCATTAATATCATTAAAATGAGTCCAAACAAGGATCCATTTTGCTGCTTTGACTTATTTTCTTTTAATCTCCTTTTTTTTCCTCCGTATTGCAATTTCTCTTGAACCCTTCCTGTGCTCATTGTGCTGCTGCGGCAGTCCAACCCCTCTTCTGTTTAGCGCATAAAAACACTCATATCTGTCATGTCCTGCATGGTCGCCATGACAACCAGCTGGTCTCGCCCCTTGACACCGGCTGACACAGATTGTCCTAATTACGTCTGGGATTCTTAAGGGCTGGTTTGGGGACTGCCGGTTGCTGGTGCATTGCATTGTTCTGCATTGCTCTGTTTTGCTCTGTTCTGTTTTGTTTGACTCGAGGAAGACCTGTCATGCCCGTTTGTCTGTGTTAGTAACTTTAAGCCTGTTTGTGAGTATTTCCTAGTCTAAGTTTCTGATTGCCTGTAAGCCTGTTTTTGTTTTGTTTTTGTCCCTGCGTGTTGGACGACTTTTATTTTCGAAATAAAAGTAACTGATCGTTACGCAATTGAGTTCACCCTTCCTGCCTCCCTGGTCCGGTTCCGTGACGCATATCAACCAAGCAACCAATTAACCAAAAGTTAGTGAGAGGACAAAAACATATATGGTATGTGAAACACTCCTAAATATATGAAAATTGTGTTTTTTTTAGGGGTAAAATCGTGCTGGGTTACACAGAAGCAGAGCTCCGTGTCCGAGGTTCGGGCTACCAGTTCATCCACGCCGCTGACATGCTGTACTGTGCTGAAAATCACGTCAGAAGTAAGTTTTAAGTCAAGTCGAGTCAAGTCATTTTTATTTGTATAGCCCTTAATCACAAAGAGTCTCAAAGGGCTGCACAGGTTATTAGACAGACTATTTTTCAGACAATTATGACATCATCCCCTGATCTGGAACCAACATGAGGGCAAGGAAAAACTCAAAAACCTCAACATGAGGAAAATGAAGAAACCCTGAGAAGGGACCGCACTTGTAGCATCCCCATTTCAGGATTATGAAATGAAATGATCGGCATTTATATAGTGCGTTTCAAGTCAAGACTTCCCAAAGCGCTTTACAGTGTGCTTCACATTTCCCAATAGCGGCGCTAACCTGCTTATTGGGGGCATTAGGGGTTCAGTGTCTTACCCAAGGACACTTCGACATGTAACACGGAGGAGCCGGGATTCGAACTGGGATCCCTTGATCCCAAGGCGAGCGCTCTACCTCCTGAGCCTCTGCCGCCCCAGACAGCAAAAGGATGTTGACAATCACAAGAAGACGAAGAGTTCTATGATTGCTAGTGGGTGTTTGGGCCCGATCTTGGCCTATCTGCATCGTACAATTTTAGATGTACAATGCCGTGAAAATGGATTTTCCCCATTCCTGATTTCTGTGGTTTGTGGTCTGCGGATTTTACGGATATTGGTGTCATAGTAATGTGGCTGAAGTGGACAAAAATGAAGATTGAAGATTTTATTGTCAGAACCAGAACAGAAACAGGACCCAATCGTTATCCCCCCCGCCATACGGCAATTTCACTCAGCGATATCACCTCGGAACAGATTCATGTGGTATCCTGGAGATCTACTGTAAGGTTAAACTGTCTGTTTTTAGGGGGGTGAAGAACAATAATATGAACATACAGTGGAACCTCGCTAGTTCGCGGTTCCACTTTTGCGGGTTCAGAGCTTTGCGGGTGTAAAAAATATACCTTACCTTCTCAATAAAAGCATTTATTGACTTGAGCAAGCGCGAGCTTATGTCAACTGAGGACACGGTGTGGACACTCTTATTGTGAAGGGGAGGGGGAAGCCCTGACACAATGTTTAGTCATGGAGAGTTACCGCTTCGCTCACCCCCCCCTCCTTCAACTCCTCCCACCTCACCCCCATCTTATGTGGCGCTGTTTATCATGGAGGAACTCGGCGACGCGACGTAAGTATATTCTCTTCTGTCACATTTCATCTCAAGTTTGACTTTATTCTACCAAAAGCGAGCGGTTGTTTGTACTACCTAAACACGGCTAATTGTGTGTGGTTTCGTGTATTTGTTGTAAAAGCCGTTCGATGCCGCTAGCTAAAGTATGTTGTTATTGTCAGAAGGTAGCTCTTTCACTTTCATTAAAATGAACACGGACCATTTTTTTAACTGTTGTTTCCCAAAACGCTTCACAAACACTCACATATCACATCTCATCTCATCAGCTACACCTTTTTGAAACTGTCCAGTCAGCATTTAGAGCAAATCATTCTACTGAGACAGCCCTTGCAAAAGTAACCAATGATCTCCTTTTAACAATAGATTCTGGTGCCTCATCAATGTTACTGCTGCTGGATCTCAGCGCTGCTTTTGATACGGTCGACCACAACATATTATTGATTCGTCTAGAACGCATTGGTATCTCAGGAACTGTACTCTCGTGGTTTAGGTCCTACCTGTCAGACAGGATGCAATGTGTTAACTATGGCAATATGACCTCTAAACAATCTAATGTCCCTTGTGGTGTTCCTCAAGGCTCTGTACTTGGCCCCCTTCTTTTTAGTATTTATATGATCCCGCTTGGTGACATTATCCGCAAGTATAATATTAGTTTCCATTGCTATGCAGATGACACTCAACTGTATGTGCCACTGGAAAAAACTGGACATTTAAGTTTTAGAAATCTGGAGGATTGCCTTACTGAGATTCAAAGATGGATGTCAAATAATTTTTTACGCCTTAACCCAGAAAAAACTGAAATGTTGATTATTGGTCCAGCTCACTGTCGTCATTTGTTTTCAAACATTACCCTGAACCTAGACAAATGTAATATCACCCATAGTGACTCGGTCAAAAATCTAGGTGTTATATTTGATCCTAATCTGTCGTTTCAGTTACATGTGAAAAATATTACTAGAATAGCTTTCTACCACCTCCGTAATATTGCGAAGATTCGTTCAATGCTGTCCCAATCAGATGCAGAGATTTTAATTCATGCGTTTATTACTTCTCGGCTTGATTACTGTAATGTATTGCTTTCTGGTCTCCCGATGTCTAGCATTAAAAGTTTGCAGCTGGTTCAGAATGCGGCAGCTAGACTTTTGACTAAGACTAAAAAGTTTGAGCATATTACACCTGTATTGGCCAACTTGCACTGGCTCCCAGTCCACTTAAGATGTGACTTTAAGGTTCTCTTATTAACATATAAATGTTTGCATGGGCTTGCACCCTCTTATCTCTCCGATTTGATTTCCCCCTATGTTCCTGCACGGAGTCTGCGCTCGGAAAATGCCGGTCTACTTGTGATTCCGAGAGCCAAGAAGTCTGCGGGCTCGAGAGCGTTCTCCATCCGGGCCCCGGTGTTGTGGAACGCCCTGCCTCTGGAGATAAGATCTGCAACCTCAACGGAAGTTTTTAAATTGAGGCTTAAGACACACTTCTATTCCAAAGCATATGATTGATGCCCACCTCGTATTCTGTTTTGTCCTGTCTTTTTCTGAGGCCTGCCTGGCTGATACGAAGGAGAAGGATGATTTGGGATGGGTCAGCGGACCGGGGTCTGACCTGCAGCATGTCAACCCCTGCATTTACCAGCTGGCGTCGTCGTTGATGTCATGCTCTTTCCGGACATTTTCAACATCTTACCTAGTGTTTACTATTCTGTGTACAGTAATGCTAATTGTAATTCACCCTGTTCAATCCTGGAAGGGGGATTACCACATGTGAGGTCCTTTCTCAAGGTTTCTCTTTTCTCCTCACACTGAGGTTTTTGAGTTTTTCCTTGCCCGCATGCTGGTTTGCTAGTTTAAGATCAGGTAATTGTGTAATTTTGTAACTGTAATCCTGTGCAGTCCTTTGAGACATTTTTGTGATTAAGGGCTATATAAATAAATTTGACTTGACTTGACTTGACTTATCCTCAGTAGGGCCGCGGGGGTGCTGGAGCCCATCCCAGCAATCATCGGGCAGTGGGCAGGGGACACCCTGAACTGGTTGCCAGCCAATCACAGGGACAGACAACTCGCTCGCTCATTCACACCTAGGGACAATTTGGACCGGCCAATCCACCTGAAATGCATGTTATTGGAATGTGGGAGGAAACCGGAGAGCCCGGAGGAAACCCACGCAAGCACGGGGAGAACATACAAACTCCGCACAGTAAGTCCGGTAGCTGGATTATAACCCATACAGGAGGTTCCCAAGACCTTAGAACTGTGCCGCACATGCGCTAACCACTGCGCCGCCGTGCATTTTTGAAGGGGTGCCGCTACTTCGCGGATTTTCAGTTTTCGCGGGTGGTCTCGGTCCCCATTAACCGCAATGACCGAGGGATTACTGTACTCAGACGGGAAAAAGATCTCGGCACTATTAATGCCAAAGTCCAAAAAATCTACAACATCTGTTGTGCTTGTAGTGATGAAGACGGGTGAGAGCGGCCTGACTGTTTTCCGGTTACTCACCAAGGAAAACCGATGGAAGTGGGTCCAAGCTAACGCCCGCCTGGTCTACAAGAACAACAAACCGGACTACATTATCGCCACCCAGAGACCGCTCGTGTAAGTAGAGTGTATTAAGGGGCAAATCAATTATTTCAATACATAATCGATTGATGAATTCATCTAAACAGTCTTGGAATTTGGAATTGTTCGAATTTGTTATCTGACTTCATTAACCAAACACGATCTACATTCATCCAACAATTATGCGCGCTCGTTTTGAGAGAGAAAATTACCAGGAAGCCGGCAATTCCACACAAGGCGGGTTTATTCACAACAGCAGATCTAAGTGTGCCCAACAGGAGACGGCCCGTATCCGAGTTGCCCCGGATCATTTATACATTTCAGCAAACAAATCAAAGACATCCCACTATTCCCCTATTGGCTATGTGTCATCTGCAGCTAACTTTGGCTTTCTCTTATTGGTTGTTTTCTCCCCACATGATGGCGTGTCGGCTCCTCCCATGGGCGCGCGCCTGCAGTTGTTTGTGCTCAATAATCTCACACAACATTACCCCGACGTCTGGTAGTTCTGCGCCGTCAGCACACACACGCATCCTGTTATCAGAAGTGCGTCCCGTCCTCGACAAAACATCTGCCACTTATGCATTCCACACTGCCTGCCCTGACCTTTTATTGTACATTGAATTAAAGCACAGTCAGTAAATAACTTTATTACATTGAACTGAATACATGTAACTCGTAGTCAATCGTAGAAATTTCTTATTTTCGATTTAGTAATCGTGCATTCTAGTATGCGATTGAATTAGGCTAGCCACGTTTGTCAGCGCTGTGCAGCTGGTTTATTTTAAATGTAATTATTTTTTCACTCTTCAATCTCTGCCTACTAGTTGTAGTATTTCTAAGTTATGGCTCCAGGGAAATATTGTAAGCAGTACGCAGACTGTTTTGGAGAAGCCATCTTTGGGCGTCGCCCCAAAACACACGCAGGCAATATGTCAGAAAGGGAGAAAACCATTTATTTCGTTACAAGAGTTGACACAGCGTTTTCTCATTCGTCTCTCGGAGACATCAGCTTTTATCCCCTTCGTTCAGAAATTTCACGCCAGAAATATCACGTGTTGTTTTTCCCGGATTGCTGCGTCCTCTCGATTCTCCCAAATTACGTGATTTCCCCCAAGATAGTTGAAGAAGACGTCTTGACCCAGCCAACTTTCTGTCCGTTTCACAACCCCGGATGTTCTTTCGCAACCCCGGATGCCGCAGTGTTTTTTCTCGATGACGACACTTGTTTTTCGCAAACTCTCAGCGAGCTCCATCGGCTGACCCACGTTTATTTATCTACAACAACTGTTCAAAACAACAAACATAATCATAAAAAGTAATTTGGCGCTTAAAATAATGACTAACCTTTGCTCAGGAAGCGTGGTCCATGCCTGTTTGTTCAACCCCTGAAAACGGGAGGTTGTCTAAAGTTGACTTGTACCCTACAGAAGATTGTCATTGTGCTATCACCATGGCTTACATTTTTTATTTTATCTCTCGAACAGGGACGAGGAAGGCGGAGAACACCTAAAAAAACGCTCCATGCACCTCCCCTTCACCTTAGCTACCGGCGAGGCACTTCTCTACCAGACCGGTTACCCTCTCTCTGGATTTCCGGAACCTACCCGAGGCAAAGCTAGATGCAAGAGGGGGAACATAGAGAAAATCCATCCAAAGTCCCTACTAGAAGTTCTGATGAGCCAAGATCAGTCTGTTTACGTCTGTCAAGCGGATTCTCAGGCTGACAAGTCCTACTCTGCTAGTACTATGAGCAAACAGCCATCAGAGACTTCGGGATTTGGTGACGCCTGGCAGAAGAACCCCGGATGCAGCAGTGAAAAGTCCACCAGTGATCCATTACTGGTCACCCTCGACTCCCTTTCCCTGGACGAAAATGAAACCTGCTCCAACAGCGAACTCCTCAGCGCCTTAGAGAATCTGGGCTTAAATGCTGAAGACCTGGAACTTTTGCTTTTAGATGAGAAGATGATCCAGGTGGACTTGGATTCCGAGCGTGTGTCAACACTTCAAGAAATCAAGGACAATGAAATGAGGTCCTACATTCACCAGTCATTGGGAATGGAAGGATCCAACGACACGGTCGGTTTTGGAATCTATGATTTCGGTCCAGATTCTGCACAAAGTTCAGGTTCTACCAGCCAGGTACAGCCACACCAAGTGTCCTCCATCCCGTTCTTCAGCAAACAAGTCAGTAAAAGTGGGCTTCCATCTAAAAAAAACGACTTTAGCATCTTCTCTGGTAAGAACCATTCATTGCTCAGGGCTGACACAACCTATCCTCATAAAAACCAAACTCTTAGCACGGCGAAGATGTTTAAAAATTGCCAGCAGGAGAACAAACAGACTTTGTTGCCAGAGCCTTTTCCCCCCAGTGAACATCCTGCTTTTCTTCACCACGTCCCGGTTGGTCCCGTAGTCTCGAACACGGCACATACAGGCAACTGGGTACCAAATCTTTGTGACTCTGAACATTGGGTTGACCCCGTGCAGTCAAACAAGCTCCTCAGTCCAGCTCTGCATCCGTTTGTGGCTTCGTGTCCTTCACCAGGTGCCGCTCTGGAGCTGGAGCAGTTTTGGACTCTGGCAAAGCCTTCGGTAGAGGACTATGGTCTTTTTGAGGCATCGGACGTCACACAAGGTGAACGCAAACAGGTAAGACTTGACCAGATCTTCTTTAGAAGGTAACTTTAGGTTTGTCCTTTGCTGCACTAAATAGGATTTATCAAACATTCCAAATATGCAAGAATTTCTGTCCAACTTTAGCCCAACTTCATTCAATGCTCGCTTTACTAAATCCTTTGGCAATGACTTCTGCATGTCTGTTTGGTGCTCTCATCCTTAATTTTATACTTTAAACCAGGGGTGTCAAACTCATTTTAACTCGGGGGCCACACGATAGAACAAAAATTCTGTTGGGGGCCGGACTAGTAGATTAAAGAGAAGGGAAGAGAAAAGAAAGAAAGAGAGAGAATGAGAAAGAGAAAAAGAAAGAGAAAAAGAAAAAGATAGAGAAAGAGAGGAAGAAAGAAGAGAAAGAAAGAAAGAAAGAAGGGAAAGAAAGAAAGAAGAGAATGAAAGAAGAGAAAGAAAGAAAAGAAAGAAAGAAGAGAAATAAAAAGGAGAGAGAAAGAAGATAAAGAAGAGAAAGAAAAGAAAAAAAGAGAAAGAAAAGAAAGAAGAGAAAGAAAGAAGCGAAAGAAGAGAAAGAAAAGAAAAAACAAAGAGAAAGAAAGAAGAGAAAGAAAGTAGAGAAAGAAAGAAGAGAGAGAAGAGAAAGAGAGAAAGAAAGAAGAGAAAGAAAGAGAAAGAAGAGAAAGAAGAGAAAGAAAAGAAGAGAAAGAAAGAAAGAAAGAAAGAAAGAAAGAAAAGAAAGAAAGAAGAGAAAGAAAAAGGAGAAAGAAAGAAGATAAAGAAGATAAACAAAAGAAAAAAGAGAAAGAAAAGAAAGAAGAGAAAGAAAGAAGCGAAAGAAGAGAAAGAAAAGAAAAAACAAAGAGAAAGAAAGAAGAGAAAGAAGAGAAAGAGAGAAGGAAAGAAGAGAAAGAAAGAGAAAGAAGAGAAAGAAGAGAAAGAAAAGAATAGAAAGAAAGAAGAGAAAGAAAGAAAAGAAAGAAAAGAAAGAAAAGAAAGAAGAGAAAGAAAAGAAAGAAGAGAAAGAAAGAAGAGAAAGGAAGAGAGAGAAAAATAAATACAAGTACAGTGCCTTTGTGAGAGGCACCTGGCTTTGTCAACATCATGTTGACATATTTCAACCTGCAACTTGTTTTTCTCTTGCGCTTCTCTGAGTCTTGTCTCGCGGGCCGGATTCAATCCCTTAGCGGGCCTGATCTGGCCCGCGGGCCGCCTCTTTGACACCTGTGCTTTAAACCCAAAGCAAAGCGCGACGGCTGGGTGGTTAGCCCGCCGACCCACAATGTGGAGGTCCAGGGTTCAATTCCAGCTACCGCAGCCTCCCCGTGCGGAGTTTGCATGTTCTCCACGCGCCTGCATGGCACTCTGGTTTCCTCCCACCTTCTTAAAAACATCCAAACCGTCCCTAGGTGTGAGCGAGTGAGTTGTCTGTCTCTGTGTGCCCTGCGACTGGCTGGCATTCAGCTCCCTGCCCACTGCCCGAAGTTATCCGGAATGGGCTCCAGCACCCCCGCGACCCTAGTGAGGATAAGCAGAAAACGGATGAATGGATAGTTGGATAGACCCAAAGCGGTATCCTCCCGACTTGTACAAAAATTTAAAACGTGCAGATCTGGATGTATTCCAAATAAAGTTTTACTTCACTAAAGTTGAATCACCACTACTAGCGCTTCACTCTTGTTCATTCTTCCTTGTCTTTGCCACAAGCACCACATCTTCTACGCCTCTCTGCTTTTCCTTCAATGTAAGAATTATGTTCCTTAACACAACATAACACATGAAATTGGTTTAGTCACTCTCTTGATTGCTTCCTTCTGGTGGGTTATGTCAAGGGACATGGATAGGGTAGGGTGCTCTGGAGCTGACTTGGTGAAATTGGGTTTGTGTCATGGTTGCCATGGTGCCCAATTGGCCCCGTCCGTGGGCGCCAGCTGCAGCTTGTTGACAGATTGGCTCCCTGTCAATATTTAAATTCTGTCCTGTCAGTGCCCTTTTGTCGGTCCGTCTGCAAATCTGTTTTTACACGGTAAGCCCTTTTCGCCTGTCCTGTTTTCTGCTCCTGTTTGTCTCCCGTTACGATCTGTTTTGATCTCAACCACGTCTGTTTTCCCGCTCCGAATAACGATCCGTTTTTTCATCTTGACCACGTCTACTCTCCTCTCCTGGCTTTCGACTCGTTTCTGATCTTGATCACGTTTTTGCTCTTCTTGCAAATATATGCTACTGACCCTTTTTTGTCCTGTTTTTTGCTCCTGTTTGTCTCCCGTTACAGTCTGTTTTGATCTTGACCATGTCTGTTCTCCCGCTCCGAATAACGATCCTTTTTTTTTATTACCTCAACCACGTCTACCATCCTCTCCTGGCTTTCGATTTGTTTCCGATCTTGATCACGTTTTTGCTCTTCTTTCCCGGCTACTGACCCTTTTTTGCCCTGTTTTTTGCTCCTGTTTGTCTCCCGTTACAGTCTGTTTTGATCTCGACCATGTCTGTTCTCCCGCTCCGAATAACGATCCGTTTTTTTTTTACCTCAACCACGTCTACCATCCTCTCCTGGCTTTCGACTTGTTTCCGATCTTGATCACGTTTTTGATCGTCTTTCCCGGCTACTGACCCTTTTTTGTCCTGTTTTTTGCTCCTGTTTGTCTCCCGTTACAGTCTGTTTTGATCTTGACCATGTCTGTTCTCCCGCTCCGAATAACGATCCGTTTTTTTTTTTTACCTCAACCACGTCTACTATCCTCTACTGGCTTTCGACTTGTTTCCGATCTTGATCACGTTTTTGCTCTTCTTTCCCAGCTACTGACCCTTTTTTGCCCTGTTTTTTGCTCCTGTTTGTCTCCCGCTACAGTCTGTTTTGATCTCGACCATGTCTGTTCTCCCGCTCCGAATAACGATCTGTTTTTTTTTTTACCTCAACCACGTCTACTCTCCTCTCCTGGCTTTCGACTTGTTTCCGATCTTGATCACGTTTTTGATCGTCTTTCCCGGCTACTGACCCTTTTTTGCCCTGTTTTTTGCTCCTGTTTGTCTCCTGTTAAAGTCTGTTCAAGTCAATGACTTCCCAAAGCGCTTTACAGTGTGCTTCACATTTCCCAATAGCGGTCTTGCAGCCATGTAAGACGCTAACCTGCATATTGGGGGTATTAGGGGTTCAGTGTCTTACCCAAGGACACTTCGACATGTAACACGGACGAGACGGGATTCGAACTGGGATCCCTTGATCCCAAGACGAGCGCTCTACCTCCTGAGCTACTGCTACTTTTTCAATTTTTTTACAACTTTTTACTTCTCACACAAATTTTGACAGAGGTTTGATTCCACCATCATACATCAACACAAACACAAAACATATACCGTAAATTCCGGACTATAAGCCGCTACTTTTTTCTCAAATGTTCAGCGCTGCGGCTTATTCAGTGAAGCGGCCATTTTATGGAATTTTTCTAACGGCCACCAGCGGCGTTGGAGTATAAAATGTAAGATTAAGACCAGTAGAATATGTGCGCCAAGAATGACTGCAACCTCTAAGTTTATGCAATCATTAAGTAAAGGTACGTTCCGATGATGAGGAAGGCGCCCTTGATGGCTATAGTTATGAGGAGGAAGTTGAGGACGATCTTCCGGGAATTTCACAATTACGGGATGCTTTCTTTTAACAGGCACGTATGATACATTGCGGGCGTGATCCTACCAGCGTGTTGGTACCTTTCAAAGGCAAGGTTTGGGATGAAAGTTATATTATTATTATTAAAGCTTTGAAAACTCTCTCGGTGTACCGTCTTTCTTCGTAAATATGTGTAACCATGTATAATATGTATTTGCAACTGTATATTTTTGTAATGTATTTATTTTAGAGATTTATTCTGTTATGTGTTCTACGGACGAATCAAAAAGAAGGAGCGGAGCAAACACGGGCTGATGGGAATTGGGGTAAAGCTGAGTTACCGGTAGATCTGTCTGTTGTCGCAGCGGACAATAGTAGATATATATTTTTCCCACCCTTAACTTTGGAAATATACATTTTGTTTCCTTGGATTACTTTCGACGGGACCCGGACTTTACAAGTCTGCATCATACGTTAATTACGGGTATCATTTTCCATTTATGATGCCGACTGTGGTTCTAGAACTGTGCACTATCTGTGGAGTTACAAAGTAGAAAATTACAGCCTGGTCAGAGTTGACCTTGTGATTGTGTCACAAGTATCAACGCGGTTGCATGCGGCTTATACATCGGTGTGGCTTGTGTCAGTACAAAAGTGGCAAATCACCTAAAAAGTGATGGGTGCGGCTTATAATAAGGTGCGCTCTATAGTCCGGAATTTACGGTACACTTGACACACCCATAAATAACAGAAGGAAAAAAAAATGTTAATACAATACAATCAATAAAATTAAAATGGGGGGGAGGTGTTTAGACATCAAGTAAAATTTGTGTGATAGGCTTCCATCTTTTCTCGAATTGATCGAGTTTCAGTTGAAGTCTTGCAGTGATTTTTTTTCTTAATGTACATTTGCTTTAATTTGTCCCTCCATTGTTTTATGTCAGGAGGTTGTGGTTTCAGCCAGGACACTGGGATCATTTTCTTTGCTACCAGAAGCATCACCTTTAGTATATATTCCTGTGGACCAGACAGTAATTCTTCTGGCAAAATTCCTACTACGTAGGCCATTGGGTCCAACCACAACTCCCAGCCAATAATTAATTTTATTTCTGTCTGGATACTTCGCCAGAAACGTAATATTACAGGGCAATTCCAGAAAATATGCGTAAAGTCTCCGACTCAATCAAACTTTTACTGGCACCAAAGTTGAATCAGCAGTTGCGCTTCACTCTTGTTTACTCTCCCGCATTTTCACAACACTCACAGTGCACATTCTCAGCGCACCAGAAAATCTAGCCAGCGCACAAAAATGAGGGCTCAAAATTACTAACAAAGAAGCGACTTAAGTCAAAGTGACAGTGCATGAAGGTAAAAATACACGGGTTCCCCTGAGGTTGTGTCCTTCCGGCGCCGTCACGAATGGCAGCCACTCCAGCAGCTCCCGTGTTATTTTCGATTGTTCTCAGCTCAGGGATGCTGCTGGAAAAGTGAATTTCCCTTCGGGGATGAATAAAGTATCTATCTATCTATCTATCTATCTATCTATCTATCTATCTATCTAAATGCGGTATTTTGAAGTCAATGTCGAACGAAGTTGAAAAGTAAAGTCAGTAGAGTTTGTCGAGAACCGGCTTTTTCGGCTCGGCTCACTCAAAGGAACCGGCTCTTCCGGGTCCTAAACGACTCTTCGGGTTGTTTTTGCTTCTTTCATCCCAACATGACCAAATATGATGTAAAATTATGCACAAAATGACTTAAAGGAAGAGGGCAATAGAACAAAAAATAAAAAAATACCAAAATGAAAAAGTACTAAAAGGCTGAGAAAAAAAAGAAACAAAAGGAAGAGAAAAAAGATGGAAAATATATAGAAAAAAGCCAGAAAAAAGAAAAGAAATAAATGTAGGAAAAAAGTAAACAGAGAACAAAAACAAAAAAGTAACAGCTCGGAAAAAATAAACACAATGAGATTTTTTTTTTAAAAGGAATTTAAAAAAAAGTATAAAAACAAACATGGAAAAAAGAAGAAAAAGTTTGTGTTGCATTCCAATAATTTCCAATGATATCAAGTGAATCTTGTTGCCAACATTGTACTTCCACTCCAAAATGTGATTAAGTACAGTTCTGTATCCTACAACCGACGAAATAAGCCCCCAAAAATGTTAATATTATGTGACAAAATATATCAGGAAATAAAAAGAAATGGATATCTTGTGAAAGAATTGTAAGAAAAAACGACGTTTGTAGGCCGTACAACCTTTGCAATAGTACATGAGTCTCATCTCATCTCATGTCATTAGCTCCACCGCTTATCCTCAGTAGGGTCGCGGGGGTGCTGGAGCCCATCCCAGCAACCATCGGGCAGTGGGCAGGGGACACCCTGAACTGGTTGCCAGCCAATCGCAGGGCACACAGGGACAGACAACTCATTCGCTCATTCACACCTAGGGACAATTTAGACCGGCCAATTCACCTGAAATGCATGTTTTTGGAATGTGTGAGGAAACCGGAGTGCCCGGAGGAAACCCACACAAGCACGGGGAGAACATACAAACTCCGCACAGGAAGTCTGGAGCTGGATTTGAACCCACGCAGGAGGTTCCCAAGACATGAACTGTGCCGCACATGCGCTAGCCACTGCGCCGCCCTAGTACATGAGTCAATTCATTCAAAAGAGAAAAATCATTTTGCATTGCCGGAAACTCAGCAAAATGTCAAGTTTTGGACATGTTTGATGACTTAGCTGCCACACTTGGGATTGCCGTTGCTCACTGTTGTTTCAAGCGTTGCTCACCGACTTTGTGTGAACGCTCAGACCCGGGGAAAATTCCAGGGAACATTGCTCACAGTGACCTTGTGCTTTTCTGGCAGCGCCCTCAATAAGAATGCGCCATCTAAGGGGTAAAATGAAGTGTATGTGGGGGGGTGGTGGATTGAGCCTTAGTGACATGTCTAGACTCTAGAACTCCGCCGAGCTCTTTTGCTGTCGTAGAAAGTCGGCCCCACTGAAGCCTCGGGCGGAAATTGCCGCGTAAACTATACTAATGTGATCAGACATGCTACGTAAATATTTGGAAGCTGCTATCTCGTGCATGAACATTCATTGTTTTCATTGTGAGGTCTCAGATTTCCCATTCGTAGAACCGGACTTGGAAGCAGCACCAAGGATGGAGTGACACAGAAATAGATCTAAAAGAACTAAATATTTTTCTTTACCGTTTTCAAAATAAAAGCAGAGAGTCAAGAGGTTCCTTCGAAGATTTTAATACTGAATATTCTGGGCATAAATGAGCTGCAGACAATGGCGGTAGGAACTCAAAAATGCAAAGTCTGATAGATTTTTTTATTTTCTTTGTTTTTGTATGTGTTCTTGCTGTCGGTCACCCCTCTCGAGGGATATGACCAGGGTAGATAGGTAGATAGATAGATAGATAGATAGATAGATAGATAGATAGATAGAGACCATAGATACCATGGATAGATAGGTAGATAGATATGTAGGTAGATAGATAGATGGATAGATAGATACCATAGATAGATACCATAGATAGATAGATATCATAGATCGATACCATAGCTAGATAGATACCATAGATAGATACCATAGATAGATAGGTACCATAGATAGATAGATAGATAGATAGATAGAGACCATAGATACCATAGATAGATAGAGACCATAGATAGATAGGTAGATAGATATGTAGGTAGATAGATAGATGGATAGATAGATACCATAGATAGATAGATACCATAGATAGATAGCTAGATAGATACCATAGATAGATAGATACCATAGATATCATAGATACCATAGATAGATACCATAGATACCATAGATAGGTACCATAGATAGATAGATACCATAGATAGATAGATACCATAGATAGATAGATACTATAGATGGATAACATAGATAGATACCATAGATGGATACCATAGATAGTTAGATACCATAGATAGATACCATAGATAGATACCATAGATAGATAGATACCATAGATACCATAGATAGGTACCATAGATAGATAGATACCATAGATAGATAGATACCATGGATAGATACCATAGATAGATAGATAGATAGATACTATAGATGGATACCATAGATAGATACCATAAATGGATACCACAGATAGTTAGATACCATAGATAGATACCATAGATAGATAGATACCATAGATAGATAGATACTATAGATGGATACCATAAATAGATAGATACCATAGATAGATACCAAAAATAGATAGATACTATAGATAGATACAATAGATACCATAGATAGATAGATATCATAGATAGATACCATAGATACCATAAATAGATACCATAGATATATAAATAGATACCATAGATACCATAGATGGATAAATAGACGGATGTCTAGATAGATAGACGGATGTCTAGATAGATAGATGTCTAGATAGATAGATAGATAGATAGATAGATAGATAGATAGAGACCATAGATACCATGGATAGATAGGTAGATAGATATGTAGGTAGATAGATAGATGGATAGATAGATACCATAGATAGATACCATAGATAGATAGATATCATAGATCGATACCATAGCTAGATAGATACCATAGATAGATAGGTACCATAGATAGATAGATAGATAGATAGATAGATAGATAGATAGATAGAGACCATAGATAGATAGAGACCATAGATAGATAGGTAGATAGATATGTAGGTAGATAGATATGTAGGTAGATAGATAGATGGATAGATAGATACCATAGATAGATAGATACCATAGATAGATAGATACCATAGATAGATAGCTAGATAGATACCATAGATAGATAGATACCATAGATATCATAGATACCATAGATAGATACCATAGATACCATAGATAGGTACCATAGATAGATAGATACCATAGATAGATAGATACCATAGATAGATAGATACTATAGATGGATAACATAGATAGATACCATAGATGGATACCATAGATAGTTAGATACCATAGATAGATACCATAGATAGATAGATACCATAGATAGATACCATAGATAGATAGATACCATAGATACCATAGATAGGTACCATAGATAGATAGATACCATAGATAGATAGATACCATGGATAGATACCATAGATAGATAGATAGATACTATAGATGGATACCATAGATAGATACCATAGATGGATACCACAGATAGTTAGATACCATAGATAGATACCATAGATAGATAGATACCATAGATAGATAGATACTATAGATGGATACCATAAATAGATAGATACCATAGATAGATACCAAAAATAGATAGATACTATAGATAGATACAATAGATACCATAGATAGATAGATATCATAGATAGATACCATAGATACCATAAATAGATACCATAGATATATAAATAGATACCATAGATACCATAGATGGATAGATAGACGGATGTCTAGATAGATAGACGGATGTCTAGATAGATAGATGGATGTCTAGATCGATAGATGGATGTCAAGATAGATAGCTATCTAGATAGATAGATATATGTCTAGATAGATAGGTGTCTAAATAGATAGATAGATACCATAGATAGATACAATAGATACCATAGATAGATAGATACCATAGATACCATAGGTAGATGGATAGATGCCGTAGATATATAAATAGATACAAGAGATAGATGGATAGATATCATAGATATATAAATAGATACCATAGATATATAAATAGATAGATAGATGGATAGATAGACGGATGTCTAGATAGATAGATGTCTAGATAGATAGATAGATAGATAGATACTTTATTCATCCCCGTTGGGAAATTCAGACTTCCAGCAGTATCCTTGTGTTGAAAAATAAAATAATAAAATAAGTCATTTAGAATGCAAAAATACCCAATATAACGTTTTGCTATAGAGTATTTAAATAGTGCTACGGAAAATACACACTGTTAAAAAAATAGGCTAATATGCAAATGTGGGGGTGGAGTTTAATATGGGCTTTTACTCCCCCGGGTGGAGTTAAAGAGCCTGATGGCATGAGGAAGAAAGGATCTTCTCAGTCTGTCTGTGGTTTACCAGCTTTATCCAAAAAAGGGAAGTCCATTCACTGATTGTAAATTAATTTGATCGGATTGTCGTTATCGTTATCGGACGGGTTTGTATTAATTCGGCCATCTTTGTTTCAGGCGGAAGAAGGCCCCCTCCTCAAAGTGGCTAATGCAGCTTTTCTCCAAACTTGCTTCATGTCCAGCGGGAATCAAGAAGCTAAAACCCCGTGCCCTGCAGCACTCCAAGAAACTCTTAACTCTGAATTCATCCTCTGACAAAGAAAGGTACCAAATACGAGGGAGATTATCTCCGATGCTCAAAATGAAAGCATTTAGTATTTACCTCCATTTTGTTTACGTCACGTATTTTCGGATCATGTTATCATTCAAAATAGCGGCTAACACATAGTTACCTCTACTTGAGAATTGTAAATAAGCTAATCGGTTCCAAGCCTCACAAAATTATAATACAGTGGATCCTCGGTTCTCGACCATAATCCGTTCCAGAACCCTGTTCGAAAACCGATTTGTTCGATCACCGAAATCATTTTTCCCATTGAAAATAATGTAAATCGTTTTAATCCGTTCCAACACCCTGAATGTTTACCATGAACGTAAACATGAAGCTAACCCAGGCTAATCGTACGTTCGCGTTAGCGTAATCTTCCGTACGAAAGATTAGGCTAACATGAACGTGTAAAAATTAAAAAAAAGGATAAAGAAAAGAATTATGAATAGGATTTCTTACCTTTGTGGTGGTCAGCAGAAGGCGCAGGTGGAGCTGTTATTTCTTTCTTAAATGCAATAGTTGTACGCGCTACTTTTCTTTTTTCACCTGTAGTAACTTTGCCGCTTTCACTGACTTTCTTCGGAGGCATAATAAGGGGCTAAAAACCCGTACGCCGCTCAGCATCGCACCCTAGCGTACGCACTCAGGCATTACCGGCGTTCGAAATCCGATTTTTTGACGAACAGCGAAGCAAGAATTTCTCAAAATTTTTGGTCGGACTCCGATTTGTTCGAACTGTGAGGCGTTCGAAAACCGAGGTTCCATTGTACATTTAAATAAATCATAAAAGAACATCAAAACATAAAATGAATAGTATGTATCATATAAAAATGTAAAATTAGATGACCGCACAATACATATAAAAAGAGAAGCACATCATTTAAAAAAAATTTAAAGAATAAAGGAAGCAATAAAAATATTAATTTACTATTTAACTGGCCTTTTTGTTTACTGGTCCACAGCATTGTTTTTTGCCTGGCTTTTTTTGAAAAACTGATCCAACGAGGTCTGCTTTTTTCCGTGGGAAATGCGTGAGGCAAACGTCATCCTAATGAGCAATAGCTCGGCCTGTCAATGCTTTTTCTGGATGATTCCTTTCCACAAAGTCTCAGAATTTATGGAATTTTGCTGAAATGTCTTTAATTTCGTCTGATGGAATGATGGCTGCATCCTCAAGAATATTTATTAACATACATTGCACAAAAATGAGCTTTTCGGCGCTTGTGCGTATCAATCGCCTTTTGACTACAAATCCCAAAATGCTTTGCTGCAAAGATCTATGGAACACATTAATCACAGAAATCGAGGGAATACCGTAATAGCTTTTCTGTGAACTTGTTCGTGATACAGTTGTAATGTTGCACTCGTGAAAATCTTATATTATTTATTTGAGAATAAAATGAAACATTTAAAAAACTTTTGGTCTTCCTGGATGAAGGTAAAATTTAGACTGTAAGTTCTTAGCTTGTGCACAAATTAAATTACCGTATTTTCCGCACTATAAGGCGCACCTAAAAGTCTTAATTTTTTTCAAAAGCTGACCATGCGCCTTATAATACAGTGCGCCTTATATATGGCTCAATATCAAAATTCGCAAGGTCTCGCAACTTACGCAACAGCCGCCGACTCGATTTCCCCCCGAACGTGGAGTAGTCCGCGGTGTATGCTGGGATTTATATACCGGCGTTTCATTGGCTAACCAATGTGTCAATCATCCGTTAAATCAATCGCTATTGGCTGAAGTTGTTCGGAGCCTCGGATTGGCTAGAGGGCCAAAACAAACCCTGCTATTGGCCGAAAAAGATGTGTCAATCATCCGTTACATCGATCGCTATTGGCTGAAGTTATTCGGAGCCTCGGATAGGCTAGAGCAGGGGTGTCCAACTCATTTTAAGTCGGGGGCCACACGATAGAACAAACATCCTGTCGGGGGCCGGACTAGTAGATCAAAGAGAAAGAAAAAGAGAGAATAAAAAAATAAGAAAAAAGGAGGGAGAAGGAGAGAGGGTGGGACAAAGCAAGAAAAAGAGAGAGAGGGAGAGAGCGTGAGAAACAAAAGATAAAAAGTCGTGAGAGAGCGGGAAAAGAAAGGGAGAGGAAAAAAGAGATCCAAAGAAAAATAGAAAGACAGAAGGAGAGAAAAGAGAAAAGAAAGTGCGAAGGGTAGGAAATGAAAAAGAGAAAAGGAAAAAAGGAAGTTGGAGCAAAAGAGGTTAAAAGACAAACAGAGAGAAAGAGACAAAGAGCAACAAAGGAAGAGAAAAATAGAGACACAGAGAGTGAAAGAGACAGAGTGGGAGAAAAGGGGTGGAAAAGAAAGAGAGAGAGAGAGAGAGAGAGAGAGAGAGAGAGAGAGAGAGAGAGAATAAATACATGTACAGTGATTGCGTATCATTATTGAACGTGCGGCTTTATATTTTTCCGGTATCTTGTTTTAGAACAATCTTGATGTTGCTGTGATGAGTTGAGTGAATTCAACTCAATTCCAAGTGTTTATTGTCATATGCACGGTAAAGTTGCGAGCGAAAAAGAAAATAGAAACTAAGGAATGGTTGGCATTTCTTGAATCCCAAGACTTTAACCTTCCGAACGATGGAACGATGCATTTGAGTGACATCGTACGGACACCGCATCCGCACGTGTCTACGACACGTATTTGCTTCTTTGCAAGCTTTGGGAATGTTAAGGGGGTAATCAGTTGGACTGAACCATCTGACTGTTTTGTCGACGAAGATATAGGACCAAAAACTATTTTTTGGGGGTGCGCCCTATAACCCGGTGCGCCCTATAGTGCGGAAAATACGGTAGCCATATCCTCATCATGCAAATTGTACAAAGAAAGGCACGTGACGCAACTTTCAAGATACACCCATCAAGCTAAACACAATCGAGCACTCTGATATAGAAGGAAACAGAGCTACCGCACGTAAACTTTACTTTGCGATGCTAGCGTGTATTTGAATAGAGAAGCGTGGGACGACGTCTATATGACAAAGTTTTACCGTGCTTACTACAAGTACGGTATGCTTTTTTTAACAGAGCTGTTTACTGTGTTGCGAGCGTGTTACTAGTAGCGTTTTGCTACCCTTCACAGTCACGGTTTGGGATGAGAGTTATAATATTATTATTAAAGCTTAGAAAACTCTCTCGGTGTACCGTCTTTCTTTGTAAATATGTGTAACCATGTATAGTATGTATTTGCAACTGTATATTTGTGTCATTTATTTATTTTAGAAACTTATTCTGATATGTTTTGGACGAGCAAATGAGAAAGAAGGGGCGGGGCAAACGCAGGCTGACAGTAAGTGGAGTAAAGGTGAGACGTGTTTGTGGACGCGGCCGACAATAGTGGATATATATTTTTCCCACCCTTACCTTTGGAAATATACACTTTTCTCCTTGGATTACTTTCAACAGGCACCCGGACTCTGCAGGTCTGCATTAAATCTTAAGTACCGGTATCATTTTCTGTTCATTTTGTCGGCTGTGTTTTTTGAACTGTATCGGGTATGGGTTAATTTCGTGTTTGTAATGCGTTTTTTCAATGTGGGCGCATGCGGCTAATATACAGGTGCGGCTTGTGTATGTACAAAATCGGATTTCCTCCCGAAATGTGGTGGGTGCGGCTTATAATCAGGTGCGCTCTATAGTCCAGAATTTACGGTATACAGTGAATTAGCAACAATTAGCATTTAGCACCAGTGACTCTATTTTGAATGTTACATATTGCATTTATTTCAATTGCAAAACGCCTTATTTTTTAAAATAATAAAACTTTGTGTGATTTTAACAAAAATGACACTTTGCATGGATAGAATTTTGTTTGTTTACAAACACCGTACACTCCTGTGGTTTTCTTATTCAACGTTGTATGCTCGTTGCCGTGGTGACAAAAATCACATGATAAATGTTCTTTCGGCGATGTGGCAATAAAATTTCAGTGTAAGCACTAGAAGACTGCTATCTGGTTTTTGGTCTGCTGTCTTCTTCTCTAGCCTCTCTCTTTGGATCTTTTTTTTTTTCTGGGTCAAATGAAAATGTGTGAATCACACACTTGCTGAGGTGATGCACGCTAACCTCCGATGCTTTTAGCGCTAGCGGGAAAACATTTAGCACTCTTTTTGCACCCGCTCGGGTTCGAACTCGTAACCGAAACACTACGATGTCACCGATTATTTACCTGTCCACTGATGCATGAGCTTTTTAAAAAAACAGACAAAAAAAAAACAGTTTCTTATTAAAATGCATTGTCTTTCTTTTTAATAATCTTAATTTGATTTCATTAGTGTAAAAGAATATTTTGGAAAAAAAATGAAAAAAAATATGAAAAAAATATATAAGGTTATCAACAGAATGAGTATTTTAAAAACATCGTAAAAACTGGGGAAAAAAACGTTCAAAAAGCTCCCAAAATATATTTGAAAAACAATAAGTATTTTGAAAACAAGAATATTTGTATTTGGAAAATCTTTTAAAGGACAGACGCAAAAAAATATTCCCCCCCTAAAACTTTATTTTGAAAAACAAGTAAAAGATTTCAAATACACAACATGAAAATTATTTTGACAACAGTGCGTAACGTTTCTCACACAAGCTTATATCGATACCAGATACACCAGCAGATACCGGACAGACGGGATCGATACCGGACAGGACGGGACAGACAGGATCGATAACAGATACACGTGCATATACCAGAACGACGGGGTTGATACCGGACAGGACGGGACTGACAGGATCGATACCTGATACACGAGCAGATACCGGACAGGACGGGACAGGCAGGATCGATATCAGATACCGGAGACTGGAGTCAGATATCAGACAGGATGAGACAGACAGGATTGATACCGGATACTGGCACAGGATATCAGACAGGATTTGACAGGCGGGATGGATACCAGATACTGGAGACTGGAGTACGATATCAAACAGGACTAGATAGACGGAAACGATACCCGATACTGGAGATTGTAGCAAGGTATCAGACAGGATGAGACAGACGGGATCGATACCAGATACTGGAGACTGGAGTCAGATATCAGACAGGATGTGACAGACAGGATTGATACCGGATACTGGCACAGGATATCAGACAGGATTTGACAGGCGGGATGGATACCAGATACTGGAGACTGGAGTCCGATATCAAACAGGACTAGATAGATGGAAACGATACCCGATACTGGAGATTGTAGCAAGGTATCAGACAGGACGAGACAGACGGGATCGATACCAGATACTGGAGACTGGAGTCAGATATCAGACAGGATGAGACAGGCGGAATCGATACCAGACACTGGAGTCTGATACCAAACAGGACAAGATAGACGGAAACAATACCCGATTCTGGAGATTGTAGCAAGGTATTAGACAGGACGAGACAGACGGGATCGATACCAGATACTGGAGACTGGAGTCAGATATCAGACAGGATGAGACAGACGGGATTGATACCGGATACTGGCACAGGATATCAGACAGGATGAGACAGGCAGGATGGATACCAGATACTGGAGACTGGAGTACGATATAAAACAGTACTAGATAGACGGAAACGATACCCGATACTGGAGATTGTAGCAAGGTATTAGACAGGACGAGACAGACGGGATCGATACCAGATACTGGAGACTGGAGTCAGATATCAGACAGGATGAGACAGACAGGATTGATACCGGATACTGGCACAGGATATCAGACAGGATAAGACAGACGGGATCGATACCAAAAACTAGAGACTGGAGTCACATATCAAACAGAACCAAATAGAGTCAAAACACACAGGTGCAGAGGTTTGTTGACGGACTGACAAAGGGTGAGTGAGAGCACTGAGTTTAAATAGAAGGGAAGCCAATCAGTCAACGAGCCGCAGCCGGTGCCAAACGGGCGTGGCCAATTGGGGGCGATGGGCAACCGTGACACACTGAATCCGTCTACTGGCCTCCCCCGTGCAGGGTTTGCATGTCCTCCCTCTGCTTACGTGGGTTCCCTCCGGGCACTCGGGTTTCCTTTCACGCTCCAAAGACAAAAGCAATGGACTGCTAATAAATGTGCAAGTGAAGCACCATCCTTTTGAGGAGAACCCCTTGCCCTGTTTTTTTTCGCACCCTTCCACGTGTCAGAGTCGATTATGTTCAACCCAGAAAACAGTTCCTCCAGCTAGCTACCTGCAGCTAGCCAGAATTAGGAAAAACATGGCTCACCTTTACCGTGATTGGCCGAGACCGACACCAAAAGGTGGAGACCGAACGGTCATAAAGTTTTAAAGGCTACGCTAATGGCTAGAAGCAATTTTGGCAATAGCAGCTTCCCCAAAAACCTTTCACAATTCATGTCAGGGTACATTACTCGGACGCTGACTTTAAGTGTGATAACTCAGTCATGAATGAAGATTTTTTTTACTTCCAACCATCAAACCTATGCATGTCAAGACCAGAACGGAAACAGGACCCACTTGCGTTGCGTTTCTCACAAGTTTTATTGGAAGAAAGAGAAACGGTTGCACCCACCATGCAGTGATTGCTGGATGCGGGAAGCAGGTCGCTCTGAACGCGGAAGTGGATCTTCCGTGCGAGCAATGGCGGTGTCGGGAACGGAAAGACGAGTCTGTAGCCGGGAAAGGAGGGCAAAAACGTGGTCGGTGTCTGGAGGTGAGTCCTAAGCCAGGAAAGGAGAGAAGACGTGGTCAGGTCGCTCTGAACGCGGAAGTGGATCTTCTGTGGCGAGCGATGGCGGAGTCGGGAACAGAAAAACGGGTCAGTAGCCGGGAAAGGAGTGCAAAAACGTGGTCGGGGTCTGGATGTGAGTCGTAAGCCAGGAAAGGAGAGTAGACGTGGTCGGGGACAAAAGAGGTCGAAAGTCGGGACGGGAAAGTAGACGTGGTCAGGTCGCTCTGAACGCGGAAGTGGATCTTCTGTGCGAGCGATGGTGGAGTCGTGAATGGAAAAACGGGTCAGTAGCTGGGAAAGGAAAGCAAAAACATGGTCGGGGTCAGAAGCGAGTCGTAAGCCAGAATAGGAGAGAAGACCTGGTCGGGGACAAAAAGAGGTCGAAAGCCGGGACGGGAGAGTAGACGTGGTCAGGTCGTTCTGAACGCTAAAGTGGATCTTCCGTGGCGAGCGATGGCGGTATCGGGAACGGAAAAACGGGTCAGTAGCCGGGAAAGGAGAGCAAAAACGTGGTCGGGGTCTGGAGGTGAGTCGTAAGCCATGAAAGGAGAGTAGACGTGGTAGGGGGCAAAAGAGGTCGAAAGCCGGGACGGGAGAGTAGACGTAGTCAGGTCGCTCTGAACGCGGAAGTGGATCTTCCATGGCGAGCGATGGTGGGGTCGGGGATAGAAAAAACAGGTCGGTAGGTGGGACAGGAGAGCAAAAACGTGGTCGGGGTCGGAAGCGAGTCGTAAGCCAGAATAGGAGAGAAGACGTGGTTGGGGACAAAAAGAGGTCGAAAGCCGGGACGGGAGGGTAGACGTTGTCAGGATCAAAAACAGGTCGAAGCTGGGGAATAGACGGGAGCAAAAAACAGGACAGGTTAGAGTCAGGGTTGAAAAAGACTTGCCTAGTGTTAACTGCTTAGAGGGAACATTGGCCGTGGATAAAAGCTGAGCCAGGTGATGTGAACAAGGCTCAATCTCTTGTGTTCAAGAAATATTTGTGTTTTTTGTTTTTGTTTTGTTTGTTTTACTTATGTTTTTTTGTCAACTTGATCTTAAATTTAAATTCAAAAGGTATTCAAAAAGAATGTCAGAGACCAAAAACGGAGACAGGACCCACTTGCATTCATTTTTCACAGCTTTATTTAGAAGGAGGAAAGGGCTTGCACCCACGATCCGGTGGTCGTCGGTCACGGGTAGCAGAATGCGGATGTGGCACTTCCGTGGCGAGCGAAGACGGTGTCGAGAGCGGGGTTAAAAACAGGTCGATAGCCGGGGCAGTGGAGCAGAAACTTAATCGAGTTCAGAAAATGGGTCGGTACCGGGAATCAAACAGGAATCAGGACAGGATAGAGTCAGGGTCGGAAGGGCTTGCCTATCGTGGCTGAGGTTTGCAGACGGACTGACAGTGGGTGACAGGAAGACAGGGGTTTAAAAAGAGTTAAGCAGCCAATCAGCGTCCGAGGTGGTTGGCTGCCTTGCATCAATAATCATGACATAGGAAGTCTTAAATTGAATATGCTCGAAGCTTTAGGAACCCTGTGTTTACTTTTCGATGTTCTGATTGAAAATACAAAAAGGAGGAAAATATACACCATAACAACATCCATCTCCTGATCTGGAAGCTACATCTCCCCTTTGTTGTATCAACTGTTCTCTCTTGCTTAATAATTCAAACAGATTTGGATTTTCTGTTCTGGAGGAAGCTGCTGGAAATCCATCAGGCCTAAAAGCATCTGACCGGGCGATCGCACACTGAGCTGCCAAAGATAGCGCCCGTCTTTCCTTGTTTGTGTATTTATTGCTAACACGACCTTGACCTACATGCTGAACAAAACAAGAAAGGGGGGAATAATGTGAAGAAGTTGAAAAGTTCCTAAATGCTTAACAAAGCAAAGAAGAAGGAGAGGAATAATGTGGAAAGTAGTCAAAAGCTCTGTAATGCAAGGTGAGGGACAAATAAGGTGAAATTGTGTGAATAGTTTCTAGGTCCTGAAGAAAGTAAGGAAAAGGGGGAGGAATGACGTGAAAAGGGTAAATAGCTCCTAGGTGCTGAACAAAGTAAAGAAACGGGGGGAGGAATGACGTGAAAAGGGTGAAAAGCTTCTAGGTGTTGAACAAAGTAAAGATAAGGGGAGGAATGACGTGAAAAGGGTAAAAAGCTCCTAGGTTCTGATCAAACTAAAGAAAAGGGGGAGGAATGACGTGAAAAAGGCTAAAGCTCCTAGGTTCTGAACAAAGTAAAGGAGGAGGAATGACGTAAAATGGGTGAAATGCTTCTAGGTGTTGAACAAAGTAAAGAAAAGGGAGAGGAATGACGTTAAAAGGGTAAAAAGCTTCTAGGTGTTGAACAAAGTAAAGATAAGGGGGAGGAATGACGTGAAAAGGGTGAAAAGGTCCTAAGTTCTGATCAAACTAAAGAAAAGGGGGAGGAATGACGTGAAAAGGGCGAAAAGCTCCTAGGTTCTGATCAAAGTAAAGAAAAGGGGGAGGAATGACGTGAAATGGGTGAAAAGCTTCTAGGTGTTGAACAAAGTAAAGAAAAGGGAGAGGAATGACGTTAAAAGGATAAAAAGCTTCGAGGTGATGAACAAAGTAAAGAAAAGGGGGAGGAATGAAGTGAAAAGGTAAAAAGTTTCTAGGTGTTGAACAAAGTAAAGATAAGGGGGAGGAATGACGTGAAAAGGGTGAAAAGGTCCTAAGTTCTGATCAAACTAAAGAAAAGGGGGAGGAATGAAGTGAAAAAGGCTAAAGCTCCTAGGTTCTGAACAAAGTAAAGAAACGGGGAGGAATGACGTGAAAAGGGTGAAAAGCTTCTAGGTGATGAACAAAGTAAAGAAAAGGGGGAGGAATGATACAAAAATCGTTAAAGCTCCTAGGTGCCGAACAAAGTAAAGATAAGGGGGAGGAATGACGTGAAAAAGGCTAAAGCTCCTAGGTTCTGAACAAAGTAATGAAACAGGGGGAGGAATGACGTAAAAAGGGCGAAAAGCTCCTAGGTTCTGAACAAAGTAAAGGAGGAGGAATGACGTAAAATGGGTGAAATGCTTCTAGGTGTTGAACAAAGTAAAGAAAAGGGAGAGGAATGACGTTAAAAGGGTAAAAAGCTTCTAGGCGTTGAACAAAGTAAAGATAAGGGGGAGGAATGATGTGAAAAGGGCGAAAAGCTCCTAGGTTCTGATCAAAGTAAAGAAAAGGGGGAGGAATGATACAAAAATCGTTAAAGCTCCTAGGTGCTGAACAAAGTAAACATAAGGGGGAGGAATGATGTAAAAAGGGTGAAAAGCTCCCAGGTTCTTAAAATAGTAAAGGAGGAGGAATGATGTGACATGGTGGGGTTTTGGATTGAATTTCCATATTTGTTCAGCCTCTGGTAGCACAAGGACTTTCAGATTGGTAGATACCCTATGAAGTTAGCATCCATGAGTACTTCCGCAAACATGTCTTTTGTGGCGAACACGGGAGAAGGCATAAAGGTCACAGGAAAATCGCATAGATGTTTTGGAATTTTGTTGGAAATGTGAAAAATCTCACAAAAACATTTCACCAAAAAAATGTTATGTCTATGACTTGACCAAGACTCGAACCTATGACCTCCCAATCTTGGGGCGAGCGCCCAACCCCAAGGCCACCGTGCTGGTGGAAACACAGAGCGCACCGCACGATAGGGGACGCTGCACAATTTGAAGAAAATCTCTGTTAGATGCACCTTTGGAGACATAGGGTGATCAAATAGCAATATTTCTGGGCCCAGTTTTTTTTTTTTACAAAGAAAGAAAAAAAAAGAAGCGAAAGAAAAGAAAACGAGAAAAACGAACAAAAAAGGTGAAAAGACGAGAACAAGAAAACAAAGAAAAAAAAGGAAATAAAGAAAAGAAGAAAAAATGAAATTGTCATGAACCGGAACAGGATCAGGACCCAAACGCGTGACGTTCTCACACAAGCTTTTTTTTTTACCGGAAAAGGGAGTCATGCAGCGGTTTGGCGTGGAAAAACAGGAAGCCAGAGGCCGACGAGATCGATACCAATTGCCCGAAATGATAACGGACAGATGGGGTCGATACCGGACAGACCGGGACAGACAGGATGGATAATATAAAACAGGAAATCAAAAATAAACAGGACAAACTAGACAGGAACGAAACTGGAAACTGAAAATAAACAGGACAAAAAAACGGGAACAATACCGGACAGAAAATACCAACAGGAACAGGACCGGGTCAAAACCTACGTCTTGCGGGGCAGAGGTTCGTTGACGGACTGACAAACGGAGAGTGAGAACACTGAACTTTAATAGAAGGAAAGCCAATCTGTCAACGAGCCGCACCTGGCGCCATACGGGCGGGGCCAATTGGGCTCCATGGCAACTGTGACAGAAATAAGACAGGGAAAAAAAGCTAAAGAAAAACCCACCGAACAAAAAAAAAAGAAATAAAGTCAGGTTTATGTTTTGGAATACTTCTTTAGAATTGGAGTGTCCCTTTAAAAATGGACAGTGGAGCTCAATTTGGAGACTTTGTGTAAAATGCCAGTTTGAATTGGTGGTGAGTTGCCCACCAAGCTGCGAAACTGTCCCCTCGGTGAGCGCCCCTGCCCGTCACTTGCACAAACACCTGCAGGGGGCGCACAGGAGGGGGTTTGTTATGGTAGGGGGAAGTCGACCTTTCCAGTGTTCAATTGTGAAATGATAGCACAAATCTCTTCCCACTTTTGCACTGAAAACAAGCTGGAGTTTGCGCGAGAAGCCAAACCCGAAAAAGCAGACTTAAAGCAATATTTACAGAGAAATAATTGGATAGTGTACAGAAACAGAACAAGGAAGTTTGTGAGCAATTCAAAGACATCAAAACCATGCTCACACAGGCTCCACTCATTGCATGTGATGTTTACTTCATTATTTTTAATGACAAAGACGATTTAATTCTTGCTGCCTCCTGTTGAAATTACAGTTCACTGAACAAAACATGAAAGAAAGACAACAGGGGAAATCTAGGAATACTAATGAGTTCTAACGGAAGAAAACACAAAAGGAAGAGGACATGGGGAACATGCTCAGGCGTTAATAGAACAACCACGTTCCAACACCCACCAGCACAATGCAATGATAAGAAAATGCATGATACAAAAACTAGCTCTAACTGAACAAAACATTAAAGTAGGAAGACACAGCATGTGTGGGAACACCAGGAGGTTTTAATTGAACAAAACACGAAAGGCGACACTGGGAACGTACTCAAGTGTGGATAGAACAACTACATCATGTTCCAACACCAACCAGCTCCAACAGAACAAAACATGAAAGTAGGCCGACACAAAAAACCTTCGCATATGTGGACAGAAAAACAACAAGAACAAACTGAACAAAAGCATTTAAGAGAGACAATGAATGCATGATATGGTGGAACACAACCTAGTTCTAACTGAACAAAACATTAAAGTAGGAAGACACATCATATGTGGGAATACCAGCAAGTTTTAATTGAACTAAACACAAAAGGAGACACTGGGAGCGTATGCAGGCGTGGATAGAACAACTACATCAAGTTCCAACACCAACCACCTCCAACAGAACAAAACATGAAAGTAATACGACACAGGAAACCTTTGCATATGTGGACAGAACAACAACGAGAACGCGAAGACAACGAGACCAAGAAATTTAATGTGGACACACGTATAAACTGTCACTGAACAAAAACGTGTAAGAAAGACTATGCATGATATGGTGGAAAACATCCTAGCTCTAACTGAACAAAACATTAAAGTAGGAAGACACAGCATATGAGGGAATACAAGTGAGTTTTAATTGAACAAAACACGAAAGATGACACTGGGAACGTACCCAGGCGTGACTAGAACAACTACATCATGTTCCAACACCAACCAGCTCCAACAGAACAAAACATGAAAGTAAGCCGACACAGGAAACCTTTGCATATGTGGATAGATGGACAGAACAACAACGAGAGCGCGAAGACAACAAGACCAAGAAATGTAATGTGGACACATAATTGAACAAAATCATGTGAGAAAGACAATGCATGATTTGGTGGAAAACATCCTAGCTCTAACTGAACAAAACATTAAAGTAGGAGGACACAGCTTATGTGGGAATACCAGCTAGTTTTAATTGAACAAAACATGAAGGCAGACACTGGGAACGTACCCAGGCGTGACTAGAACAACTACATCATGTTCCAACACCAACCAGCTCCAACAGAACAAAACATGAAAGTAAGCCGACACAAAAAACTGGGCAGATGTGGATAGATGGACAGAACAACAACGAGAGCGCGAAGACAACAAGACCAAGAAATGTAATGTGGACACATAATTGAACAAAAACATGTGAGAAAGACAATGCATGATATGGTGGAACACAACCTAGCTCTAACTGAACAAAACATTAAAGTAGGAAGACACAGCATATGTGGGAACACCAGCTAGTTTTAATTGAACAAAACACGAAAGGAGACACTGGGAACGTACCCAGGCGTGACTAGAACAACTACATTATGTTCCAACACCAACCATTTCCAACAGAACAAAACATGAAAGTAAGCCAATACAAAAAAAACCCGTTGCTTATGTGGACAGAACAACAACAAGAGTGTCAAGGCAACAAGACTAACAAATGTAATGCAGACACATGAATCAGCTGTAACTGAACAAAAACATTTAAGAAAGACAAGGCATGATATGGTGGAACAGAACCTAGCTCTAATTGAACAAAACATGAAAGTAATACAACTCAAGAAACTTGCATATGTGGACAGAACAACGAGAGTGCGAAGACAATGAGACCAAGAAATGTAATGTGGGCACATGAATATACTGTAACTGAACAAAAACATTCAAGAAAGACAATGCATGACATGCATAGAACACAACCTAGCTCTAACTGAACAAAACATTAAAGTAGGAGGGCACAGCATATGTGGGATACCAACGAGATTTAATTGAACAAAACACAAAAGTGGACACTGGGGACATACTCAGGCCTGGATAGAACAACCACATCATATTCCAACACCAACCCAACAGAACAAAACATGAAAGTAAGACGACACAAGAAACCCCTCGCACACATAGAGAGGAATATAAATAGAGAACAAGAAAGAGAAAGAGTGAAAGAGAAAGTAAGATAGAGAATGAGAGATGGAGCAAAAGAGAGAGAGTGGGAGAGAGCAAGAGATAGAGGAAAAGTAAAAGAAAGAAAGGAAGAGAGAGAGGGGGAAAGAGAGAGAGAGAGAGAGGGAATGATAGAAAGAGAGAGAAAGATAAACAGCGTCCAATGCTCAATTCTGCCTGTTTAAAATCCCCAGTGTATGATTTTTGACCACTAGATGGCACTGTGTTGTCCAATGCCAACAAAAACCCGTGCCACGGAGCACAGCGTAGCAGCAAGACAAACACGGTGGCGACCTTAGGCAGGGATTCCACTATTAAACACAAATTTCTCAATCTGTGATATTTTAAATAAAAATGAACATTGGTAAGATAGTTCAGGTATTTTTTGTCTATTATTCAATATACATATCATTTTTTTTACTGATTTCAATTTTCATTTGTACCACTAGGAGCGCTCTAAATATTACACACTGTCCCTTTAAATAATCTATGTTCCAGCTCTTAATCAAGGTGCCAACGAAGCGAACTCATTTCTGCCTTTAGAACAGGGTTTTTGGCGTCCTCTGCTGGCGGTTTGTAAGAAGTACATTAACAAAAACGAATTTAACGGAAAACGGACGCTGCCGACCATTATTATTTTATATTTTGACGATTTGACGTTTCCTAAATATCTTAACAACATCGAAAGTGTTTTTATTTGATATTATTTGTCATAAAAGTACAAAATGTCACCCAGATGGGGTCAAAAATATAGATTAAGAAATGTAGAGTAGAATGTTCCCAAGTAGGAGAGGAATCTAATCCTTCTATATCTGGATTATGTTTTATTTTTGGTGTTGTTGTTTTTTTAATCTGGCGGGATTCATCATTTCGTTCTTCTCTCTCGCCTTTTCTCTCTCGGAAATTCTAAAAAGTCTCATTAACAAAAAAAAGGGAAAATGTTTTTAAATCACATTTAAAAAATAAATACGAAAGACTATTTAATCCCGCTTCTTCCAATTCCTTTTCGGACATGTTACGTCCACATTGTTTTTTGTTTTGGTTTTGTAATACTACAAAAATACTAAAAAATAGACTACAGTAATACTTAAAAGATTCTACAATTATAAAACTACTGTAATGATACAAAAATACTACGAAAATACTACGGATATAGGACAAAAGGCTCCTTTTGAAATACAATAAAAGTACTAGAGAAATACTAAAGAAATACTACTATGGAAATACCACATAAAAATGACTTTAGAAATAATACAAAAATAGTACAAAAATAAAACTACGGTACCATCGTACTACAAAAATACTACAGTAATACAACAAAAAAATCGACTTTCGAAATACAACAAAAGTACTGCAGAAATACTAAAAAAATACTAACATGTAAGTACTACGTAAAAATGACTTTAGAAACACTACAAAAATAGTACAAAAAAAACTACATTACTATTGTACTACAAAAATACTACAAATACACAACAAACATTCTTATATGGAAATACTACAAAATACAGCAGATATAATACAAAAATACTAAAAAAAAAAATAGACTACAGTAATACTACAAAAATACTATAATCATAATACGGCTGTAATAATACAAAAACACTACGAAAATACTATGAAATGAAATGAAAAATACAACCAAAGTACTACAGCAATACAAAAAAAATACTACTATATAAATACCGTATTTTCCGCACTATAAGACGCACCGGGTTGTAGGGCGCACCCCGAAAAGATAGTTTTTGGTCCTATTTTTGACATACATAAGACGCACCGGATTATAAGGCGCTACAACGGGAACGTCGACAAAACAGTCAGATGATTCAGTCCAACTTATTACCCCCTTAACATTCCCAAAGCTTGCAAAGAAGCAAATACGTGTCTCAGACATGTACGGAAACAGTGTCTGTACGATGTCACTCAAATGCATCGTTTAAAATATCATTCGGAAGGTTAAAGTCTTGGGATTCAAGAAATGCCAACCATTCCTTAGTATCTATTTTCTTTTTCGCTCGCAACTTTACTGTGCATAAGACAATAAACACTTGGAATTGAGTTGAATTTAAAAATAGACACTCCATTCCATCCATTATCTGCACCGCTTCACAGAAACATCGAGTTCAGTCTGAAACAAGATACAGGGAAAATATATAGCCGGAGTAGCTCACCGAAGTCGTTGTGTTCAATAATAATGTACAACCATGGTCCTCTTATATCCGTGAGTTTAGTAAATCCAGGAGAATAAAATATTTACGAATACAGAAGAGAAAAAAATGCTTTCTGTGTGCCGTCAGCCACGTGCTATACGCATTCATCTTTTTCGGCCAATTGCAGGCTTTGTTTCGCCGTTTAAGCCAATGCCAGCCTGTAAATGATAAAAAGGATCCGCCCCTTGACCTCCGAAAAACTTTAGCCAATAGTGATTGATTCAAATGATGATTGACACATCTTTTTCGGCCAATTGCAGGCTTTGTTTTGCCGTTTAAGCCAATGCCAGCCTGTAAATGATAAAAAGGATCCTCCCCTTGACCTCCGAATAACTTTAGCCAATAGTGATCGATTCAAATGATGATTGACACATTGGTTAGCCAATGAAACGTCGGTAAATAAATCCCAGCATACACCGCGGACTACACCGCGTTCGGGGGAAAATCTAGTCGGCGGCTGCTTGCCTTAGTTGCAAGACTTTGCGACTTAATATTGATCCATATATAAGGCGCACTGTATTATAAGGCGCATGGTCAGCTTTTGAAAAAAATAAAGGTTTTTAGGTGCGCCTTATAGTGCGGAAAATACAGTATTATATAAAAATCACTTTAGAAACACTACAAAAATAGTACAAAAATAAAACTACAGTAACACGACAAAAAACAACAGAACTTCAATAAAAATCCAACCAGAAATACTAAAAAAAAACTGCAGTAATACTTGAAAACTAAATAACAAATGAAGTGCTTAAAACAAGGAATCTAATATATTATTTAGCTGTAATTGTTTCAAAACCAATTGGATGAAACTCATCTATTATCACATGTGAGATGCGGCCAGGGTTGGGTAGGGTTACTTTAACTGGATTACTTTCAGTTACTTTTGGATTACTTCAATACCAAATATGCTCATAAAAGACAAAAGAAACTAAATTTGAATACAATTACTACATTTTGTGCAGGCTTGGGGAGTAACGGAACACATGGAACGGCAAAAATGATGTTGGCAAGCTATTTGGATTTCTTTTCATTTTGTTTCTGTGGCATTTGATGTTCGTTTTGCCGGAGATCAAAGAGATCAAAGCCAAGAGAGAAAGCTTACCACGTGTTGTGAGTCATCATTTGATTCATATTTACTTTCTTTTGTCTTTTATGAGCATATTTGGTATTGGAGTCATCCAAAAGTCATTGAAAGTAATCCAGTTAAAGTAACCCTACCCAACACTGAATGCGGCCCCCGACTCCAAATAGTTCCCTACCCCATGGAATGAGTTCTATATAGAAATGATCAAGTCATAGGGAGCCCCCAATTTGGTTTTGCTTAGGTCCCCAGTGTTTTACCTGTGAAAAGTGATGGGTCCCGGGGACTCGCATGCTGAAAAATCTATGGGTCCCAACAGAGATCTATGGGTCCCCAAAATTTAGTGTTAACCAGGTTGAAATTGTAAATCGGCGACAAACATATAATATAAATCTATATATTCGTTCCGTTTTAATCATCACAGTTTATTGGTAATACAAATCAGTTATCACTTCAGATTTTTCAGTTCACAATATTGTACACTATACAAAATAATCTTGCTAAAATATTTATATATTCATGCAGTTTTAATCATCGCAGTTAATTGGTAATACAAAGCAGTTATCACTTCAAATTTTTCAGTTCATATATTCTTCCTGGTTTGCTGTCCCGCCATAGTTGTAATGCCTTCTCAAGGTCCAATCCATTATCACCCTCTTTATAGCGTAACCAGGAATATAATTTAGTCCATTTGGGCAGAAAAGTCGTTTTCTTGCTAGTATTCTTTTGTTTATTTTCTTTCGTGGAATCGTTGGCTTCAAAACACGTGTTTTCCTTGCCTTCGCGGTCTTCTGAAGAATTTCTCCGCCGTTTTTTCGTGCCGGAATGATTGCCGTTGTTACCACTTTCTGTGTTATGTTTCGACTTATTACCGACACTTTTTGTTGATTTGCACCTAATACAGTACCAACTGTTTTTTCGGGGGCATACAGTCGGACCTCGCTACTTCGCACTTTGACGTTTGCGGATTCAGAGTTTCGCGGGCCTAAAAAAAAAATAATAATAGAATAAAATATTTGTTTATATTTTTTTTTCTAAGCATTTTTAAAGGGGCGTCGCTACTTCGCAGATTTTCACTTTTTGCGGGTGGTTTTGGTCCCCATTAACCGCGATAACCGAGGTCCCACTGTACTTCTCTTTCACTCGACAACCGCCACAACAATGACGTCATCTCGTTTGCCGAGATCGGCGCGAGACCAAAACAACAATGGCGGATCTGCCTGACGAAAAGTTTGGATTGCGGTAAATCTTTGTTTAAAAATAAAAAGTAATCGGGTAATAATGACAATTTGGTGTCAAAAACGTTGCGTCCCGGGAACGCACGTTGATTTGAGACTATGCGTCCCTACCAAAAATGATGCGTCTAGGACGCAGGGACGCGGGCAAACGAGAACACTGGGACGGTCCCCATGACTTGCCTTGGTCCTGCATATGATTGAAATGAATGATCTGAGAGACACCTGTTTGCAGCTCTCGAACAGAATGTGCTATTTTGTTTTTGTTGTTGTTGGGAACATAATTTATTAATATAAAGGTAAATCGAGAAGCGTCATTGTGCTCGTTGCATTGACTCGGAGAAACTGGAAACCTGCAGACACCCGAGCTCTCAAATCTGCCTTCTTCTTCACAATAAAATCAACACAAAATCAACTATACTCTTGCTCATTTTAAGGAATTCAAAAGAACTACTATTTCAAATTTGTATATAATAAACTGATGAACTCTAGGTTAACGAGTGTAAATAAGTTAAGAAAAGAAGGACTAAATCTGTATTCGATGTTTTATTTTGAAAGCGTCAAATTTTGACGGGGAATCGTTAAAACACAGGGTAACGACTTTAAACTTTAAAAATAGGCTTTAACTTCGTAAAAAAAGATAAAATTCTATATTTACATAAATATGTTGTAGGCATATAGATGTGATGTATGTTAAGAAGAAAGATTTATTTAATATTCTCATTTCAAGAGTTGAAGGCGAGGAAATGATGACGTCACAACTGCTTCGTTCTTTCTTTTCTTCTTAAACACGTATATCATCAATTTACTTGATAATTTCTATTATTTATTCACACAGAAGCAAAAAAGTGGCGTATGTAATGATTCTAAAACTTAAAATTGATTAATCTATTTTTTAGGGGTTGTGATGTCATCATCCCTCGACTCTTAAAATGCACCCCCCACCCACTACATAATGGCTTCCAACAGGTAGATTTTTCCTTTATTAACTTAAATTCTACTAATTCTAGAAACATAAAATTAAGTTTTTTTTTTATAACTTTTATGAGTGTTTAGAACATGTTGCCCAAAAAAATCAGAGCAGTAAAACAATTTAGTGATATGCCAAAACATAAAATAAATACGTCCTTAATCATGTCACCTTGAGCTGTTAAATGTTATTGCTTTTTATTGTAGGATAAATTCGCGATTTCTGTTTTTATTAACACAGAAATAAAAAACAGATAAACGTAACAACTTTATTACCTAAAACATTTTAAAGGGGCTTGTGATGTCATCATCCCTCGACGGCAACTACTAATTTTTTTTTTCCTTTTTTCTTTTCCTTTTTTCATTTGTTATCATTTTCCTTTTCTTTTTTCCTTATTATCCTTGAGTTTTACTTTTTTGTATTTTTTTTTTCTTTTTTCTCTTTTCTTTGATCCTTTTCTTTTTTCATTTCTTTTCTTAATTTCCTTGACTTTCACTTTTTATATTACTATTTATTTTTCATTTTCCTCTTTTTTAACTATCTTTTCCTTTTTCTTTTCTTCTTTTAAAAAGTAATAATGTAAATGGTCTGCATTTCTATAGTGCTTTTCAAGTCAATGAAGACCTCCCAAAACGCTTTACAATGTGCTTTACACTTACCCATTCACTCACACTCCCAATAGGGAGTCAGCCATGCAAGGTGCCTACCTGCTTATTGGGGGGCATTAGGGGTTCAATGTCTTACCCGAGGACACTTCGACATATAACACGGAGGAGCCGGGAATCGAACCTGCAACCTCTTGATCCCAAGACGAGCGCTTTACCTCCTGTGCTTATGTGTTTCGGTCACTCTGGGTCTCCGTATTTTATCACCTTCCGTGGTGGCACGATAGAATACAGCGACATCTGGTGGAAAAATAACACATACCGTCCCTTAACATTCATATCAAGGCTGGGGGCCTCAAACTATCCATCCCGGAGGCCGCAATGGCACCATTTTCCCCCCCGAACGGCGAGTTTGAGACCCTTGATCTGGAAATGTACTCACATTAATGGCCGAACATAACGCGGAATTACGCCAGCAGCTTCTATATTTATCTCCTGTGGGATTTAGACGGAATTAATGTCCTCTTTCCTTCTGGCTCATCCTATACACTATGTCTCATCTAGGCCACAAAGTGGATCATTTGGAAATTTCAATGACCTTATCATTTGTTTCCACATTTCAAAAGAAACTTTTTCATTTGTCTTTCCATTTTTTCTGAGTTTGACTTTTTTTTGTCTACTTTTTTTCATTTCCCCCCTCTTTTCTTTTTCTTTCTTTTTCTTTTTCTTTCTTTCTCTTTTCTTTTTTCTTTTCCTATTCCTCAACACCTGTAGCTGAGAGACGGGCACTGAACAAGCTGCTGTCAATCATGGACAATTCACTACATCCACTACACAGCATCATCTCCAAACGAAAGAGCAGCTTCAGCGACAGACTGCTGTCACAGTCTTGTTCCACGGACAGACTGAGGAGATCATTTTTTCCTCATGGCATGAGGCTCTTTAACTCCACCCGGGGGAGTAAAAGCCCACATTAAACCCCACATTTGCATATTACCCTATTTTTATTACAGTGAGTATTTTTTGTAGCACTATTTAAATACTCTATATCAACATGTTACATTGGGTATTTATGTATTCTATTTCTTTCATTTTATTATTTTATTTTTCAACACAAGGATACTGCTGGAAGTGTGAATTTCCTTATATATCTATCTAAGGTATCTATCTATCTATCTATCTAACTATCTATCTATCTATCTATCTATCTATCTATCTATCTATCTATCTATCTATCTATCTATCTATCTATCTATCTATCTATCTATCTATCTATCTATCTATCTATCTATCTATCTATCTATCTATCTATCTATCTATCTATCTATCTATCTATCTATCTATCTATCTATCTATCTAGACATCTATCTAGACATCTATCTAGACATCTATCTAGACATCTATCTATTTATCTAGACATCTATCTATTTATCTAGACATCTAAACATCTAGACATCTAAACATCTATCTATCTAGACATCTATCTATCTAGAAACCTATCTATTTATCTAGACATCTAGACAACTATCTATCTAGACGTCGATCTATCCATCTAGACATCTATCTATTTATCTAGACATCTAAACATCTAGACATCTATCCATGTAGACACCTATCTATCTAGACATCTATCTATCTAGAAATCTAGACATCTATCTAGACATCTAGACATCTATCTATCTATGTAGACATCGAAACATCTATCTATCTAGGCATATAGACATCTATCTATCGAGACATCAATACATCTATCTATCCATCTAGACATCTATCTATTTATCTAGACATCTAAACATCTATCTATCTATCTATCTATCTATCTATCTATCTATCTATCTATCTATCTATCTATCTATCTATCTATCTATCTATCTATCTATCTATCTATCTATCTATCTATCTATCTATCTATCTATCTGTCTGTCTATCTATCTATCTATCTATCTGTCTGTCTATCTATCTATCTATCTATCTATCTATCTATCTATCTATTTATCTATGGTATCGATCTATCTATCTATCTATGGTATCTATCTATGGTATCTATCTATCTATCTATCTATCTATCTATCTATCTATCTATCTATCTATCTATCTATCTATCTATCTATCTATCTATCTATCTATCTATCTATCTATGGTATCTATCTATGGTATCTATCTATCTATCTATCTATCTATCTATCTATCTATCTATCTATCTATCTATCTATCTATCTATCTATCTATCTATCTATCTATCTATCTATCTATCTATCTATCTATCTATCTATCTATCTATCTATCTAGACATATAGACATCTATCTATCCATCCAGACATCTATCTATTTATCTAGATATCTAAACATCTAGACATCTAAACATCTATCTATCTAGACATCTATCTATCTAGAAACCTATCTATTTATCTAGACATCTAGACAACTATCTGTCTAGACGTCGATCTATCCATCTAGACATCTATCTATTTATCTAGACATCTAAACATCTAGACATCTATCCATGTAGACATCTATCTATCTAGACATCTATCCCACTAGAAATCTAGACATCTATCTAGACATCTAGACATCTATCTATCTATGTAGACATCGAAACATCTATCTATCTAGGCATATAGACATCTATCTATCGAGACATCAATACATCTATCTATCTATCCATCTAGACATCTATCTATTTATCTAGACATCTAAACATCTATCTATCTAGAAATCTAGACATCTATCTAGACATGGTATCCATCTATCTATCTATCTATCTATCTATCTATCTATCTATCTATCTATCTATCTATCTATCTATCTATCTATCTATCTAGACATCTATCTATCTAGACATCTATCTAGACATCTATCTAGACATCTATCTAGACATCTAAACATCTATCTATCCATCCAGACATCTATCTATTTTTCTAGACATCTAAACATCTAGACATCTATCTATCTGGACATCTATCTATCTAGAAATCTAGACATTTATCTAGATATCTAGACAACTGGGGGCGGCAGTAGCTCAGGAGGTAGAGCGCTCGTCTTGGGATCAAGGGATCCCAGTTCGAATCCCGGCTCGTCTGTGTTACATGTCAAAGTGTCCTTGGGTAAGACACTGAACCCCTTATACCCCCAATTAGCAGGTTAGCGCCTTACATGGCTGCAAAGCCGCTATTGGGAAATGTGGAGCACATTGTAAAGCGCTTTGGGAAGTCATTGACTTGAAAAGCGCTATAGAAATGCAGATCATTTCATTTCATTTGATCACAACTATCTATCTAGACATTGATCTAGACATCTAAACATCTAGACATCTATCCATCTAGACATCTATCTATCTAGAAATCTAGACATCTATCTAGACATGGTATCCATCTATCTATCCATCGATCTAGACATCTATCTAGACATCTAGACATCTATCTCTATCTATCTAGACATCCATCTATCTATCTGTCTATCTATCTATCTATCTATCTATCTATTTATTGTAATGGTGGTCTGTGCAGCCATTTTGTGGTTTAGGGCATCACAAATAAAGAGCAGCACAAATATATAATGTGTAAATATGTTTGTGGTGCAGCGGTAGGCACATTTGCCTAACACGCAAAAGGTCACCGGTTCGAGACCGGGTGCGAACATATGAGAAGGATGGACGCTGCCAGGCTGTACTTGCCCAAGACACACCACAGGAAATGGTGCCCCATACGCCCCTAGTGGTGAAGGGATGCAACCAAATACAGAAAATGTTTCTACTGTCTTAAAATTCACCTATAAATGGTGTTGTTTTTTTCTAAATGTAAATTATAGAATTATAATTTGCATTGTCTCCAATTGTGATGGATAATATTGTGATAAACCGGCCTACATTGACATTTTCTAAATTGTCAAGTCAGCGCTCGTTTATCCGGCATCCTGCCGCCACTGGACCTCGCTCGCTCGTTCGTACCAGTGCCATCTAGTGGTCAAATGCTACACATTGGGGCTTTAAGTGGTTGCTATTTTTTTAAACACTAGAGCGGGGGTCAGGAACCTTTTTGACCCAAAGAGCCATAAAAGCAAAAACATGTTTTAAAAATAAATTGAGAGAGGCACATTACATATTCTCATCTCATCTCATTAGCTGCACCGCTTATCCTCAGTAGGGTCGCGGGGGTGCTGGAGCCCATCCCAGCAATCATCGGGCAGCGGGCAGGGGACACCCTGAACTGGTTGCCAGACAAAATTGAAAAAAACTGCCAAACACGCTCTCTAGACAAAAGCTCATTCTTCAGCACATTTGATTTCACTGTTGATGATTTAATCCAATGTATGAAATTAGAATAGAATAGAATATACCTTTATTGTCATTGTTACAACACGGGATATATTGTGACAGCGAAATTGGACGTGGCACTCCAGTTCCACATTTTACAGTGAGGATACAAGGAAAACAAAGAGATAAAGGAACAAAAAAGATGTTTGTACTGTCCTTGTTGTATAGGCTTTGTTTTCCTCCAGAGGGGGGGGGGGTGTATGAAGGGGGTGAGGGACAGACAGAGATGGGCGGATCCAACTAGATGTTTGATCTTATAATAATGCCGAATCCTGTGTCCCAAATCAATGTAAATATGCCGTTTACAATTTGTCTTCCACCTTCAGTTAAGAGTGTTGGGGCAATTTTTTTCCATGAAATTTGTCCTTAATAACAGTTTCAAAACAATGTGCAAGCAAAGTTCTTTTGTAAAAATGTCACAAATTACTGCAAAAGATAAGCATATCGTCATATACACTTTGGGTGTGGACTGCAATGAGCGAGAGAGAGAGAGAGAGAGAGAGAGAGAGAGAGAGAGAAGGAAGTGCCTTGCGCTGTGTGCAGGGATCCGCCCACCTGTACTTCTCACCCAATCAAAGTCGTTTGCCAGCGTTTTTATTTATCAGTTTAAATCAGGGGTGTCAAACTCATTTTAACTGGGGGGGCCACACGATAGAACAAACATTCTGTCGGGGGCCGGACTAGTAGATTAAAGAAGAAGAAAAAGAGAGAGAAAGAAATAAGAGAAAGAGGGAGGGGAAAGAAGAGAGGGCGGGACAAAGAAAGAGAGGGAGAGAGCGTGGGAAACAAAAGATAAAAAGAGAGAGGGGCAAAAGAAAAGGGAGAGGAAGAAAGAAATCCAAAGATACATAGAAAGACAGAAGGAGAGAAAAGAGAAAAGAAAGCGTGAAGGGTAGGAAGAGAGAAAGAGAAAAGAGAGAAAAGGAAGTTAGCGCAAAAGAAGTTAAAATACATAGAGAGAGAAAGAGACAGAGACAGAGTGGGAGAAAAGGGGTGGAAAAGAAATAGAGAGAGAGAGAAACAAAGGATAAAAAGTCGTGAGAGAGGGGGAAAAGAAAGAGAGGAAGAAAGAAATCCAAAGAGAAATAAAGGCACAGAAGGAGAGCAAAGAGAAAAGAAAGCGCAAAGGGTAGGAAGAGAGAAAGAGAAAAGAGAGAAAAGGAAGTTAGCGCAAAATAAGTTAAAATACACAGAGAGAGAAAGAGACAGAGACAGAGTGGGAGAAAAGGGGTGGAAAAGAAATAGAGAGAGAGAGAGAGAGAGAGAGAGAGAGAGAGAGAAACAAAAGATAAAAAGTCGTGTGAGAGGGGGAAAAGAAAGGGAGAGGAAGAAAGAAATCCAAAGAGAAATAGAACGACAGAGTGAGAGAAAAGGGGTGGAAAAGAAATAGAGAGAGAGAGAGAGAGAGAGAGAGAGAAACAAAAGATAAAAAGTTGTGAGAGAGGGGGAAAAGAAAGGGAGTGGAAGAAAGAAATCCAAAGAGAAATAGAAAGACAGAAGGAGAGAAAAGAGAAAAGAAAGTGCAAAGGGTATGAAGAGAGAAAGAGAAAAGAGAGAAAAGGAAAAAAGGAAGTTAGAGCAAAAGAGGTTAAAAAGACAGAGAGAAAGAGACAAAAAGCAACAAAGAGAAAAAGAGAGACACAAAGTGAAAAAGACAGAGACAGAGTGGGAGAAAAGGGGTGGAAAAGAAAGAGAGAGAGAGAGAGAGAGAAAGAAATACAAGTAGAGTGTCTTTGTTCGAAGCACCTTTTGCCTTTTTTCTTTCTTTTTAATACTTGAGAGAAACGAGTGCTAGCGAGGAGATTTGCTGATGTATTTACCGAAGCATGGTTGGAGATTAAGCGCAACTTTCAATCAATGGGAAGTGCGCCCGGCCCCGTGGCGCACTTAGCGCTCCATTGGCCCCTTCCCCCTCCGGCCCCCGACTCAGCCTGCTCAATAATTGACAAGCTTTACTCTCTCTATGAGCGAGCGGTCTTTTTCCACCCTCCGCTCTCAGTTTCCACCTGCTGCCTGCCGCATGTGGGGAATAAAGCTTGGCAGAAGACAGAAAGCTTCTTGTAAGTTTCATGTTCTGTACTCTGTGTCCTTCTTTCGTGTTCTGTACTGTCACGTTGAGTGTTTCGGTGGTATTTTACTCTTTACTGTATTAAAGATATGATGTCCCTACGACTTCGTGGGAGGGTATAACGGCACTCACAGCTTGTCCTTTATCGTCTTACTTTCTCTTTTTGTTCTGTTAGAGCTAGTAAGGGTTCCAGCATCCCATGTGTCGTCTCTTTCATGGTTTTTGTCCAGTTGAAGTTAGTTAGTGGTCCAATGTATCGGTTACAGCTGGTTAGTGTTCCTACATATCCTGCGTTGCACCTTCCATGTTTTGTTCAGTTAGTTTGTTTTCCAAAATATCATTCATTGTCTTTCTTTCATTTGTTTGGGTTTACTTACAGCTTGTCTGTTTTTATACATATCCTGTCTTGTCTTACTGTCATGTTTGGTCCAGTTAGTTAGTGATTCAACGGTCCTGTGTTGCCTTCTTTTATGTTTTGTTCAGTAAGTTATTGCGTCAGCTATTTTGTGTTGTCTTCTTTTCATGTTTTGTTTACATAGTTAGTGTTTCAACATAACATTGTTGTTTTCTTTCATTTCATGTCCATTTATAGTTTTGTTCAGTTAGTGTTTCAACTGTCCTGTGGTGTCTTACTTTCATGTTTGGTTCAGTTAGTTAGTGTTTCAACATAATGCGTTGTCTGTCCTTAAATTTTCTGTCTATCTACAGCTGGTTAGTGTTCCTACATATCCTGTGTTGCACCTTTCATGTTTTGTTCAGTCAGTTTGTTCGTGTTCCAACACATCATACATTGTCTTCCTTTTATTTGTTTGGGTTTACTTACAGCTTGTCTGTTTTTATACATATCCTGTGTTGTCTTACTGTTATGTTTGGTTCAGTTAGTTAGTGATTCAACTGTCCTGTGTTGTATTTCTTTTATGTTTTGTTCAGTAAGTTATTGTGTCAGATGTTCTGTGTTGTCTTCTTTTCATGTTTTGTTTACATAGTTTTTGGTTCAACATAACATTGTTGTTTTTCTTTCATGTCCACTTATAATTTTTCTGTGTTTTTTACATAGCTTGTGTTGTTGTCATGTTTGGTTCAGTTAGTGTTTCAACTGTCCTGTGGTGTCTTATTTTCATGTTTGGTTCAGTTAGTTAGTGTTTCAACATAATGCGTTGTCTTTCCTTAAATTTTCTGTCTATCTACAGCTTGTCTGTGTTTCGACATATCCTGTGTTGTCTTACTGTCATGTTTGGTTAGGTTAGTTAATGTTCCAACTGTCCTGTGTTGTCTTCCTTTCATAGTTTTGTTAAGTTGGAGTTAGGTAGTTTTGCAACATATCATATGTTGTCTTTCTTTAATGTTTTTCCCCGGTTTAAGTCAATGTTCCAACATACTCTGCTTTGTCATTTTTCATAGTTTTGTTCTGTTAAAGCAAGCTATTTGCTGTTCCAACATATTCTGTGTTGACTTTCTTTTAAGGTTTTGTTTGGTTACAACTAGTTAGTGTACTTACTTACATATTTTGTGTCATCTGTTTCCAGGTTTTTGTTTCTTTACTGCTTGTGTTCCTGCATGATATGCCTTGGTCTGATCATGTAACTCATGTTGTTCTGTATATGTGTCAAAATGTCATCATCCTTTCATGTTTTGTTCTGCTGGAGCTGGTTGGGGATGGAACATTTGGAGTTGTTCTGTTCTGTGTTATTTTTTTTTAATTAAAACTAGTTTTTATTACAACATGTTATATTTTTCTTGTTTTGTTCCGTTAAGACTTTGTATCCGCACATTCGTGTATCATCTTCTCCTTTCATGTTTTGTTCATTTAGATCTAGTTTTGTTTTGAGATAGAGGAGCTTGAATGTCTTTGAATTCTAAACATTCTGATGAACTTCCTTGTTCTGTTTTTGTCCTCTATGCAATACTGATTCATTTTCTAGAGATAAATCATTTTTCTAAAGCTTTATTTGTGTCTACATTTATGAGACCCGTTTCTTTGGCCACACCAGAATCTGACAGAACTAACTCTGAACATGAATATTATTAATAATAACATGCTTCATGGCAGGGGTGTGAAACTCATTTTAATTCGGGGGCCACACGATAGAACAAACATTCTGTCGGGGGCCGGACTAGTAGATTTAAGAGAAAGAAAAAGAGAGATAAAGAAATAAGAGAAAGAGGGAGGGAAAAGGAGAGAGGGCAGGACAAAGAAAGTGAAAGAGGGAGAGAGCGTGAGAAACAAAAAAGATAAAAAGTTGTGAGAGAGGGGGAAAAGAAAGGAAGAGGAAGAAAGATATCCAAAGAAAAATAGAAAGACAGAAGGAGAGAAAAGAGAAAAGAAAGCGAGAAGGGTGGAAAGAGAAAAGAGAGAAAAGGAAAAAATGAAGTTAGAGCAAAAGAAGTTAAAAAGACACAGAGAGAGAAAGAGACAAAGAGCAACAAAGGAAGAGAAAAAGAGAGACACAGAGAGTGAAAGAGAAAGAGAGTGGGAGAAAAGGTGTGGAAGAGAGAGAGAGATAGAGAGAGGGACAGAGAGAGATAAATAAATACAAGTACAGTGTCTTTGTTCGAGGCACCTTGGTTTGGCAACATCAAGTTGACCTATTTCAACCTGCAACTTGTTTTTCTCTTGTGCTTCTCTGAGTGTTATCTCGCGGGCCGAATTCAAATCCCTTAGCGGGCCTGATCTAGCCCGCGGGCCGCCTGTTTGACACCTGTGCTTTACGGCATGGTACTTTTTCGCCTTAACTTGAAAACGATCTGATACGAGCATAAATATTGCCCTGTTTTTGCTAGCGTGCAGATGCGGAGCCATGAAGGAGTTCCTGGCGGAGCTCCTGGTGGTCCTCCTGGCCTCGTCTTCGGTCCGTTCCCGTTCCCACGGCAACTGGTGCCAGCCGGGTTGCCAATGCATCGGCGACGTCAGGACGGCGGCTTGCTCGCGAGCTCTCTTCGCCGAGCTCCCGACCAGGATCCCGGCCGGCACCGAGCTCCTGGACCTGTCCCACAATAGCATCTCCGTCCTGCCCGAACGCTCGCTGAGCAGGAACCGGAAACTCCGCGTTTTGCTGCTGCCGCACAACAACATCAGCTGGGTGCAAGACGGCGCTTTCTCGCATCTGGAGTTCCTGCAGAAGCTGGACCTGAGCTGGAACAGGATCTCCGTCTTGGACGGGGGGTCCTGGGCGGGGCTGGCTTCCTTGCGGGAACTGCAGCTAGCCCGCAACGCGCTGAGCCACCTGGACAGCCGCAGCTTCCTACACCTGGACAGCCTGCAGAAGCTCAACCTGAGTGGAAACCTGATCGGCAGCATCCAGGTGAGATCTTTCTCCTCCATGAGCGGTCTAAGACAGTTACACCTGGACGCCAATCGGCTGACGTCTTTGAGGAGCGGCGTCTTCACCATGCTGCGATCGCTGGAGCTCCTCAACTTAGCCGGAAATTTCATCAACGATACGCAGTCGGGCGTCTTCAAACCGCTCACCAGCGTCACCCTCCTGGACCTGGCCCACAACCGCATGAGCTCAGTCTATTTTAAGGTGCTTGTACGACCGTATTTTCCTCACTATAAGGCGCACTGGATTAAAAGGCGCACCCTCACCCCCAAAAAAATAGTCTTTTGTGATGTATTTTTCATATATAAGTAGCTCAGAAATACTCAAGTAAAAGTACTGTGACTTCAGAATAGTATGACTCAAGTAGAAGTAAAAAGTAGTCATCCAAATCATTACTTAAGTATATCTCATCTCATCTCATTAGCTGCACCGCTTATCCTCAGTAGGGTCGCGGGGGTGCTGGAGCCCATCCCAGCAATCATCGGGCAGTGGGCAGGGGACACCCTGAACTGGTTGCCAGCCAATGGCAGGGCACACGGGGACAGACAACTCGCTCGCTCATTCACACCTAGGGACAATTTGGACCGGCCAATCCACCTGAAATGTATGTCTTTGGAATGTGGGAGGAAACCGGAGTGCCCGGAGGAAACCCACGCAAGCACGGGGAGAACATACAAACTCCACACAGGAAGTCTGGTAGCTAGATTTGGACCCACACAGGAGGTTCCCAAAACCACTCCGCCGCCGTGGTGCGGAGTCTATTGTGATATATTTTTCATATATAAGTAGAGGTGGATAGGGTAGCCCAGAAATACTCAAGTAAAAGTACTGTTACTTCAGAATAATATGACTCTAATAGAAGTAAAAAGTAGTCATCCAAATCATTACTTAAGTATATATATATATATGTATAATATCCAGGGTTGGGTAGGGTTACTTTAACTGGATTACTTTCAATGACTTTTGGATTACTCCAATACCAAATATGCTAATAAAAGACAAACTAAATATGAATCAAATGATGACTCACAACACGTGGTAAGCTTTCTCTCCTGGCTTTGATCTCTTTGATCTCCGGCAAAACGAGTATAAAATGCGACAGAAACAAAATGAAAATAAATCCAACATCAGTTTTGCACTGGTAGAGTGAGGTTTTCCATCTGCTGACAGATTTATCAGTCTTGATGAGACTCCCTCAGGTAATTTTCCTCACATGGTTAGTCTGTGCCTTGCCATGAGGGTTTTTATATGCTAATTCTTTATTTGCGTGTGCCTGTATGGCGAAAGGAGGGGATTCTATTGCATCACTTCCTGTTTGATCGTAGAGCTTCCTGAGCATCCAGACCTACAGCACCCACGTCCTCCTAGTGGGCAACCCCTGGAACTGCGACTGCGACCTGCAGAGAGTTTTCCGCAAGTTGAGGAACGTCCAGAGGATCTTCCTGGACGACTACCAGAATCTGACGTGCCGAGAGCCCCAAATGTTGAGGGGGTTTCGCTTGGCCCTGGTGGACGCCCAACTCTGCGTGGCCGAGACGGTCACCGTCCTGGTCATCACCGGCACCGTGGTGGTCACCGTCATGGCCGCAATGTTGATGGGTGAGAGGAAAAGGAAGAGGAAGAAGAAGAAGAAGCACTGGACGCAGCAGGGGGAACTCTCCGACGAGTCCGACCACTGATCCAGAGGTTTTTGCTCATTTTAGGTTCTTATTTAGCGCCTCCTAGTGGTAAAAACCGTCATCTATCGAGTCTAGACGATTAAATGAATCTTGATCTGCCTACGTGTGTGTTGAGTGTGTGTGGATGTGTTCGTATGTGGCTCATAGGCTCTGAAATCTTTGAACCGATTTTCGTGAAAATGTACACACTAGTACTTTGGGTTTCTGGGAGTGTCTTTAGCTAGGTTTCGTGTCAATAAATACCAACAAAATCGATAAACATCTGCTTTTGTGTACAAGCTGTTCTGGATTTTCATGCGGTCATACTGCTCTTTGGCACTCCTTGCCGCTTTTTCAACAAATCACGGCCCCAACAACCTCGCTCAAGTAGAATTGTCCGGTTGAACCCAACACTTGTAACAAAAACCTGCATGCAAAAAGACACCGAGAATTGTGTTTGGTTTTACTTGCAAGCAGTGTTCCCTCTAAGCGCAGTGCTCGCTCATTCTCAGCGCACAAGAAAATCTAGCCAGCGCACAAAAATGAGGGCTCAAAATGACTCATTAAGAAGCGAATTAAGTCAAAGTTACAGTGCATGAAGGTAAAAATATACGGGTTCCCCTGACGTTGTGTCCTAAATGCCATATTTTGAAGTCGAGTCGAAGTAGAACCAAGTTGAGTAGTCAGTTGAGTTTTTCGAGAACCGGCTTCTTCGGCTCGGCTCACTAAAAGGAACCGGCTCCTTCGGGTCCTAAACGGCTCTTCGGGTTGTTTTTGCTTCTTTAATCCCAACATGACCAAATATGATGTAAAATTATGCACAAAATGACTTAAAGGAAGGGGGGAATAGAACAAAAAAGAAAAAAATACCAACATGAAAAAGTAGTGAAAAGCTGAGAAAAAAAAGAAACAAAAGGAAGAGAAAAAAGAAGGAAAAATTTAGAAAAAAAGCCAGAAAAGAAAAGAAAGAAATGTAGGAAAAAAGTAAATAGAGAACAAAAAGAAAAAAGTAACAGCTCGGAAAAAATAAACACAATGAGATTTTTTTTAAAGGAATTTTTAAAAAGTAGAAAAAAAACACAGAAAAAAGAGTAAAAAGTTTGTGTTGCATTCAAATCATTTCCTATGATATCAAGTGAATCTTGTTGCCAACATTGTACTTCCACTCAAAAATGGGATTAAGTACAGTTCTGTGTCTTACAACCGACTCAATAAGCCCCCAAAAATGTTAGTTTTATGCGACAAAATATATCAGGAAATAAAAAGAAATGGATATCTTGTGAAAAAATTGTAAGAACAAACGACGTTTTAGTCAATTCATTCAAAAGAGAAAAATTATTTTTGCATTGCCGAAAACTCAGCAAAATGTAACTTGATGTCAAGTTTTGGACATGTTTGATAATGATTAAGTTGCCACACTTGGGATTGCCGTTGCTCACTGTTGTTTCAAAGGTTGCTCACCGACTTTGTGTCAACATTCAGACCCGTGGAAAATTACAGGGAACATTGCTTTCAAGGGAAGTGAACGGAAAACCACAACCGTTACAATCCTTCAACTCACTCCGAAGCAGTCTTCCCTCTGCTTGCCTTTTATTTAGAAAAGGAACGCCCTCGTTACAACGTGGTTTCAATGGCTAAACGGAAGCGTTTGAAGGTTAAATGTTCCAGTTGAAACCACTTCTCGCACAAATATTTGTTATTTGAAATGTGACTGAGTAACTCTCTTCACGCTATCTTCAGGAAAGAACCTTGGCCTGCGGTCAAATCTGTAACTGATTCATACCGTTAGTTCTTGCCAGGGTGCGGTGGAAAACTTTTGCCGTGAGAATCATCCTATTTTGTAAGCACAATATTTCAAGCAAACATATACCATATTTCCGCACTATAAGGCGCACCGGGTTATAGGGCGCACCCCGAAAAAATTGTTTTTGGTCCTATATTTGACATACATAAGACGCACCGGATTATAAGGCGCTACAATGGGAACTTCGAGAAAACAGTCAGATGGTTCAGTCCAACTTATTACCCCCTTAACATTCCCAAAGCTTGCAAAGAAGCAAATACGTGTCGTAGACACGTGCGGATGCGGTGTCTGTACGATGTCACTCAAATGCATCGTTCCATCATTCGGAAGGTTCAAGTCTTGGGATTCAAGAAATAACAACCATTCCTTAGTTTCTATTTTCTTTTTCGCTCGCAACTTTACTGTGCATATGACAATAAACACTTGGAATTGAGTTGAATTTAAAAATAGACACTCCATTCCATCCATTATCTGCACCGCTTATCACAGAAACATCGAGTTCAGTCTGAAACAAGATACAGGGAAAATAAATAGCCGGAGTAGCTCACCGAAGTTGTTGTGTTCAATAATAATGTGCAGCCATGGTCCTCTTATATCCGTGAGTTTAGTAAATCCAGGAGAATAAAATATTTACAAAGACAGAATCGTAAAAAATGCTTTCTGTATGCCGTCAACCACGTGCTAGACGCATTCATCTTTTTCGGCCAATTACAGGCTTTGTTTTACCGCTTCAGCCTACGCCAGCCTGTAAATGATAAAAAGAATCAGCCCCTTGACCTCCGAATAACTTAAGCCAATAGTGATCGATTCAAATGATGATTGACACATTGGTTAGCCAATGAAACGCCGGTAAATAAATCCCAGCATACACCGCGGACTACTTGGCGTTCGGGGGAAATTCTAGTCGGCGGCTGCTTGCCTTAGTTGCAAGACTTTGCGACTTAATATTGATCCATATATAAGGCGCACTGTATTATAATAATAATAATAATAATAATAATAATTTCCTTTTATTGTCATTCTGTGTAACAATGTACACAGAACGAAATGTCGATTGCACCTGACCCGTTGTAGCGAGCCGATGCAGCTGCAGCCAACAGAGGGCGCCGCAAGGCGCATGGTCAGCTTTTGAAAAAAATTAAGACTTTTAGGTGCGCCTTATAGTGCGGAAAATACGGTAATAATTATTATTAAAAAAGAAACCACCTGTAGCATAGTGTGGGTGTCAACGTGGGGCTGCTGCTAGGACACGTTTACTTCCGGGTTGTTTACTTTTTGTGCAGTTTTTTTTTTTTATTCCAAACGGTCAGGTTTATTTATTTTACTTATTTATTTTTGGGTGTGAGTATTTTGGATATTGTAAATTTGATGTTGATTGAATGAAGTGCTTTAATTTTATTTACTTGAGTTGTATTAAAGTATATAAAAACACATCTACTTCCTGGTTGTGTTGCCTTCAGGATGAATCAAGTAGCATAGACAGTACTGGGTTGGGTAGGGTTACTTGAACTGGATTACTTTCAATGACTTTTGGATTACTCCAATACCAAATATGCTAATAAAAGACAAAGGAAACTAAACATGAATAAAATGATGACTCACAACACGTGGTAAGCTTTCTCTCCTGGCTTTGATCTCTTTGATCTCCGGCAAAACGAACATAAAATGCAACAGAAACAAAATGAAAATAAATCCAAACAGCTTGCCAACATCATTTTTTCCCCAAGCCTGCACAAAATTGAGTCATTTGATTCATATTTAGTTTATTTTGTCTTTTATTAGCATATTTGGTATTGGAGTAATCCAAAAGTCATTGAAAGTAATCCAGTTAAAGTAACCCTACCCAACGCTGCATATAACACACATAGATTATCGTAAAGTTGAATAACTTATGTACAAGCCCTTTGAGACTCTTTGTGATTAAGGGCGTCACAAATAAACATGACTTGCCACAACGAAGGCATATGTTTATCAACTTTGATGGTGTTTATTGGGGGAGCCTGGACACAACCTAGCTAAAAACACTCCCAGAGGCCTAGAGTACAACTGTGTAGATTTTCACAAAAATTGATTGAGCCGTTTTGGAGACTATAAGCCACATACGAACACACACAAATCTGGATTTATAAATAAGTTATGGTTATTATTGGGGGAGCCTGGACACAACCTAGCTAAAAACACCCCCAGAGGCCTAAACTATAACTGTGACGATTTTCACAAAAATCGATTCAGCCGTTTTGGAGACTATAAGCCACATACGAACACACACAAATCTGGATTTATAAATAAGTAATGGTTATTATTGGAGGAGCCTGGACACAACCTAGCTAAAAACACTCCCAGAGGCCTAAAGTATAACTATGTCGATTTTCACAAAAATCGATTGAGCCGTTTTGGAGACTATAAGCCACATACGAACACACACAAATCTGGATTTATTAATAAGTTAATAAGTTATGGTTATTATTGGGGGAGCCTGGACAAAACCTAGCTAAAAACACTCCCAGAAACCGAAAGTACAACTGTGATGATTTTCACAAAAATCAATTGAGCCGTCTTGGAGACTATAAGCCACATACGAACACACACAAATCTGGATTTATAAATAAATTAAGATAGATGAGATTAGATAAACATGCATTTTTTAAAATATTCCTCGGTCGATGAATTTGCATTTGATAATAATAACACGTGAAAAGTCGACGGTTCAAGGGATGGCGCCACCTGGCTGTACTTGCACAAATGACACCACAGGAAATGGTGCCCCTACTACCCCAGTGGGAACTTACATCATTGTCGGCCATCTTGCTTCTACATGTACTCCCAAAACTCAAAAAGGATGGACATTAAAAAAATTGACTTTTTGGTCTCTTTGAGTCTCTGTAGTTTGTCATTTGTGTGCTTTGTAGCACTCGTTTTTGGTTGCACTACATTTAGTGCTGAAAAAGATACACATTGTCCTTTAACACTAAAATTATTTTGACTTTGTTAATACAGAATACGTTAAAGGCTCAAAACAAACGTATGTCACCGGAAATGGTTTTCGTGCTGCTGCACCAAACATATTCTCCCTTTCTTTGAGACTTTATACATTTTAGACACTTTTAATGTCATGTTTTTTCTCGTTTGATTACAGTAATTATCCACACGGACTTGTAAGCATTTTCTGTCACTCAAATGAAAATGATTTACATTTTTTTTGCAGTGTGGTATGCGGTTTAAAAATATGACGTCCAAAATGGTTTCGGGGTGACGTCATTCCAACTGGGTAAACAATAAACACCGCTGTAGTCCCAGCTATACTGCCCCCTACAGGTAACACGATTGAATGCAGTTTTCATTGTTCAGTTTTGGAACATTTTAACGAACGCGTTGTCATAAAGATGTGTTGTTGAGTCGGCTTTGTTGTTGATTATTTGAATTTTACAACCTTAATGAATAAAATAAAAGAAATCAGAGGACTTTGAGCCAATTTTTTTTATATAATTGTGTGAGCGGGCGAGGCGGGTATTGTTCATTTATTCATCATTATGGGAGGAGCCCTTTTGTTGACCCGGGCCAAGTAAGCTTGACGGATTTGACCCGTGCAAATACCGGATGTAGAAAAATAAAATAGATTTTAAAATCTGTTGCTATTTAATACAACTGACTGATGTATAAAATTGTATGATTATAAATTTATCTTGTAAGGTAAATTGAAGCTATTCTTGATTATTTCAATTAAAGTCACACTACCAGCAATATCAAGTATTTTTTTACTTTTGTTTTGAAAGCTTATTACGGAAGTGTATGCTATCATTTTCGGCACCGTCCATTTCGATGTCTGCGCAGGACAGGTGGGAACTCCGGTTCGACGAGCTAACCGGAATAAGACAAACCACCAACAGAAACTCGGCTTACGTTCATAATTTCGAGCGATAAACGATCAGATTTGAAAGAATTCGGCTGGTGAAATGTCCGAACGGAGAACGAAAACAAAGTGCGAGGAAATACTTTGATGGGATCGCTGACATAAGCAGGTAAGTGTTTGACATCATTTTTCCTTCCCCTTTAATTATTTTAACCGACAGAAATAATACTTTACTTTCACATATCGTAAATTACTATTTAATAATACATTATCGAAAATTTAAATATTCTAAAATTGCTCTTAATGTATTTTTTAAACGGTAATATATGACGTCCACTCTTGTTAGAAGTTTTGTGGGGTAATAAAAAACATTCCCTTTAATAGTTTACCCGACAGAAAATTGGCACAATATAATTACATGTTTACAAATCGCAAATGTAAATATATCGGTTCATTTCGAATTATATTTGAATAAATCTCAGTTTTATCTTTTACAAACTGTTTTAAATGGCGGGTACTTGTGTTAGAAGGGTTTTTAAAATAATACTTTTAAATATCTATCGGACGAAGGTCACGTGATGATATTTTACGTTTACGTATTATACATAGATAAACAAATGTAAGAATTACAATTTCATCATTACATTTTCACAAATAAATTTTTAAATCTGTGTTAATGTGTCTCCCAAACGGTTTACATGATATTCACTCTTGTTAGTATTTAAAAAAAAATAAAAAAAACGTCCCATTTAAATTTGACAAAGCTCACACGATATTATTTATGTTTTCATATTGTAAATAACAATTTATCAGTCAATTTACTAATATATATTCAGGGTTGGGAAGGGTTACTTTAGCCGGATTACTTTCAATGACTTTTGGATTACTCCAATAGCAAATATGCTAATAAAAGTCAAAAGAAACTAAATATGAATCAAATGATGACTCACAACACGTGGTAAGCTTTCTCTCCTGGCTTTGATCTCTTTGATCTCCGGCAAAACTAACACACTGTTACTCCCTAAGCCTGCACAAAATTTAGTCATTTGATTCATATTTAGTTTCTTTTGTCTTTTATTAGCATATTTGGTATTGGAGTAATCCAAAAGTCAATGAAAGTAATCAGTTAAAGTAACCCTACCCAACTGTGTATACATTTCTGACCCCTGTGCTAATCTTAGCGACTCACACCAGCTCTGACCAACTCCAGCTATCGTCTCTTTTCAGTCACTGTGGGCTTATCCAGCCGACTCGGTGTTATGTCGTCTCCACTGGGGATAAATACGTCCGGTCGTCTGCTGAAATTCAGATAATCTCGAAGTAGGCTCAGGAATATCCCTCATTTTTTGCCATTGTCATATTTTTGCTTTTGTCTTTTTCACTTTTGGTTTCCGAGATAACTTCTTTATTGAATTTTCAACCGAGATTTCCATAAATAGTCCAGACTCGTGTATAACGCTCACACCTCAATTTTTATTTGAGATCGGTATCAAACCTTGGTTGACTTTTTCTCAGCTCAAACTTTGCGGTCGGATGCAATGGGATTCGTGCCCGGGTTGCGGCGGTGAGAGCACCGAATTCTAATCACTGTAGTATAGGCTACCTAAGAAAAGGCAGTGGATTTCATGTCATTTTCAAGTTGTTTTTAGTCATGATACTAGAGACAAATGTTAACTTTGTTGTTTTTAACATGTAAAAGTGACAATTCAAATTCTAAGCATTGTAATTGAACAAAAGATAATGTGATAATGAGATAAAACCCAAAGCCTTTTCATATGTAATCCATATGCAGGGTTGGGTAGGGTTACTTTAACTGGATTACTTTCAATGACTTTTGGATGACTCCAATACCAAATATGCTAATAAAAGACAAAAGAAACTAAATATGAATCAAATGACTCAATTTTGTGCAGGCTTGGGGAGTAACGGAACACATGGAACGGCAAAAATGATGTTGGCAAGCCGTTTGGATTTATTTTCATTTTGTTTCTGTTAGTTTTGCCAGAGATCAAAGCCAGGAGAGAAAGCTTACCACGTGTTGTGAGTCATCATTTTATTCATATTTAGTTTCTTTTGTCTTTTATTAGCATATTTGGTATTGGAGTAATTCCAAAGTAATTAAAGGTAATCAAGTTAAAGTAACCCTACCCAACCCTGTCCATATGTGAGACCTGTTGTAAAAGTTTGGCGCTCTCACTGCCGCAACCTCTGTTTGAATCCTGTTAACCAAAAACACGCACCCAGATATTGTTTTTGTTTTTTTTTCAGGCAAAAAAAAAAAATGTTGCCTCAAATGCTCCATTGTTCAGCGGGGTAAATGTGAAGGTGGGCCGTACCTGGCCCTTGGGCCGTAGGTTGAGGACCATTGGTTTGAAATGAAGCAAAATAATAGTGGCTTGTAGTCCGGAATTTACAGTACCTAACTAGGAGTGTGGTGCAATTCTCTACCAATACAGATGCGTTAGTTTCTGTTTAGGATGAAAAGTGACCTAAAACATGCCATCAGTTACATTCAACCCGTTTAACCCTTGAGGCATGCAGGTACATATCGTGTATTTTCGTCTTGGGATCAAGAGGTCGCAGGCAATGTTCCCCCTAATCTTCCTTACGGGTCTGAGCGTTCAGACAAAGTCTGTGAGCAACGCTTTAAACAACAGTGAGCGACGGCAATCCCAAGTGTGGCAACTAAATCATTATCAAACATGTCCAAAACTTGACATCAAGTTACATTTTGCTGAGTTTCCGGCAATGCAAAAAAACATTTCACTTTTGAATGAATTGACTCATGTATTATTGCAAAGGTTGTACGGCCTACAAACGTCATTTTTTTTTTTACAACAATTCTTTCACAAGATTTTCATTTTTTTTTCCTGGTATCCTTTGACGCAAAATACTAACATTTTGGGGGGCTTATTTAGTCGGTGGCAAGATACAGAACTGTATTTAATCACATACATTTAGTGGAAGTACAATGTTGGCAACAAGATTGACTTGGTATAATTGGAAATTATTTTAATGCAACACAAACTTCTTTTTTCCCAGTTTTTTTTTCAATTCCCTTAAAAAAATCTTATTGTGTTTATTTTTTCCGGGCTCTTACCTTTTTCTTTTTGTTCTCTATTTACTTTTTTCCCACATTTCTTTCTTTTCTTTTTTTCTGGCTTTTTTTCTGAAATTTTCCTTCTTTTTTCTCAGCTTTTCATTTTTTTTCTTTTTTGTTCTATTTCCCCTTTCCTTTAAGTCATTTTGTGCCCGATTTCACGTAATATTTGGTCGTGTAGGGATGAAAGAAGCAACAAGAACCTGAAGAGCCGTTTAGGACCCGAAAGAGCCGGTTCCTTTGAGTGAGCCGAGCCAAAGAAGCCGGTTCTCGACAAACTCTACTAACTTTACTCAACTTCGTTCTACTTCGTCTCGACTTCAAAATAACGCATTTAGGGCACAACGTCGGGGGAACCCGTGTATTTTGACCTTCATGCACTGTAACTTTGACTTAATTCGCTTCTTAATAAGCAATTTCGAGCCCTGTTTTTTGTGCGCTGGTTAGATTTTATTGTGCGCTGAGATTGCGCACGCGCGCAGCTTAGAGGGAACATTGGTCGCAGGTTCGAATCCCGGCTCCTCCGTGTTATATGTCGAAGTGTCCTTGGGCAAGACACTGAATCCCTAATGCCCCCAATAAGCAGGTAGGCGCCTTGCACGGCTGACTCCCTATTGGTGTGTGAGTGTGTGTGTGTAAATGGGTAAGTGTGAAGCACATTGTAAAGCGCTTTGGGAGGTCTTCATTGACTTGAAAAGTGCTATAGAAATGCAGACCATTTACCATTGGAAAGTCAACACTTGGGAGCTCAAATTTCGCAGGCCAGGTTGAGGTCAGACCGGATAGGTACGATACCACCAAATATTTTGAGTTGTTGGAAGTCAAAAAAACATTCGTAAACGACTGTTGACTGTTGAGTTATGCTCAATACAGAACTAGTAGGATATAATAGGCCGGGTGGAGCTAGGCGGACGCGCTCGATGTTACCTCAAATGACTGGGGATAATTATTGTTGTCTTAAGGTAATCTGGAATGACAAATGGTCTAGGAAACTAAACTAAAACAAACACCTGTATTATAATGACTTCATGATGACTAAAGAAACACAGGCAAAATGGGATAACAACATGTAGTCTAGATTTGCAAAGCTTCCCATAGCCTAGCGGTTAAAACCTTGTGCAGATACCTGTCTAACAACACAAATGTTCCTACTTTTATACACAATGAAGTTATATACTATTTTATACACTGTTTATGTTACGTAAAGTCAAATATACTTGTTCTAAAATCTGACTTCAGTGTTTGAGGGCAAACTCTGAGAGAAGGGTGTCGTAAACCGCCTCTGTTTTGGAATGTGTCTTTGGTTTCAGTCTGTGCAGATAACAATGACTTATCACCTCGCCTGGGGTGTTGGGAGTATGTGCCTGGCACTGTCCTATCACCCCTCCTCCTATTCTTCAAATCATGGTTGGGAAATTTGCATCGACACGGCGCGGACCAATCAGCCAGAGGCTTGGTCATGGGGCGTGAACATTTCATCGGCATGGATGATAAGATGTGGAGACCCAAGAACCTCGTCGCTCTCTTTCTCCACACGATCGTAATTGGCAAGGACGAAAGAACCGATTTGTTCAGCTCTTTTATTCGGCTAAATAAATTGATATGTGGACTACACTCGTCGTTCGACTAATTGAATTTCTCCAACTTCTGCACATGCTCCAACTGTAAGGAATTACACATGACACGTGAAGTGTCTTCAGAGTCAGATTTTAGTTTAGTAAATGTTAAAACCTTACAAAAGGTAAACGAATGTGCGCCATCCCATGGGCTAAACTAAAACAAAAACATCCATTTTGGCTCCTACAACAACCGAGTTATCGCACTTTATGTTCACGTCCAAATAATGTACACTGACGTGCATTGCGTCACAAAAGGAAATGCATGCCACAAGAGGTTCTAATTTCAAGTTCGTAAACGTTTGACCATTTCCGCAGCTATGCCAGCAGCCGACGACAAAGTGGCCATCCTGACGGACGAGGAGGAGGACCCTCAGGACGTTTCCGTGCCCGAGGGGGCTTTCAACCAATTGTCGCTGCAGCAGAGCGGCCCCCCGGAGCACCCGGGCCCCCTCTCCGTCGACTCCCCGTCAGAGCTTCCAGCGAGCTCTCCTCCCGCCCCGACGTTAAACTGCTGCCAGAGGACATGTCACCGCATCAACACTCACCTCCTGGTCTCCAAGATCTTCTACTTCTTCTTCTACGCCGCCTACGGCTCGCTGCACCCCCTGCTGGCCGTCTACTACAAGCAGCTGGGCATGTCGGCCAGTCGCAGCGGCCTCCTGGTGGGCATCCGCTACTTCATCGAGTTCTGCAGCGCCCCCTTCTGGGGCGTGGTGGCCGACCGCTTCAAGAAGGGCAAAGCGCTGCTGCTCTTTTCCGTTTTCTGCTGGCTGGTCTTCAACTGCGGCATCGGCTTTGTCAAGCCGGCCGACATGAGGTGTGTGGTGGCGGGGGTCGAGGACCCCACCGAGCCCCCGACCACCGCGGCGCCCCCGCCAGGAAACTTCACACCGGGGGGCAACTCCAGCGAACGCGCCCGCCGAAGTCTGGTGGACCTGGAATGGCTCGCTAGCTTTGTGGTCTCCAAAATCAGGCATGAAATTCTTTCAGTTTTCGAAAAATGTGCCGTTTTAAAGTCAAAATTTGTGACCTGCGTGACTTGTGTAGATCCCAGGAGAAAATGGGGGAGTTTACAGTCTCATCTCATCTCATTAGCTGCACCGCTTATCCTCAGTAGGGTCGCGGGGGTGCTGGAGCACATCCCAGCAATCATCGGGCAGTGGGCAGGGGACACCCTGAACTGGTTGCCAGCCAATCGCAGGGCACACGGGGACAGACAACTCACTCGTGATATTTCACAATGATTGAATCAGGCGTTTGAGACGGTGTTTGAATTTAAATCAGTGTAGTCCGTGCGAGCTAGGGTGGTCTATATGAACAAGGGGAATTTCTAAATTGAATACAGTGGAACCTCGGTTCTCGACCATAACCCGTTCCAGAACCCTGTTCGAAAACCGATATGTTCGATCACCGAAAATCGGTTTTCCCATTAAAAGTAATGTAAAATCGTTTTAATCCGTTCCAACACCCTGAATGTTTACCATGAACGTAAACATGAAGCTAACCCAGGCTAATCGTACGTTCGCGTTAGCGTAATCTTCCGTACGAAAGATTACGCTAACACGAACGTGTAAAAATAAAAAAAAGGATTATGAATAGGATTTCTTACCTTTGTGGTGGACGGTGGGGAGAGAAAAATCATGCAAAGTTTTTCAACCTTTTCCAAAACTTGCGGCAGTTGCTCGCTTATAGCGCTAACTTCCTTAGCCGCATCACTCGATTTCACAGCCTCCTTATTCTTTACTATCGTACCGATCGTAGATTTAGCCATGCTGTATTCACTAGCAAGATCGGAAATTCGTACACCTCTTTCATATTTAGCTATTATGTCTTTCTTATAGGCAATAGTTGGACGAACAACTTGTTTTTTTTTCACCTGTCCCGCTTGCACCGACCTTCTTCGGAGGCATAATTAGGGGCTAAAACACCCGTACGCCGCTCAGCATCGCACCCTAGCGTACCGGCGTTCGAACTCCGATTTTTTTGACCGAACATCGTCGCGAGAATTTCTCGAAATTTTTGGTCGAACACCGATTTGTCCGAACTGAGAGGCGTTCGAAAACCGAGGTTCCACCGTATTTCGACAAGCAAAGGCCTGAATATGGTGTGAAATAGAGAAGTTCCAAAACAGGAAGACCTCCTTGACTGTCTTCCTTTAATGATTCTGATAAGTGAAATGACCGACTCAGCACTTCCCTTAAAGAGGGCAGCTGCTTTCCTATCATTGGCTAAGTGTTATGCCAGACCCCCATCGCTTTCCTCATTGCATTTGCAGTCGCCATGCTTTCCACTCCGATGCTTAGTTTGGTCCTAATAACATCTGTCACGGAGATTAGCGATAACATGATACTCAAACACAGTTCACCACATAAATGTGGCATGCATGTTTTCTTTGAATGTTTTCTGACTTATCTGAGTCTTTTGAACCCAAATTTCAAATACACGTTGAAAAAAATCCTCCAATTGCTTTTATTACCTAGTCAAATTGGCCTCGGGGCACTTCTTAAATATGTCTGATCCATCTCAAACTTGGCTATTTACAGGGCGTTCCAAAACAGGTTCAATGGGAGCACCATTGGTCGCACGACACATTAAGTTCAAAGTTAAATTCTTGCCAATTGCATCGTCATTGGTTTCAACAGCTCATCAGTGTCACTTGGAATAGGGGCACATAGACAAATCCTTTAAAAATCCCCCACAAAAAGAAATTGCTTGGTGTGAGATCTGAAGACCTGGGTGGCCATGACATAAGATCAACTGTTCAAAATGCAAAGTTTATTTCTCAATTATTTTTTTTTGTGTGTGAAATTCTATGTTTTTGTGAAATCGTTTCACATTTGCAACTAAATGCCCCACAAGTGTCCTGCATGTGCAGTAAGGGACGCGTGATGTCACCCGTAATGTGCTCTGTGTTTGCGGAAGCACTCATGGATGTTAATGGTGGAGCATATGTAACAATTAAAAAGTCATTGTGCTATCATAGGCAGCACATGAACAACTTTATAGTTTTAAGAAGAAGATTAAGGAAAAAGAGGGATTTCGACTATCCCATTTTTGGGGCTGTGGCAGTAACGGCTGTCCTAATCAGAGTTGTCCTCCCAAATATGAAGTAAATCCAAAAGCTCCAAGTTTTGTGCAGCCACGGTTGTTGATTTCTCGGCTGTTGTAGGACATTCAAGTTCCCATCTGCCTCTTCTGATCGACTCCACTGGAAAGCAGTTACAATTTGTTCAATCACATCTTCTGAAATTCTTTTAGCTGGGCATAAGCACCTATCCAATAAGAATGTGTGCATGGAATTCCTCTTTGGTGGCTCCTTTCCAAATGTTCTGCAAAATGCACATTGAACAACAGTCCATGGTCCATCCATTCATCCATTATTTGCACCGCTTATCCTCAGTAGGGTCGCGGGGATGCTGGAGCACGTCCCAGCTATCTTCAGGCAGTGGGCAGGGGACACCCTGAACTGGTTGCCAGCCAATCGCAGGGCACACAGGGACAGACAATTGGCTCGCTTATTCCCACCTAGGGACAATTTGGACCGGCCAATTAACCTGACATGCATGTTTTTGGGAAGAAACCGGAGTGCCTGGAAGAAACCCACGCAAGCACGGGGAGAACATGCAAACTCCACACATCAGGTTCGATCTCATGACCTCAGAACTGTGCCGCACACGCGCTAACCACTGCCCCGTTGTGCTGCCTGTCCATGACCCTGTTTTTGTAAATTCAAGCATCCAAACGGCCTTTTCTGGTTGAGCGAAGCCATTAATGGGTCTGAAAAGAAAGCCTTGCAAAAAATGTAAATACCTTTTGCTACCATTCATAGTTAAGGAGATATGGGAACTTGCCCAAGACTTTTGAAGACCCTGTATAAGGACCACCCTACTGTACAGTATCCTGGAACATGATTCCACCACACCCTTCTTTAACCCATTTTTATGCCCGCAGAAGCCTTCGAAGCCTGAATGACACCGCCCCTGACATCAACACCACCACCACCGTGGGGCCTCCTGCCACCACCCAAAGTCCCAAGGAGCACAGCCTCATTTACGACAGCGCCCAAGTGGAGAACATCTTCCTCATCATCCTCCTGCTCATCATCGTGGGCGAGTTTTTCAGCGCCCCGGCCGTCACCATCGTGGACACGGTCACCTTGCAGTACCTGGGCAAGGCCCGAGACCGCTACGGGCTGCAGAGGATGTGGGGGTCTCTGGGCTGGGGTCTGGCCATGCTGCTGGTGGGCATCTGGATCGACCACACCCACGTCAGCGTGGCGGTGGAGGGTCTCGGCTGCGTCCTGCCCGACTTCCGCCTCCGCAACTACCAGATCGCCTTCATCGTTTTCGGCGTGCTGATGGGCGGCGCTTTTGTCGTCGCCACTCAGTTCTACTTCCAGAAATCCGGGCCGTATCGGCGGGAGGAGGACGCGGCGGAAGAAGCCAACGGGTCTCGGACTTTGTCCGACTCGGGTCAGGACGCCGCCGCGGATCAGGAGTTCCACTACGGCGACCTTATGAAGCTTCTGTGCAGCGTGCGCTACAGCTCGGTGCTCTTCGTGGCCTGGTTCATGGGCTTCGGCTACGGATTCGTTTTCAGCTTCTTGTACTGGCACCTGGAGGATTTGGACGGCTCCTACACCCTCTTCGGGGTCTGCTCGGTCCTCAGTCACGTCTCGGAGCTGGCCGCTTACTTCACCAGTCACAAGTTCATCGAGCTGGTGGGGCACATCAGGTCAGTTCTTACGCCCAAAAAACGTGTGATGATAGACGAGGGACCCCAGTATTTTCTCCTAAATATGTATAACTTCATTTTAGGGGCGTGACGGTTTTCAAAAACATCGTTATCTCCAAAAAAATTCCAATATCGATTCTGTTCCAGCAGTCCCTGGCCAGGATATGTTTCCAAACTCATTTTAACTCGGGGGCCACACGATGGAACAAACATTCTCTCGGGGGCCGGACGAGTAGATTAGAGCGAAAGAAAAAGAGAGAGAGAGAGAAATAAGAAAGAGGGAGAGAAAAAGAGAGAGGGTGGGACAAAAAGAGAGAGAGCGAGAGAAAAAGAGAGAGAGAGAGAGAGAATATGAGAAACCAATCCAAAGAGAGGAGAGAGAGAAGGAAAGCAAGAGAGAAGGAGAAAGCAAGATAGAGAGAGAGAGAAAAGAAAACAAGGAAGGTAGAGCAAAAGAAGGTAAAAAGACACTGAGAAAGAGACGAAGGGAAACAAAGAAAGATATAAAGAGACCGAGAAAGTGAAAGAGAGAGAGCGAGAATGTGAGAAACACATCCATACAACAAACAACAAATCCAAAGAGAGAAAGAAAGAGAAAAGAGAAGCAAGAGAGAAGGAGGAAGCGAGAGAGAGAGAGAGAGAAAGAGAGAGAGAGAAAAGAAAACAAGGAAGGTAGAGCAAAAGAAGGTAAAAAGACACTGAGAAAGAGACGAAGGGAAACAAAGAAAGATATAAAGAGACCGAGAAAGTGAAAGAGAGAGAGCGAGAATGTGAGAAACACATCCATACAACAAACAACAAATCCAAAGAGAGAGAGAAAGAAAGAAAGAAAGAGAAAAGGGAAGCAAGAGAGAAGGAGAAAGCGAGAGAGAGAGAGAGAGAAAAGAAAACAAGGAAGGTAGAGCAAAAGAAGGTAAAAAGACACTGAGAAAGAGACAAAGGGAAACAAAGTAAGATATAAAGAGACAGAGAAAGTGAAAGAGAGAGATAGAATTTGAGAAATACATCCATACAACAAACAACAAATCCAAAGAGAGAAAGAGAGAAGGGAAGCAAGAGGGAAGGAGAAAGCAAGAGAGAGAGAGAGAGAAAAGAAAACAAGGAAGGGAGAGCAAAATAAGGTAAAAAGACACTGAGAAAGAGACAAAGCGAAACAAAGTAAGATACAGAGACAGAGAACGTGAAAGAGAGAGAGAGAGGATGTGAGAAACACATCCATACAACAAACAACAAATCCAAAGAGAGAAGGAGAGAAAGAGAGAACGGAAGCAAGAGAGAAGGAGAAAGCAAGCAAGAGAGAGAGAGAGAAAGAGAGAGAGAGAGAGAAGAAAACAAGGAAGGTAGAGCAAAAGAAGGTAAAAAGACACTGAGAAAGAGATAGAGAAACAAAGAAAGAAAAAAAGAGACAGAGACAGTGAAAGAGGGAGGGATAGAGACTGGGAGAAAAAGGGAGGAAGAGAGAGAAAGAGAGAAATACAAGTACAGCGTTTGTGAGAGCCACCTGGCTTTGGCAACATCAAGTGGACATATTTCAACCTGCATCGAATAACTTCGTGCTTCCGGACGCTCCCGAGCGTTATGAGGTCGTGCATTTGCATATCACTTTCCAAAGTAGACGCACAGAACACAAGAAAAATGGAGAAGCGGTTAGGAATCGAGCCAAAACCTCTGGCCCAGAAGAAGATTCAAAAGAAGCTAACAAAATTGATGACGCTACAAAACGTAAACGTACATTAGAAAGAATCGTGGAAAGAGGAGTTCACGTGGCTTGTAGCATACGACGCAACGCAAACATTGCATGAATGAAGACGATTAAATACAGCTACATACTGATGGCAGATGGAAAACAGCCATGTCAAGTACCGTATTTTCCGCACTATAAGGCGCACCTAAAAAGTCTTAATATTTTTCAAAAGCTGACAATGCGCCTTATAATACAGTGCGCCTTATTTATGGAACAAAATTAATTCGCAGTCTTGCAACTAACTTGCAGCCGCCGACTAGATTTTCCCCCGAACGCCAAGTAGTCCGCGGTGTATGCTGGGATTTATTTACCGGCGTTTCATTGGCTAACCAATGTGTCAATCATCATTTGAATCGATCACTATTGGCTAAAGTTATTCGGAGCCACGGATAGGCTAGAGGGCCGAAACAAACCCTGCAATTGGCCGAAAAAGATGTGTCAATCATCCGCTAAATCGATCGCTATTGGCTGAAGTTATTCGGAGCCTCGGATTGGCTAGATGGCCAAAACAAACCCTGCAATCGGCCGAGTTTAGCAATGGCGTAGCAAGCTTAGCAAGCTTGCTAAAGTACGCCATAAAGAAACATGTTTCATTAGTCTGTATTTGTACATATTTTACTCTCCTGGATTTACTTCACACACGGTTGTAAGAAGACCACGATTGCGTATCATTATTGAACGTGAGAACTTAGGTGAGCTATGTGGCTTTATATTTTCCCGGTATCTTGTTTTAGAACGATCTTGATGTTGCTGTGATGAGTTGAGTGAATTCAACTCAATTCCAAGTGTTTATTGTCATATGCACAGCAAAGTTGCGAGCGAAAAAGAAAATAGAAACTAAGGAATGGTTGGCATTTCTTGAATCCCAAGACTTTAACCTTCCGAATGATATTTGGAACGATGCATTTGAGTGACATCGTACGGACACCGCATCCGCACGTGTCTACGACACGTATTTGCTTCTTTGCAAGCTTTGGGAATGTTATCAGTTGGACTGAACCATCTGACTGTTTTGTCCACGTTCCCATTGTAGCGCCTTATAATCCGGTGCGCCTTATCTATGGAAGATATAGGACCAAAAACTATTTTTTGGGGGTGCGCCCTATAACCCGGTGCGCCCTATAGTGCGGAAAATACGGTAGATTTATAATAAACTTAATTTTAAAGAGTTGTTCTGTTATATATTCTGATGATCAATCCTTAATGGGTTTTTTTACGATGAGTCGTCCTATTGTCTTTCAAGTTGTGAAAAATGGGGCTGGCAACTTTTCAGAGTTGTCTGCCCGGGTGTCAGGTAAATATTTGTCATAAATTTCAATACATGTTTGGACTTCAACAGCACGTTAACCTAGTCTAGATCACCTTTTGTCCTGCGCCACGTTCAGTGACCTATCCCTGCACGTGTTCTTTCCGGCTAACGTGTGTTTGTGTTCTCAGCAAACACAAAGCGGCGATGCATTTGTGGCCTAAGGGCGTGCGGCCTCTCCATCGCTCTTCTCAGGTAGGACACGTCAGCCAGATGTCTAAATCCGACCTGTTTGGGCCCTCAGGGTGCTCTACATCGGCCTGGGTTGCAACACGGCGCGTTACCTTTACATTTCCTACCTGAAGAATGCCTGGACCGTGCTGCCCATGGAGGTTCTCCAAGGTGAGGAAATGATCGGCTTTAAAAATGTGGCTTGCCCAACTGCCGTAAATTCCGGACTATAGAGCGCACCTGATTATAAGCCGCACCCACCACATTTTAAGAGGATACCCGCTTTTGTACTTACACAAGCCGCACCTGTACATAAGCCGCATGCGCCCACATTATAACATGTAACACAATCACAAAATTAGCCCAAACCCGACTTTGAGTCCCGCGATAGTAACTGAATATAAAGTACACAGTCCAAAATCCACTGCCGGCAAAATGAACGGAAAATGATACCGGTACTTAAGGTTTGATGCAGACCTGCAGAGTCCGGGTCCCATTGAAAATAATCCAAGGGAAAAAAATGTATATTTCCAAAGGTAAGGGTGGGAAAAATATATATCTACTATTGTCCGCTGCGTTCACAAACACGTCTCACCTTTACTCCACTTCCCGTCAGCCCCCGTTGTTTTCGCCCCTTCTTTTTGATTCGCCCGTGAAATACATATCAAAATAAATCTCTAAAATAAATACATTACAAAAATATACAGTTGCAAATACATATTATACATGGTTACACATATTTACAAAGAAAGACGGTACACTGAGAGAGTTTTCAAAGCTTTAATAATAATATTATAACTTTCATCCCAAACCGTGCCTGTGAAGGGTAGCAAAACGCTACTAGGAACACGCTCGCAACACAGTAAACGTGTCTGTAAAAAAAAATATACAATACTTGTAGAAACCACGGTACGCCGTCCTCATCTTCCTCTTTATAACTGTTGCATCAAAGTCGTCTTCCCCAGTATGGGAAAGAGGCTTTGTTTACAGACGTCGTCCCACGCTCCCTTATTCAAAAACACGCTAGCAACACACTCACAAAGTAAAGTTTACGTGCAGTAGTTTTGTTTCTTTCTTTATCGGACTGCTCGATTACTTTTAGCTTGAAAGCTGCGTCATGTGCCTTTCTTTTTGCAATTTGCATGGTGAGGATATTTCTACGCTAATTTAATTTGTCCACAAGCCAAGAAGTTGCAGTCTTCCTCGGCGCATATATTCCACCGGTCTAAATCTTACCTTTTGTACTCAAGCGTCGCTGGCGGCTGTTAGAAAAATTACATAAATTGGCCGCATCACTGAATAAGCCGCAGGGTTGAACGTTTGGGGAAAAAGTAGCGGCTTATAGTCCGGAATTTACGGTACTTTTCTTGATTTGATTCATCCCGAGAAAAAAAACGGAATCCCATTTCCATCCATTGAAAATGATTAGGGATGCTCGATAACTGTTTTTTCCTACCGATAAAATCCTTCTTCTTTTTTTTAAAATCGCATGCTTATTTGGAAAAAAAAATCAAAACATACAAAACCAATTACTGTGTTATATGGACTATATGGCCTCATTTCCAAATCAGTCGTTGGTGTATTTCTTACACTATATAATTAACAAGTAAGAGCTAGGATTACATAAGAAAAAAACGTCAGAAAATTAAAAATATATACATTTCATAGAACATAAATTAGTATGAAATTAGGTTTCACGTTTAAAATGAAAAAAAAAAAAAAAAAAATTCTCTGGTGCCTCACTTATATTACAAAAAGGTAGAGAGGAGACACAACCAAGCTGTGCTTCTACTTAGTAAAGAAAATCTAAATACATTCTAATGCGGAACAGAAAGACTTTGGATCTTTCTACCGAGTGGTGTCGGCTGATTGAAAATTATAGCATGGCTAAAAGCATTATCTCGTCTCTCCGGTGCCTCGTGCATATTACGAAAAAGAGAAGAGGCGCGGTCAAGTTTTGCTACTCTGTACTACTATTTAAAAAACAAACTATTGAAATGAGGAATGCTTGGAATCTTTCAGCTACACGTCCTGAGCCATGCAATTGATTCTGGCTGAAATCTTTGATGTCTCGCACACTTTATATAGAGGTAGAGAGGAGACACGACCAAGTTGTGCCACTACTCGTAGAAAACAATCGAAATATATTCCAACGAGGAAGAAAAATGCTGAGAATGTTTGCAACAAGTAGTGTCAGCTGATTGAGTACTATAGCGTGGCTAAAAGTGACTCATTATCATGTCAATCCGGTAACTCTTGCACATGGTGAAGAGGTATTGAGAAGGCACGACCAAGTTGTGCTACTTTGTACTACTTTTGAAAATCAAAATATAACTAGTAAACTAAGTGCTTAGAATCTTATGGCTACACATCTAGAGCCATATGACTGATTCTGGCCCAGCTCTCTGGTGCCTCGTGCACATTATGAAGAAGTAGAGGGAAGACACGACCAAGTTGTGCCACTCCGTACTACTTTTGATATCAAAATATTATAACGAGGAACACAAATGCTTGAACTCTTATGTCACCACATCCTGAGCCATGCGACTGATTTTGGCCGAAATTCTCTGGTGCCTTGCGCTCATTATGAAGAAGTAGAGAGGACACACGACCAAACGATGCTACTACTCCTATGAAAACTCAAAATGTATTCTAATGAGGAACATAAATGTTAAGAATGTTTGTGACAAGTAGTGTCTGCTGATCGAATACTATAGCGTGGGTAAAAGTGACTCATTATAATGTGTATCCGGTAACCCGTGCACATTATGAAGAGGTAGAGAGGAGACATGACCAAGTTGTGCCACTCCGTACTACCTTCCAATATCAAATATCAAAATATTATAATGAGGAACACAAGTGCTTGAACTTGTTTGTCAACACATTTTTGGCCATGGGACTGATATTGGTCGAAATTCTCTGGTGCCTTGCGCTCATTATTAAGAAGTAGAGAGGACACAGGACTAAACGGTGCTAATACTTCTATAGAAACTCAATGTATTCTAATGAGGAACAGAAACGCATAGAATATTTGTAACAAATAGTGTCAGCTGATTGAGTACTATAGCATGAGTAAAAGAGACTCATTATCATGTCTATCCGGTAACTCGTGCACATTACCAAGAGGTATAGAGAAGACACGACCAAGTTGTGCTAGTCTGTACTACTTTTGAAAATCAAAATATAACGAGGATCCTAAGTACTTGGAATCTTATGGCTACACATTTTGAGCCATGCAACTGATTCTGGTCGAGCTTTCTGGTTCTCCGTGCTCATTATGAAGAGGTATAGAGAAGACAGGACCAAGTTGTGCCACTCTGTACTACTTTCCAATATCAAAATATTATAATAAGGAACCCAAGTGCTTGAACAAGTTTGTCAACATATTTTTAGCCATGTGACTCTGGTGCCTTGTGCTCATTATGAAGATATAGAGAGGACACACGACCAAACGGTGCTACTACTTCTATAGAAACTCAAAGTGTATTCTAATGAGGAACAGAAATGCTGGTTGAATACTATTGTGTGGCTAAAATTGACTCATTATCAGGCTTTTTTTTTTAATCCATCAGGCCGATAACTCCGATATTTAATTTCGTCGTTATCAGTTCTGTTTAATTATCGCGGATCCCTAAAAAACACAGTTGCCGTTTTCTCGTTTGCCGACAAAGACGAAGCTTCCGGAATATTCTACTGTTGTTTTCAGGTGTGACCCACGCGTCCGTTTGGGCGGCTTGCATTTCCTTCTTGAGCGCCGCCGTCCCGCCGCCGTTGAGGACCTCCGCTCAGGGGATCCTGCAGGGTCTCCATCTGGGACTGGGACGCGGCTGCGGGGCCATGGTGGGAGGGCTCCTGGTCGGAACTTTCGGTAAGAGCTCAGCATTGGCCTCGAGGATATGGAGTTTTCTGGACTACTAGTTTCTTTTTTGTTGTACTCGCTTGTTCTAAAACATTTGTTGTAGTAGAAACAGGGATCAGAGGCGTGTTCAGGAGAGTGGGTGATTGCTGTCGCGAGCTATCGCGAGCTTCTGAACGGCCAATTACTATTGAGTGCACGCGTGCGCTAGCAATCGCGGGAGAAAGGACGCTTACTCTAATTTCCAACATGGCGTCGACAGTGGAGAAGATAGAGGATCTCACCCTGACGAGTGCTGTTGGCGATGTAATATATGGTCTTGGTAATGTTTGTGAACAATGCAAGACAGCACTGCGTTTAGGATAACCTTAACTGTGTCAATATGCGAACTGTCGCTCATATCAGCCAACTCGCTCAAAGCAAGCTGTAGAACGAAATCCATTGTACTGTCGTCGGCCATTTTGGATTAGTAAGGCAAACAGTGAGCGATTACAACTTGTTCAGCAGTGCGCAGCAAGCAACTAACAAGAGACTACATGTCTGACCACTCTCCTGAACACGCCTCTGAATTTTCCGCGGATCTGCGGATTTCCGCTTTTTTTGAACCCCAAAGGCATTCCAACTTTATTGCTCTGGCGCACCCTGGCGGCCGTTAGAAAAATTGGCCGCCCTGGTTTATTCCTGGACCCTGGCTATTTCAGCTGAAAATAAAAATCTCCATTCTGATCCCTGTAGAAAGAAGAGGGGTCAGGAACCTTTTCGGTGTGGAGTGCCACTTTCAAATGTCATTGTAAATCAGTGTGCCACACCAAGATGACTCACACAACATTTCTTTTATATCCAACAGAGCTGTAATAAAACACCAGTCCAGATTTACAACATGGATAGACATTGAAATCGTATCCTTGATCAATTTATCTTCCATTATTCTTGTTCATCAATTAACTAAAAAATGAATGTGGAAAGGCTTAACGGGAGATCGACAGACGGGTCGGTGCAGCGTCTGCCGTCATTCGGACCCTGTACCGGTCTGTCGTGGTGAAGAGGGAGCTGAGCCGAAAGGCAAAGCTCTCGATCTACCGGTCGATCTACGTTCCTACCCTCACCTATGGTCATGAACTTTGGGTCATGACCGAAAGAACTCGATCCTGGATACAAGTGGCCGAAATGCAGGGTGGCTGAGTTCTCCCTTAGAGATAAGGTGAGAAGCTCAGTCATCCGCGAGGGACTCGGTGTAGAGCCACTGCTCCTCCGCGTTGAGAGGAGCCAGTTGAGGTGGCTCGGGTATCTAATAAGGATGCCTCCTGGACGCCTCCCTCGGGAGGTGTTCCGGGCATGTCCCACCGGCAGGAGGCCCCGGGGGCGGCCCAGGACACGTTGGAGAGACCATGTCTCTCGGCTGGCTTGGGAACGCCTCGGGGTCCCGTCGGATGAGCTGGAGGAGGTGGCTGGGGATAGGGACGCCTGGGCTTCCCTTTTAACGCTGCTGCCCCCGTGACCCGACCTCGGATAAGCGGAAGACAATGGATGGATGGATGGATGGAAAGGCTTGTAGACATCCATTACTTTAACTTCTTAGTACAAGAATCAACCAGAATTAACCATTCTTCATCAACTATAAATTACAATCAAAAAAACAAGTAATATGGAGAGCTACCATACCATTCATCAATGATATCTTATTGGAGAATATATCAAAATTTGAAATAACAGCAGCAAAGCAGAAGATGCATGGACACACACACACACACACGTTTCTTTAAATTATTCGCCATCAGTAAATGGTTTCCTGTGCTTTGCTATGCAGTGAGCAATGTGATAGCTTGCTTCAGTGGTGGCGTTTTTAGCAGTGACAAAGGTCTTCATGGTCTGTGTTTGTTTGCCGTACCTGGACACAGCGCGTTTTAATGTCTCTGCCATATCAGACTCATCCTTGAATACATGTTCATGTTTCGTTTTGTAATGACGTGTAACACTTGATGTGCGAGGTACAACGCTCTCGAGGCATAATGCACAAACAGTGCGGTCATTTTTTTTTTTGCACAAAGCCCCAGTCATCTGTCCACGCTGGCTGGAAAGAACGAGATTTTCTCGCTGGAGGAGCTGTCATGATTCGATCATTTATCGGCCCCGGTGTTTCTGTGGCTGCGTTACGGATCTTTCCTCCTCTGCGAGGCGTGGCGCAGACACGCCCCGACACACGAAGCAGAGGGGGAGGGGCGCTACCGTAAAGCCTCTAGATAACACTGCGCGCCACTGAAAATGTCTTAATTTCAGATAAATGCGCTTTAAAAAAAAAGAAATCATTGTTATTTTGCCGTGCGCTCGTTTGCCACTGGTTAACCTGTGTCATAGGTTGCCGACCCCTGTAGTAGAAGTATATTTTCATACTCTCAGAGGTTTTTACATTGCATCATTTACACTATTTGGCCTTTGACGTCATTTTCAAAATATTGTGTAAGTTATATAAGTTGTCTTGTTGATATTGTTATATGGTGTTTGTGTTTTCGTTACATTGCTGCTTTTTTGCTTTCACGGTGTTTCGATTATTTAATGATCCTGACATTTCCAAGCTAAAGTGTCGGTATTAGATCGATCAATACTACCATGTGCAGTGACTTGCGAAAACTATTCGGCCCTTTTGAACTTTGTGAGCTTTTGCCACATTTCAGACTTCAAACATCAAGATATAAAACTGTCATTTCTTGTGAAGCATCAACAATAAGTGGGATACAATCACTTTATTGGATATTTTTAAACTTTTTGAACAAGTAAAAAAATGAAAAAGTGGGGGTGCAAAATGATTCAGCCCCTTTACTTTCAGTTCAGCAAACCAGAAGTTCAGTGAGGATTTCTGAGTGATTCAATGTTGATCTAAATGACTAACGATGATTAGGGGAATCCACCTGTGTGTAATCAAGTATTAACGCACCTGCACTGTGATAGTCTCAGAAGTCTAAAGCGCAGAGAGCATCATGAAGAACGGGGAACACACCAGGCAGGTCCGAGATACTGTTGTGGTGAAGTTTAAAGCTGGATTTGGAAACAAAAATATTTCCCAAGCTTTAAACACCCCAAGGAGCACTGTGGAAGTAATTGGGGCGGCAGTAGCTCAGGAGGTAGAGCGCTCGTCTTTGGATCAAGGGATCCCAGTTCGAATCCCGGCTCGTCCGTGTTACATGTCGAAGTGTCCTTGGGTAAGACACTGAACCCCTAATACCCCCAATAAGCAGGTTAGCACCTTACATGGCTGCAATACAAGGCCGCTATTGGGAAATGTAGAGCACATTGTAAAGCGCTTTGGGAAGTCATTGACTTGAAAAGCGCTATATAAAATGAGGATCATTTCATTTCATAATATTGAAGTGGAAGGAGTATTAGACCACTGCAAATATACGAAGATCGGGCCTCCCCCCCGAACTCCTTGGGATTTTTAAAGCTTGGGAAATCTAAATCCAGCTTTAAACTTCTCCACAACAGTATCTCGGACCTGCCTGGTGTGTTCCTCGTTCTTCATGATGCTCTTTGGGCTTTAAACAGACCTCTGAGACGATCACAGTGCAGTTGCATTTATACAGAGACTTGATTACACACAGGTGGATTCCATTTATCACCGTTAGTCATTTAGATCAACATTGAATCATTCAGAGATCCTCACTGAACTTCTGGACAGAGTTTGATGCACCGAAAGTAAAGGTGCTGAATCATTTTGCACACCCACTTTTTTATTTTTTATTTGTTAAAGTTTAAAATATCCAATAAAGTGCATTCCACTTCATGTCCCACGTATTGTTGATGCTTCACAAGAAATTACAGTTTTATATCTTTGTGTTTGAGGTCCGAAATGTGGCAAAAGTTCAAGGGGGCCAAATAGTTTCGCAAGCAGCTGTATTTACTTGGATCGGATCATTACCAAAATTCCTAATGTCGGCCATCCCTAGTTTCTTGATGTGCCTTAAAGTCCAAAAAAGACGGTAATTTAAATTGTTTTGTTTTTTTTAAATCGGATTTTATTTACAAGGTATTATTAACAATGGGAAAAGAAAATGGCTGTTTTGTATTTATGCAGGAGCCGCAGCATCATTCCGGGGCATCGGCATGGCGTCCCTCATCATCCTCCTCATCTTCGTCCTCATCCAGTGTCTGTCAGGGAAAAAAGAAGGGAATGGTTAGTGAAGCGCTGCGAGTCTCTAACTAGTAATTCCGAGGTTACAAAAAACGGATTCAGGCCTTGATTGAAGGAATTTGGCTCTTTCTGACATTCCTGCAAAAGAATGTGTCCAAGGCGTACTCCAAAATGTCCTCGATACGAGAGGTATACAGTAATCCCTTACTGTATCGCGGTTTACTTGTCATTGTGTTCTGCGTTGTGATTGGCTGACCAGTTGCCCCACCCCTTTTCTGCTTGTAAACTGCAATTCAGCGAGGGAGTACTGCAGGGGTGTCCAAACTTTTCAGAAAACGGGCCAGATTTGGGGAGCTCAAAATGTGTGAGGGACAAGTTTTCAGCTTGGCATTCTTGGAACAGTCTCTAATAAATTCACCCCCCGTGAAAAGTGTGCAGTGCTTGGCGATTAGCGTCGCGACCTCGTAGCTCGCCTTTGTAGCATTTTCATTTGACTCAAAGCTGTGTCGTTAAAACAGCTTCAATTGCTTCACCTTTTCACAGTGTTTGTTTCTAATTAGTGTTTACTAGCCAGCTTGTTTTGTCTGGCATTGCCTCTTGATATCAAACCTTACTGTGTGGAATTTGCATGTTCTCCCCGTGCTTGCGTGGGTTTCCTCCAGGCACTCCGGTGTCCTCCCACATTCCAAAAAACATGCATTTCAGGTTTATTGGCCGGGGTAAATTGTCCCTAGGTGTGAATGAGCGAATGAGTTGTCTGTCTCTGTTTGCCCTGGGATTGGCTGGCAACCAGTTCAGGGTGTCCCCTGCCCAGTGCCCAAAGATAGCTTGGATGAGCTCCAGCACCCCCGCGACCCTACTGAGGATAAGTCGTGCAAATAATGGATGGATGGATGTCTCTTGATATTATATTCTTTGAAAACAGCCACAGTCTCTTTGCAAATAAGGCAGACTTATTTCAGATTTTGGTGAAAAACTATTCCAATTTCCGCTTGTCCTGGAAACTGCGGCCCTCACAGTCAACTTTTCTTCTTTTATCTACAGTCGCCATGTCGGAAATGCAGCGGGCTAAAATTTTCACCGAAATTCAGGGCAAGAAGGCCATAGAACTACTGCCACATCTGGTGAAATTATGATTTCTTTATTCTATACTGTGCTCAACACTACTGGCCGGCCAGTAGAAATTTTACCAGGGGCCATAAATGGCCCTCATGCTGGACTTTGAACATGGCTTCATTTCTGTAAATTGAGGTATTCCAAGGTCCTCTCAGAAAACCAGATTCTGGCCTAAAGGAATTTGTCTTGAAGTAATGCATTTTATGTCCAACACATTCTCCAAAATGAGAGATCTATATGAGAGGGAAAAAATGTCTTTTTTCTTTTCCCAGAGGACAAAATGTTGGCAGAGAACATTCCAGTTCCCTCAAGCCCGGTTCCCATCGCCACCATCGACTTGGTGGAGAACCAAAGCCCCCGAGGGAACGTCCCCCTCAACCCTCCGGTGGCCCCCATCAAGAAGACCAAGTACCAAGAAGATCAAGAGGACATCGCCCGGCCGGCCTGGGTGCTCTCCGGCGCCCCCTGGGTCACCATCGCCTTTGCCATCGCGCAAATCAAAGAAATGGTCTACGCCAGCAAAAACGGGCAGCCGCCGAGAGAGACGCAGGTGAGAACTTTTTCAGTTTAAGGTTCTTCGCCATGCCTGAGGTGTGAATTTCTGTTGACTTCCTGTGCGATGGTGTCAATCTTCTCACATCTGGCTTCCTCTTCTTTCTGCCGGTCTTCGTTTTTGCTGAAGAGAGGTGAGAGTCTTCTTGACGTGGGTTTGCATGTTTGTGGTGTGTGAAAAGTCTTAAGATCACTCCGGGTTTACCTCCTGCACATCAGGACCAACACTCACATACACTCAGTGTTCTGGTTTGCCCGCGTCCCTGCGTCCTAGACGCATCATTTTTGCTGGGGACGCAACTTTTTTGACACAAATTGTCATTATTACCCGATTACTTTTTTTTAACAAAGATTTACCGCACTCCAAACTTTTCGTCAGGCAGATCCGCCATTGTCGTTTTGGTCTCGCGGTTCGAGTTTTTGCCGATCTCGGCACACGAGATCTCGTTACAAGATTATGTCATTGTTGTGGTGCTTGTCGTCGACATGCCTCCGAAAAACAGTTAGTATTAGGCGCAAATCAACACATAATTGGTCATTTCTTCAGCGTCAGTAATAAGTCAAAACATAATGCAGAGAGTGATAACAACGGCATTAATTCCGGCACGAAAAAACGGCGGAGAAATTCTTTGGAAGATCGCGGAGGCAAGGAAAACACGCGTGTTGAAGCCAACGATTCGACGAAAGAAAATAAACAAAAAGAAACTCAGAGCAAGAAAAGGACTTTTCTGCCAAAATGGACTCCATTATATTCCTGGTTACGCTATGAGGAGGATGATAATGGATTGAAGGCATTACAACTGTGGCGGGACAGCAAACCACGAAGAATATATGAAGTGAAAAATTTGAAGTGATAACTGCTTTGTATTACCAATTAACTGTGATGATTAAAACTGCGTGAATATATAAATATTTCAGCAAAATTATTTTGTATAGTGTACAATATTGTGAACTGAAAAATCTGAAGTGATAACTGATTTGTATTACCAAACAACTGTGATGATTAAAACTGAATGAATATATAGATTTATATTATATATTTGTCGCCGATTTACAATTTCAATATAACACAAAATTTTGGGGACCCATAGATCTCTGATGGGACCCATAGATTTTTGAGCATGCGAGTCCCCGGGACTCATCACTTTTCACAGGTCAAATGAACACTGTACACTGATTCAGTCATGCGAATGCTAAAGTATTTCCAGGGTTGGATAGGGTTACTTTAACTGGATTACTTTCAATGACTTTTGGATGACTCCAATACCAAATATGCTAATACAAGACAAAAGAAACTAAGTAGGAATAAAATGATGACTAACAACATGTGGTAAGCTTCTCTGCTGGCTTTGATCTCTATAAGAGGAATTAGCATTTTAGCACAATATGCAATGTCCGGCAAAACTGGATTACTTTCAATGACTTTTGGATGACTCCAATAACAAATATGCTCATAAAAGACAAAAGAAACTAAATATGAATCAAATGATGACTCACAAGACGTGGTAAGCTTTCTCTCCTGGCTTTGATCTCTTTGATCTCCGGCAAAACGAACATCAAATGCCACAGAAACAAAATGAAAATCAATCCAAACAGCTTGCCAACATCATTTTTGCCTTTCTATGTGTTCCGTTACTCCCCAAGCCTGCACAAAATTGAGTCATTTTATTCACATTTAGTTTCTTTTGTCTTTTATTAGCATATTTGGTATTGGAGTAATCCAAAAGTCATTGAAAGTAATCCAGTTAAAGTAACCCTACCCAACCCTGCGTATACTTGAGTGTTGAATTGGTTTTGTTGTGTTTGAGAGTTTTCTACAGTTTTCCTAAGTGTGAGTTTTTTCCACAGTTGTCCTGTGTATGGTGTTTCTGTAGTCCTGTTCATGAGAGTTGTCCCATACAGTGGCTTGCGAAACTATTTGCCCCCCCTTGCACTTTGGGACCTTTTTCCCCCATTTCAAACTTCAAATATAAAGATATTAAACTGTAATTTCTTATGAAGCATCAACATTAAGTGGGACACAATCATGAAGTGGAACAAACTTTATTGGATATTTTAAACTTTTTGAACAAATAAAAAAGTAGGTGTACAAAATGATTCAGCCCCATTGAGTTAATACTTTGTAGCGCCACCTTTTGCTGCAATGACAGCTGCAAGTCGCTCGGGGTATGTCTCTATCAGTTTTAAACATGGAGAAACTGATATTTTGGCCCATTCCTCCTTGCAAAACAGCTCGAGCTCATTGAGGTTGGATGGAAAGCGTTTGTGAACAGCAGTTTTCAGTTCTTTCCACAGATTCTCAATTGGATTGAGGTCTGGACTTTGACTTGCCCGTTCTAACACCTTGATATGTTTTTGGGTGAACCATTCCATTGTGGCTTTTGCTTTATGTTTTGGATCCGTCCCAGTCTCAAGTCTTTTGCCGACTTCGTCAGGTTTTCTTCCAGAATGGTCCTGTATTTTGCTCCATTCAACTTCCCATGAATTTTAACCATCTTCCCTGTCCCTGCTGAAGAAAAGCATGATGCTACCACCACCATGTTTGACTGTAGGGATGGTGTGTTGAGGGTGATGAGCTGTGCTGCTTTTACGCCAAACATGAGGTCTGGCATTGTTGCCAAAAAGTTTGATTTTGGTCTCATCTGACCAGAGCACCTTCCTCCACATGTTTGGTGTGTCTCCCAGGTGGCTTGTGGCAAACTTTAAACATCACTTTTCATGGATATCTTTTAAGAAACAGCTTCCTTCTTGCCACTCTTCCATAAAGGCCAGAATTGTGCAGTATACCACTGATTGCTTTCCTATGGACAGATTCTCCCACCTCAGCTGTAGACCTCTGCAGTTCATCCAGTCTGATCATAGGCCTCTTGGCTGCATCTCTGATATGTTTTCTCCATGTATGAGCTGAAAGTTTAGGGGCACGGCCCGATCTTGGTCGATTTGCAGTGGTCTGATACTCCTTCCGTTTCAATATTATTGCTTGCACAGTGCTCCTTGGGATGTTTAAAGCTTGGGAATTTTTTTTTTTGTTTCCAAATTCAGCTTTAAGCTTCTCCACAACCGTATCTCGGTCCTGCCTGGTGTGTTCCTCGTTCAAATCCAGCTTTAAACTTCTCCACAACAGTATCTCGGTCCTGCCTGGTGTGTTCCTCGTTCTTCATGATGCTCTGTTGAAAAGTTGAAAATATCCAAAAAAGTGTGTTCCACTTCATGATTGTGTCCCACTTATTGTTGATGCTTCACAAGAAATGACAGTTTTATATCTTGATGTTTGAAGTCTGAAATGTGGCAAAAGGTCACAAAATTCAAGGGGGCCAAATAGTTTCATAAGCCACTGTAAGTATGAGTGTGTTAGTGTGTAGAGTGTTTTTAGAGTGTTTCTCTAGTTGTTATATGTATGTGTGTCCATGTAGTTTGCCTACGTATGAGAATGTCTTTGTAATTTTCTTAAGCATGAGAGTGTTTCTGGAGTTGTCCTACACATTATATTGTTTCTGTAGTTGTCCTATGCATGAAAATGTTTCAGTACTTGAACTATTAGATTTTTCTCTGGAGTTTTCATAAGTATGAGAGTGTTTTTGTAGTTTTACTAAGTATAAGAGTGTTTCTCTAGTTGTCATATACGTATGAGCATTTATGTAGTGCTGGGGACGATACTTAAAAAAAAAGAAACTAATTATAGTATTTTTTTAGTTATTTCAAAAAGTAACTGAGTTAGTAACTGAATTACTCTATAATAAAGGTAACAAGTGTAAGGTTTTAACATTTATTAGCCTGAAATCTGACTCCGAAGACACTTCACGTGTCTTGTCTCTAAACCCTTACAGTTGGAGCATGTCCAGAAGCCGGAGAAATTATTGAGCCGAGCGACGAGTATAGTCCACATATTAATTGATTTAGCCGAATCAAAGAGTTGAACAAATCGGGTCTTTCTGCCGTGCCAAAATTACAATCGTGTGTAGAAGACCCGGGAGCTCCAGGGTTTTCCCATGTTATAACAGATGGCGATGAAATGTTCACGCCCCATGACCAAGCCTCTGCCGATTGGTCCGCGCCATCGTGGATGCAAATTTCCCAACCATGATTTGAAGAATGGGAGGAGGGGTGATATGTCATCGTCCTACAGACAGGACGGTGCCAGGCACATATCCAACACCCCAGGCGAGGTGAAAAGTCATTGTTATCTGCACAGAATGGAACAAAAGGCACATACCAAAGCAAAGCGCGGTTTACCACACCCTTCTGCCGGAGTTCGCACTCGAACTCTGAAGTCAGATTTAGGACAAGTATATTTGGCTTATTTAAGATTGAGCAGTGTATAAAATGGTATATAACTTCACATGTTACCAGGGAAAGTAACTATTTCCGTTACCTAAATAAGTTCTTATATGTTAGAGAATTTGAAATATTTTGAGCAAATACGAAAACACCTCGTTTACTTATAGGGACGGGAATTCCGACTGTTTTTAGATAACTGGCCTTTTCGGCTCATTAAAAAGAGCCGGTGTGGTGCCTAAATCCGATTCCCTTGGAAAATCGGACTCACCTTTGCGATAACTATGCTTCTCAGCGCTGTGCTTACGACAGAATGTGTTTATGAATGAATGTTGATTGGCATGATCAAAACCAAAGCGCCATCGTATTTTATATAATAGGTTTATGAAGACATGCAAACGTCCTATTATTTTGAAGTAAGAGTACTTTTCCTCGTGTAAATTTTTTTGCCACTTTACCACTTGTGCGTCATGAAGTTATATGCTATTTTATGCACTGTTTCATTTTACGTAAAGTCAAATATACTTGTTCCAAAATCGGACTTCAGTGTTTGAGGGCAAACTCCGAGAGAAGGGTGTCGTGAACCGCGCTTTGCCTGGGAATGGGCCTTTTCTTCCATTCTGTGCAGATAACAATGACTCATCACCTCGCCTGGAGTGGTGAAGTATGTGCCTGGTACCATTCTCTCGGGAGGGTGATGACCTATCACCCCTCCTCTCATTCTTCAAATCATGGTTGGGAATGTTGCATCGATGACCACAGACCAATCAGCCAGAGGCTTGGTTATGGGGCGTGAACATTTCATCGCAATGAATTATAGAAGAGAATATTTTTTTTAGAATATAATATACCTTTATTGTCATTGTTACAAAATGGGTTAACATATTGTGACAACGAAATTGGGCATGACACTCCAGTTTCACACATTCACAGCGAGGTAAAAAAGCCAAGAAGATAAAGGAACAGAGAAGATAAGGTTATAAAACAAGGAGAATATGGTTATAGTTATAATTTTTTATAACAGAGGAAGACCCTGAAACCTTGTCGTCTACTGCACACAATTGTAATATTGGCACGGCAACAAAGACCCGATTTGTTCAACTCTTTGATTCGGCTAAATAAATTGATATGTGGACTTGACTCGTCGTTCGGCTGATTAAATTTCTCCGACTTTTGAACATGCTCCAACTGTAAGGGATTAGACAAGACACGTGAAGTGTCTTCGGATTTAGATTTCCGTGTAGTAATTGTTAAAACCTTACAGTCACAAATCCTGGTTTACTTCCATCACAACGGTGCATGCAAGCACTCTGTGCGCGCTGTCTTGGTGGTTGATATCGGCCCAGACCAGTGCTCCCTCTAAGCTGCGCGCGTGCACAATTGCGCACTGCTCGCACATTCTCAGCGCGCAAGAAAATCTAGCCAGCGCACAAAAATCAGGGCTCACAATTACTAATTAAGAAGCGACTTAAGTCAAAGTTACAGTGCATGAAGGTCAAAATACACGGGTTCCCCTGGCGTTGTGTCCTAAATGCGGTATTTTGAAGTCGAGTCGAAGTGGAACGAAGTTGAGTAAAGTTAGTAGAGATAGTCGAGAACCGGCTCCTTCAGCTCGGCTCACTAAAAGGAACCGGCTCTTTCGGGTCCTAAACGGCTCTTCGGGTTGTTTTTGCTTCTTTCATCCCAACATGACCAAATATTATGTAAAATGATGCACAAAATGACTTAAAGGAAGGGGGGAATAGAACAAAAAAGAAAAAAATACCAAAATGAAAAAGGAGTGAAAAGCTGAGAAAAAAAGAAACAAAAGGAAGAGAAAAAAAGAAGGAAAGGTTTAGAAAAAAGCCAGAAAAAAAAGAAATGTAGGAAAAAAGTCAATAGAGAACAAAAAGAAAAAAGTAACAGCTCAGAAAACACAATGAGATTTTTTTTAAAGGAATTTTTAAAAAAGTAGAAAAAAAACACGGAAAAAAGAAGAAAAAGTTTGTGTTGCATTCCAATAATTTCCAATGATATCAAGTGAATCTTGTTGCCAACATTGTACTTCCACTCAAAAATGTGATTAAGGACAGTTCTGTATCTTACAACCGACTGAATAAGCCCCCAAAAATGTTAATATTATGCGACAAAATATATCAGGAAATAAAAAGAAACGGATATCTTGTGAAAGAATTGTAAGAAGAAACGACGTTTGTAGGCAATCGTACATGAGTCAATTCATTCAAAAGAGAAAAATCATTTTGCATTGCGGGAAACTCAGCAAAATGTCAAGTTTTAGCCATGTTTGATAATGGATTAGTTGCCACACTTGGGATTATTGTTGCTCACAGTTGTTTCAAGCGTTGCTCACCGACTTTGTGTGAACGCTCAGACCCGTAAGGAAAATTACTGGGAACATTGGCCCGGACTAAAGCGAATCGTTTTCGGTCTTCGCAGGTTCCTAACGCCGGAACGGGGGCCTCGACCGCCACCGCCGGTGCAGGCGAGGGGGCCGGCCACACTGCGCCCGCCAACTCTAACAAAGAGTAGGAGACCCAAAAAAAACCCGAACTTTGCACCGATGACAAAGTGCCTCTTTCCTGCGATGGAGATTGATTTCAACTTTATTTAATTGAGGTTTTTTTGAAGGGCTGCTGGTATGAAGAAACAACCTATTGCATCAACTGTTTTGCTTGGTAAAAGTCCATTTTCATCTGCCTCGTCTTCCACATTCCCTGCATCAGTATTTAAATCCACCCTGAAATCGTTTGAAAAATAAAAAGCCAAAGAACTACACACATTTTTATTGATTCCGGCAACCTTTTTTAGGCATCGAGCTACGTTTTTTTTATTCTGAGAAGCGACAAGCGATACTACTTTGATATGTATTTTGAGATCCCCGGGTTTTTCGCACTTCATGGGGACCGGATCCACCGGCGAATTACCGACTGAGAGTATATCACTGTGATAAAATAACAACCATAGATCTACAAATGATCAGGGTTGGGTAGGGTTACTTGAACTGGATTACTTTCAATGACTTTTGGATGACTCCAATACCAAATATGCTAATAAAAGACAAAATCAACTAAATATGAATAAAATGATGATTCACAACACATGGTAAGCTTTCTCTCCTGGCTTTGATCTCTGATCTCTGGCAAAACTAACATAAAATGCAGGGTTGGGTAGGGTTACTTTAACTGGATTACTTTCAATGACTTTTGGATGACTCCAATACCAAATATGCTAATAAAAGACAAAATAAACTAAATATGAATCAAATGATGACTCACAACACGTGGTAAGCTTTCTCTCCTGGCTTTGATCTCTTTGATCTCTGGCAAAACTAACATAAAATGCAGGGTTGGGTAGGGTTACTTTAACTGGATTACTTTCAATGACTTTTGGATGACTCCAATACCAAATATGCTAATAAAAGACAAAATAAACTAAATATGAATCAAATGATGACTCACAACACGTGGTAAGCTTTCTCTCCTGGCTTACTATTTTTGTAATTTTTCTGTGATAGTATGATTGTATTACTGTAGTATTTTTGTAGTATATCCATCATAATTTTTCTGTAGTATGTGTAGTTTTTTTGTAGTATTTCTGTTGTATTTTTGTAGTATTTATGTCATAATATTTGAATAATAGTATTTGTGGACTGGAGTACTCCTCTAGTAGTTTTTTGTAGTATTTCTGTAGAAGTGTTTTTGAGTTTTTTTTTAATTCAGAAGTATTTTCATAGTAGTACTTGTATCGTGTTTCTTTACTATTTTTGTAATATTTCTGTAATAGTATTTTTGTATTACTGTAGTATTTTTGTAGTATCTCCATAATACATTTGTGTAGTATATGTAGTATTTCTGTAATATTTCTCGTAATATTTCTGTTGTATTTTTGTAGTATTTAAGTCATAATATTCATACAGTAGTATTTTTGTACTGTAGTGCTCCTCTAGTAATATTTTATTGTATTTCAGTAGAAGTATTTCCATATAATTTTGAAGTATTTTCATTGTAGTACTTTCATATAATTTAGTATTTTCGAAGTATTTCCTTACAATTCTGAACTATTGTCATAGCAGTACTTGTATCGTGTTTCTTTACTATTTTTGTAATATTTCTGTTATAGTATTTTTGTATTACTGTAGTATTTTTGTAGTATCTCCATAATACATTTGTGTAGTATATGTAGTATTTTTGCAATATTTCTGTTTTGTAGTATTTATATCACAATGGTTATATAGTCGTATTTGTGTACTGTAGCACTCCTCTAGTAGTTGTTTGTATTTCTGTAGAAGTATTTTTGATATGAATATGAATCAAATGATGACTCACAACACGTGGTAAGCTTTCTCTCCTGGCTTTGATCTCTTTCTTTTCTCTTTGGATTTCTTTCTTCCGCTCCTTTTCTTTTCCCCCTCTCTCACGACTTTTTATCTTTTGTTTCTCTTGCTCCCTCCCTTTCTTGCTTTGTCCCGCCCTCTCTTCTTTTCCCACCCTCTTTCTCTTATTTCTTGATCTCTCTTTTTCTTTCTCTTTAATCTACTAGTCCAGCCCCCGACAGAATGTTTGTTCTATCGTGTGGCCCCCGAGTTCAAATGAGTTTGACACCCCTGTGCTAGAAGTAGGCCAGACCAGCAGCACCGCTCTTGCCTTCGCACCGACGCAGCCCCAGTCACTTCTGGAACCCGATAATAATCCACGGAGCACCTGCTGGTGAGCACCATTTGGGACTTTTCTTAGTGTTGAATTTCTTTTCAATGTGAGTAGCCGCTGAACGCTAGCGGTGGATATGCTTCCCAGTTTGTTTACAGAGGCAGCGCTCACATGCTGTTTGACTGACAGCATCCACCAGCCTATCACAGTCGCGCACACAGACAGTCACACATAACCAACACAGAGCCCCCTCCCTAATCTGTCTCTGCTGTCTAACAGAACACAATGCACAATACAATGATATCAATGACAGACAAAATCCATTCAATTCAAAATCCTCAAAGAAGCGAACCAGCCGTATTTGCTACATGGGGATCCGTGGACCCCACCTTGGGAACCACTGCACTAAAACATCTGCCAAGGACATTGAGTTTTTTTACAACTAAAAATTGACTCATTTAAAAAAAAAAGACTTTGAGAAAAAATGATCTTGTTTTTAAAGCCATTGATCACTACAGCGGGTTAAATACTGTAAGTATTTAGTCAACCACCGAGTGTGCAAGTTCTCCTATTTAAAAAAAATGAAGAGGCCTTTCGTCACGGTTGCCATGGCGCCCAATTGGCCCCACCCGTGTGGCGCCAGTTGCGGCTTGTTGACCGATTGGCTTTCCTTCTATTTAAGCTCAGTGCTCTCACTCACCTTTTGTCAGTCTGTCAACGAACCTCTGCCCCGCAAGACGTGGGTTTTGACTTGGTCCTATTTCCTGTTGGTAATTCCTGTCCGGTATTGTTCCTGTTTATTTTTGTCCTGCTTAATATCGGTTTCCAGTTTCGTTCCCGTGTATTTTTATCTTGTTTATTATTTTCTCCAGTTTTCGTTTCCTTCTAGTTAGTCCTGTTTATTTCGATATCCTGTTTCATTATCAAACCTGTCTGTCCCGTCCTGTCCGGTATCGACCCCCATCTGTGCGACATCCACTTGGGCAATTGGTATCGATCTCGTCGGCCTCTGGCTTCCTATCATTTCACGGCAGACTACGGCCTAACGTGCATGACTCCCCAATTCCCGTAAAATAAAAGGCTTGTGTGAGAAACGTTACGCGTTTGGGTCCCGATCCTGTTCTGGTTCATGACAACAGCGACAGGTAATGGCCAAGCAAATACACACTGTCCCTTTAAGACATGGATGGGCATTTTCTTTTTCATTTATGAACAAATCTACATACAGACATCTACGTGACATATTTCTTTTTAAATACGTTACCTCCTACTGGTTTTCAAACACTCGTGATTAAAGGTTGTGTCATATTTCACCACTAGATGGCACAGTATTGTCTAATCCAGACTTCATTGCAGCTGCCAAATGAGCACAGTATAGATAGATAGATAGATAGATACTTTGTTCATCCCCGTAGGGAAATTCCCATTTCCAGCAGCATCCCTGAGCTGAGAACAATCGAGAACAATCGAAAATAACACGGGAGCTGCTGGAGTGGCTGCCATTCGTGACGGCGCCGGAAGAAAAGATTCAATTTGAATCATGTACAAACAAACAAACAATTGAATCATGTACAAACAAACAAACAAACAAAATATTCATGTTTCAATAAGTGGAGTGTTAATAAAATGGGGGGAAAATAATTTCTGATACTGATATAACCAGGTAAACTAATTTTAAGTTACCTGTCCAAATGAATGTTGTGCCATCTCACCTTTCCCACTCTCTCTCCTCACACCTTACTGATATACTGCAGATATACTACAAAATTCCTGCAAAAATACTGCAGAAATACGACAAAATCCTGCATATATATGCAAATAAATACTGCTGAAATACTACAAAAAGACTACTGAAATATTTTTTAAAAAGTACGACAGAAATCTTACAAAAAAGTGCAGATATACCATAAAATCTATAGTACTACTATGAAACTACCATTATGAAAATGCTACAGAAATACTGCAAACATACTACCAAAAAATACTGCGGAAATACAACCAAAAAATTCTACAGAAATACTACAAAAACATACTACAGAAATACTACAAAAACTACTACATAAATACTACAATACTGCAGCTGTATTAAAAAATACTACAGATATACTGCAAATATACTTCAAAAGTCCTACAAAAATACAGCAGAAATACTACCAACTACAGAAATACGACAAAATCCTGCAAATATATATATATATATATATATATATATATACCACAAAATGCTGCAGAAATTCTAGAGAAATACTACAAAACATATTCAAGAAATACTACAAAAGCTACCACATAAATACTACAATACTGCAGGTGTACTAAAAAATACAACAGATATACTGCAGATATACTACAAAATCCCCCCCAAAATACTGCAGAAATACTACAAACTACAGAAATACCAAAAAATCCTGCATATATATATATACTACAAAATACTGCAGAAATACTACAAAAAGCCTACTGAAATACTTAAACAAATACGACAGAAATCGTACAAAAAAATTGCAGATACCTGTATACCATAAAATCTATAGTACCACTATGAAACTACCATTGTGAAAACAGAAATACTGGCGTAGAAATGCTATATAAATACTTTTAGAGTAATACTACAAAGTACTACGTAAAAGTAGTAGCGTGAATTCTAAGGGCCAATTCAATCAACGGGACGCCATTAATTAGATGACGTCACTGCTAGCACGCTAATACGCTAACACGCTAATAAGCTAGCACGCTAATAGGCTAATTTGACTTACGTGTCCTCTTTAGCGACTTGCAGTGGGGGCGCGGGACGCCTAGACTGTCCCAGGGAGTCCAAGGGGAAGTGTCGGCCGGGGGAGGACGTGAAACCCGCCGCGTCGATGTATAGCAGCAAGATGCCAGACAAACATGGTGGCGACTACTAGGTAGGGATTCCACTTTGTAAAAGAAATACCAGTTTCTCCACCTAAAAATATTTATCAAAAACAAATATTTCTGATTATTTTTTAAATCAATGTTGTTTTTTACTGACATTTTTTGAACCACTAGGAGGTAATACTACAAAACTAAATATCAGATTTAGTGCTTTAAACAGGGAACTTCTATATTATATTGCTTTAAAGTGTTTTTGTAGTGTTTCTGGAGTCAGATTTCTGTGATATTTTTATAGTATTACTGTAGTATTTTTTAATTATTTCCATAGTGCAATTTTTGTAGTATTTTTGTAATATTTCTCGTAATATGTTGTATTTTGGTGGTATTTATGTCATAATATTTATATAGTAGTATTTTTGTACTGTAGTGCTCCTCTAGTAGTTTTTTTAATATTTCTGTAGAAGTATTTTTGAAGTATTTCCATATGATTTTGAAGTATGTTCATAGTCGTACTTGTATAGTGTTTCTTTAGTATGTTTGTAATATTTCTGTAATATTATTATTGTATTACTGTAGTATTTTTGTAGTATCTCCATAATACATTTGTGTAGTATTTTTGTCATATTTCTCATAATATGTCTGTTGTATTTTTGTAGTATTTGCGTCATAATATTTATATAGTAGTATTTTTTTACTGTAGTACTCCTCTAGTAGTTTTTTTGTAGTATTTCTGTAGAAGTAATTTTGAAGTATTTCCATATGATTTTGAAGTATTTTTATAGACGTACTCGTATAGTGTTTCTTTAGTATTTTTGTAGTATTTCTGTCATGGTATTTTTGTATTATTGTAGTATTTTTGTCATAGTATTTTAGTATTATTGTATTTTTTTAGTATTTTCGTAGTATTGCCATAATACATTTGTGTAGTATTTTTGTAATATTTCTTGTAATATGTCTGTTGTATTTTGTAATATTTATGTCATAATATTTATATAGTAGAATTTTTGTACTGTATTACTCCTCTAGTAGTTTTTTATAGTATTTCTGTGGAAGTATTTCCATGGTAGTATTTCCATATAATTTTGAAGTATTTTCATAATAGTACTTTCATAGTATTTCTTAAGTATTTTTGTAATTTTTCTGTATTAGTATTTTTGTAGTATATCCATAATATATTTGCTGTAGTATGTGTAGATTTTGTAGTATTAGTGTAGTTGTATTTTTGTAACATTTCTATTGTATTTTGTAGTATTTCTGCTATAATTTTGTTGTATTTTTGTTTTATAGTACTACTCAAGTAGTTTTTTGTAGTATGCCCCTTGAAGTATTTTTGAAGTATTTTCATGATTGTATTTCTAAATAATTTAGAAGTTTTTTCATCATAGTACTTTTGTGGTATTTCTTTAGTTTTTTTTTTTTAATATATTTCTTTAGTAGTATTTTTTTAATATAATCTTCCTGTTGTAGTAGTAGTAGTAGTAGTAGTGGTAGTATACAATTTTTATAGTATTTTTTTTTAAATGAAATTAAGATATTAGGCCTGTTATTTTGAGCACAAAATTAAATGTTTAGTTTTACAGTACTTTTGTAGTACTTTGCAGTACTTCTGTAGTAGCGTTTTGGTTATAGACGAACAAAGGTACGCTCAAGGCAAGGTTGGCACCCAAAAACATCTTTTTAGTAGTAGTACTTATTTTGGGGGTATATATAAATATATGTCATAATATTTGTACGTCATAATGTATATGCTTCAAACTTGCAGTTCCGTAGTCCACCGCTAAGGGGCGGTGGCGTACTGCTTAAAGTGGTGAAGGCCATTTTAAGCTAGGATATACAATATAATCGTAATAAACTTCCCAAAAATTTGACTAGAGGCGGAGACAACAGAAAAAAAAGTCCCACGTGGTTTTCTTAGTGTCTCTTGTGTGTTCCCTTTCACTCCCACCGCCCCAAAATTCAAACTATTGCTTCAGCGTTCCATTTTACGAAGTATCATTTCTGAAATAAAGTTGTCTAAAATCTAAAGCAAGATCAAAGAAAAAAGGGGAAACTTTTCGGGGGTAGTAGCAAGATGGCCAAAAGTGATGTCAACTTCTTCCAGGTGAGCTTCATCTTGGAGAAAATTTAAGGCTGCAATCATGACTTTAGCCAGAAGATGGCAGCAGAGTAACACATAATTGACGTGCATTTTTAGATCCGCTCGACCACTGTACTGTTACTGTAGTATTTTTTGCCTTGTAGTATTACTCTAGTAGTATTTTTGTAGTGTTTCTCTAGTGTTTCTAATACGACTGTAGATTTTTGTAGTATTTCTTTAGTTTTTTTAATGTTACTGTAGATTCTTGTAGTACTTTTGTTTTGATATTTCTGTCGCAGTATTTTTGTCTTGTATTATTACTATAGTAGTATTTTGTAGTATTTCTTTAGTTTTTTTTAATGTCACTGTAGATTCTTGTAGTACTTTTGTTTTGATATTTCTGTCGTAGTATTTTTGTCTTGTTTTATTACTATAGTAATATTTTTGTAGTATTTCTTTTGAAAAAAATCCGTGTTAGTATTTCTGTATTATGGTATTACTCTGGTGGTATTTTCGTAGTATTTCTGTTGAATTATTTTAAGTATTTCCATAATAGTATTTTTGTATTGTGGTATTACTGTGGTGGTATTTTTGTAGTTTTTCTGTTGAATTGTTTTAAGTATTTCCATAATAATATTTTTGTAGTATTTCTTAATTTTTTTGATGTATCTGTAGATTCTTGAACTAATTATGTTGTGAGATTTCTGTAGTAGTATTTTTGTCGTATAGTATTACTCTAGTAGTATATTTGTAGAGTTTTTAATCTGACTAGATTTTTGTAGTATTTCTGTCGTAATATTTCTGTTGGAGTATTTGTCTTATAGTATTACACTAGTATACTACTGTAGTATTTCCTTAGTTTTTTTAATGTTACTGTAGATTCTTGTAGTACTTTTGTTTTGATATTTCTATCGTAGTATTTTTGTCTTATTTTATTACTATAGTAGTATTTTTGTAGTATTTCTGTCGAAATAAATCCGTGTTAGTATTTTTGTATAATGGTATTACTCAGGTGGCATTTTTGTAGTATCTCTGTTAAATTGTTTTTAGGTATTTCCATAATAGTATTTCTTTACTTTTTTTCATGTTACTGTAAATTCTTGTGTAATATTTTTGTTGTAGTATTTATAGTATTACTCTAGTAGAATTTTCTAAGTATTTCTTTAAAGATTTTGATATGACTAGATTTTTATAGTATTTCTGTTGTAGTATTTTTTGTCTTGTAGTATTACTCTAGTAGTATTTTTGTAGTGTTTCTTTAGTGTTTCTAATATGACTGTAGCTTTTTGTAGTATTTCTTTAGTTTTTTAATGTTACTGTAGATTCTTGTAGTACTTTTGTTTAGATGTTTCTGTAGTAGTATTTTTGGCTTGTATTATTACTATAGTAGTATTTTTGTAGTATTTCTGTCGAAATAAATCCGTGTTAGTATTTTTGTTTTATGGTATTACTCTGGTGGCATTTTTGTAGTATTTCTGTTAAATTGTTTTTAGGTATTTCCATATTAGTATTACTTTACTTTTTTTCCTGTTACTGCAGATTCTTGTGTAATATTTCTGTTGTAGTATTTATAGTATTACTCTAGTAGTATTTTTGAAGTATTCCTTTAGAGATTTGGATATGACTAGATTTTTGTAGTATTTCTGTTGTAGTATTTTTGTCTTGTAGTATTACTCTAGTAGTATTTTTGTAGTGTTTCTTTAGTGTTTCTAATATGACTGTAGCTTTTTGTAGTATTTCTTTAGTTTTTTAATGTTACTGTAGATTCTTGTAGTACTTTTGTTTAGATGTTTCTGTAGTAGTATTTTTGTCTTGTATTATTACTATAGTAGTATTTTTGTAGTATTTCTGTCGAAATAAATCCGTGTTAGTATTTTTGTTTTATGGTATTACTCTGGCGGCATTTTTGTAGTATTTCTGTTAAATTGTTTTTAGGTATTTCCATATAAGTATTACTTTACTCTTTTTCCTGTTACTGCAGATTCTTGTGTAATATTTCTGTTGTAGTATTTATAGTTTTACTCTAGTAGTATTTTTGAAGTATTTCTTTAGAGATTTGGATATGACTAGATTTTTGTAGTATTTCTGTTGTAGTATTTTTGTCTTGCAGTATCACTCTAGTAGTATTTTTGTTGTGTTTCTAATATGACTGTAGATTCTTGTAGTACTTTTGTTTTGATATTTCTATCATAGTACTTTTGTCTTGTATTATTACTATAGTAGTATTTTTGTAGTATTTCTGTCGAAACAAATCTGTTGTAGTGTATTTGTATAATGATATTACTCTGGTTGTATTTTGAAGCGTTTCTGTTAAATTATTTGTAGGTATTTCCGTTATAGTATTTCGTTTTTTTAAATATTACTGTAGATTATTGTAGTATTTATGTTTTGATATTCCTGTCGTAGTATTTTTGTCTTATAGTCTTACTACGGTAGTATTTTTGTAGCATTTCCATCGAATATATCTGTTTTTGTATTTTTCTATTATGGTGTTACTGTTGTGGTATTTTTGTAGTATTTCTGTTGAATTATTTTAAGTATTTCCATAATAGTATTTTTGTAGTATTTCTTTAGTTTTTTTTAAAGTTAATGTAGATTTTTGTAGTATTTGTGTTTTAATATATCTGTAGTAGTATTTTTGTCTTACAGTTTTTTTTGTAGTATTTCTGTCATAATATTACTGTTGTAGTATTTTTGTATTATGGTGTTACTGTGGTGGTATTTCTGTTAATTTATTTTTAAGTATTTCTATAATAGTATTTTTGTAGTATTTCTCTAGTTTTTTTTAATGTTTCTGTAGATTCTTGTACTAATCATGTTGTAAAATTTCTGGTGTAGTATTTGTGTCTTATAGTATTACTTTAGTAGTATTTTTGTAGTATTTCTTTAGTGTTTTTATATGACTCTAGATTTTTGTGGTATTTCTGTAGTTGTTTTAATGTTTCTGTAGATTCTTGTACTAATTATGTTGTAAAATTTCTGGAGTATTTTTGTCGTATATTTTTTCCATAGTAGTATTTTTGTAGTATTTCTTTAGAATTTTTAATATGACTAAATTCTTGTAGTATTTCTGTCATAATATTTCTACTGTAGTATTTTTGTATTATGGTGTTACTGTATGTTTTTTTTTCTAGTATTTCTGTTGAATCATTTTTAAGTATTTCCATAATAGTATTTTTGTAGTATTTCTCTTGTTTTTTTAATGTTACTGTAGATTCTTGTACTAATTATGTTGTAAATTTTATTAAGTATTTTCATAATAGTATGTTTGTAGTATTTCTTTAGTTTTTTTTAATGTTACAGTAGACTTTTTGTAGTGTTTATGTTGTAATATTTCTGTTGTAGTTTTTTTGTCTTAGTATTACTATAGTAGTATTTTTATTACTTCTGTTGTAATAGTACTGTTGTAGTACTTTTGTATTATGGTGTTACTGTAGTGGTATTTCTGTTAAATTATTTCCATAATAGTATTTTGGGAGTATTTATTTAGTGTTTTCAATATGACTGTAGTTTTTTGTAGTATTTCTGTCATTATATTTTTGTCGTAGTTTTTTTACTGGAGTAGTATTTTTGTAGTATTTCTATAGTCTTTTTTATTTTCTGAATCAAAGCAAAATGATAAATGAAGTCCCTGTTTTTAAACACTTGATATTTTGTTTTACTGTAAGCTTGTTTTATTTTGTAGTATTTGTCTAGTAGTATTTTGTTGTAGACACACAAAAGGATCAAGTTGGCACCAAAAACATGTTTTCAATGAGGAGTACTATTATATTTATTGTCATTATTTTCATTTGGTGGGTTGAATGAAAAGTCTTGAGGGGCCGCACGTGGGCCGCGGGTCGTAGTTTGCCCACCTCCGATTCTGGGTGCGTTATTCACCCTTTTGCACTTTTTGGGGAGTCGGGGCGCAATTTGGCACAATGGCGCGTTTGTCTGTCACGCAACCTCCACCCGTACACGCAACGCCCACGCGACATCCTCGCCTGGAATGCTCGTGCACGCCTCACGTGCACGCTCGCCGCCCACGCCGGCACACGCGTGTGCACTCGCACGCGAGATGCTCATGCACCCGAGGACGGTTTCTTAAAGGGGACCTTCCCCTTAAATTTCCGCATAATGTTTAAAACAGGGGTGTCAAACTCATTTGAACTCGGGGGCCACACGATAGAACAAACATTCTCTCGGGGGCCGGACGAGTAGATTCAAGAGAAAGAAAAAGAGAGACAAAGAAATAAGAGAAAGAGGGAGGGAAAAGGAGAGAGGGCGGGACAAAGAAAGAGAAAAGAGAGAGAGGGAGAGAGCATGAGAAACAAAAGAGATAAAAAGGTGTGAGAGAGGGGGAAAAGAAAGGGAGAGGAAGAAAGAAATCCAAAGAGAAATAGAAAGACAGAAGGAGAGAAAAGTAAGCGCAAAGGGCAGGAAGAGAGAAAGAGAAAAGAGAGAAAAGGAAAAAAAGGAGTTAGAGCAAAAGAAATTAAAAAAGACACACAGAGGGAAAGAGACAAAGAGCAACAAAGGAAGAGAAAAAGAAAGACACAGAGAGTGAAAGAGACAGAGACAGAGTGGGAGAAAAGAAGTGGAAAAGAGAGAGGGAGACAGAGAGAGAAATGAATACAAGTACAGTGTCTTTGTGCGAGGCACATTTCGTTGGCAACATCAAGTGGACATATTTCAACCTGCAGCTTGTTTTTCTCTTGCGCTTCTCTGAGTGTTGTCTCGCTGGCCGGATTCAATCCCTTCACAGAACTGATCTGGCCCGCGGGTCGCCTGTTTGACACCTGTGGTTTAATAGAACAACACTGAAGAAATATCGCTTGGACACGATGTGTAAAGCCTTATATAGCAGTTACTAGCCATTAGTAGATAAAACCCTGGTCACAGAAGTGAGTGCACCCTCAAGTAAAAGTTCCTAAAGTGTAAATGTATAGTGTGGCCACTGCGATTTTGCAGAACCCCTTTAAGCCTCACAAATTGCCCCTGGGATGCTCCTCCACTTCTCCATGACTAAGCTGATCTTGTGCTTCTCCACCTCCCGCTCGAAGATGCCCCCCAGATGTTCTATTGGGTTTAGATCTGGAGACCTGCTTGGCCAGTCCACCCCCTTTAGCCCCTTTCGAAACGCCTCGGTCATCTTAGAGGTGCATTTGGGGTCATTCTCAGGCTGGGACCCAGTTTCTGGAGGGAGGGGATCATTCTCTGCTCCAGTACTCTACAGTACATACTTGAGTTTGTGTTTCCCTTAATGAAATGCAACTCCACAACTCCAGTTTTACTCACGCAAATCCAAACCTCGACATTCCCAACACCATGCTTGACATTAGGCATGCTTGTACTCCACCACACAAGCTTCCCACTATCGGAGCCAAATCTATTTATATTTTTGTCATCAGACCAGAGGAGATCATTCCGGTAAACCATGGTCTTTGCTTACATACTTATTTTCAGAGAGAGGGAGAGAGAGACAGAGAGACCGAGAGAGAGAAACCATAGATATATAGAGAAAAAGAGGCACAGAAAAAGAGACCATTGACAGAGAGAGAAAGAAACACACACAGAGAGAGAGAGAGAGAGAGAGAGAGAGAGAGAGAGAGAGAGAGAGAGAGAGAGACACAGAGACACAGAGACACAGAGAGAGGCCATAGTTAGATAGGGAGAGAGAGACTGAGAATAGAAACTATAGATCGAGAGAAAGAGAGAGAGACAGAGAGAAACCATTGATCGCGCGAGAGAGAGCGAGAGAGAGAGAGAGAAAGAGACAGAGAGCGAGAGAGAGAGAAAAAGACACAAAGAGCGAGAGAGAGAGAGAAAAAGAGACAGAGAGAGAGAGAGAGAGAGAGAGAAAAAGAGACAGAGAGACACAGACACAGAGACACAGAGAGAGGCCATAGTTAGATAGGGAGAGAGAGACTGAGAATAGAAACTATAGATCGAGAGAAAGAGAGAGAGACAGAGAGAAACCATTGATCGCGCGAGAGAGAGCGAGAGAGAGAGAGAGAAAGAGACAGAGAGCGAGAGAGAGAGAAAAAGACACAGAGAGCGAGAGAGAGAGAGAAAAAGAGACAGAGAGAGAGAGAGAGAGAGAGAGAGAGAAAAAGAGACAGAGAGAGGCCATAGTTAGATAGGGAGAGAGAGACTGAGAATAGAGACTATAGATCGAGAGAATGAGAAAGAGAGAGAGACAGAGAGAAACCATTGATCGTGAGAGAGAGAGAGAGAGAGAGAGACAACTACAACTACAGTGTCTGTGAGAGGCACCTGACTTTGGCAACATCAAGTGGTTATATTTCAACCTACAGCTCGTTTTTCTCTTGCACTTCTCCGTGCTGCAGCCCCCGGGCCGCCTGTTGAACACACCTGCCTTAGCTAGATAGCTGATCATTGAGGTTTTTTTCTCCGATTCTGTCCCCCAAACACAAAACATGGCATTTGAACCCCCAACTAGCAGAAACGAAAGCTCCCATCTTTGACTGCGATGTCACGCTACGAAAGGATCCAGGATTTCCCCTACTATACAACCTTTTCCCTTTCACTTAGTGTGAATAATACAGTGTTCATTTGACCTGTGAAAAGTGATGGGTCCCGGGGACTCGCATGCTGAAAAATCTATGGGTCCCAACAGAGATCTATGGGTCCCCAAAATTTTGTGTTATCGAGGTTGACATTGTAAATCGGTGACTAATATAGAATAAAAATCTATATATTCATTCAGTTTTAATCATCACAGTTGTTTGGTAATACAAATCAGTTATCACTTCAGATTTTTCAGTTCATATATTCTTCGTGGTTTGCTGTCCCGCCACAGTTGTAATGCCTTCTCAAGGTCCAATTGCAGCAACGGAATTTGCATAGCTAATTTGTGGTTTTCATTGTCGTGGTGCCGATCCAATGTGCTCTTGTGAAAGTTCGTATTGCGAAATGATTTATGCGATCCAGTTTTTTTGTCACGCTGGGTACACGCATCACAGAACATGTAGCCTCCATTATCATCCTCCTCATAGCGTCACCAGGAATATAATGGAGTCCATTTGGGCAGAAAAGTCCTTTTCTTGCTAGGATTCTTTTGTTTATTTTCTTTCGTGGGATCGTTCGATTCAACACGCGTGTTTTCCTTGCCTTCGCGGTCTTCTGAAGAATTTCTCTGACGTTTTTTTGTGCCGGAATGATTGCTGTTGTTACCACTTTCTGTGTTATGTTTCGACTTATTACCGACACTGAAGAAATGACCAATTTTGTGTTGATTTTCACCTTCTCTCGGCGACAACCACCACGACAATGACGTCATCTCGAAACGAGATCTCGTTTGCCGAGATCGGCGTGCGGACGAAAACTTGAACCGCGAGACCAAAACAACAATGGCGGATCTGCCTGACGAAAAGTTTGGAGTGCGGTAAATCTTTGTTAAAAAAAAAAAGTAATCGAGTAATAATGACAATTTGGTGTCAAAAAAGTTGCGTCCCGGGGACGCACGTTGATGTGACACAATGCGTCCCCAGCAAAAATGATGCGTCCAGGACGCAGGGACGCGGGCAGGGTCTGGTTAGAGTTACTTTAACTTGATTACTTTAATTACTTTTGGATGACTCCAATACCAAATATGCTAATAAAAGACAAAATAAACTAAATATGAATACAATGATGACTCACAACACGTGGTAAGCTTTCTCTCCTGGCTTTGATGTTGGATTTATCTTCAATATGTTTCTGTGGCATTTGATGTTCGTTTTGCCGGAGATCAAAGAGATCAAAGCCAGTAGAGGAAGCTTACCACGTGTTGTGAGTCATCATTTGATTCATATTTAGTTTCTTTTGTCTTTTATTAGTATATTTGGTATCGGAGTAATCCAAAAGTCATTGATCAAGTAATCAGTAATCAAGTTAAAGTAACCCTACCCAACCCTGATCATTTGTAGATCTATGGTTGTTATTTTATTACAGTGATATACTCTCAGTCGGTAATTCGTGATTTAAGACGTCTTGTCTTTTTTCCCCCCGTCTACCAACTTGAGGAAAGGACGTTGAGGAGGGGACCCCCCCCCCCCTCCTCCTCCTTCCCCCCCTGTGCCCCTGGAGCAGGGGTGGGCTGTCTGGTCTCTGAGACGGGCGTTGGCGTGGCATTGAAAGGGTTTCTCCCCCAGGGAAAGGGAGAAGTGGGGCTGCACGCAACAAATAAGAAGAAGAAGAAAAAAAAGCGAGATCCGAGGAGGCGGCCTGCCAAATTGGGCACATGCACCGTCAGCAGGTGGGAGGCTAGGGGGGGTCTTTGAGAGAGAGGGGGGGGGGCTTTCTTGCCGACAGACTTAAATAAATGAAAAAGTGCCGCCTACGCCCGCCGATGATTGACGCGACTTTGGGAGTGTGAAAATCTCGCAAGCGCCGCGCAAACTCCATTCAAGTTTGCAGACGCCTCCTCAAATCAAGAAAAGTAGAACAGGGTGGAGTGCTAGCTAGCTAGCTAGCTAGATTTCGGTCGGTTATCCGTCATAACAGCGCTCGGTCGCCCTTGAGATTAAAGGTCGACTAATTACCGGTTGGACCGATATTTGTAAATTTGATGGGTAGCGCTATCGGCATTTGCAGTGTTCTGGTTTGCCCGCGTCCCTGCGTCCTAGACGCATCATTTTTGCTGGGGACGCATTGTCTCTAATCAACGTGCGTCCCCGGGATTTGACACCAAATTGTCATTTTTACCCGATTACATTTTTTTTTTAAACAAAGATTTACCGCACTCCAAACTTTTCGTCAGGCAGATCCGCCGTTGTTGTTTTGGTCTCGCGGTTCAAGTTTTCGTCCGCACGCCGATCTCGGCAAACGAGATCTCGTTGTTTTAAGATGACGTCATTGTTGTGGTGGTTGTCGTCGAGAGAAAGTGAAAATCAACACAAAATTGGTAGTTTCTTCAGTGTCGGTAATAAGTCGAAACTTAATGCAGAAAGTGATAACAACGGCAATAATTCCGGCACGAAATACAGCAGAGAAATTCTTCGGAAGATCGAGGAGGCAAGGAAAACACGCGTGTTGAATCGAACGATTCGCCGAAAGAAAATAAACAAAAGAATACTAGCAAGAAAAGGACTTTTCTGCCAAAATGGACTCCATTATATTCCTGGTTACGCTATGAGGAGGATGATAATGGATTGGAAGGCATTACAACTATGGCGGGACAGCCAACCACAAAGAATATATGAATTGGAAAATCTGAAGTGATAACTGATTTGTATTACCAATAAACTGTGATGATTAAAACTGAATGAATATATAGATTTACATTATATATTTGTCGCCGATTTACAATTACAACCTCGATAACACAAAATTTTGGGGACCCACAGATCTCTGTTGGGACCCATAGATTTTTGAGCATGCATTTGTATTCATCAGACGGGCCGATTGTTAAGCCTCAGATGCAGCCGAGCCTTTCTCCCCCTCTCCTGCCTTCTGTCTCAAACGCGGGATAGGAAGGAAGGAAGGAAACCTTTATTCAGCCAGTATAAACCATAAACATGATCTATACAAGAAATCATTTGACACGCAAACTCTCAATAATGATAATATAATAGATGTAAAAGAATAGAGTAATAAAGATATTGTAGTGTATAATACAAGGTAATTATAGAATAGTATAAAATGAATTGACGGACTCCGAATGATTTGAGTTGACGAAGGATGTAGAGCCTTTGTCTGGCTGACTTTAGAATATGAGTAGCATTGACAGTCCATGTGAGGTCAGCTGACAAGTAAGTACCTAGAAACTTGAATGAATGGACCAGTTCGACCTCACTACCATTAAATGACAGTGGCACATGCGGAGGAGGCTTGGTACGGAAATCTATTATCATCTCCTTAGTTTTACCTACATTCAATAACAGATTACTCTCATGACACCAGGTGGAAAGTGAATCCATTTCTGCTCAGTATTCAGTTTTGTCTCCTTTTGAAATGCATATTTAGCGAATAGACAGAATTGGGTTGACAGTCATGAGTGAGTAGGGAATACAAAGTTGGAGACAATGGACAGCCCTGAGGCGTACCAGTGTTGAGGACAATAGAACATGAATATTTCTCACCAATGCGAACGAACTGTACTCAATTGAGAAGGAAATCTAAAACGTGATTACGGTGAAGCCACTAAAGCGGTGTTGGAAATTAACTATCAAAATGTAGCGTTTACCAAATTTTCCAAATGAGTTAACTGACTCCATTAACCAAACACGACCCGCATTCATCCAACAATTATGAGAGAAAAAAATGACCAGAAAGATCGCACGGGAGCGGATGTGACATCTGTGTGTGAAGCCTTCCTCTGAAGTCCTTGAGCTTTCTCTTATTGGCCCACGTCTCCCCGCAAAATGGCGTCTCGGCTCCTCCCATGGGCGTGCCAAGCGGTTGTCTGCGCCCAATGTTCTCACAACACAGCGCCTTGATGTCTCGTTTTCGCAAAACAGCAAATCTACGAGTCCTGTTATCAAAATTTCCTAGACAAAATATTATCCATTTTGAACAGCCTGCCCTGTCATTGAACTATCTTTATTGCATTAAACTGAGTCAATCGTATAAAATCCTTTACAGTCAAATGTATAAAATCCTTTAGAAGGAAGAATAATGTTACAGCGGAGTGAACAACAGCAGATTTGCTAACTCCCGACATGCCTGCGAGTCAAGACCGCTGATTTTAAAAAGTCTGTGGTAGAAAAGCGTGTTTGTGATTAGGAGATGGCATAAAAAGTGTAGTTCACTTGTTTTAGGGTGGAGATGGATACATGAGCTCTTATCATAACATGAGTTTGTCAATCAACTGCGTGTTTGTGACTGAAAGAGAACATAAAATACACGCTCAAAATGGAGGTGAGTGATGAGCTGTTACCATAACATGAGTTTGTTTGAAAAAGCTGTGTTACCTTCTCATTTGAGACAATTTAAATGGTTCCATGGATCCGAGTGTGTGAGAACGGTTTTGTAGTGAGTATATTGGGAGTCTTTCAGTAGTGTGTGTGAGAACATTTTAGTAGTTTGTTTGAGACAATACATGAGTAGATGAAGACTAAATTGAGACTACTTCAATTATCATGGCTTTGAGTGTGTAAGAGTGTTCTGTAGTCAGTATATTGTGAGTCTTTCAGTAGTGCGTGTGAGAACATTTTAGTAGTTTGTTTAAATTAAATTGTTACCTACTCATTTGAAACTACTTTAAAGGTCATGGTTTGAGTGTGTGAGAGCAGTTTTGTAGTAAGTATTTTGTGAGTCTTTCAGTAGTGTGTGTGAGAACATTTTAGTAGTTTGATTGAAAAAAGTGTTACCTACTTATTTGAGACTACTTTAATGGTCATGAGTTCGAGTGTGTGAGAGCAATTCTGTTTTGAGTATGCCGTAAGTCTTTTAGTAGTGGGTGTGATTATTTCAGTAGTTTGTTTAAAATAAATTGTTACCTACTCATTTGAAGTTACTTTAATGGTCATGGGTTTGAGTGTGTGAGATCAGTTTTGTAGTAAGTATATTGTGAGTCTTTCAGTAGTGTTTGTGAGAACATTTTAGTAGTTTGATTGACAAAAGGTGTTACCTACTTATTTGAGACTACTTTAATGGTTATGGGTTCGAGTGTGTGAGAGCAATTCTGTTTTGACTATCCCAGGAGTGTTTTAGTAGTGGGTGTGTGAACATTTCAGTAGTTTGTTTAAAAGAAATTGTTACCTACTCATTTGAAACTACTTTAATGGTCATGGGTTTGAGTGTGTGAGAGCCGTTCTGTAGTGAGTATACTGGGGGTCTTTCAGTAGTGTGTGTGAGAACATTTTAGTAGTTTGATTGAAAAAATGTGTTACCTACTTATTTGAGACTACTTTAATGGTTATGGGTTCGAGTGTGTGAGAGCAATTCTGTTTTGACTATCCCGGGAGTCTTTTAGTAGTGGGTGTGTGAACATTTCAGTAGTTTGTTTTAAAGAAATTGTTACCTACTCATTTGAAACTACTTTAATGGTCATGGGTTTGAGTGTGTGAGAGCCGTTCTGTAGTGAGTATGCTGGGGGTCTTTCAGTAGTGTGTGTGAGAACATTTTAGTAGTTTGATTGAAAAAATGTGTTACCTACTTATTTGAGACTACTTTAATGGTCATGGGTTCGAGTGTGTGAGAGCAAATCTGTTTTGACTATGCCGGGAGTCTTTTAGTAGTGTGTGTGTGAACATTTCAGTAGTTTGTTTGAAAAGAAAGTGTCACCTACTCATTTGAACCTACTTTAATGGTCATGGGTTTGAGTGTGTGAGAGCAGTATATTGTGATTCTTTCAGTAGTGTGTGTGAGAACATTTTAGTAGTTTGTTTGAAAAAAGGTGTTACCTACTTATTTGAGACTACTTTAATGGTCATGGGTTTGAGTGTGTGAGAGCAGTTTTGTAGTAAGTATATTGTGAGTCTTTCAGTAGTGTGTGTGAGAACATTTCAGTAGTTTGTTTGATAAATGTGAGCAGCTCCATATTGACTATGCCGGTAGTGTGTGAGAGGCCCATTTATGAATCCTATGAGACTTTCCCCCCATCCGTTCATCCATTTGAAGCAGTGACTCCCTCCGCCCTTTCACTATTGATTTCAGCTTGGCCTACTCATTGATTGCCTCCATATTTTTAAGTCTGGGTGTGCAATTTCAGTCAAGAGAAAGGGCAAAATCCAAGATCGCAGAGGACAACTTGTGCCGGCGAAAAAAAAGTCTTTTCGGTGCACGCGCGTGGGCGTTTAAGCCGCTCGTGCGCGCGCGCGCGTGTGTTTGCTATTCCGTGCAGTCTTGCTCTCTCTCTCTCTCTCAGTTTCCTCCCACGTCGCGTCCTCCCACGCGCGGATTTGCGTCACGCAAAAAAAAAAGAAAAGGAAAAAAAAACCTGCGTGGGCGAACACGCAAAGGCGTGGACGCGCTCACAAAGTCAGGCAAGGCAGTGGAATATCCCCGTGGGTCAAGTTACACGTGCTGAGCAAATCCGGAAACGTCAAATAGAGGAGAAAATAAAGGTTTGGCTTTTGGAAAAATTTATAAAAAAGTGTACTCTATTATTATTATTACTTTTATTATTTTTATTATTATTATTAAAAATATATATATATTTATCTAAAAAAGTAACTTAATATTTTGCGAAAAAGTATACACTATATCAAAAATTGTAATAAGGTCAAAGCCACCAAGCCCTCTTATTTAGCTACCTAGCCACTTAGCTAGCAAAAACGACCTAGCTCTTTAGCTAGCAGACTTAATGCTACCATATCTATTTATTAAACTCTCTCATAAAGCTACCTAGCCAATTGACCAACAAAGCTAAGATAGCTAGCTAGATAGCTAGCAAGATAGGACAGCTAAAAGTTATTAGCTGACTATTCGAGCTATTTGGCCAACAATGCTAAAATTGCTAGCTAGCGGCCCATTTAGTCACCTTAACTTGCTAGCTAAGTTGGGAAGCTCATCGTGAGAGAACATAAAATTTCACTCTTTGCTGACATTATAGGTCTCCTTCTCATCCAGCTACGTAATTATTTAGCCACCTTTACTTGCTAGCTACGTTTGCTAGCTCATTACTCCAAAAATGCATTTTATGTTCCCATATCTATCTATTGATGTATCTCATTCAGCTACCTAGCTTTTTACCTACAAAGCTAAAATAGCTGGCTAAATGGCTATCAAGATAAAGCAGTTGAATAGCTATAATGTTAGCTAAAAATTAAAGATTAGATTGGACTCTATACTGACATATTGAGTGAGCTTTCTGGTTTAGCTAACCAGATATTTGGCCAACAAAACCAAAATTGCTAGCCACCCATTTGGTCACCTTAACTTGGTAGCTAGGTTTGCTAGCTCTTCGTCAAAAAACATTGCTGCCATTAAATACATCCAGCTACTTACTTTTTAGCTAACAATTAGGCTACCTTCACTTGATGGCTAATTTTGCTAGCTCACTACTCAAAAGAAAATTGTGTCCTATCTATTGGGCTCTGTCATTTAGTTAATTATTTACCCAGCAAAGCTAAAATAGCTAGCTAGCAAGGTTGACTGCCTTAACCTGCTAGCTTCCTTTGCTAGTTTACGACTAATAAAAACAAAATTGCAATTTATGGGCTGTGATATTTGTCTATCCATCTTTAATGCTCGTTACTTCATTTATCTAACTATTGAGTTACCTTAGCTAGCAAGTTACTTAGCAAACTTAGCTCGCTAGGCGAGTTTGCACGTTTACATCAATAAAAAGAAAATTGCACTTTTGTTACTTTACTAAATTTCATAACTCCTTTGTATAAATATGACTGGCCATAAACCATTCATCTTTCATGAAACAATTTAAGGAATACATATATTTGCAGTCATAAATCATAATTTCCTATTTTATGTGCATAAACATGACTGGTCATAAACCTTTAATCTTTCAAGAAAGAATTTAAGTAATACATATAATGGCAGTCATAAATCATAATTTCGTATTAATTTGCATAAACTATTCATCTTTTATAAAAAATGTACAAACAAATTTAATCACTCCTTTGTATAAATATGACTGGCCATAAACCATTCATCTTTCATAAAACACTTCAAGGAATGCATATATTTGCAGTCATAAATCCTAATTTCCTATTTTATTTGCATAAACATGACTGGTCATAAACCAATAATCTTTCATGAAACAATTTAAGTAATACATATAATGGCAGGCAGTCATAAATCATAATTTCGTACTAATTTGCATAAACATGACTGGTCACAAACCATTCATCTTTCATAAAACAATTTAGGAATACATTTACTTTCCGTTATAAATCCAAATTTTGCATTTCATTTGCATAAACATGGCTGTCCATAAAACATTTTTCTTTCACAAAACAATTTAGGAAATACATATAATGGCTTCATAAATCATAATTTCGTATTAATTTGCATAAACAATTCACCTTTTATAAAACCATTTAAGGAATACATATAACTACAGTCATAAATCATAATTATCTATTTCTTTTGCATAAACATGACTGATCATAAACCACTCATCTTTCATGAAACAATTTAAGTAATACATAGATTGTCAGTCATAAATCATAATTTCGTATTAATTTGCATAAACATGACTGGTCATAGACCATCTTTCATCAAACAATTAAGGAATACATTTATTTGCCGTTATAAATCCAAATTCGGAATATCATTTGCATAAACATGACTGGCCATAAACCATTTTTCTTTCATATTACAATTTAGGGAATAGATATAATGGCAGTCATGGATCTTAATTTCATATTAATTTGCATACTATTCATCTTTTATCAATTTTTTTAAGAAATACATATAACTACAGTCATAAATCATAATTTCGTATTTTATTTGAATAAACATGACTGGTCATAAACCATTAATCTTTCATGAAACAATTTAAGGAATGCATATATTTGCAGTCAGAGATCATAATTTTGTATTAATTTGCACTAACATGACTAGTCATAAACCATACATCTGTTATAAAACTATTTAATGAATACATATAATGGCAGTCATAAATCATAATTTCGTATTAATTTGCATTAACTATTCATCTTTTATGAAAACAATTTTAAGTAATACATATAACTACAGTCATAAATCATAATTTTGTATTTCATTTGAATAAACATCACTGGTCATAAACCATTAATCTGTCATGAAACAATATAAGGAATGCATATATTTGCAGTCAGAGATCATAATATCGTATTAATTTGCACTAACATGACTAGTCATAAACCATACATCTGTTATAAAACTATTTAAGCAATACATATAATGGCAGTCATAAATCATAATTTCGTAATATATTGCATAAACTATTCATCTTTTATGAAAACAATTTTAAGTAATACATATAACTACAGTCATAAATCATAATTTTCTATTTCATTTGAATAAACATGACTGGTCATAAACCATTAATCTTTCATTAAACAATATAAGGAATGCATATATTTGCATTAAGAGATCATAATTTGGTATTAATTTGCACTAACATGACTAGTCATAAACCATACATCTGTTAAAACTATTTAAGCAATACATATAATGGCAGTCATAAATCTTAATTTCGTATTCATTTGCATAAACTAATCATATTTTATAAAACAATTAACTATCAATGTGGGCAAAACACTGAACCCCTAAGAAACTTTTCATGGTTGACACTGCTATAGGCGTGTAAGTGTGAAGCATGGTGTTGGGAAATCGTAAGTGACTTGAAAAGCGCTATAAAATACATTCCGTTGACTCGTCAATGTTTTTCTGCTTTTATTTTCTTAACAAAGCGGAAATGCGAGTGAGAGCATTTCTGCGACGGTTTCAACTGGGAGCGAGGAGACCGAGAGGAGCGAAACACGCGCAAGGGAAGCACGCAAATCTTTCCCTTTTTCGCATTTTATCTGCTTTTTTTCCCTTTCTCGCCTGTAAAAAAGTTAACCGGCTCTAAATATTTATTTTCTAAAAGTCATTTTCCTTTTTGACATCTTTTTTTTCTCCTCCGACTGGAAATAATTCAATTCTCGATTGGCGTCAGTTGCGGATCTGCTCTCTTTGTTTTTTTGCAAGCTTGCCGTTTTTCAGACTGGCGACCGGTTCCGATCCACGTTGAGGTCTGCAAGTGGACCCTCTCCCGAACCGAGGGGCCCAAAACCCAGCAGGTACGTGCACAAAATGACCCCCTTTATTGTGAAATTTTACAGAGGCCATATGATAATGAACGTTACAAGAAGTCTCCACAAGTTAGAAATAATGCTCGATATATCGGTCATTTGGGGGGCAGGTTTTGCGGGGAGTTGCAGGGGCGTTACGAGGGGTGGGCGCTGTAACGCTCTGCCCACCCAAAGAGAAGTGGAAAAAAGTGGTGCAATAAAAAGATTAAAATAAAATATAAAAAAGGAGAAGAGGAAGAAAAACACAAGGGAGAAGGAAAGAAACAAAAGGATCAAAGAAAAAGAGAAGAAGAAAAGCAAGTAAAAAGGAAAAAGGTAGCACCAAAGAAACAAAAAATGAGAAAAATGAAATAAAAAAGGAAAATAAAGAACAAAGTCAAATAAAGCAGAGGAAAAAAGTAAAGGTATAGGGGGAAAGAAACAAAAGAAGAAAAATACATAGTAAAATAAAATTTAAACTGGAAACATTGCAACAAAAAAATAAGCGCCAAAAGACAAAAACAACCTATACATTTCAAAAAAAGCTAATCGTGAAGCACAACCCCTAAAAACATTGAAAACGATGCAAAAAAGGGGGGCTCCCTATTCATTCATCTACTCAAGTAAAAGTCAAAAGTATTTTGATTTTTAAAATACTCCTAGAAGTACAAAATGTCCCAAAACTCAAGTAAAAGTAACAGAACATGCACTCCTACTCACCTCTGACCAAGACAGAACAAGAAAGTTTACTTCAGAATGCAAAAACATCGAAGCTACGACAACATAGGCTCCACGACACTACCCTGCCACATCATGTTGAAACTCTAATTGGCTGTAACTGAACAAAACATGAAAGTAGGGAACAGAGGATAGCGTTAAAATACCAGCTGATTCTATGTGAACATGAATGTAAGACACCACAAAATATGTGATAACGCTGAAAGTTACTGAACAAAACATGAAAGGTTGAGGATTGAGGGAACACACGCACACACAGATGAAACAACAGCATCACGCCCCAACACCAACTAGCCCTAAAAGAAAGAAACATGAATGTAAGACACCACAAAATATGTGGGAAGACTGGAAGTTACCGAACAAAACATGAAAAGTTGAAGATTCAGGGAACACACGCACACACGGATGAAACAACTGCATCATGCCCCAACACCAACTAGCCCTAACTGAACGAAACATGAATGTAAGACACCACAAAATATATGAAAAGACTGGAAGTTACTGAACAAAACATGAAAAGTTGAGGATTGAGGGAACACACACACACAAGGATAAAACAACTGCATCATGCCCTAACACCAACTAGCCCTAACTGAACGAAACATGAATGTAAGACACCACAAAATATGTGAGAAGACTGAAATTTACTGAACAAAACATGAAAAGTTGAGGATTGAGGGAACACACGCAGACACGGATGAAACGACTGCATCATACCCCAACACCAACTAGCCCTAACTGGACAAAACCTGAATGTAAGACACCACAAAATATGTGAGAAGACTGAAATTTACTGAACAAAACATGAAAAGTTGAGGATTGAGGGAACACACGCACACACGGATGAAACAACTGCATCATGCCCCAACACCAACTAGCCCTAACTGAACGAAACATGAATGTAAGACACCACAAAATATGTGAGAAGACTGAAATTTACTGAACAAAACATGAAAAGTTGAGGATTGAGGGAACACACGCAGACACGGATGAAACGACTGCATCATACCCCAACACCAACTAGCCCTAACTGAACAAAACCTGAATGTAAGACACCACAAAATATATGAGAAGACTGGAAGTTTCTGAACAAAACATGAAAAGTTGAGGATTGAGGGAACACACACAAACACACACGGATGAAACGACTGCATCATACCCCAAAACCAACTAGCCCTAACTGAACAAAACCTGAATGTAAGACACCACAAAATATGTGAGAAGACTGAAATTTACTGAACAAAACATGAAAAGTTGAGGATTGAGGGAACACACGCACACACGGATGAAACAACTGCATCATGTCCCAACACAAACTGGCTAAAACTGAACAAAACATGAAAATAAGACACCACAAAATATGTGAGAAGACTGAAAGTTACTGAACAAAACATGAAAAGTTGAGGATTGAGGGAACACATGCACACACGGATGAAACAACTGCATCATGCTCCAACACAAATTGCCCTAAATGAACGAAACATGAATGTAAGACACCACAACATATGGGAGAAGACTGGAAGTTACTGAACAAAACATGAAAAGAAGACGACTCAGAATATGTTGGGACACATTTCCTAATGGAACAAAACATGAAAGGAAGACAATGCAGGATATGTTGGGACACTGATTATATCTACCTGAACAAAACATGAGAGGAATACAACGCAGGGTATGTTGCAAACTTAGCTCTAACTAAACAGAATATGAAAAAAAAAATGACACAGAATATGTTGGGACACATTTCCTAATGGAACAAAACATGAAGGAAGACAATACAGGATATGTAGGAACATTCTTTAGCTCTAACTGAAAACAACATGAAAGGGGACAACACAAGATAACAGATTGAAAACATGAAAAAATACAACACAGGATATATTGGGAAAACTACCTCGAACAGAACAAAACATGAAATGAAGACAATCCAGTATGTGTCGGAAGACTAAGTCACTCTAAATAAACAAAACATTAAAGATATAAATCATGAGATATGTTGGAATTCCAACAGGTGATAATTGAACAAAACCTGGATGAAAGAGGAGGCAGGAAATATTCTCACTTGTGGATAAAAGACATACAAAACGTTCCAGCTCTAACAGCACAAAACATGAAAGGAAGGCAACACAAGTAATATTCCCACACGACTACAGAATGAGCACTGTGACAATGAGACCAAGAAATATCATGAAGCATTCTTATTCTAACTAAAAGAAACTTGAAAGTAGAAAACACAGAATACATTGCAACACTAACCTGAACTGAACCAAACATGAAAGGTATACATCTTATATGTTGGAATTCCAACTAGTGATAATTGAACAAAACCTGGATGAAAGAGAAGGCAGGAAATATTCTCACTTGTGGATAAAAAACAAAACAAACGTTCCTGCTCTAACAGCACAAAACATGAAAGGAAAGCAACACAAGTCATATTCCCACACGACTACAGAATGAGCGCTGTGACAATGAGACCAAGAAATATCATGAAGCATTCTTATTCTAACTAAAAGAAACTTGAAAGACAGAAAGACAGAATACATTGCAACACTAACCTGAACTGAACCAAACATGAAAGGTATGCATGTTATATGTTGGAATTCCAACTAGTGATAATTGAACAAAACCTGGATGAAAGAGAAGGCAGGAAATATTCTCACTTATGGATAAAAAAACAAAACAAACGTTCCTGCTCTAACAGCACAAAACATGAAAGTAAGGCAACACAAGTAATATTCCCACACGACTACAGAATGAGCGCTGTGACAATGAGACCAAGAAATATCATGCAGCATTCTTATTCTAACGAAAAGAAACTTGAAAGACAGAAAGACAGAATACATTGCAACACTAACCTGAACTGAACCAAACATGAAAGGTATGCATGTTATATGTTGGAATTCCAACTAGTGATAATTGAACAAAACCTGGATGAAAGAGGAGGCAGGAAATATTCTCACTTGTGGATAAAAAACATACAAAACGTTCCAGCTCTAACAGCACAAAACATGAAAGGTAGGCAACACAAGTAATATTCCCACACGACTACAGAATGAGCGCTGTGACAATGAGTACAAGAAATATAATGCAGCATTCTTATTCTAACGAAAAGAAACTTGAAAGTAGAAAACACAGAATACATTGCAACACTAACCTGAACTGAACCAAACATGAAAGGTATGCATGTTATATGTTGGAATTCCAACTAGTGATAATTGAACAAAACCTGGATGAAAGAGGAGGCAGGAAATATTCTCACTTGTGGATGAAAAACATACCAAACGTTCCAGCTCTAACAGCACAAAACATGAAAGTAAGGCAACACAAGTAATATTCCCACACGACTACAGAATGAGCGCTGTGACAATGAGACCGAGAAATATCATGCGGCATTCTTATTCTAACGAAAAGAAACTTGAAAGTAGAAAACACAGAATACATTGCAACACTAACCTGAACTGAACCAAACATGAAAAGTATGCTTGTTATATGTTGGAATTCCAACTAGTGATAATTGAATAATTGAACAAAACCTGGATGAAAGAGGAGGCAGGAAATATTCTCACTTGTGGATAAAAATCATACAAAACGTTCCAGCTCTAACAGCACAAAACATGAAAGAAGGAAACACAAGTAATATTCTCACACGACTACAGAATGAGCGCTGTGACAATGAGACCGAGAAATATCATGCGGCATTCTTATTCTAACGAAAAGAAACTTGAAAGACAGAAAACACAGAATACATTGCAACAGGAACCTTAACTGAACCAAACATGAAAGTAAGACGAGATACTGTAATGGACTATATTTTGAAACTGTTCAATTTCACTGGGAGTACCAAAACGCAGAACACGAAAGTACAAAAAGTACAGAACACAGAAATTTGGATATTTTCTCTTCAGTATTTCCCACTCGCAAAATAATGACGGAAATTGTGATTTCCCTGGCATCCCGTTTTCCGGATATTGTCTCGCCGACTCCGGCCGAGCGTTATCCGTCGCCATGGCGACGAGCTTCTTTGTTGCCAATGGGAATTTCTGGTGAATCATCGGAATCCCCAAAAATAAAAATAAATTTGTGAATCGGGCTCTGACGAGGCAGAATGCTTTGTAGACAAATACAAAGTGGGTGGCGGGCTGTGCATTCTACACCTAGGCCTTCAGTAGCTTGATTCAACCCTCAAGCAGGGTTGGGTAGGGTTACTTTAACAGGATTACATTCAATTACTTTTGGATTACTCCAATACCAAATATGCTAATAAAAGACAAAAGAAACTAAATATGAATCAAATGATGACTCACAACACGTGGTAAGCTTTCTCTCCTGGCTTTGATCTCTTTGATCTCCGGCAAAACGAACATAAAATGCAGGGTTGGGTAGGGTTACTTTAACTGGATTACTTTCAATGGCTTTTGGATTACTCCAATACCAAATATGCTAATAAAAGACAAAAGAAACTAAATCTGAATCAAATGATGACTCACAACACGTGGTAAGCTTTCTCTCCTGGCTTTGATCTCTTCATCCCTGGCAAAACTAACATATAATGCGACAGAAACAAAATGAAGATAAATCCAACATCAAAGCCAGGAGAGAAAGCTTACCACGTGTTGTGAGTCATAATTGTATTCATATTTAGTTTCTTTTGTCTTTTATTAGCATATTTGGTATTGGAGTAATCCAAAAGTCATTGAAAGTAATCAAGTTAAAGTAACCCTACCCAATCCTGGTTCTCGTTTGCCCGCATCCCTGCGTCCTAGACGCATTATTTTTACTGGGGACGCATTTTGTCAAATCAACGTGCGTCCCCAGGACGTAACTTTTTTGACACCAAATTGTCATTATTACTCGATTACTTTTTTTGACAAAGATTTACCGCACTTTTTGTAAGGCAGATCCGACATTGTTGTTTTGGTCTCGTGCCGATCTCGGCAAACGAGATCTCGTCCCTTCGAGATGACGTCATTGTTTTGGCCGTTGTCGAGTGAAAGAGAAGTATGCCTCTGGAAAAACGGTTAGTATTAGGTGAAAATCAACAAAAAATCGGTAATTTCTTCAGTGTCGGTAATAAGTCGAAACATAACACAGAAAGTGGTAACAACGGCAATAATTCCGGCTTGAAAAAACGGCGGAGAAATTCTTCAGAAGATCGCAGAGGCAAGGAAAACACGCGTGTTGAAGCGAACGATTCGACGAAAGAAAATAAACAAAAGAATACTAGCAAGAAAACGACTTTTTTGCCCAAATGGACTAAATTATTTTCCTGGTGATGCTATGAGAAGGATGATAATGGATTGGACCTTGAGAAGGCATTACAACTATGGCGGGACAGGAAACCACGAAGAATATATGAACTGAAAAATCTGAAGCGATAACTGCTTTGTATTACCAATTAACTGTGATGATTAAAACTCAATGAAAATATAGATTAATATAATTATTTCAGCAATAATATTTTGTATAATGTACAATATTGTTATAAACTGAAAAATCTTGAAGTGATAACTGATTTGTATTACCAATAAACTGTGATGATTAAAACTGAATGAATATATAGATTTATATGGTATATTTGTTGCCGATTTACAATTTCAACCTCGATAACACTAAATTTTGGGGACCCATAGATCTCTGTTGGGACCCATCACTTTTCACTTTTAATGCCCTCCAGCCAATCATAATTTGTGAAACCTGTGACGTTACCAAGGCCTGCTAGCAGGCGCTGACCCCACCGACTTGAAATCTGATTGGTTAAACCAGAGGGTCTCAAATAGTAGGGCACTGGGAGACTCTTCAGGTAATCTTTTTTGTGACTTTAACAAATCAAGTCTATTGCACATATACGACCATAGGGGGCAGTGGTGTTCTCAGTGGCAGAATGTTTACATTTAGCCTCCGCGCAGTGCAAAAAATATAGGCATTGAGTATGAAGTGTAAACAAGAAGTCTAACAGGACACCCTATGAAAAAAAATACACAAATGCAGAGACCAGCAACCTTGCGTGATTGCTATTTTAAAAATTTGGCAGCGGACAGCATGATGCCGAATGAATGAAGCTGTCACATAGACATTACAACCTGATAACGCTGATAAGACGCTTGAGTTTTTCTTCAACGAAAATAAGCCGAAAGGGGAGTAGGGGGGTGATAGAAAATAATTGAGAAGCACTGATGTTGGGTTACATGGCCTTCAGGATTTTTTGTGAAGGCCTCCTGGTAGATTTCTGACACTGACAAGAAGTAATGGCTGAAATATGATTTGTTAAATGCTTCAATATGATATCACTCATTTGGAAGCAGCAAAACCAGGGAGAAGCAATGAAAGGAAGCTGTCAGACGATTATTATTAGCATGACGTGATTCAGATATCTTTTAGGCCAGCAGAGAAAGCTTTGCAGGCCCTGACAGCTTATTACTGTACAAAATGTGTTTTGCGCTTCCTGGGAGCGTGGTAGCTTGCGCGATCTCAGCCTATCAAGAGCTGAAGTCTTTTTTGGAGCGGTTTTTGTTTGTTTCCCAGCGAGGAACTATTGTAGGTGAGGCAGGGCCAGCCCCCGCCTACACATCCTGCAGGGAGGGGCGAGGCATGAGGCAGAACGAGGCATGAGGCCCTCTCACTTGCTGGTCTTTCCTCCTCCAGAGCCACAATAACTTCATCTCAGATTCCTTTTCGACGTTTTTTAACGAGTGGACGGGTTGACGGCTCTCATTTTTGGGCAGTCGAAAGGTTAGAAGGAAAACATTTATATTGTATCTCTTTTTGGTGCTATTATTTACCAGTTTGAACCGTTTTTTCTATAGAAGTCAATGCACAACTTGGTCGTGTCTCCTCTCTACTTCTTCAGAATGTGTGTGAGGCACTGGAGGGCTTAGCCTCACTGAGATTCTAAGCATTTCTGTTTCTCACTAGAATTTTGATTTTCTATAGAAGTAGTTCATTATGATAATCTAATAGCTCAGCTTGGTTGTGTTTCCTCTCGACTTGGTTGTGTCTCCTTTCTACCTCTTCATAACGTGCACGAGGCACCGGAGAGCTTGGCTAAGATAAGATTCTAATCGTTTATGTTCCTTGTTAGAATATATTTTGGTTTTCTTTTCAAGTAATAGCACAACTTGGTCATGTCTCCTCTCTGCTTCTTCGAAATGTGTGCGACGCACTGGAGAGCTCAGCCTCACTGATATTCTAAGCATTTCTGTTTCTCACGAGAATTTTGATTTTCTACAGAATAGCTCAGCTTGGTTGTGTCTCCTCTCGACTTGGTTGTGTCTCCTTTTTACCTCTTCATAATGTGCACGAGGCACCGGAGAGCTTGGCCAAGATAAGATTCTAATCATTTATGTTCCTCATTAAAATATATTTTGATTTTCTTTACAAGTAACAACACAACTTGGTCATGTCTCCTCTCTACCTCAATACAATGTGTGTGAGGCACTGGAGCGCTTCGCCTCACTAAGATTCCAAGCATTTCTGTTCCTTGTTTGAAAATATTTTGATTTTCTTTACAAGTAATAGCTTAGCTTTGTGTTGTGTCTCCTCTTTTCTCTTTTATGATGTGCACGAGGCACTAGAGAGCTTGGCCAAGATAAGATTCTAAGCAATAACGTTCTTCTTTACAATATAATTTGATTTTTTTACAAGTAATAACACAACTTGGTCATATCTCCTCTCTACCTCCAAACAACGTGTGTGAGGCACTGGAGAGCTTAGCCTCACTAAGATTCCAAGCATTTATGTTACTCAGTTAGAATATAGTTTGATTTTCTATACAAGTAATAGCTTAACTTGTTGGTTGTGTGTCCTCTTTTCTCCTTCATAATGTGAACGAGACACCAGAGAGCTTGGCAAAGATAACATTCTAAGCAGTTATGTTCCTCTTTACAATATACTTTGATTTTCTTTACAAGTACATAACTTGGTCATGTCTCCTCACCACCTCAACACAATGTGTGTGAGACACTGGAGAGCTTAGCCTCACTAAGATTCAAAGCCTTTCTGTTCCTCGTTTGAATATATTTTGGTTTCCTTTACAAGTAATAGCACAACTTGGTCATGTCTCCTCTCTACCTCCAAACAACGTGTGCGAGGCACTGGAGAGCTTAGCTTCACTAAGATTCAAAGCCTTTCTGTTCCTCGTTAGAATATAGTTTGATTTTCTATCCGAGTAATAGCTTAACTTGGTTGTGTCTCCTCTTTTCTCCTTCATAATGTGCACGAGGCACTGGAGAGCTTCGCCTCACGAAGATTCCAAGCATTTCTGTTCCTCGTTAGATCATAGTTTGATTTTCTCTACATGTAATAGCACTACTTGGTCATTTCTCCTATCTACCTGTAAACAATGTGTGTGAGGCACTGGAGAGCTTAGCCTCAAGAAGATTCCAAGCATTTCTGTTCCTCGTTAGAATATATTTTGGTTTCCTTTACAAGTGATAGCACAACTTGGTCATGTCTCCTCTCTACAACGTGTGTGAGGCACTGGAGAGCTTCGCCTCACTAAGATTCCAAGCATTTCTGCTCCTTGTTAGAATATGTTTTGATTTTCTATACAAGTAATAGCTTCTTAATCTCCAGAAGCAAGATTTGATCAGTTATCCTATTGGTACAAAAATATTGTTAACGTAACTTAAACCGGGTTGCTTTGCTGCTTCAGGACCAGGACAATTTGTGGTCCGTTAAGGTCAATGTTCATGACTCCATTTTAAGAAAGACACTAGCAAAAAATGGCATCTGCGTCAGAGTTCCCAGGCAAATAGCACTGCTGTCACATAATAACCCGTCTCACATGTGCCAAAAAGCATCTTGATCAATGTTCCCTGTAATTTTCCTTACGGGTCTGAGCCTTCACACAAAGTGAGTGAGCAACGCTTGATACAACACTGAGCAACAGCAATCCCAAGTGTGGCAATATAATTAATTATCAAACATGTCCAAAACTTGACATCAACTTACATTTTGCTGAGTTTTTGGCAATGCAAAATGATTTTTCTCTTTTGAATGAATTGACTCATGTATGATTGCCTACAAACGTCGTTTGTTCTTACAATTCTTTCACAAGATATCCATTTCTTTTTATTTCCTGATATATTTTGTCGCATAATATTAACATTTTTGGGGGCTTATTGAGTCGGTTGTAAGATACAGTACTGTACTTAATCACATTTTTTAGTGGAAGGACAATGTTGGCAACAAGATTCACTTGATATCATTGGAAATTATTGGAATGCAACACAAACTTTTTATTCTTTTTTTTTTTTTACTTTTTTTTAAATTCCTTAAAAAAATCTCATTTGTGTTTATTTTTTCCGTGCTGTTACTTTTTTCTTTTTGTTCTCTATTTACTTTTCTTTACTTTGTTTCTTTCTTTTCTTTTTTTCTGGCTTTTTTCTAAATTTTTCCTTCTTTTTTTCTCTTCCTTTTGTTTCTCTTTTTCTCAGCTTTTCACTACTTTTTCATTTTGGTATTTTTTTCTTTTTTGTTCTATTCCCCCCTTCCTTTAAGTCATTTTGTGCATAATCTTACATAATATTTGGTCATGTTGGGATGAAAGAAGCAAAAACAACCCGAAGAGCCGTTTAGGACCCGAAAGAGCTGGTTCCTTTTAGTGAGTCGAGCCGAAGAAGCCGGTTCTCGAAAAACTCTACTGAAATGAAATTTATATAGCGCTTTTCAAGCCAATGACTTCCCAAAGCGCTTTACAATGTGCTTCACATTTCCCAATAGCGGCCGTGATCTGTGCAGCCATGTAAGGCGCTAACCTGCTTATTAGGGGTTTTGGGGGTTCAGTGTCTTACCCAAGGACACTTCGACATGTAACACGGACAAGCCGGGATTCGAACTGGGATCCCTTAATCCTAAGACGATCGCTCTACCTCCTGAGCTACTGCCGTCCCAACTAACTTTACTCAACTTCGTTCTACTTCGACTCGACTTCAAAATACCGCATTTAGGACACAATGCCAGGGGAACCTGTGTACTTTTACCTTCATGCACTGTAACTTTGACTTAAGTCGCTTCCTAATTCGTAATTTTGAGCCCCGATTTTTGTGCGCCGGCTAGATTTTCTTGTGCGCCGAGAATGTGCGAGCAGTGCGCAATTGCTTAGAGGGAACACTGATCTTGATTATCCTCAAAACCTTTTGAGAAACATTTATAGGGAAATGCATGTTTTCTAGTAAAACTACGAAAATTGAGGTGCTCTCGGGGGGGGGGGGGGGTAACTTTCAGTCCCCTGAATTATCCGAAGTTGTTATTCAGAGTTCATGTTTTGACCTTATACCCGTTTGGTGATCGGTTATTTTCAGCGATGTCGGCCGCGCTGCCCAGGACTTTGGGCGAGCTGCAACTCTACCGGATCCTGCAGCGCGCCAACCTGCTCTACTACTACGAAGCCTTCATCCAGCAGGGCGGCGACGACGTGCAGCAGCTTTGCGAAGCGGGCGAGGACGAGTTCCTGGAGATCATGGCGCTGGTGGGCATGGCTAGCAAACCGCTACACGTGCGCCGCCTGCAGAAGGCGCTACGCGATTGGGTCACCAACCCCGCCGTCTTCAACCAACCGCTCGCCTCGCTGCCCGTCTGCAGCATCCCCGTGTACAAGATCGCCGAGGGTTCGCCGGGACCGACGCCGTCCCAGGCGCTAAAGCCCCCCGGCTCCGACGCCGGGAAACCCTCGGCCGGTTCGCCACCCCTGGACGCCCGCCCCTGGTCAGGTAACGAGCGTAGCCCGTCGCCGTCCGACCGAGGGTCGCCGTCCTCGCCCAGGGAGGGCAGCACCGAAGTTCTCGACGCGGCGGCCGTGCGTTCGGTTCTAGAGTGCGTGGAACGCATGGCGCCCAACCTGTCACGGTCCGACCCGGCCGAGGTCCGAGAGCAGCTGAAGACCAACAAGAAACTCTCCAAGATGGTAGGACACGTTTTCCAGCTGGCCGACGACGATCCTCGCAGGGAAGAGGAGATCCGCAAGTACAGCGCCATCTACGGCCGCTTCGACTCCAAGAGGAGGGACGGGAAACATCTCACGCTACATGAGGTGAGACACGATAATCAGGGTTGGGTAGGGTAACTTTACCTGGATTACTTTCAATGACAAAAAAAACTAAATATGAATCAAATGATGACTCACAACACGTGTTAAGCTTTCTCTCCTGGCTTTGATCTCTTTGATCTCCAGCAAAACGAACATCAAATGCGACAGAAACAAAATGAAAATAAATCCAAACAGCCTGCCAACATCATTTTTGCTGTTCCATGTGTTCCGTTACTCCCCAAGCCTGCACAAAATTTACCGTAAATTCCGGACTATAGAGCGCACCTGATTATAAGCCGCACCCACCACATTTTAAGAGGATAGCTGCTTTTGTGCTTACACAAGCCGCACCTGTATATAAGCCGCATGCGCCCACATTAAATCATGTAACACAATCACAAAATTAACCCAAACTCTACTTTGAGTCCCGGAATTTTAACTGCGGGGGGGTGGGGGTGGGGGGATTTGTAAGGTTTATTGTTCTATATTCTTTATCAATTATCCATTATCGGTCAAATCATAATACGCTACAAAGCCAAGGGGCCGAGACACTTGGTCTCAGCCAAGAGGCCGAGTCAAGGTCCTAGCCACAGAGCCATGCAGCGATCAGTGCGAATGCACCGTTCCCGGAGGTGCTCTGTCCACTCCACGCGATTTTAACTGAACATAAAGTACACACTTCGAAAACCCCAGCAGGTAAAATAACGGAAAATGATACCGGTACTTAAGATTTGATACAGACCTGCAGAGTCTGGGTTCCGTTAAAAGTAATCCAAGGAAAAAAAAGTGTATATTTCTAAAGGTAAGGGTGGGGAAAAAAATAAATATCCACTATTGTCTGCTGTGTCCACAAACACTCATCTTTACCGGTCCCCACTTCCCGTCATCCCCGCGTCTGTTACGCCCCTTCTTTTTAATTGGTCCGTGCAAGACTTATCAGAATAAGTGTCCAAAATAAATATAAATAAAGACATTACAAAAATATACAGTTGAAAATACATATTATACACGGTAACACATATTTACAAAGAAAGACGGTACACCGAGAGAGTTTTCAAAGCTTTAATAATAATATTATTACTTTCATCCTAAACCGTGCCTGTGAAGGGTAGCAAAACGCTACTAGCAACACGCTCGCAGCACAGGAAACCGGTCTGTTAAAAAAACACACAGCTTTAATAATAATATTATTACTTTCATCCCAAACCGTGCCTGTGAAGGGTAGCAAAACGCTACTAGCAACACGCTCGCAGCACAGGAAACCGGTCTGTTAAAAAAAACACACCATACTTGCAGAAACCACGGTAAACCGTCCTCTTCTTCCTCCTTTTAACTGACGTTATCAAAGTCGTCTTCCCCAGTATGGGACAGAGACTTTGTCATAAGTTTAGATAGAAAATAGCAGCTTGCATTGCCAACCTTACTTTCAGCGGCTAGCGTCACCCATCTTAACATGAGCAGCTACCCTAGCTAAAAAAAGCAGATAGGGACAACAACCTTATCTTTAACAGATAACCTAGCTACAAATAATAGCTGTTGTCAGCAACCTTAACATAAGCAGCTACCTTAGTTACATTACTTTTAGCGGTTGACTTAGGTAGAAAAAGCAGTTAGTATCAACAACCTTAACAGAAGCGGTTAGCTTACGTCAACAACGTTGACATCAGCAGCTAGTTAAGCTAAAAATAGCTGCGTCTCCAAGCTAAATATAGAAGCTAGTATCACCACCTTTAACATAAGTGGATAATTTAGCTAGAAACAGCAGATAGTGACAACATCCCTAACTTTAGCAGCTAACCTAGCAACAAATAGCAGCTATAGTCAACAACTTTAACATAAGCAGCTAGCTTACCTAGCTTACTTTTAGCGGCTAACTTAGGTAGAAAAAGTAGTTAGTGTCAACAAACTTATCATATAGTGCTAATTTAACTAGAAATAGCCGCTAGTATCAGACACCTTAAAATTAGCAGCTTCAACCTTAACTTTAGCAGATAACCTAGCTCCAAATTGTAGCTGTTGTCAACAACCTCAACATAAGCAGCTAGCTTAGCTAGCTTACTTTTAGCGGCTAATTTGGGTAGAAAAAGTAGTTAGTGTCAACAACCTTATCATATGGTGCTAACTTAGCTACAAATAGCACCTAGCATTAGACACCTTAATATTAGCAGCTTCAACCTTAACTTTAGCAGATAACCTAGCTCCAAATTGTAGCTGTTGTCAACAACCTCAACATAAGCAGCTAGCTTAGCTAGCTTACTTTTAGCGGCTAATTTGGGTAGAAAAAGTAGTTAGTGTCAACAACCTTATCATATGGTGCTAACTTGGCTACAAATAGAACCTAGCATTAGACACCTTAATATTAGCAGCTTCAATCTTAACTTTAGCAGATAACCAAGGTACAAATAGCAGCTATTGTCAACAACTTTAACATAAGCAGCTAGCTTACCTAGCTTACTTTTAGCGGCTAACTAAAGTAGAAAAAGCAGTTAGTGTCAACAACCTTATCATATGGTGCTAATTTAGCTAGAAATAGCAACTAGCATTAGATACCTTAAAATTAGCAGCTTAAACCTTAACTTTAGCAGATAACCTAGCTAGAAATAGCAGCTATTGTCAACAACTTTAACATAAGCAGCTAGCTTACCTAGCTTACTTTTAGCGGCTAACTTAGGTAGAAAAAGCAGTTAGTGTCAACAACCTTATCATATAGTGCTAATTTAACTAGAAATAGCAGCTAGTATCAGACACCTTAAAATTAGCAGCTTCAACCTTAACTTTAGCAGATAACCTAGCTCCAAATTGTAGCTGTTGTCAACAACCTCAACATGAGCAGCTAGCTTAGCTAGCTTACTTTTAGCGGCTAATTTGGGTAGAAAAAGTAGTTAGTGTCAACAACCTTATCATATGGTGCTAACTTAGCTACAAATAGCACCTAGCATTAGACACCTTAATATTAGCAGCTTCAATCTTAACTTTAGCAGATGACCTAGCTAGAAATAGCAGCTATTGTCAACAACTTTAACATAAGCAGCTAGCTTACCTAGCTTACTTTTAGCGGCGAACTTAGGTAGAAAAAGCAGTTAGTGTCAACAACCTTATGATATGGTGCTAATTTAGCTAGAAATAGCGACTAGTATCTGACACGTTAAAATTAGCAGCATTAACCTTAACTTTAGCAGATAACCTAGCTCCAAATTGTAGCTATTGTCAACAACTTTAACATAAGCAGCTAGCTGAGCTAGCTTACTTAGGTAGTAAAGCAGCTAGCGTCACCAACCTTAATGTTAGTTGCTAGCTTCAGCAGCTAGCGTCACCACCCTTAACATTAGCAGCTAGCTTACTTAGAAATCACCCATTTTGATGTGTTTTTGCCGCAGCTAACGGTGAACGAGGCAGCGGCGCAGCTGTGCATGCGCGACGCGGCGCTGCTAACGCGGAGGGACGAACTTTTCGGGCGAGCGCGGCAGATTTCACGAGAGGTCACGTACAAATACACGTACCGCACCAGCAAGTAAGACCCGCCGCCATTTGCAATACGAACTTCATTTCCCACAATGCTAAGCGCCACGCCATCACAGGTCTCGCTGCGGGGAACGAGACGAGCCCTCGCCCAAGAGGATCAAAACCGAGGTTAGTTTTCACTTCCGGATTTTGCCCGCCACAATAAAATATACCGCCACAATAAAATAAAATAGTCTAATTTTGAAGTATTTTTACTATTTATTTTACGATATATTTATATTTATCCATTTAAATTATAGACTTCATTATTTCATAATTCCCTCAGGAAAAAGTAGTATATATATTATAACGAATATTTTATTCATATTTTGTTTTTACCAATATACTAAAATAAGATTTTCTTTTAATTTTACTCAGTTTTTGAATATTTTTAACATATTTTCAGACATATTCCATACTCCTATTTTCAGATGTATTATTGGATATTTTTAGACTTTTTTTCTTAAGTCAAATCAAATGAACCATTATTTAAGAACTTTTTTCATTTTTCATTTATAATTCTAATTATTTTATAATACATACTTGATTCATATATAGTATTTTTATAAATATTACCTAAAAGGAGCATTTTTTTGCCATAACAGATAAATTCAGTATTATTTTCCTTACTATGTACAGGATTTATTTATATTTATATTTGTTTCTTCAGTAATATCGTAAGTGTTTTTTAGATAAGAGTAATATATATTTTTATTTATAATATATTCTTTATATTATTTATTCTTTTATTTGTTTACAGAAATAAATATTATCTGACATTTGCCATATCAGTTAAATTCATATCAGTATGATTTTTCTTATTTAACTGTATATCTAATTATTAATCTTTATTTTTTAATAAAGATTACTATATATTTCTAATATATACTTTTTTTTGTTTTTTTTACTGACATATTATAAATAATATGACTTAAAAGGAGTAAATAATGTGTTGTATCAGATAAGTTCATTTGAAGTATTTTTTTTCACTTTTGTTTTAGAATAAAAAAACTTATACTACTATTGGCAGAAAATATAATACTTATCTTGCTTATTTTACTGTATATTTATTTATATGTATAATTATACTTAGGAAAATCTTAAATACAATTATTTTTAAATCATTTTTAGATTTAAAAAAAGCCTACGATATCTATATCTATGCTACTATATCTATCTATCTATCTATCTATCTATCTATCTATCTAGACATCTAGACATCTAGACATCTATCTATCCATCTAGACAACTATCCATTTATCTAGATATCTAAACATGTAGACATCTATCTATCTAGACATCTATCTATCTAGAAATCTAGACATTTATCCAGACATGTAGACATCTATCTATTTATCTAGACATCGAAACATCTAGACATCTATCCATCTAGACATCTATCTAGAAATCTAGACACCTATCTATCCATCTAGACATCTATCTAGAAATCTAGACATCTAAACATCTAGACATCTATCGATCTAGACATCTATCTACCTAGAAATCTAGACATTTATCTAGACATCTAGACATCTATCTATTTATCTAGACATCGAAACATCTAGACATCTATCCATCTAGACATCTATCTAGAAATCTAGACACCTATCTATCCATCTAGACATCTATCTATTTATCTAGACATCTAAACATCTAGACATCTATCGATCTAGACATCTATCTACCTAGAAATCTAGACATTTATCTAGACATCTAGACATCTATCTATTTATCTAGACATCAAAACATCTAGACATCTAGACATCTATCTATCCAGACATCTAGACATCTATCTATCCATCTAGACATCTATCTATTTATCTAGACATCTAGACATCTATCTATCTAGAAATCCAGACATCTGTCTAGACATCTATCTATCTATCTATCTAGACATCAAAACATCTATCTATCTAGGCATCTAGACATCTAGTCATCTAGACATCTATCTATCTAGACATCTATCTATCTAGAAATCTAGACATCCATCAGGACATTTAGACATCTATCTATCTATCTCTCTAGGCATCTAGACACCTAGACATCTATCTATCTTCTATCTACACATCAATGCATCTATCTATCTAGACATCCATCTATTTATCTAGACATCTAAACATCTAATAATAATAATAATAATAATTTCCTTGTATTGTCATTCTGTGTAACAATGTACACAGAACGAAATGTCGATTGCATCTGACCCGATGCAGCCGCAGCCAAGAGAGGGCGCCGCCGACCACTTTTTAAGTCTTAGGAATGACTCGGCCGGGGCGCGAACCCGAACCTAGACATCTATCCATCTAGAAATCTAGACACTTATCTATCTAGACATCAATACATCTATCTATCTAGACATTTATCTATCTAGTCATTTATCAATCTAGACATCTAGACATCTATCTAGACATTTATCTATCTGTCTCTCTCTTGATCTAGATATACTGTAATATCTTTTTCAGGAGAACTTGTTCGACCTGCAGGAGGCGCTGCAGGCCATCCACATGAGGCAGGAAATGCTCCGGGAGCAGCTGGCCTGCGCCAAATCCAAAGGCGATCAAAGTATCGGACGCAATCTGCAGGTATTTCCTGGCGATTTTCATCTCCAAGTACCTTCAATATCCTAAAGCACATTGCAAAAACATTTTTAATAGATATAGACGTGTATTTGCTAACTTTTTCCATTTATCGTTATTCTGAATACTAGAAAAAGAGCGATTCGGTGGGGGACAATGAATAAAGAAATTGTCTAGGTCACCAGGAAGGTCTTGATGGGCTAAAATTTGTACCCAATGTGGTCCCCTGGTGACTCCACCCCTGATTTAGGCTGAAAGTGGCGGACAAAACCTTCGCCCGCATGTGAAAGTCTTGCCTTGCTAGCATTTTTGCTGTGTTCAGATGCAGCTCGAGCGCCTCCTGGCGAGACAAATGGAAATCCTGCAGGACGCGGCCGTCCAGGAGCGTCTTCAGGCGCTCGATTGGACCATTCCCACCGTGGCCTTCAAGTACCTCGCCCACAACGGCACAGCGGACGCCACCAAGGACGCCAACAAGGACGCTCAAGGTCGGACCAAAGAAAAGGCCTTTTCCTCTCGCTCTACTTTTTAAAAGACAGCAAAACAAAAAAAAAAGGAGTGGGAGAGAGCGTTCCCACTTTTGTCTCCCAGGCCTGTCTCGTCTCGTCATCCCACGTCTTGTCTCATGTTCCCACAATGCACCTGGAATTAAGACGCCCACGCTTGTTTTCCCTTCCAGCCATTTGTCTTGGGGGCTCTCTGTCTTTTCTCCCCTCTCTTTTTAACTTTCTCTCTCTCCCTCTCTCTCTCTCTTTCTCTCTATTTATTTATTTCTCTATCAATGTTTTAATTGTTTTCCCCCGAGATTTATTTTTCTCTCTCTCTCTCTCTATCACTTTTTCTCATTATTAATATCCATCTTTTTCACTCCCTTCCTCTCTTTCTCTTATTTTGTCCCTCTCCTTCACTTTCTTTTTCTCTGTAGAGCTTTCTGTCTCTTTTGCCTGGTGGCAGGTTCTCTCTATCTCTTTCCCTCTTTCTCTCTCTCTCTCTCTCTCTCTCTCTCTCTTTTCTTTTTCACACTGTCTTGCTTCTTGTCTTACTTTATCTCTCCCTATCTCCCTCTTTCTTGTGCTGTCACTTCTTCTCCCTTTTATTCACTCTCTGTCTGTTTATCTCTTTATCTCCATAGCCGATTTTTTTCTTTCACCCTCCCCACCTCTATCTCTTTCCCATTCTAGCTCTCTCTCTTTCTCTCTTTGCTTCACTCTCCCCTAAACTCTCTCTCTCTGCCTCTTTCTTTCACTTTTCTCACTTATGCTCTTTTACTCTTTCTCTCTCTTTCTTTCTCTCTCTCCTTCCTTCACTCTCCCATAAACTCTCTCTCTGCCCCTTCCTTTCACTTTTCTTCCTCTCTATCTCTCTCTCCGTCTCTCTCTCTCTCTTTCTTTCTCTCTTTCTCTCTCTTTTTTTCACACTCTCTCTTGCTTCTTATCTTCCTTTATGCCTCCTTATCTCCTTCTTTCTTGTGCTGTCACTTCTTCTCCCTTTTATTCACTCTCTCTGTTTATCTCTTTATCTCTGTAGCCCCTTTTTTCTTTCACCCTCCCCACCTCTATCTCTTTCCCATTCTAGCTCTCTCTCTTTCTCTCTTTCCTTCACTCTCCCCTAAACTCTCTCTCTCTCTGCCTCTTTCTTTCACTTTTCTTATTTATACTCTTTTTCTCTTTCTTTTTATTTTTCTCTCTCTTTACTCTTTCCCATTCTCTCTCTCTGCCTTTTTCTTTCTCTTTTCCTACTCAGACTCTTTTTCTCTTTCTCTCTCTCTCTCTCTTAATCTTTTTCTCTCTCTTTCCTTCAGACTCCCCTTCTCTCTCTTTATTTATCTCTTGCTCTCTTTTCTTCATTCACCCCCAAACTCTCTCTCTGCCTCTTTCTTCCTCTTTTCTTACTGATACTCTTTTTCTCTTTCACTCTCTCTCTTTCTTTTTCTCTCTCTTTCCTTCACTCTCCCCTTCTCTCTCTATATCTCTCTTGCTCTCTTTTCTTTACTCTCCCCCAAACTCTCTCTCTGCCTCTTTCTTTCTCTTTTCTTACTGATACTTTTTTCTATATCTTTCTTTCTCTCTGTTTCATTCACTCTCCCCTTCTCTTTCTCTATTTCTCTCTTGCTCTCTTTCCTTTACTCACCCCCAAACTCTCTCTCTGCCTCTTTCAATTTTCCTACTTAGACTCTTTTCTCTTTCTCTCTCTCTTTTTCTTTTTCTCTCTCTTTCATTCAGTCTCCCCTTCTCTCTCTTTATTAATCTCTTGCTCTCTTTTCTTTATTCACCCCCAAACTCTCTCTCTCTCTGCCCCTTCATTTCACTTTTCTTACGTATACCCTGTTTCTGTTTCTCTCTCTTTCTTTCCTTCACTCTCCCCTTCTCTCTCTATTTCTCTCTTGCTTTCCTTCCTTTAATCGCCCCCAAACTCTCTCTGTGCCTCTTTCTTTCTATTTTCCTACTGATACTCTTTTTCTCTTTCTCTTTCTCTCTCTCTCTCTCTTTCACTCTTTCTCTGTCTTTTTTACTTAAAACCAGTTTTATTCTTGTGGACAAACTGGAGGTTTTCTTTCCGGTTTTTGACGGCGCCCGTATGTCCCTCAGACGAGCGAGCGTTGAACCTCCGAGCGCCGAGCCAAAAGATTGGAGAAGGGGAGCTGCCATTGGGCAAGCAGCTAGCCAATGAGCTCAAGCGTCACCACAACGAGGACACCAGGACGAAAGGTCAGTTCCGATTGGTCGACGCCGACCGTGTCCCGCCCCCCCCCCTGACACGCCCAACAAAATGTCTCCGCAGAAAACGGGACGTCGCAACGGGCCAACTTGGAAAAAAAGATCAAGTCGGAACCTGAAGATTCCTCGTAGCGCCCCCCGCTGGCCTGGAGCTCCCATGCAGGCCCAAACTGCAAACTAAGCAAGCCGCAATAGAGCCTTAAACACCGACGATGCCTCATTTTGTCTTTGTGTTTATTTCCCTACGGAAGCCTCGGAGTGCCAAAATGTCATTGATCGATATGCTAAGTATGCTAATGCTAGCAATATCTGAAAATGTTACTTTAAGTAAATATTTCCTCTTTTTTATAATTACAAACTTTTCTTTTCTAAAGTTTTGTTTAAAAAAATCAACATATTTTAAAACAGGCTGTGACTATAAAATAACTTCTTAACCTCAACAATGTGCATTAGCATTAGCATTAGCGGCAGTTGATATTGCTAAGGCTAGCATGCTAACCACCTTGAACAATGCTAATGAAAATAAGGCTAATGAAGTGATTCTAAGAACATTGGCATTAGCATAAGGCATGCTTTATGTACAACAATTTACTGTCTCAATTGAGTGCGTTATTGCTAAAGCTAGCACGCTAATCAATTCAAACACCGCTAAAGAGAACAAGGCTAATGAAGTGATGCTAAGAACATTTGCATTAGCATAAGGCATGCTTTATGTACAGCCATTTACTGTCTCCATTGAGCATCGTTATCGCTAAGGCTAACACGCTAAGTACTTCAAACACCGCTAATGCAAACAAGGATAACGAAGTGATGCCAAGAACATTGTTAACCACTTCCAAAAATGCTAATGCAAATAAGGCTAAGGAAGTGATGCTAATAACATTGGCATTAGCATAAGGCATGCTATATGTACAGCAACGTACTCTCCCCATTGAGCGTCGTTATTGCTAAAGCTAGCACGCTAAGCACTTCAAACACCGCTAATGCGAACAAGGCTAATGAAGTGATGCTAAGAATATTGGCATTAGCATAAGGCATGCTTTATGTACAGCAACTTACTCTCCCCATTGAGCGTCGTAATTGCTAAGGCTAGCACGCTAAGCACTTCAAAGACCGCTAATGCAAACAAGGCTAAGGAAGTGATGCTAAGAACATTGGCATTAGCATAAGGCATGCTTTATGTACAGCAATTTACTGTCTCCATTGAGCGTTGTTATTGCTAAGGCTAGCATGTTAACCACTTCAAAATATGCTAATGCGAATAAGGCTAACAAAGTGATGCTAAAAACATTGGCATTAGCATCAGAAATTTTTATTTACAACAATTTACTGTCTCCTTTGAGCGTTGTTATTGCTAAGGCTAGCATGTTAACCACTTCAAAATATGCTAATGCGAATAAGGCTAACAAAGTGATGCTAAAAACATTGGCATTAGCATCAGAAATTTTTATTTACAACAATTTACTGTCTCCTTTGAGCGTTGTTATTGCTAAGGCTAGCATGTTAACCACTTCAAAATATGCTAATGCGAATAAGGCTAACAAAGTGATGCTAAAAACATTGGCATTAGCATCAGAAATGCTTTATTTACAACAATTTACTGTCTTCTTTGAGCGTCGTTATTGCTAAGGCTAGCACGCTAACACTGCTAATGAGAACAAGGCTAATAAAGAGACACTAAAAAAATAAGTTCTTCGATGTGCCAATACTGAAATATTTATTCATAAAAATATTTAGAATTTTCAAATATAAGGACAACAGCCTATTTTAAGACGTTTTGAACAAAGTAGTTTAAATACATTATTAAGAACAGTATGATAGTGAGTACATCTTTCACCTTTCAGCTTGAATATCATATCGTAAAATATTTTTTTGTTTTTATTGATTTGAATTTGGCACTCGTGGGCTGCCGTAGTGTCCTTTCCTTGTCATTGACTAAAAAAGATGTCCAAACTAAAAATAAATCAATAAAACGTATGGACAAAATATCAAACATAATATCAATGGAAACGCTAACTACTTCAAACACCGCTAATGCTGACATGGCTAATGAAGCGACGCTAAGAGCATTGGTATTAGCATTAGAAATGCTTTATGTACAACAATTTACTGTCACCATTGAGCGTCCTTATTGCTAAGGTTAGCACGCTAACTACTTTGAACGCTGCTAATGCATCTGAGGCTAATGAAGGGATGCTAGGTACATTGTCATTGTTGCTAAGGCTAGCACGCTAACTACTTCAAACACCACTAATGCTAACAAGGCCAATAAAGTGACACAAAGAACATGGGAATAAGCATTAGAAATGCTTCATGTACAACAATTTATTGTCACCATTGAGCGCCCTTTTTGCTAAGGCTAGCACGCTAACCACTTCAAACATTGTTAACGCAATCGAGGCTAACGAAGTGATGCTAGGTACATCGCCATTAGCAGTAGAAATGCTTTATATACAACAATTTAATGGAACTATTGAGCATTGCTAGTTGCTAATAGCAGCCTATTAACCCCATCTAATACACTTAATTTTGTGTTCAATGACGGGACACTTTACACATTAGCATTAGCGGCAGTTGATTTAGAAACTATTTACTATAGCTTTTGAGCGTCATTATTGCTAAGGCTAATACGCTAACCACTTCAAACACCGCTCATGCTAACAAGGCTAATGAAGTGACACTAAGAGCATTGGCATTAGCATTAGAAATGCTCTACTGTCACCATTTAGCGTCCTTTTTGCTGAGGCTAGCACGCTAACTACTTCAAACACCGCTAATGCTAACAAGGCTAATAAAGTGACACTAAGAGTATTGGCATTAGCATTAGAAATGCTCTACTCGCACCATTTATCGTCCTTTTTGCTGAGGCTAGCACGCTAACTACTTCAAACACCCGGATGCTAACAAGGCTAATGAAGTTACACTAAGAGCATTGGCATTAGCATTAGAAATGCTCTACTGTCACCATTGAGCGTCCTTTTTGCTGAGGCTAGCACGCTAACTACTTCAAACACCGCTAATGCTAACCAGGCCAATAAAGTGACACGAAGAACATGGGAATAAGCATTAGAAATGCTTTATTTACAACAATTTACTGTCACCATTGAGCGTCGTTATTGCTACGGCTAGCATGCTAACCACTTCAAACACTGCTAACGCAACCGAGGCTAATGAAGTGATGCTAGGTACATCGCCATTAGCAGTAGAAATGCTTTAGGTACAACAATCTAATGTAACTAATGAGCATTGCTAATTGCTAATCACAGCCTATTAACCCCATCTTATACACTTGATTTTATGTTCAATGACGAGAAATTTTACACATTAGCATTAGCGGCAGTTGATTTACAACAATTTACTGTAGCTTTTCAGCCTCATTGTTGCTAAGGCTGTCACCATTGATCGTCCTTATTGCTGAGGTTAGCACGCTAACCACTTCGAACACCGCTAATGCTAATGCTAATGCTAATGAAGTGACGCTAAGAGCCTTGGCATTAGCCTTATAAATGCTCTATAGTCACCATTGAGCGTCCTTATTGTTTAGGCTAGCACGCTAACCACTTCGAACACTGCTAATGAGAACGAGGCTAATGAAGTGGCGCTAGGTACATCGCAATTAGCTTTAGAAATTCTTTATGTACAACAATTTAATGTACCTTTTAAGTGTCACTACTCGCTAATGCTAGCCTGCTAACCACTTTTAATACCACTAATGCTGATCTGGACACTTAGACTGCAACCATTCTGAGAGTTACTAGTTGCTAATGCTAAACTGCTAACCACGTTTAATACAGCTAATTGAATTAGCATTAGCAACATTAGAACTCTAACCATTTACTACGCTTTTGATTTCTGCTTGTCGCCAATGCTAATATTTGTTAGCGACACGCGGTTATACAAAAGTCAGTAATAACAAGTTAAGCTAATATGTTTCTAAGCTACATTATTTCACGTCCAGTGTTTTTATCTTTAGTTTGGGCATTTTGATCCCTCGTAGCCTTCAGATTAAGTCGGCTAATTTCCGGTCCACTCTTTATTTTCTAAAGACGCGGCGTTGCGCAGACTGTAAATAATTCCATGCTAGCAAATTAGCGTTAGCCTCATGTCCACCCGGGTTGTGCTACGTCAAGTGTAGATGTTTGTGTCTGTGGCGTTTATGTGCATTTAAAAAAACAAGGAATTTTTAACGTCACCGAGGGAAAGAAAGCTTTTCTCTTAACTCCAGTTTCACCCGTTAGCCGTTAGCCATAAAAACGTGATGCTAGTTCTGTGGACGCAATATTTTTGTGACGTTTTCGTGAGCGTTTAATGTTGTCTTGACACTGTGTTTGTATTCTGTTACGTGTCAACAAAACTAGTGAAAATGAAAACGGGACGTTTTCAGCTGAGACCCCCGAGATCCTCCAACCCCGCCAGGCCCAAAGCCTTGTGGATCTCTCCTCTTAAATGTAGATTAGGCTCCACCTGTTTTTTTCTTAAACACTAATATATTTTATTTGTTATACGACGCATAACATTAAACTTTATTTTTTGAACCCTATTGTATGATATATTTTTTTTCTCTTTTCCCCAAAAAACTGTTGTTTTTAGGTGATTATAGGTCTAGCCCTGATCCAAGAAGAAATTTGCCTTATTTTGGAAAATAAGAATGAATATTGTTGTTCATTTTTAAAAATAAAACTAGCCTTTTCTTATTTGATTATTTTCAAAAAAGAATCTACTTTTTTTCAACATGTTTTTAAACCTTTGGCAGTAAAGTGTGTCTGTAGCCGGGACAGGAGAGCAAAAAACGTGGTCGGGATCAGCCACGAGCCGAAAGCCAGGGGAGGAGAGTAGACGTGGTCAAGATCAAAAAACGGGTCGAAGCCGGGAGACGGACGGGAGCAAAAACAGGAGTGAGTCAGGGGTTGAAAAGCTTGCTTAGAGTAAACTGAGGTTCGCAGACGGACTGACAACAGGTGACAGAGAGACATGGGTTTAAATAGTGACAGGGAGCCAATCACCAAACGAGCGGGCACAGGTGCTTCACATCAGTAATCATGACTTGAGAGGGAAGCTAGGGGGATAGCAAAATCTGAAAAAGGAAGATTTGGGAATACCTTTAATTCAGGACCAGAACGAAGACAGGACTCACTTGCGTACGTTTATCTCAGTATTATTGGGAAGAAAGGAAAGGATTGCACACACGATCCGGTGATCCCTGGTCGCCGGAAGCAGGTCGCTCTGAAGTGTCACTTCCATGGCGAGCGATGGCGGAAAAGAACAGGTCTGTAGCCAGGACAGGAGAGCAAAAAACGTGGTCGGGATCAGCCATGAGTCGAAAGCCAGGGGAGGAGAGTAGACGTGGTCAAGATCAAAAAACGGGTCGAAGCCGGGAGACGGACGGGAGCAAAAGCAGGAGTGAGTCAGGGGTTGAAAAGCTTGCTTAGAGTAAACTGGGGTTCGCAGACGGACTGACAACAGGTGACAGATAGACGTGTCAGGGAGCCAATCAGAGTCCGAGGCAGTTGGCGCCAAACGAGCGGGCACAGGTAATCATGACTTGAGAGGGGAAGCTAGCTAGCGGGATAGCAAAATCTGAAAAAAGATTTGGGAGTACCTTTAAACAGATAGCTGGAGTGAAAAATCTTAGGAAGAGGAAGGAAGTGAAGAAGAAAGTCTGGGAAGAGAAGCTTGAATTCTTGAATGGAAGATTTGAGAGTACCTTTAAAAAAGATGGCTGGAGTGGAAGGTCTTGGAGTGGATGATCTTCGAACGAGGAGGAAATTGAAAAAAAGTCTTGGGAGGAAAGGCGAGTGAATGTCTTCAGGAATCTAAAAGAATCAGCCAGTGAGGTGGGAGCCCAGAGTATTTATTGTGACTAATTGTCTGATTTAAAGCACCTGGGTATCACCTTGGCAGAGGAATTATGAGTGGGACTGCAAAATGAGAAAATGCTGCCATCTATTAGAGAAAGAGAAGGACTTCAGGCGCCAAACCATGACAATTGTGGGTACATGTTTTTGGAATGTGGGAGGAAACCGCAGTGCCCGGAGGAAACCCACGCAAGCACAGGGAAAACATGCAAACTCCACACAGGAGGTTCGATCTCACGACCTCAGAACTGTGTTGCGCACGCGCTAACCACTGCTCCACCATGCTGCTCAGACAGGATTCATCCTTTCATAATTTCATCATTTTTTGACATTGCAAAACAGGTGATACTCTAAAGTTTCTTGTGTGCATGGGGTGGAGAAAGAAATGGTGGAGGGGGTAGAGAAGGCAGCTCATGTTTGAGTGACCATTTGGCTCATTGGATGCCAGACCTCTTGTCCGGTCGCTGGCTTCTTTCGAACTGTTTTGTCCCTGGCAAGGCCGGGTACTTCTTGCTTCATCACTGGCTCATTAAGAACTGGATTGCTCAGGGGTCTGCTCACTGCCTCCATGGGCGGGGTTTGGAGGGGTTGGGTTGCTACAGTTCTGGTCGGACCCCTAGGGGGGGTTGTCAAGGCAACCTTTCATACTTTACATCACATGTAACTACAGTCAAACAGGCGGCCCGCGGGCCAGATCAGGCCTGCTAAGGGATTGAATCCGGCCGGCGAGACAACATTCAGAGAAGCGCAAGAGAAAAACAATCTGCAGGTTGAAATACGTCAACTTGATGTTGCCAAAGCCAGGTGCCTCGAACAAAGACACTGTACTTGTATTTACTTCTCTCTCTCTCTCTTTCTTTTCCACCCCTTTTCTCCCACTCTGTCTCTGTCTCTTTCACTCTCTGTATCTCTCTTTTTTTCTCTTCCTTTGTTACTCTTTGTCTCTTTCTCTCTCTGTGTCTTTTAACCCCTTTTGCTCTAACTTCCTTTTTTCCTTTTCTCTCTTTTCTCTTTCTCTCTTCCTACCCTTCACGCTTTCTTTTCTCTTTTCTCTCGTTCTGTCTTTCTATTTCTCTTTGGATTTCTTTCTTCCTATCCATTTCTTTCCCCCCTCTCTCACGACTTTTTATCTTTTGTTTCTCACGCTCTCTCCCTCTCTCTCTTTTTCTTTCTTTGTCCAGCCCTCTCTCCTTTTCCCTCCCTCTTTCTCTTATTTCTTTATCTCTTTTTCTTTCTTTAATCTATTAGTCCGGCCCCCGACAGAATGTTTGCTCTATCGTGTGGCCCCCGAGTTCAAATGAGTTTGACACCCCTGCTTTAATTCACATGTTTTGACATTGTACGTTGAATGCTCAACAACAGAGGTGTCAAACTCATTTGAAGTCGGGGGCCACACGATAGAACAAACATTCTGTCGGGGGCCGTACCAGTAGATTAAAGAAAAAGAAAAAGAGAGATAAAGAAATAAGAGAAAGAGGGAGGGAAATGGGGAGAGGGCGGGATAAAGAAAGAAAAAGAGAGAAAGGGAGAGAGCGTGAGAAACAAAAGATGAAAACTTGTGAGAGAGGGGGAAAAGAAAGGGAGAGGAAGAAAGAAAGCCAAAGAGAAATAGAAAGACAGCAGGAGGGAGAAGAGAAAAGAAAGCGCGAAGGGTTTGAAGAGAGAAAAAGAAAAGAGAGAAAAGGAAAAAAGGAAGTTGGAGCAAAAGAGGTTAAAAGACACAGAGAGAGAAAGAGACAAAGAGCAACAATGGAAGAGAAAAAGAGAGACACAGAGAGTGAAAGAGACAGAGACAGAGTGGGAGAAAAGGGGTGGAAAAGAAAGAAAGAGAGAGAGAGAGAGAGAGAGAGAGAGAGAGAGAGAGAGAGAGAGAGAGAGAGAGAGAGAGAGAGAGAGAGAGAGAGAGAGAGAGAGAGAGAGAGAGAGAGAGAGAGAGAGAGAGAGAGAGAGAGAGAGAGAGAGAAATACAAGTACAGTGTCTTGGTCAGAGGCACCTGGCTTTGACTCGTTTTTCTCTTGCGCTTCTCTGAGTGTTGTCTCGCGGGCCGGATTCAATCCCTTAGCGGGCCCGATTTGGCCGGCGGGCCGCCTGTTTGACACCTGTGCTCTACAAGCCCTTCATCACAAAAAGTCTCAAAGGGCTGCACTGTGACTCGACACTCCCACTCGGGTTTTTTCGCTAACCACGCCCGGGTCCAAGTCCAAGTCCAAGTCCTAAGACCTCTCCTCGCCACCCATCCCACCCCGTTGCGGTCCGATCTCCTTCGCATTGACGTCACATCGTGAACGTGTCGGTGACTCACTCTGACGCAAGTTGTGTTGCACATACTTCCCATGATTTTTTTTCCTTTTTCACGCGTGCACACAAACACGCCCGCCCGCGGACTTTCTGTGGAGAATGCTCGGCTCACGAACGCCCATGCTGTTGGGTGACGGCCGTGTTTTGGACCCCACCTCGTAACCCCCTCCTCTAACTCATGGCAAGCGTGATATGGGAGGATGCGGTTGCCGTGGCAACGCGTGGGCGTCTCCACGGGACCTGATGGTGGGTGGTAGACAGCCGCTAAGCCGCGTGGGAGGAATGCATGCAAGCCCTCACTTTCAAAGCTTTGCACAAGGGTTTATTTACTTTTTCATCTAATTTCATCTCATTAGCTACACCGCTTATCCTCAGTAGGGTCGCGGGTGGGCTGGAGCCCATCCCAGTAATCATCGGGCAGTGGGCAGGGGACACCCTGGACTGGTTGCCAGCCAATCGCAGGGCACACGGGGACAGACAACCCACTCGCTCATTGACACCTAGGGACAATTTGGACCGACCAATTCACTTGAAATGCATGTTTTTGGAATGTGGGAGGAAACCGGAGTGCCCGGAGGAAACCCACGCAAGCACGGGGAGAACATACAAACTCCGCACATATTTACTTTTTGTATTTTCAAAATGTATTAGTGCTGTACTCTCTCCAATGGCCTCAGCCCTTACTCTTATAAGGTAAAACTAAAAACAAAGTAGTTGCTATCTAGTACTATACATTCTCATGATTTTAGGTTCAGTGCTTTGGGGGTGCTGAGCACTGAGAATCTGCAAACTACAACCCTGATAATAATACAAAAATATTACAGAAATAATCTCATCTCATCTCATCAGCTGCACCGCTTATCCTCAGTAGGGTCGCGGGGGTGCTGGAGCCCATCCCAGCAATCATCGGGCAGTGGGCAAGGGACACCCTGGACTGGTTGCCAGCCAATCGCAGGGCACACGGGGACAGACAACCTACTCGCTCATTTACACCTAGGGACAATTTGGACCGACCAATTCACTTGAAATGCATGTTTTTGGAATGTGGGAGGAAACCGGAGTGCCCGGAGGAAACCCACGCAAGCACGGGGAGAACATACAAACTCCGCACATATTAATTTTTGTATTTTCAAAAATGTATTGGTGCTGTACTCTCTCCAATGGCCTCAGCCCTTACCCTTATGAGGTAAAACTAAAAACAAAGTACTTGCTATCGAGTACTACACATATATAATCTCATCCAGGGGCGATTTTAGGTTCAGTGCTTTTGGGGGTGCTGAGCACTGAGAATCTGCAAACTACAACCCTGATAATAATGGAAAAATACTATAGAAATAATACTATAATACAAAAATACTATTACAGAAATACTACAAAAATACAAGTACAGTCATGTTAAAAATGACTAAAGAACTACTACAAAGATACTTGTATGGAAATACTTCTAAAATACTTCCACGTAAATACTACAAAAACACTACAGAGATATTATAATACAAAAATACTACAAGATAAGTATTACAACAGAAATACCACAAACATACTTCTCCAGAGGGATTACGAAAGGAATTGTACAAAAATCCTTCAGTGATACTTAAAAAAATACTACATATATACTGCAGAAATTCTACTATGGAAATAAAGATATAAGTACTACAGTAGAAATACTACAAAATACTACAAAAATGAAAGTTTTATAGTATTATAAAAATACTACAAAAATACCACAAAAATACAGCTAGAGTAATACTACCCAAAAATACTGCAGGTATATTTTATTCTATTATGGAAATACAACAGAAACACAACTGCAGAAATACTACCAAAAGTACTACTAATATAAAACCTGAATAACACTATAGATGTATTACGAAAATTCTACTATGGAAAAAACAAGACATAAATACTACAGCAGAAATACTACAAGATACTAAAAAAATAAACATTTTGTAATATTATAAAAATACTACAAAAATACCACAAAAATACAGCTAGAGTAATACTACCAAAAAAACTGCGGATAAATTTGATTCCATTATGGAAATACTCCAAAAATAATACTGCAGAAATACTACCAAAAATACTACTAACATAAAACTTGAGTAACACTACAGATATACTACACAAATTCTCCTATCGAAAAATTACAAAAATGCTCTTGCAGAAATACTCTAAAAGAACTATAAAAAATATAACTTAAGTATTGCAAAGAAATTAAAAAATACTACAAAATTGCGACTGCAGACATTCTAGAAAAATTAACAGTAATACTATAAACATTCTACAGATATACTACAAAAATTATTCTACGGAAAAAAACAATATATAAGTACTGTAGGAATACTACAAAATACTAAAAAAATGCAGCTGGGGTAATACTACCAAAAAATACTGCAGATATATTTGATTCTATCATGGAAATACAACAAAAACACAACTGCAGAAATACTACCAAAATTACTACGAACATAAAACTTGAGTAAGACTACAGACATAATACACAAATTCTCCTATGGAAAAACTACAAAAATACTCTTGCAGAAATACTCTAAAAGAACTATAAAAATATAACTAAAGTAATGTAAAGAAATACTACAAAATTGAGACTGCAGAAATTCTACAAAAATACTAAAAAATAGAACTACAGTAATACTAAAAAGAAAATCTACAGATGTACTGCAAACATTATACTATTGAGAAAAAAAACAAGATATAAATACTACTGTAGAAATACTACGAATTACTAAAAGACAAAAGTTCAGTAATAGTATAGAAAAACTACAAAAATACCACAAAAATACAGCTACGAAAAAATACTCTAGATATATTTGATTCTATCATGGGAATACATCAAAAACACAACTGCAGAAATAATACCAAAAATACTACTCACATAAAACTTGAGTAACACGACAGATATACTACAAAAATTCTCCTATGGAAAAACTACAAAAATGCTCTTGCAGAAATACTCTAAAAAATTATAACTAAAGTAATGCAAAGAAATATAGAAATACTACAAAATTGTGACTACAGATATACTGCAAAAATAATACTATGGAAAAAACAAGATATAAATATTATAGTAGAAATACTACTAATTACTAAAAAAATAAAAGTTCAGTGCTACTATAGAAAAACTAAAAACATAACACAAAATAAAACTAGAGTAATACTACTAAAAAATAACACAGATCTATTTGATTGCATAATGGAAATACTCCAAAAATACAACTGCAGTTATACTACATAAATTTTACAATGGAAAAACTACAAAAATGCTATTGCAGAAATAGTCTAGAATACTTTGAAAATATAACTAAAGTAATGCAAAGAAATATCTAAATACTACAAAATGGTGACAGCAGAAATTCTACAAAAATACTAAAAAAATAGAACTAGAGTAATACTAAAAAAATTCCGACTGATTTTTTTAGAAAAAATGAGGGGAATATTTTGAGGCCGTCCGTCATTTGGACGGCTTGAAAACCGGGTCATAAACCGCAGCAGCAGTGCGTCCTTAACAATCTAGCGTGGCATTTTAAGAAAGAGAGAGGCAGAGAGCGAAACAAGGACAATAACAGGTGGATATATATATTTATCTATCTTTTAAAGACGGCAAGAAAGAGGGCCAGCCCAACCCGAACATAATGATTGACGTTCGAGCCGGCCCGCCACTTTAAAGGAGTTGCCTTACAGTATTTCCCCACAAGATGGTGCTGTTACACAAGAACCGAAGGGAGAATAATCCTTAGCCGTTTTAGGGTCAAATGTGGAGCAAAAGAAAGAAAAATACTTCACGTTGTAACCACAAAAAAAGAGATCCTAATTTTGTGTTATTATCAGCATCGCAAATGCAGAGGTAAAAATGTATTTTTATCCCCCTTTACGTATGTTAAGGAAACAGGAAGCAGTCACATAATTGACGGATAATTCAACCAATTGGATGGAGTAAACATTTCCAAGAACCAATCAGAATCTATGATTTGTAATTAGGTTGGGTTTATTATAAATTATCCACTTGGCGGGTGCCGGTTTGAGTGACGGGCGTCTGATTTAACCAATAGGATCGAGAAAAAGAGTTTTGCCAAAACCAATCAAAATCAGAGGTTGGTCCAAGAACTCGTTCAATGAGTGACGGCTGTTTTGGCCAATTAGATTGGGAAAAAGACTACGTAGTAACCAATGAAAATCGGTGTATTTTCAAAGAGGTTGGACCAAGAACTAGTCTATTTACCCGGTACCCGTTACTCACATACTCAAATACTGCCTCTCATTCCTTCCCACGCACTTAGCTTAATATTATTTTTAACGTTCCGCATTTAAAATGTTCCATTTACGACCGACGCCATTGCTGAGGACCATTTTTCAGAGGCAGCTCAAGCGACATTTGGCAGGCGGCCACGCTCCGACAGAAGCCGGGTACCGGGGCCGAGCACCGGCCGCCGCGTCCGAGAACCAGCACGTCGCCGCGAGAGGTTTTTGTTCCAAGGCGGACGGAAACGACGAGGCCGCCAAAGAATCTAACGCCGAAAAGTGAGTCGCATGATGCTAGCCCCGTGACGACACTCGAAGGAAGAAAACAAAAAACAAAAACGTGATTTCACGTGATACGGATAGGTCGATAACCGATATTTCGAGTCGATATCTGTTTGCTGTCAAACGGGGCTCTCCAACTCATTTTACATGGGCGTAACTAGCCTGTTTTTGGGGGGGCTCACGCCCCCCCCCCCCTCCCCCTCAAATTCAACCTAAGATTCCCCCCCAAATTATAGCATTCCTAAAACTCATTTTTCCACGAAATGAAGGTCAAGATAGGCTTAAACAGGATGTAAACCAGTAAATTAAATTACCGTATTTTCCGCACCATAAGGCGCACCGGGTTATAGGGCGCACCCCGAAAAAATAGTTTTTGGTCCTATATTTGACATACATAAGACGCACCGGATTATAAGGCGCTACAATGGGAACGTCGACAAAACAGTCAGATAGTTCAGTCCAACTGATTACCCCCTTAACATTCCCAAAGCTTGCAAAGACGCAAATACGTGTCGAGAACACGTGCGGATGCGGTGTCCGTACGATGTCACTCAAATGCATCGTTCCATCATTCGGAAGGTTAAAGTCTTGGGATTCAAGAAATTCCAACCATTCCTTAGTTTCTATTTTCTTTTTCGCTCGCAACTTTACTGTGCATATGACAATAAACACTTGGAATCAAGTTTAATTTAAAAATAGACACTCCATTCCATCCATTATCTGCACCGTTTATCACAGAAACATCGAGTTCAGTCTGAAACAAGATACAGGGACAATATAAAACCCAGAGTAGCTCACTGAAGTCGTTGTGTTCATAATAATGTGCAGCCAATGTCCTCTTATATCCGTGTGGGTAGTAAATCCAGGAGAATGAAATATTTACAAATACAGAATAGAAAAAAATGCTTTCTCTATGCCGTCAGCCTCGTGTGAATCACATTCATCTTTTTCGGCCAATTGCAGGCTTTGTTTCGCCGTTTAAGCCAATGCCAGCCTGTAAATGATAAAAAGGATCCGCCCCTTGACCTCCGAATAACTTAAGCCAATAGTGATCGATTCAAATGATGATTGACACATAGGTTAGGAAATGAATCGCCGGTATATAAATCCCAGCATACACCGCGGACGACTTCGCCTTCGGGGGAAAATCGAGTCGGCGGCCGCTTGCCTTAGTTGCGAGACTTTGCGACTTAATATTGATCCATATATAAGGCGCACTGTATTATAAGGCGCATGGTCAGCTTTTGAAAAAAATAAAGGCTTTTAGGTGCGCCTTATAGTGTGGAAAATACGGTAAACCAAACAAAGATATGAATAACGCTACATTGGAAATACTCCACTGTCTTTCTAGCACAGCTTTTTCAAATTGCAGTAATCCCTCGGTTAATGGGGACCAAGACCACCCGCAAAAACTGAAAAAACGCGAAGTAGCGGCGCCCCTTCAAAAATGCTTAAAAAACGTATACAGGTATACAGTATACCCCCCCTGTATACAGTACACCATATAGAATACGGGTAGAGAGAGTGATATTCATGTTATAACAAAAAAAACTGTAAAATATGTTGTATGTACACAGAATAAGACTGCGGCGAAACCACTACGAACCATTCAGTATGATTGTATTAACCGCTCTCAACCACATGCAGCCATCGCAGTTTATTTCGCTTGTTAACACTACCGGTTACGTATTGAAACTAAAAACATTGAAAATGTGATATTTGATGAGTGTTTGTGAAGCGTTTTGGGAAACAACAGTTAAAAAAATGGTTCATTTTAATGAAAGTGAAAGAGCTACTTTCTGACATTAACAACATACTTTAGCTAGCGGCATCGAACGGCTTTTACGACAAATACGCGAAACCACACACAATTAGCCGTGTTTCGGTAGTACAAACAACCGCTCGCTTTTGGTAATAAAGTCAAACTTGAGATGAAATGTGACGGAAGAGAATATACTTACGTCGCGTCGCCGAGTTCCTCCATGATAAACTGAGCGCCACATAAGAAGGGGGTGAGGTGGGAGGAGTTAAAGGAGGGGGGGTGAGCGAAGCGGTAACTCACCATGACTAAGCATTGTGTCAGGGCCTCCCCCTCCCCTTCACAATAAGAGTGTCCACACCGTGTCCTCAGTTGACATAAGCTCGCGCTCAATGGCGTCAAGTCAATACATGCTTTTATTGAGAAGGTAAGGTATATTTTTTTAGACCCGCGAAACTCTGAACCCACAAAAGTGGAACCGCGAACTAGCGAGGTTCCACTCTATCTTTGGAGCATTACTCTAGCTGTATTTTTGTGGTATGTTTGTTGTATTTCTGTAGTCTTTTACAGTATTATTGTACTTAGCAGCAACTAAGTAAAAATTTAAAATTCTTGCTAAAACTTTTTCCATACATAAATAAAAATGTCAATACAAATGAAATAACATGACTTTAATTAATTTAAAACAAAAAGCGCGTCGAAATTTGTTTTAGAGCCAGATTGACAAACTCATGTTATGTTAAGAGCTAATCACTCAGACGCCTACTTTAGCGCATTTTTTATGTTCTCTCTCAATCACAAAAATACAGGCTTGATTGACCAACTCATGTTATGATAAGAGCTAATATATCAGTCTCCAACTGAACGTGCCTCCAAAAAACAAGTTCTCTACACTTTTTCACGCGCACGGAGTTTTTAAAATCTTAACCTTATCAGCGGTCTCGACTCACAGGAGTTGGCACAGCTGCCGCTGTTCACTCTGCTCTAACGTTATTCTTCCTGCTTCAGTTGCTCCGCCCCCGGTCTCTTACCCAATCTGAAGCAGAAACAGGGCAAGAGAGAGGGAGAGAAAGGCTCTGCTGTATCTGAGCTTAAACAATTGTCGTGTTGGATAAGAAAAAGCGAATACCGGTATCCGTCAAATTTCTAAATATCGGTCAACCTTTATTATTCGTAGAAACAAGATGCCGGACAAATATCTCAGTTTCCTTAAAGTAAGGCACATATTATTTAAAATGTCTTCTAATTAAAAAAAAAAATAAAAAATGCATGTTTGTATGCTAGTTCTTTTAATTTAATTCAATATTATTGCTTAAAATGAATTCAATTATTATTATTTTTTCATTTTACAATGAAGACACTGTCCCTTTAAAGGCATTTGACATTGTAAATCCAGCTAGCTGGCATAGTGTCCAACCAGTAGCAGATGCCAGATTGATTTCTCACTTTCTGCCCTCACCCGAGGTCCGTTTGTCATTATCCAGCTCCACCGACACCAAAACTAAATTTTGTATTTCGCTCCAGATGTTCCGCACGATCCTACTTCAACAAAAAAAGAGCGCTAATTGAAAAAAAAAGACCATCTGGAATTATGTGTCCGGTTCCAGCAAGCCCGGAAACGTTGCTCCCATAATGTCAACACAAAAAAAGATAAAAAAAAAAAAAAAAGATGTATCCGCAGAAAAAGAATCATTATTGGATAGTGAAACCCATAACTATATCTAAATAAACAAAACACGAAAGAAAGAAAAAAAAGGATTTATTAACGGAAAAGGAATCGTTATTCGATCGATTGGATAGTGTACTAAAACATATCAAGGAAGTTTACCAAGATCTTTAGAATTAAAATCCTTCAAAATCAATCCCAAATCAGGCTTGTCGACCCATTCTTGCCACATCATGGATAGGATCTAAATGAACAAAACATGAAAGTTGTTACATGATTTATTGACGGAAATTGAATCAGTATTGGATAGTGAGTCAAAAACCTCAGCATGAGTTAATAAGAAAACCTGGAGATGGAGTCTCAGAAGGCAGAGCATTCCACAGCACTGGGGCCCTAACGGAGAACGCTCTTGAACCTGCTGATTTCTTCTTGGCTCTTGGGATCACTAGTAGACCATCGTTTTCTAAGGAAAGGCTCCAAGCAGGAACATAGAGAGAAATTCAATCCGAAAACACAGAACATAACAGGAACATGACAGTTATCCTTTAACCGCTATGGTGGTAAGGGCAATTCCTGTGGTGTGTCTTGGGCACGTACAGCCCGGTGGCGCCCATTCTTCGCCACGTCAACAGTACATCACGTCAAATGTTCCTGTTGGTGGTTTGAATGCATTTTTAGACTGTTAGCAATATGAAAATCATTTGTGTTACGTGTTAGCGGTGTTAAAACGCAAACTGTGTGAAATGTTCCTGTTGTCTTAGCCATTGTCACCAACTCATGACTTATTTTTTTCTTCCTCATGTCGATCTGCTTGCTTTGCTTTGTAAGTATCTTTCCACTTTCATTTGACTTTTGCTGCCTTTTCCATCGTTAGGAGTCGTCCCGCCTCTAGGAGTGGTAGTCCCGCCTCCCCCTCTTTGCCCCGCCCTTGTGCTTCTTAAACGTCGTGTTAGAAGCTGCTCGGCCCTTTGCATCTCCTCCGCCTTATTCACGCTCCCCATCCTCTCCTCCTCTGTAGTTTTTCATTATCACCCGTCGGAAAATATTTCCATCCAGATTGTTCCCAAATCAGACGTGAATTTAAATCCTAGACGAGTGTTCCCACCTATCTATCTATCTATCTATCTATCTATCTATCTATCTATCTATCTATCTATCTATCTATCTATCTATCTATCTATCTATCTATCTATCTATCTATCTATCTATCTATCTATCTATCTATCTATCTATCTATCTATCTATCTATCTATCTATCTATCTATCTATCTATCTATCTATCTATCTATCTATCTATCTATCTATCTATCTATCTATCTATCTATCTAGACATCTATCTAGACATCTATCTAGACATCTATCTAGACATCTATCTAGACATCTATCTAGACATCTATCTAGACATCTATCTATCTAGACATCTATCTATCTAGACATCTATCTAGACATCTATCTAGACATCTATCTATCGATCTAGACATCTATCTAGACATCTATCTAGATATCTAGTCATCTATCTAGACATCTATAGAATCTAGAAAACTAGACATTTATAGAATCTAGACATCCATCTACCTACCTATCTATCTATCTAGACATCTTTCTAGACATCTATCTTTCTAGACATCTATCTATCTATCTATCTATCTAGACATCTATCCATCTAGACATCTATCTAGGCATCTAGTATTATATCCAGACATCTATCTAGAAATTTATAGAATCTAGGATTCTATCTACACATCTATCTAGACATCTTTCTAGACATTTATAGAATCTAGACATCCATCTACCTATCTATCTATCTAGACGTCTATCTACCTAGACATCTATCTATCTAGACATCTAGACATCTATCTAGGCATCTAGACATATATCTAGACATCTTTCTAGGCATTTATAGAATCTAGACATCCATCTATCTAGACATCTATCTATCTAGACATTTATCTATCTAGACATCTATAGAATCTAGACATCTATAGAATCTAGGCATCTAGTGATCTATCTAGACAGCTATCTAGACAGCTATCTAGCTATCTAGGTCACATCCCTCAATAGGGGTGACAGCAAGGCAAAAAACACCCGCAAATTTTTTTGGCCCATGGGCGACCCAAATGCCCAAACACCCAAACAAGTTAGGCACCTAAGTTGGTCACGCTTTCGTCCCTCCAGATGAAACGGGACACGAGAAAGTGGCCTTGTCACTCGGGTCAGGGTGACGCAACACACTCTTTTGTTTAACAGCAGGGCCCAACGGCTTTCGCTGGTTTACCCCTGCCGCATCATACGGGTGCCCTGCCCATCCCTTAGAACGCCTCCAAACATCCCACTATCCTTTTACAACACTTCTCCACTCATTCCTATCACCAACAAGAGTTCTAGCTTACACTAGATTTAGACCTTTTCCCAACTAACTGTTTTTGCTGCTGCGGGTACCAGCCAGGTCCACCACAATCATTACAGTCTTAACATTTCCCATTCCTAAAAATGGACTATTTTCGGTCCTTCACAACATACAGATTCCAAAACTGTAAGGATTTGTGACACTCCCTGGCTGGTAGCCTGGCAATAACATTCTAGCTTTTAGCTTTTCATTGGTTCTACGAACATCTCAGCCACTTTTGCAATTTGCAGGAGAAGGAAAGCGGGAATTCTGCCCAGTTTGGAGGACTTGCTCTTCTACACCATAGCCGAAGGCCAGGAGAAGATTCCCGCGCACAAATTTACCACGGTGAGTCTGAAACATCTGTCGGAACCGTTGGCATCCAGCCGGAATTTCCAAACATGAGTTTTGCCTGCTAAAGACCAGGCGGGGAATATAATCCCGCATAATCCAGAGGAGCTAAATGGAGTGGAATGCATGCCAGTGCACTAGACTAACAACAGGCCTAATCTAAATGTGAAAATCAAAAGGGAGATTATCTTTTTATTTTATATTCTGAATCACTTCAAATTAAATAGTCATCCGAAAATTGAGGTTGTTATGCAAAATGTTTAAGACAGCGTTCATATTTAAGATTTTAGATGGCATCATTCATTGTCTGGTACAAAGTGGAGGACCAAGTTTAGATCTACATGTAAATGGTCTGCATTTCTATAGCGCTTTTCAAGTCAATGAAGAGCTCCCAAAGCGCTTTACAATGTGCTTCACACTTACCCATTCACACACACACTCACACACCAATAGGGAGTCATCCCAAGATGAGCGCTCTACCTCCTGAGCTAATTGTTACTATAGTTATTGCCAGGTTGATTATTGCAAGTTGAAGGAATAGAGAAAATAGAGAGATAGACAATGGAAAGAGAGAAAGATAGAAAAAGAAAATGAAATAAAGGGATATAAAGAAGAACAAGAGAGAAAGATAAGGGGAGAAAAAAAAGAGTTGGAGAAAAAGAGGAAGATAAGAGAGAGAGCGAAAGCTAAAAAAGGGAGAAAGAATGAGCGTAAGAGAAAGCTGGAAAGAGGGAGAGGAAGAGAGCTAAAAGAAAGAGAAAGAAAGAAAAAATAAGGGGACAAGGAAAGAGAGAGTAAGAGAGAGTGAAAGAGAAAAAAAGAGAGCTCTAAGTGCCCACATAGAGAAAGAGAGAGAGGAAGATGAAAATAATTAGAGAGGAAGCTAAAAAGAAAGGGACAAGGGAAGAGAGAGAGAGAGAGAGAAGGGGGAAGATAAAAAGTGAAATAAAGAATGTAAGGGAAAAAGAGCAATACGGAAAAGAGAGGTAAACGGTAAATGTTCTGCTTTTATACAGTGTTCTGGTTTGCCCGCGTCCCTGCGTCCTAGACGCATAATTTTTGCTGGGGACGCATCGTCTTAAATCAACGTGCGTCCCCGGGACGCAACTTTTTGGACACAAAATTTTCATTACTACCCGATACTTTTTTTAACAAAGATTTACCGCACTCAACTTTTCGTCAGGTAGATCCGCCATTGTTGTTTTGGTCTCGCGGTTCGAGATTTCGTCTGCACGCCGATCTCGGCAAACGAGATCTCGTTGCTCCGAGATGAAGTCATTGTCGTGGTGGTTGTTGTCGAGTGAAAGAGAAGTATGCCTCCGAAAAAACGGTTAGTATTAGGTGAAAATCAACACAAAATTGGTCATTTCTTCAGTGTCAGTAATAAGTCGAAACGTAATGCAGAAAGTGATGACAACGGCAATTATTCCGGCACGAAAAAACGGCGGAGAAATTCTTCGGAAGATCGCGAAGGCAAGGAAAACACGTGTGTTGAAGCGAACGATTCGACGAAAGAATACTCCTGGCAAGAAAAGGACTTTTCAGCCAAAATGGACTCAATTATATTCCTGGTGACGCTATGAGGAGGATGATACTGGATTGGACCTTGAGAAGGCATTACAACTATGGCGGGACAGCAAACCAGGAAGAATATATGAACTGAAAAATCTGAAGTGATAACTGCTTTGTATTACCAATTTACTGTGATGATTAAAAGTGCATGAATATATAGACAAATATTTCAGCAATATTATTTGGTATAATGTACAATCTTGTTGTGAACTGAACAATCTTGAAGTGATAACTGATTTGTATTACCAATAAACTGTGATGATTAAAACTGAATGAATATATAGATTTATATTAAATATTTGTCGCCGATTTACAATTTCAACCTCGATAACACTAAATTTTGGGGACCCATAGATCTCTGTTGGGACCCATAGATTTTTCAGCATGCAATTGCTTGGATGTCTCCTTATGTAAAAGACAAATACCGTATTTTCCGCACTATAAGGCGCACCTAAAAGTCTTAATTTTTTTCAAAAGCTGTCCATGCGCCTTATAATACAGTGCGCCTTATATATGGCTCAGTATTAAATCGCAAGGTCTCACAATTTACGCAACAGCCGCCGACTCGATTTTCCTGAACGTGGAGTAGTCCGCGGTGTATGCTAGGATTTATATACCGGCGTTTCATTGGCTAACCAATGTGTCAATCATCATTTGAATCGATCGCTATTGGCTGAAGTTATTCGGAGCCTCGTATTGGCTAGAGGGCCAAAACAAACCCTACAATTGGCCGAAAAAGATGTGTCAATCATCCGTTAAATCGCTCGCTATTGGCTGAACTTATTCGGAGCCTCGGATAGGCTAGAGGGCCGAAACAAACCCTGCAATTGGCCGAAAAAGATGACTGAATAGCAAGCTTGCTAAACAACGCCATAAAGAAACATGTTTCATCAGTCTGTATCTGTCGATATTTTACTCTCCTGGATTTACTTCACTCACGGTTGTAAGAAGACCATGGTTGCGAATCATTATTGAACGGGAGAACTTAGGTGAGCTATGCGGCTTTATATTTTCCCGGTATCTTGTTTTAGAACGATCTCGATGTTGCTGTGATGAGTTGAGTGAATTCAACTCAATTCCAAGTGTTTATTGTCATATGCACAGTAAAGTTGCGAGCGAAAAAGAAAATAGAAACTAAGGAATGGTTGGCATTTCTTGAATCCCAAGACTTTAACCTTCCGAATGATGGAACGATGCATTTGAGTGACATCGTACGGACATCGCATCCGCACGTGTCTACGACACGTATTTGCGTCTTTGCAAGCTTTGGGAATGTTAACGGGGTAATAAGTTGGACTGAACCATCTGACTGTTTTGTCGACGTTCCCATTGTAGCGCCTTATAATCCGGTGCGCCTTATCCATGGAAGATATAGGACCAAAAACTATTTTTTGGGGGTGCGCCCTATAACCCGGTGCGCCCTATAGTGCGGAAAATACGGTACATATTTTGTGATCACATCCTGTTTTTTGACTTTTAATTTGCAAACAGAACAGACATTTTCAAACTTTAGGTTCAATCAAGTTACTCACTTATTATTATGTTTTAAGATTCCCTCCGTTCTGTTTTTACAGGCCCTCAAAGCCACCGGGCTTCGCACCGGTGACCCCCGTCTCAAAGAATGTATGGAAATGCTGAAGGTGACCATGAAGACCACCTCAGACGGAACCTTGGATCGACACCTCTTCAAAAAGTAGATTTTTTTTTTTTTAACTTCCTGTAAATTCCGGACGATATAGCACTCCTGTTTATCAGCCGCACGCTCGGTTTTAAGAACCAAACTCGATCATGTCTTTGTATAAGTCTCCAACAGATTTTAAGCCGAAGTCTCAAACAGAATAATAAATCAACAAATTCATGTCAGTTTTCGACATTTCAGAGCCAACGCACAGCTTCAGATGTGTTGTTTTCAGTTCCGCTCTGAGTTGTTTACGTCACGTGTTTTCACATAATTTGACCATTCAAAATGGCTATCACAAAGACAAGCACATATTTACCACTGCGCTGAAAGAAAACTCCAAAAAAGGGAGGAAAATGTGGTATAAAATGTAAGCCCTAATATTTATAGACAACACCGCAAGGGCAACCATGCTATGGAGAATAGTGCCAGATTGCAGCACAGACTTGACTTTTTGTGTTGTTGTCATTTGTGGTTGCCGCAGTAATGGACCAAATTGCAAGATTAAAGGAAACTTTGGTGACCTAACCAATAACTCCAATGATACCGAAAGAGAAGTCAAGCGTTTTTGATATGTATAAATGGAGGACCTTGCTGGATTTGTGACTGAAAAAGTTGATCTTTTTTGAGTATGTCATAATTAGATTATATTGATTGCCTTTCTTGCCATTGATAACGTTTAATTGGTGGTTTTTTGTTTTTAATTCTTTTAATATTGAGGTTTTCTTTTGTCATTTCTTTTGGTTCTTTTTGTTTTTTGTGATTGTTTTTAAGTCGTTTTTTTTGTTTGGTCATGTTTTTGGTCGCTTTTGGCCTTTTGCTGTTATTTTTGGGTGTTTTGTTAAGTTAGTTCTTCATTGGTCGGTTTAGAATGCATTTTAATGTGTATTTGGTTATGGGTTTTTCATGTGTATTTTGGGTTAATTTTTTGACTTTCATTTTTCTTTTTTTGTATCTAATTTTTTGGGGGCATCCTCTAGAAGGGCATCTCAAACGTTTCCAGCCGTTCAATGTTTTTTTCTATTTAGCTAGCCGTTTTCCTTAGTGCCGCATGAAGAAAGAATAAGAATAAGCTGCACCGTATTTAAAGGGTATATTTAGTGACTCCCAATGGTAAAAAAACTTTAATTCAGTAAAAAAAACACATTGATTTGAATACACCGCGAAAAAACTGAACTCTCATATTAATGTTCATTTTTATCAAAATCATAGGTCAAGTCAAGTCATGTTTATTTGTGACGCCCTTAATCTCAAAGAGTCTCAAAAAGCTGCACAGACCACAGATTATTGCAAACAACACCATTATGACACCATCCCCTGATCTAGAACCTACATGAGGGCAAGGAAAAACTCAAAAACTTCAAGTCATGTTAATTTGTGACGCCCTTAATCACAAGGAGTCCCAAAGGGCTGCACAGACCACAGATTATTGCAAACCACAGACTATTATGACACCATCCCCTGATCTAAAACCTACCGTATTTCCCGCACTATAAGGCGCACCGTGTTATAAGGCGCACCTTCAATCAATGATCTATTTTAAAACTTTTTCCATACATAAGGCGCACCGCATTATAAGGTGCTACAGTAAAGGCTTTAGTTACGTTATGCAACCATTAGATGGTGCAGCGCTAAAGGGAATGTCAACAAAACAGTCAGATAGGTCAGTCAAACTTTATTAATAGATAACAAACAAGCTTTCCACAACTCCATTCACTCCCAAAATGAATAAACAGCTGTTTTATTATTTTCTCTGAGGTAAAGCATTTTCGTGACACATCTTTAACATCTTTGAACAACAGCAAGGAATAACATTTTACTTTTCCTCCATTTAGTCAACACGCAAAAAAACGTCTGATACTGTTATGGTAAATTAAACGTTAGCGCAATCGCAATATAGTGACACTCGTAATGTGCAAAAACAATAACAAGTGCAAAATAATAACAATAAAGCAATAACATAATAACTGTAAAATGTAAAACGTAAACAGCTCATCTTCATGCTTCCTCCACTTCCGCACCATCGATTGATGAATGTTAAACTCTCTTGCTGCTGCTCTATTTCCGTGTTCTACTGCGTGACAGATCGCCTTGAGTTTAAACTCTGCGTGTCTCTTAATAGGAGCCATTTCTTTATACAAACGCACAAATAAAAGAGAATCGTTGTTTAATATTTCCCAGTATGCACAGCGCACTTCTTCTACGTGAAAAATGGAGTCGGTGGCTGCTTACCGTAAGTTGCGAGAACTGTCGTGGCTCAATATTGATCCATATATAAGGCGCACCGGATTATAAGGCGCATAGTCAGTTTTAAAAAAAAAACAGATTTTTAGGTGCGCCTTATACTGCGGAAAATAATGTACACGAGGGCAAGGAAAAACTCAAAAACCTCAAGTCAAGTCATGTCTAGTTGTGATGCCCTTAATCACAAGGCGTCCCCAAGGGCTGCACAGACCACAGATTATTGCGAACCACAGACTATTATGAAACCATCCCCTGATCTAAAACCTACATGAGGGCAAGAAAAAACTCAAAAACCTCAACATGAGAAAAATAAAGAAACCATGAGAAGGGACCGCACATGAGATTATTCCCCTTCCGGGATGAGCAGTCTGCAAAGGATGTTTGTATTTATTTTCTATAATAAAATCACTACGTAATGTTGTCGCCACTTGCTGCTACGCTTTGCTCTGTGGCACTGGTTTTTGAACGCATTAGACAATGCTGTGCCATCTCTTGGTGAAACGTCACACACTGGAGTTTTAAAGCCTCAGTGTTTAAAATGTAGCAAAAGTAGCGGCTCGTCGTCGGAAATTTCCATTAATTATCACCGAAACTTAATTTTGAAGATGTTAAAGTCAATCATTATTAAGACTATTTCGTGGCCATATTTACACAAATAAAATACATATATATTGTTAAAATCTAATCGTTATACCAAGAGCAGATTTCACTCACGTCCTCCATGATGTTGAAGAAGGGAAAGAGACCGCCCCCAGGGATGCGTGGTTTATTTCACGTCAGTGAAAACATTAAACACATGAACACGACTTCAAAATAAAAGAATATAAGATTGATAAACGCACAAGAGATGCAATTAGACTGATTATTGAAACGTTACTTCGTGTGTGTGTGTGTGTGTGTGTGTGTGTGTGTGTGTGTGAGAAAGATTGTTTTTAGATTTTGGAATATAAAAACAAGTTATATTCACACAGTGAATTCTGAGAAATATTACAACCAAAACGACTAACCTATCAGAAGAGAACAAAATATGAAAAAATGAAGGACAACCGGGTCTTCTGGAATGGAGGCCGCGGGGCCGCTGAGCCGCAGGCTGTCGTCTTCCGGGTTTTATTTTTAGCGCTCGGCCTCACGCCGGCTTGTTTTTTTTCCCCTCAGGGCTCCCACGCTACCGGGATTACCGTGAGCGAAGCCAGAGAGATTCTGCAGCCCAGACGTAAATACCGGCCGGGCCAAAACGTTTGTTTTGCTTTATCATGGCAGGAACAAAAATGGGAGCCCAGAAAGAATTTGTTGGGTTTTTTTGACAGTGGAGTGGGAGAGCTGTGCACAAATTTGACAAAGGAATGCTTTGGAGTGTTAATTCTGCTCACAACAAAAATATTCGTTTTTGTTTTTTGCTTTTAAAGTAAGCCACCCACTTCTCCTTCCTCCAAACTCAACCTCAAAAACAAATGTCCTTGCCCTTTGGCCGTTTGCCCGTTATTAACACGGTCGTTGCAACATGTTTGAGGCATATTGCCAAGTGGTTTGGCAAGGACAGTCTTTTCAGCTGACCGAAATTTAGTATCAAGCTGTGTCGTTCACACCTAGGCCTTCTGCTCCACTCTGAATCTAGTCAAGTCATGTTGATTTGAAAGATAGATAGATACTTTATTCATCCCCGAAGGGAAATTCACATTTCCAGCAGCATCCCTGAGCTGAGAACAATACAATAATAAAGCAAAAAGAATACAATATACAAATACCCAGTGTGACGTGCAAATGCCCACTGTAGCGTGTTATATAGAATATCTAAATAGTGCTACACAGAATACATATCGCAATAAAATTCGGTAATATGCAATGCAGGTGGTGTGGTTTAATGTGGGCTTTTACTCTGCCGGGTAGAGTTAAAGAGCCTCATGGCATGAGGAAGAAAAGATCTCTTCAGTCTGTCCGTAGTACAAAGACAGTGTAACGCCCTTAATCATAAAGAGTCTCAAAGGGCTGCAGAGATCAAAGACTATTGCAAACTACAGACTATTATGACACCATCCCCTCATCTAAAACCTACATGAGGGCAAATAATACACATATTATCAACATAAGATATCGGTTATTCATATGCTATAGAGTAGAAGTGTGTTTGATCAAAGCGGCGCTGCCACGAGTGGCTGCCTTTTCCAGCAGCTGCCCTATTGTTTTATTGTCTGCTCCTATCTTCGGTGTTTTTTCTTCCCGTTTTGACAAGTACACTATGGATTACTTCTATCCTTTGGACATGGGTTTTAGCGCACGAAAATGCGTTTATTCAAGGAATCAATTTCCTTGCCCTGAAGAATTCTCGTGCCGGCGTGATGAAGGGGCCTATCGTGGAAGAAGAGCCGGAGCGAGCGAAGCGGCTAGCGGCGTTATAAGTCTTCGGTACCATCCGTAATCATGGTAAATGTGAACTCACGACCAAATAAGATCATCGAGTGCTGGTGGAAAACATTGAAGCGCACAGTGAGCGCAGTTGCTGTGTTTTGCGGAAACGTGGCTCACGTTTAGCATTCCGGACGCTAACGTGTAGCCACCCGGAGCTACCCGGAGCTATCCGGCTTCAGCGCCGCTATACAGAGACACGAAAGCCGGGGGGAATCGGAGAGGAGGCGGACTTGCTAACACGAGGTGGTGTATCCCTGGATTTTCACAAAGAAAAGATTTCCATCTGCCGCAGGGATGTCGAACTTTTGGACTGGCGTGTGACGTCATCCACTCCGCTACAAGCACCCCTAGGGCATCATGTTAATCTGTTAATAAACAACGGGGTAGACTGCTGGAAGTGTGAATTTCCCTACGGGGATGAATAAAGTATCTATCTATCTATCTATCTATCTTTAAGCTTAGATTGAAACATTTCCACTGAGGTTGCAGATCGAATCTCATGGGAAAGAGCATTCCACAGCGCTCTTGGCTCTTGGGATCACTAGTAGACGAGCATTTTCAGAGCGAATGCTCTGGACTGGAATTAAATCTGAAAGACATGAAGGAGCAAGTCCATGTATGATTTTGTAAAATACTAACAGAACCTTCAAATCACATCTTAAGCTAACAGGGAGCCAATGCAGGTTAGCTAAAATCGGGGTCATGTGATCAAACTTTCTTGTCTTAGTTAAAAGCCTTGCTGCAGCATTTTTTACCAACTGAAGGCTCTTGATTTTGGACTTCGGGAGACCGGAGAGTAAGGCATTACAGTCATCGAGACGGGAAGTAATAAAGGCGTGAATTATAATCCCCCGCATCCGACGGAGACAGCATGGGGCGAATTTTAGCAATGTTGCGAAGATAGAAAAAAGCTGTTCTAGTCATATTCTTCACGTGTGTTTGAAGGGACAGATCGGGGTCAAATATGACACCTACATTTTTGACTGAGTCACTCTGGGTGATATTACATTTGTCAATGTTCAGGGCCGATTTTGAGATCAAGTCACGGCATTTAGAAGTTGTTTGCGAACTCGTAAAGTATGCCCTTGTAACGAAATCCAAGTTAAACAAGACCATATAAACAGACAAAAGAGATGGATAATAATAATTCAAAGTCAGGCCCGACCAGACCCGGTAATGAATGACATTTAAGGCCCAATCTTTAGATCTTACTCACCTCTAGGCTGAGAGTGGTGGACAAAACTGTTTCCCACTTGTGAATGGCTTGCTCGCATCAGAGTTTTCCGACCTATCTTAATGACGTCGAGCGTTTTACAATGTGCTTCACACTTACCCATTCACACACACACACTCGCACACCAATAGGTAGTCAGCCATGCAAGGCGCCTACCTGCTTATTGGGGGCATTAGGGATTCAGTGTCTCGCCCAAGGACACTTCGAAATATAGGAGCTGGGAATCGAACCTGCGACCTCTTGAGCTAATGGCGCCCTAAAGAAGCAGCTTGACAGGCTGCAATGATGATTTGTCTTCAGCAAGTAGACTATTTTGCAGTTATGGACACCCGCTTTACAGGAAGAGATGGGTGAGGTCCCAAACATCTCATTTGCATGATAAGGACTGCCCCCTTCAGGGCAAAAATGGGAATTTTCCTCCGATTTGATGCGCGTTGTAAAACTGAAAATGTTCAATATTTTTCGTTTTTGTACATTCAGATGCGTGCAGAGCAACATCGTGCTGCTGACTCAAGCCTTCCGCAAGAAATTCGTCATCCCCGACTTCCAGCCGTTTTGCCGTCACATGACAGAGCTTTACGACAAGGCAAAGAACATGTCTGGCGGACAGGTGCGAGGAAATGTAGAAATATAGATATCGGGGTTGGCACGGGTGCTTGAAATCCTTAAAATGATTGCATTTGAATGTTGTGCTTTCAAAGATTGGAAAGTGCTTAAAATGTGGGTGAAGTGCTTGTATATGCTTGGGATTGTTGCAATAATTCTCAACATCTGCTTGAACATGGATTATAAAGTCACTAAAGACCTCATAAAATGGTTTACAATGTAATTCACACTTACCCATTCACACACACACACACACACACACTCACATTAAAAGAGTCAGGACGCTTCGACACAGAGAATGGAACCTGCAACCTCTTGGTCGTCGCCAACACCGTCTTTTTCCGAGACTGCTCGTAGCCATTGCAGCTATTCCCTCTTGATTAACGGCAGCTGGCATTAGTTTGTACAGCACTGTTCTATAAAGCGTCATCGCCCCCTGTGGGACAGGCGCATGCTACACCTATGAAATGTGTATTAGTGAAAGGATTACGTATCAATTATGGACATTTATTATTGGCCTTGCAAAATATTGAGGTCGCATATCCAGCGCTAAATTGTAATGGGAAAAACTTCCTGTAACTGAAAATATAAGCTACATATTATTGTTGTTTTTACCTAACACATAGTTGGGGAGATAATGGTAATGGAGATTAATGGTACTGGAGAAATTGAAGCTTAAATAGTGGTTGAATGGCCATGGAAATGTGTACAAATCCTCACATCAGGGTTTGCACAGGTGCTTGAAATCCTTGATAATGCTTGAATTTGATTGTTTTGTTGAAAATTGATTGAATTATATGCGAAGTGCTTGTAAATACTTGAAATTGTTGCCAAGTCTGCTCAAAAATATCGCAGAGACTGCTCGTAGCCATTGCAGCTATTCCTTTTGTGATTAACGGCAGCTGGCATTAGTTTGTGTTGCATTTGTGTTGTTTGCCTGGCCCAAGAGGACAAGTGCATGCTACATCTAAACAGGGCATTATAAAATGTGTATTTGTGCAAAATTACGTATTAATTATAGACATTTCATAATGGCCATTAAAGGTAGTGTAAATGTCAAACCAGAACGGAGACAGGACCCACTCGCGTAACGTTTGCCACAAGTTTTATTGAAGGAACGAGGGAGGGGTGCGCCCCCGGCTCCGAACTTAGCTGGACGCGGGAAGCGGGTCGCTCTCGTACTCGGCTCGTGATCCGAACACGGAAGTGGATCTTCCGTGGCGAGCAATGGCGGTGTTGGGGACGGAAAAACAGGTCGGTAGCCGGGACAGGAGAGCAAAAATGTGGTCCGGTCGGAAGGAAGTCATAAGCCAGAACGGGAAAGCAGACGTTATCGGGATCAAAACGCGTTGTAGCCGGAGACATACGGGAGCAAAACGGGACAGGCGGGGGTCAGGGTCGAAAAAGACTTGCCCTGAACACACGGAGATTCGCAGACGGACCGACAAAAGGGGATTGACAGGACAGGGTTTGCCATTGGGCACCATGGCAACCGTGACAGTAAATTGTCATGGGAAGAACTTCCTGCAACTGAAAATGTACTTACATATTACCGTCATTTTAACCAACACCTATATGAGGAGAGATTTGTCCTAAAAATATTTACATACGTATTGTTTAGATCCACAAATATACAGTACATGCATTTTACTCAAGATAAAAATAAACATATGCCTTGATTAATGCACAAAAATATCATTTGTAAATCTAAATGCATGGTTTACGCTGGATTTATCCTTTTAACGGTTCTGGAAAAATCGGAAAATGGGCTTTGAAAGTCCTTTAAAGGTGCATTTGTGGGGCTTCCTCTAGAAGGGCATCACAAACGTTTCCAGCCGTTCAGTGTTTTTTTATTTAGCTAGCTGTAGAATTTGGCCATGAATAAGGTGTATGAACCTTGATATGTATATAAAAATAACAACATGTTTGGTATCTATGTAACTAGAAGTTTTTTTTTTGTCCTGGCAGGTGGCGGACTACATTCCCCAGCTGGCTCGCTTCAGCCCGGACTTGTGGGCCGTCGCCCTCTGCACTGTCGACGGGCAAAGGTACGGAAGCCCTTAAGGGCCAAAAGCTAATCGGAATCTTTCGGGAAATGAGAGACAATGATGTCACACGGCTCTTCAATTTTTTAAATAGGCTGTCATTATCATCAAATGTTTAAGTCAAGTCATGTTTATTTGTGACGCCCTTAATCACAAAGAGTCTCAAAGGGCTGCACAGACCACAAATTATTGCAAACTACGGACTATTATGACACCATCCCCTTATATTGTCAACATAAAATAGAGGTTCTTCATATGCTATGGAGTAGAAGTGCGTTTTAAGCTTAGATTGAAACATTTCCACTGAGGTTGCAGATCGGATCTCAGAGGGAAGAGCATTCCACAACAATGGAGCCTGAGTGGAGAATGCTCTTTTAACCTGCGGATTTCTTCTTGGCTCTTGGGATCACTAGTAGACCAGCGTTTTCAGAGCGAAGGCTCCGGACTGGAACATAGGGGGAAATTCAATCCTAAAGATATGAGGGAGCAAGTCCATGCATGATTTGGTATACTACCAACAGAACCTTAAAATCACATCTTAAGCTAACAGGGAGCCAATGCAGGTTAGCTAAAATCACGGTCATGTGATCAAACTTTCTTGTCTTGGTTAAAACCCTCGCTGCACCATTTTGTACCAGCTGAAGGCTCTTGATTTTGGACTTCGGGAGACCGGAGAGTAGTGCATTACGGTCATCGAGACGGGAGGTAACAAACGCATCCGACTGAGAGGGCTTAAGGCGAATTTTAGCAATGTTGCGAAGATAGAAAAAAGCTGTTCTAGTCACATTCTTCACGTATGTTTGAAAGGACAGATCGCGGTCAAATATGACACCTAAATTTTCAACTGAGTCATTCTGGGTGATATGACATTTGTCAATGTTCAGAGCCGTTTTTGAGAACAAGTCACGGCATTTAGATGGACCAATAACTAACATTTCGGTCTTTCGGCGCAAGAAGTTGAATGACATCCATTCTTTGATCTCAGTGAGGCAGGCCTCCAAATTTCCACAGTTTAATGTGGCAGATTCCTCCATCCGAAGATATAGTTGAGTGTCATCTGCGTAGCAATGGAAACTAATTTTAGACTTGCGAATAATAACACCTAATGCTGGGGTGTCAAACTCATTTGAACTCGGGGGCCACACGATAGAACAAACATTCTGTCGGGGGCCGGACTAGTAGATTAAAGAGAGAGAAAAAGAGAGATCAAGAAATAAGAGAAAGAGGGAGGGAAAAGAAGAGAGAGGGCGGGACAAAGAAAAGAGAGAGAGGGAGAGAGCGTGAGAAAAAAAAGAGATAAAAAGAGAAGTCGCGAGAGAGGGGGAAGGAAAGGGAGAGGAAGAAAGAAATCCAAAGAGAAATAGAAAGACAGAAGGAGAGAAAAGAGAAATGAAAGCGCGAAGGGTAGGAAGAGAGAGAAAGAGAATAGAGAGAAAAGAGCAACAAAGGAAGAGAAAACGAGAGACACAGAGAGTAAAGAGACAGAGAGTGGGAGAAAAGGTGTGCAAGAAAGAGAGAGAGAGAGAGAGAGCGAAAGAGAGACAGACAAAGAGAGAGAGAGAGAGAGAGAAAGAAAGAAATACAAGTACAGTGTCAGAGAGTGGGAGAAATGGGGGGGAAAGAGGGAGAGAGAGAGAGAGAAAAAGAGAGAGGGAGAGAGAGAGAGAGAGCAAAAGAGAGACAGACAGAGAGAGAGAAAGAAATACAAGTACATTGTCAGAGAGTGGGAGAAATGGGGGGGAAAGAGGGAGAGAGAGAGAGAGAGAGAAAGAGGGAGAGAGAGAGAGAGAGAAAGAGAGAGAGAAAGAAATACAAGTACAGTGTCTTTGTTCAAGGCACCTTTCTTTGGCAACATCAAGTTGACCTATTTCAACCTGCAGCTTGTTTTTCTCTTGCGCTTCTCTGAGTGTTGTCTGGTGGGCCGGATTCAATCCCTTGGCGGGCCTGATCTGGCCCGCGGGCCGCCTGTTTGACACCTGTGACCTAATGGAAGCTTGTAAATGCTGAAAAGAAGGGGGCCAAGCACTAAACCCTGCGGAACACCACAGGTAACACTAAAGGCCTCAGATGTCATTTCACCATATTTAACACAGTGCGTCCTATCTGAGAGGTAGAATCTGAACCATAAGAGAACGTTTCCTGAGAGACCAATCCATTTTTCCAACCGACCTAGTAAGATATTGTGGTCCACAGCAATGTTCCCTCTAATTTTCCAGGGGTCTGAGCGTTCACACAAAGTCGATGAGCAACGCTTGAAACAACAGTGAGCAACGGCAATCCCAAGTGTGGCAAGATAATTCATTATCAAACATGTCCAAAACTTGACATCAAGTGACATTTTGCTGAGTTAATTATTTTTCTCTTTTGAATGAATTGACTCATGTACGATTGCCTACAAACGTCGTTTGTTCTTACAATTCTTTCACAAGATATCCATTTCTTTTTATTTCCTGATATATTTTGTCGCATAATATTATCATTTTTGGGGCTTATTTTGTCGGTTGCAAGATACAGAACTGTATTTAATCACATTTTTGAGTGGAATTACAATGTTGGCAACAAGATTCACTTGATCTCATCTCATCATTTCATCTCATCAGCTGCACCGCTTATCCTCAGTAGGGTCGCGGGGGTGCTGGAGCCCATCCCAGCAGTGGGCAGGGGACACCCTGAACTGGTTGCCAGCCAATCGCAGGGCACACGGGGACAGACAACTCGCTCGCTCAGTCACACCTAGGGACAATTTGGACCGGCCAATTCACCTGAAATGCATGTCTTTGGAATGTGGGAGGAAACCGGAGTGCCCGGAGGAAACCCACGCAAGCACGGGGAGAACATACAAACTCCGCACAGTAAGACCAGGAGCTGGATTTGAACCCACGCAGGAGGTTCCCACGACCTCAGAACTGTGCCGCACACGCACTAACCACTGCGCCGCCGTGCTGCCGATTCACCTGATATCATTGGAAATTATTTGAAGGCAACACAAACTTTTTCTTCATTTTTCCGTGTTTTTTTCTACTTTTTTTAAATTCCTTTAAAAAAAAATCTCATTGTGTTTATTTTTTCCGAGCAGTTACTTTTTTCTTGCTGTTCTCTATTTACTTTTTTCCCTAGTTTTCTTTTTTTCTGGCTTTTTTCTAAATTTTTCCTTTTTTTTTCCTCTTCCTTTTGTTTCTTTTTTTTCTCAGCTTTTCACTCCTTTTTCATTTTGGTATTTTTTTCTTTTTTGTTCTATTACCCTCTTCTTTTAAGTCATTTTGTGCATAGTTTTACATAATATTTGGTCATGTTGGGATGAAAGAAGTAAAAACAACCCAAAGAGCCGTTTAGGACCCGAAAGAGCCAGTTCCTTTTAGTGAGCCGAGCTGAAGAAGCCGGTTCCCCGACAAACTCTACTAACTTTACTCAACTTCGTTCTCCTTCGACTCGACTTCAAAATACCGCATTTAGGACACAACGCCAGGGGAACCCGTGTATTTTTACCTTCATGCACTGAAACTTTGACTTAAGTCACTTCTTAATTAGTAATTTTGAGCCCTGATTTTTGTGCGCCGGCTAGATTTTCTTGTGCGCTGAGAATGTGCAGCGCACGCGCGCAGCTTAGAGGGAACACTGGTCCACAGTGTCAGTGACAGTTGTCGTGCACTCTGAGCGACACGAAGAAGAATAAAAAGGAATCGGATTGTATTTTGCGTTTCAGGCACACGGTAGGCGACACCAAGGTTCCCTTCTGCCTGCAGTCGTGCGTGAAGCCGCTGAAGTACGCCATCGCCGTGCACGACCACGGCACCGAGTACGTGCACCGATTCATCGGGAAGGAACCCAGCGGACTGCGCTTCAATAAGCTCTTCTTGAACGAGGACGGTGAGGACGCACCGGCAAAACTGAATTATGCACGAGGTCCGGCAAGGGGGCCGGAGTGACGTAAATAGCGAGCTTCTTTCGACTGAGTCCGCATATAAAAAGGGAATGGACACGGCAGTAGCTCCGGGTTCTAAAACTCCCTACCGATTGCGGCTCCCAAGATGATAGTTCGACGCCCCTGCCTTGGTATGAAAGTTAAAGGGACAGTGTTTTCCCACTCGCTGTGTTTTGACGCGCCACTAAAAAATGCTAGAAGCGCAACGAAGAAGACAAAATCCGACGAGATGCGAATTGACCAAAAGCACCTTATGACTTTTGAAAAGAAGAGAAATAAAAGAAAGAAATAAAAGAAAAGAGAAAAATGAAAAAAAAAAAATGAAATAAGACATAAAGTAATACTCAAGAAAAGGGGAAAAGAAAAGTTGAAATAATAAAGTAAAAAAAATGAGGAAAATAGAAATAAGACAAAGGTAAAAAATAAAAAATAATAAAATCAAATTAAAAAAGGAGGAAAAAAAGTAATAAGACAAAAAGTATTACTCAAGGAAAAAGGGGAAAAGAAAAGTTAAAATAATGAAGTATAAAAAAAAGACAAAAATAAGGAAAAAAAGAAATAAGACAAAAGTAAAACTAAAAAAAGTAAAAAAGAAAAAGTAAAAAAGAAAAAATAAATCAATGGGGCAAAAAAGAAAATAAAAAATACACAAAACAATAAAACAAAAAACAAAACTCAAGAAAAAAAGGAAAATAAAATGAAAAAAGAAAAAATTGGGAGAAAAAAAAAACACAAAAAAAGAAAACTAAGACAAAAACCAAAACTCGAGAAAAAAATGAAAATAAAAATGAAGAAGAGAACAATAAAAATAAAATTAAAAGAACAGAGAGAAATAGCATTTTTTATTTTTTATTTTTGTTTTTTTTGGGCAGCTTATAATAATAATAATAATAATAATTATTTCCTTGTATTGTCATTCTGTGTAACAATGTACACAGAACGAAATGTCGATTGCATCTGACCCGATGCAGCCGCAGCCAAGAGAGGGCGCCGCCGACCACTTTTTAAGTCTTAGGAATGACTCGGCCGGGGCGCGAACCCGAACCTTATGAAAGTCAATACTCCAAGTGGAAAACATAATAAGAAAAAAGGAAATGAAAAGGTCTTTTAGGACGAATTTTGAGTCTGTAAATATTTTTGCAGTCATTTTTTTTTCATTTTTCTTTATTATTTTTTTCCGTTCTTGTCTTTTCCCCTACCTTTATTTCATTCCCTCTGTCATTTTTTGCCTCTTATTTTTTTTTAATTCTTCCATTTTTTTTAACCCTTTTTAAAATATAATTGTCCCTTCTTTTTGTCTTTCTGGGTAAACACGTGAAGAAAATGGCTGATTTCCGCTCACTTTCAGTTGTTTTTACTCTCCCTTGGACTCATTCTTGGTTGCACTCCACATACCAGCGACATCTAGTGGACAAATATGAAACACTTTCCCTTTAAGAATAGTGGTATGTTATTAACAGCGAGCAAACTTCACCCGAATTCTAGCTTCAGCGGCCCCCGACTCAATCGAATTCGAGACCCGCAGGCTAAGCCCCGCCCACCGCATACGTCACAACATTTACAAACGATCTCTATAATTACACACTTCCCCTTTAACCCAACGTGTCCCCCCTTGCAGACAAACCGCACAATCCGATGGTGAACGCCGGCGCCATCGTCTGCACTTCCCTCATCAAGGTAACTCCGACTTTTTCCCAGGATTAAAGCGGATTAAGGTGATAACGGCGCTGAAAAGGGGATTTATTTGCGAGAAAATCTCCCAAAAAACAGGATGTGATGCTGGTGCACGGCAGGTCACTTTCAGTTCAAAACTCGACACTGCCCCCTGCTGGTTCGTCCACCAAATTAAAATTTTGTATTTGTGTTCCAGCAAGGAGCCAGCAATGCCGAGAAGTTTGATTATGTGAGTATGTGCAAACTCTTGATGGGATTTGGATTTCAATGTGTAACTTGCCTGTCTCAAACATGGTGTTATCTGGCCCCCCACCCGAAGAAGCTACCTCGTTCTGCGAATTTTGGCATGAAAAACAAAATGAGAGGGCTGCGGGGAAAATGAGATTTTGACAAAACATTACAGAGAGATATAAAGGACAAAATAAACGATAAAATACATGATAAAATACACAAAAAAAGTGATAGCAAAATGCATACATGAGGAAGAATTAATGACAAAATACTGGAAAAATACACAAGAAGCTTACAAAATAAACGATAAAATACATGATAAAATACACCAAAAATGATGAATGATAAAATAAATGAGAAGATACATGAAAGAATACACCCAAAATTCTAAATATCAAAATACGTACATGAGAAAATAATGATAAAATACAGGAGAAAATTTCAAAATAAAAGAGAAAATACATGACAAAATACACAAAAAAGTGATAGCAAAATACATACATGAGGAAGAATTAATGACAAAATACTGGAAAAATACACAAGAAGGTTACAAAATAAACAATAAAATACATGAAAAAATACACCAAAAATGATAAATATCAAAATACATACATGAGAAAATAAATGAAAAATTACACAAAATATACATAAGAACAGGAAAAAATAAATGATGAAATACTTGACAAAATACACCATAAATTATAAATAACAAAAATACATACATGAGAAAATAAATGACAATACACACAATAAAGTACATGAAAACATGACAAAATAAATTCTAGAACACATGACAAAATACACAAGAAATGGTAAATACCAAAAATCATACTTGAGGAAATAAACGACAAAATACTCGAAAAAATACATGAGAACATGAGAAAATGAATGAGAAGATACATGAAAAAATACAACCAAAAAATCTAAATATCAAAATACGTACATGAGAAAATAATTGACAAAATACACGATAAAATACAGGAGAAAATGTCAAAATATATAATAAAATACATGACAAAATACACCAAAAAATCTAAATGTCATAATATGTACATGAGAAAATGACAAAATACACAATAAAATACAGGAGAATGGTACAAAATAAATGCTAAAATACATAAAAAATTACACAAGAAATGATGAATATCAAAATACGTACTTGAGGAAATAAATGACAAAATACTCGATAAAATACATGACAAAATACACAAAAAATTATGAATAGCAAAATATGTACTTGAGGAAATAAATGACAAAATACTCGATAAAATACATGACAAAAATTATAAATAGCAAAAATACATGCATGAAAAATTACAAAATACTCAAAAAAATACATGAGAAACTTACAAAAAAATATGAGAAAATCCATAGCAAAATACACCAAAAATGATAGATAACAAAATACATACATAGGAAGATAAATGACAAAATACACGATACAATACAGGAGAAAATGTCAAAAGAAATGAGAAAATACATGACAAAATACATATATGAAGAAAAAAAATGACAAAATACACAATAAAATACACGAAAAAACTTCAAATAAATTAGAGAATACATGACAAAATACAAAAGAAATGATAAATAGCAAAATACGTACTTGAGGAAAAAAAAGACAAAATACTCGATAAAAGACATGAGAACATGACAAAATAAATGAGGAAATACATGAAAAAATACATCAAAAAAATGCTACTTGGCAAAATACGTACATGAGAAAATAAATGACAAAATACACGATAAAATACGTGAGAACATGAGAAAATAAATGAGAAGATAAATGAAAAAATACACCAAAAATTCTAGATATCAAAATACGTACATGAGAAAATATATGACAAAATACACAAATAATACATGAAAACAGGACAAAATAAGTTGAAGCATACATGACAAAATACACCAAACATGATAAATACAAAAATGCGTACATGAGAAAATAAATGACAAAAATAAATAAAATACATGACAAAATACACAAAAAAAGTGATACTCTATAAAATACATGAGAACATAATAAAGTAAACAAAAATACAAGAAAAAATACCCCCAAAATTCTAAATATCAAAATACGTACATGAAAAAATAATTGACAAAATACACGATAAAATACAGGAGAACATGATAAAATACATAAAAAAATATACCAAAAATGTTAAATATTAAAATACATACATGAGAAAATAGAAGACAAAATACACGATAAACTACAGGAGAACATGATAAAATAATGAGAAAATACATGAAAAAAATACACCAAAAATTCTAAATATTAAAATACATACATCAGAAAATAAATGACAAAATACACGATAAAATACAGGAGAAAATCTCAAAATAAATAAGAAAATACATGAGAAAATACACAAGAAATGATAAATACCAAAATACATACATGAGGAAATAAATGACAAAATACACGATAAAATACAGGAGAACATGATAAAATAAATGAGAAAATACATGTAAAAAATACACCAAAAATTCTAAATATCAAAATACGTTCATGAGGAAATAAATGACAAAATACAGGAGAAAATGTCAAAATTAATGATAAAATACATGACAAAATACATAAAAAATTATAAAAAGCAAAATACATACACGAGGAAATATACGACAATATACACGATAAAAACATGAGAACATGATAAAACACATGACAAAATATGTGAGAATATAATTGACAGAATAGGTGACAAAATAGATCAAGAATCAAATACTCCGCAAGATAAACGACAAAAGAATATCCGAATAAACAAATGACAAAATACTTCTCAAATGAGAGAAAATGAATGACGACAAATGTCAAAATACACGACAAAATACATCTTGAAATAAATAAATGACATCATAAATCAGATGACATGACGTAATACCCGACAAAAAAAATACCGAAAAAAAACGACAAAATAAATCACCAAGTATCGCAGTGAGCGTCCATAAACTATTAATGTGGGCTGCACCAACTCATCGACACAATCTATTAAAGTCGATGATTAAAAGCGATGGCCACTCATTAGATCATCGATTCGTTTTATCTGTGATAAATGAGCCACTGAGTACTTTAAAGCAATAAGAGGGCACGCTGAGAGTTGTAGTACCACGTTGGTCCGGCAGAGGGCGCCAAGATCATCTTTTTTTTTTATACTAAAAGAATTGCATGAAAGTTTCAACTTTCTCTCTTGTTTTGTCCAAAATGTCATATTGTCTTTTGGATAAATAGGAACCGTTTGTATGTATTTTCGATAATTATCAAGTTAATTGACAAATACTTTTCAATGTTTTATATTTTGGAATATTCTGTTTTCTGCACTATTTTTTCTATTATCCGAAAACATCAATATTTGAATGAATTAGAGGAAATGAAAAATGTCTTAAAGAAATTCGATTCACTGAAAAAATAATCGGCCAAATTATCAATTATGAAAATTACGCTTAGTTACAGCCCTAGAGCAAACCCCTACCCCCAAAAAAAACGGCCTGGAGAGTGCACTGCCCAAGACACACCACAGGAAGTGTTTATTTGCCTAAATTACAAATTTGTGGTTCATTCATTTGAAGATTACTTACCAAACCCTTGGGTGGAATTAAACATGTCATTATAATTATTTTCTTTTTTTCTTTTTAGTTTATCTCCTTATTTTTTGATTCCCCCTGTGTATTTCTGCAGCATTTTCTGTTTCCTTGAAAATTTGTTTCATGATGAAAACAGTCAAACACTACAAAGTGGAAACTTCCGTGCCAATAAAAAAAAAAATAGAAAAATGTAAGATAACTTTATTTTAAAAACGGTCTTGGCGGCCTCTGCCAGACTCAAGCGGTACCAGCTACACAGAATGACAATACAAGGAAATTATTATTAATTATTATTACTACAACTCTCAGCGTCTCAACGGAATTGCGTGCGCTCTTATTTGTATCGATTTAAGTGGGGATGCAACAAATCCATGATATAATTAGTTGCCAACACTTACGATAATCCATTTCGTATGATTTTATCGATTTGTTGTTGCAGCCCTAAGTAAGGGAAATAGGAAGATATTTTGCTATTTTGGTATAGCAAAATATCTTCCCTTTCCCCCTAATCCCACGGGCCTGAGTCCATCTTTTTAGCATCCCGTCCTTAGCTCAAATTCATGCATCCAAGTCGCAATATGGCAGCATTCTACTTTGGTTTTTCTCCTGGTGTAATATTTCCATGACCTTGAGCGCCATCTCTTGTCCAGGTGATGAACTTCATGAACAAATTGGCGGGGAACGAGTACGTCGGTTTCAGCAACGCTACGTGAGTTGGGTCGACATTCAAGAAAAAAAAACGTTTTGTAGTATTTTTTTGTAGGTTTTATGTAGTATTTATGTAGTATTTTGATTTATTTCCTTAGTATAAGGTTTGTAGTATATCTGTATTGTAATATTGCTGTAGTTGTATTTTTGTGGTATCTCAGCAGAAGAGTATGAAGTTTTTCCATTGGAGTATTTTTGTTTTATTTCTGTAGCATTTTTGTTGTAGTATTTCTGTAGTCGTATTTTTGTATTATAGGATTACTGTAGGAGTATTTGTTTTAGCATTTCTATAGTATTTTTTTTTTTCAGAAGAAAAGCAAAATAATATATTCGGTCCCTGTTTTGATATTTTATTTAATAGTTATTTTGTAGTATTTCTGTTGTAGTATTTTTGTGGTCATATTTTTGTATTTTAGCATTACTGTAGTAGTATTTATTTTAGCATTATTATTGTATTTTTTTCTTTTCTAAGGCAAAGCAAAATAATATATTTGGTTCCTGTTTTTAAGCAGTACATTTGGTATTTCAATTTGGGGTTATTTTGTAGTATTTCTGTTTTAGTATTTCTGTAGTCATATTTTTGTATTTTAGCATTACTGTAGTAGTATTTTTTTTTTTAGCATTACTATTGTATTTTTTTCTTTTCTGAAGCAAAGTAAAATAATATAGTTGGTCCCTGTTTTTAAGCAGTAAATTTGGTATTTCGCTTTGGAGTTATTTTGTAGTATTTCTGTAGTCGTGTTTTTGTATTATAGCATTACTGTAGTAGTATTTTTTTAGCATTACTATGGTATATTTTTCTCTTCAGAAGCAAAGCAAAATAATATAGTCGGTCCCTGTTTTTAAGCACAAAATTTGATATTTCATTTAGTAGTTATTTTGTAGTATTTCTGTAGTCGTGTTTTTGTATTATAGCATTACTGTAGTAGTATTTTTTTAGCATTACTATGGTATATTTTTCTCTTCAGAAGCAAAGCAAAATAATATAGTCGGTCCCTGTTTTTAAGCACAAAATTTGATATTTCATTTAGTAGTTATTTTGTAGTATTTCTGTAGTAGTATTTTTGTAGTCATATTTTTGTATTTTAGCATTACTGTAGTAGTATTTTTTTTAGCATTTCTATAGTGTTTTTTTCTTTTCAGAAGCAAAGCAAAATAATATATGCTTAAATTTTAATGTTGTGTTTTTAAGGAAGTGCTTGTAAATGCTTGAAATTGTTGCCTTCTTTCTCAAGAAATCTGCTTAAAAATGACACCCACACTGCTCTCTGGTGGCTTCGCTGTGCCAGTGCATTTCTTCTTCCCTCGTGATTAACGGCAGCTGGCGTTAGTTTGTATGGCATCGTCCTACGAAGCGTCATCACCCCTTAGGGGTGGCGCCATAGAGGACAGGTGCATGCTACTCCTAAATAGGGCCCTATGAAATGTGTATTACGTATGAGTTAAGGACATTTCTTAGGGACCATGAAATATATCAATGTAGCATTTCTCAGTGGTAAATTGTACTTTTCTTTCTCTCCTCTTTTTTTCCTTTTTTTCTTTTCCTTTTCCTCTTTTCCCCTTTTTTCTTTTTTCCCCTTTTTCCCCCTTTTTTCCCTTTTTCTTTTTACCAAAATTGTCCTTTCTTCCTTTTTCTTTTTAACCCTTTCTACTTTCTACTTTTTTCTCCTTTCTTCATTTTCCTTTACCCCTCTTCCGTTTTTCTTTTTCCATTTTTTTTCCTCTTCATTTTCCCGTTGTCCCTTTCCCGTTTTCCCTTTTTGCCCTTTTCCTTTTCCAATTTGTCCTTTCTTCCTTTTCCTTTTCAACCCTTTCTACTTTTTCCTTTTTTCTCCTTTCCTTATTTTCCTTTACCCGTTTTCGTTTTTTCCTTTTTTTTTTCCCTCTTCATTCTCCCCTTGTCCCTTTTTTTACCTTTCACCGGGTGCCAGGTAGAACTCTGGGAGCGGTGACTTTGTATCCTGAAACACCTTTGTAACTAGAGGCAATATTTTCCCCAGGTACTTTGTAACCTGAAACCTTAAAATGCCTTTCACCGGGTGCCAGGTAGAACTCTGGGAGCGGTGACTTTGTATCCTGAAACGCCTTTGTAACTAGAGGCAATATTTTCCCAGGTACTTTGTAACCTGAAACCTTAAAATGCCTTTCACCGGGTGCCAGGTAGAACTCTGGGAGCGGTGACTTTGTATCCTGAAACGCCTTTGTAACTAGAGGCAATATTTTCCCAGGTACTTTGTAACCTGAAACCTTAAAATGCCTTTCACCGGGTGCCAGGTAGAACTCTGGGAGCGGTGACTTTGTATCCTGAAACGCCTTTGTAACTAGAGGCAATATTTTCCCCAGGTACTTTGTAACCTGAAACCTTAAAATGCAGAGACATTTGTAAGTAGAGGTACTAATGTAATTTGGTTTGTATGGATACCAGCGCCATCATCACAGATTCGGGTGGAGATTAAATCAAATAGGGATCTATATCCATGGAGGCATACCTTATTTGGCAAGGAAGGGTTCCGCCCAAAAATGGCTATTTTTGTTGTAAAACGATCTATATACCGAAGCCATATCCCCCTAGTAGGAGGTGAACACGTTATCGTTCACCAAACAACCATTCCACTTCGCTCTTCCCATCCTGACACCGAACATTAAGCCCACAGCACAACAAGGTCTGGGTTTTCCCTTCCTATTTTAAAACAATCCCCCCAAAATAAGCTATTTGTCATTTTGTGTGCTTTCAGATAATTGACTGTTAGATTTGATAGATCCAAGTACCGTATTTTCCGCACTATAAGGCGCAGCTAAAAGCCTTTATTTTTTTCAAAAGCTGACCATGCGCCTTATAATACAGTGCGCCTTATATATGGATCAATATTTAGTCGCAAAGTCTTCCAACTAACTTGCAGCCGCCGACTCGATTTTCCCCCGAACGCCAAGTAGTCCGCGGTGTATGCTGGGATTTATTTACCGGCGTTTCATTGGCTAACCGATGTGTCAATCATCATTTGAATCGATCACTATTGGCTAAAGTTATTCGGAGGTCAAGGGGCGGATCCTTTTTATCATTTACAGGCTGGCATTGGCTGAAGCGGCAAAACAAAGCCTGCAATTGGCCGAAAAAGATGTGTCAATCATCAGTTGAATCGATCACTATTGGCTAAAGTTATTCGGAGGTCAAGGGGCGGATCCTTTTTAATCATTTACAGGCTGGCATTGGCTTGAACGGCAAAACAAAGCCTGAAATTGGCCGAAAAAGATGAATGCGTATAGCACGTGGCTGACGGCATACAGAAAGCATTTTTTTACTATTTTGTATTTGTAAATATTTGATTCTCCTGGAACTCACGGATATAAGAGGACCACGGCTGCACATTATTATGAACACAACGACTTCGGTGAGCTACTCCGGCTATATATTTTCCCTGTATCTTGTTTCAGACTGAACTCGATGTTTCTGTGATAAGCGGTGCAGATAATGGATGGAATGGAGTGTCTATTTTTAAATTCAACTCAATTCCAAGTGTTTATTGTCATATGCGCAGTAAAGTTGCGAACGAAAATAGAAACTAAGGAATGGTTGGCATTTCTTGAATCCCAAGACTTTAACCTTCTGAATGATGGAGCGATGCATTTGAGTGACATCGTACGGACACCGCATCCGCACGTGTTCTCGACACGTATTTGCGTCTTTGCAAGCTTTGGGAATGTTAAGGGGGTAATAAGTTGGACTGAACCATCCGACTGTTTTCTCGACGTTCCCATCGTAGCGCCTTATAATCCGGTGCGTCTTATGTATGTCAAATATAGGACCAAAAACTATTTTTTCAGGGTGCGCCCTATAACCCGGTGCGCCTTATAGTGCGGAAAATACGGTAGTTCTGAAGCCCATTTTCTGTTTAACCTTTCTTTTGTCCATGAAATGAAAACGAACGGTGATTATTGTTGTCCCAGGTTCCAGTCAGAACGTGAATCCGGAGACAGAAACTTTGCCATCGGTTACTACCTGAAGGAAAAAAAGGTTAGTCAGGGGGGAAGAGTCCTCCGTCCCGCATGCGGGTTGAGCGATACGGGCTTTCCAGGGTCGATATCGATTATTAGTATTAAGAGGAGGATGGTAACCGACATTTGGAGCCGCTATTGATTTGCCGTAAAAGCTTCGAAATTAGCGTAAGAATTTTGGGATAAAGCAAAAAAGAAACACAGAATACATGTTAGAAATTCCCCAAAAAATTTTAATAGCTCTCTGGAACCTTTTACAGTAAATACATTAGGATTTTGGCTCATCTTTCACTTAAAGCAAAATCTAACGGTGCAGGAAACAAAATTAGGCGTAGCAGCAACTCGTACGAGGCTACTGTATTTTCAGGGCCACAGGGCGCACCGTGTTAAACGGCGCAGTCTCTGTAGCTGGTTCGATTTCTGTATTTAACACTACACAAGGCGCATCGCACTATAGGGCACGGGTGCCTTATAATGCGGCCACCTTACAACCACAAAGACAAGAAATCAAAAGAGAAATAGTGAGAGAGAGGACAGAAAAGAGAATTGGAGAACAGCGAAGGGGAGAAAGAGAGGACAGGGAAAGCGAGAGAAAAGAAAAAAATGAAGAGAGCAAAAGAAGGTAAAAAGACAGAAAGACGGAGGAATGAAGAAAGAGAAAAAGAGACGGAGGAAGTGAAAGAGAGAGAGATAGAGAAGAAGAGAAAAAGGGAGGGAGAGAGAGAGAAATACAAGCACAGCATTTGGCTTTGGCGAGTATACATATTTTAACCTGCAGCTCGTTTTTCTCTTGCGCTTCCCTCATCGTTGTCTCGCGGGCCAGATTCAATCCCTTAACGGGCCTGATCCGGCCCGCGGGCGGCCTGTTTCACACCCCTGCTTGAAAGGGCATCTCTTAATCACACACACACTTTTCTACCTTCTTTTTAAAATCTTAACATTATCAGCGGAGGAATCAGAACTGCCGCTGTTTACTTCCTCGAACTTTATTCTTCCTGCTTCGGCGGCTCCGCCCCCGGTTGCTTATCCAATCAGAAGACGTAGGGTGGAAACGGGAGATGGGGGGGAACAGGCTTGGCTGTATCTGAGTCTGAATAAACTAGTTTTAGACATTTTTTAAATGGGCCTTTGAATAAATAAAAATGCCAATAGCAGTTGTTCTGTTTAGCGTTTTGAAGTATTTCTGTAGTACGTTTTTTTGTTTTTTTTAAATAAAAGTCAAAAAATGTAGTAGACAACTGTTTTTAAGTATTAAATTTGATGTTTTTTTGGTAGTATTTTTGGAGTAGTTGTGTAATAGAAACACCAAAGTACAATAGAGACAAAGCTACCTCTACTTCTTTATCCTCAGTCACGAGTTCTTCTTTGCTGTCCTTGCAGTGTTTCCCCGAAGGAACCGACATGACCTCCATCTTGGACTTCTACTTCCAGGTGAGAAACCCCCCCAAAAAAACCCTAGCTCGGCATTTTTCGTTTTGACTCGACGACGCCCGCCGTCCGGTTTCGCCGCCAGTTGTGCTCCATCGAGGTGACGTGCGAGAGCGCTAGCGTGATGGCGGCCACGCTAGCTAACGGCGGCTTCTGTCCAATCACGGGCGAGCGCGTTTTGAGCCCCGAGGCCGTCCGCGACACGCTCAGCCTCATGCACTCCTGCGGGATGTACGACTTCTCCGGACAGTTCGCTTTCCACGTGAGTACCGACCGTTTTTTGTAGTTTTTGGGGGTCTGGCCGAGAACTACAAAATTGCATCCAAAAATAACCCCGGGATACAGCGACCCCGCTTTACAACTAGGGCTGCAACAAACAACTGTTTTAAAAGTCCACTGCTCATAAAAATAAACATACGTTTTTTTCTTAGGAGGGAGCTAGCTTTTGTTTTGCTTCTGTGGCTCCGCCCCCGGTCACTTATCCAATCAGAAGACATAAAGTGGAAAGTGGGAGGGGGTGGGGGGGTTTGGGGGGAGAGGCTAGGCTGCATCTGAGCCTAAGTAAACTAGTTTTTTTAGTTTTTTTCTTAGGGGGGAGCTAGCTATGTCCCTTGTGTCTTTTTGTGTTTCTATTACAGAAATACTCCCAAAATACTACAAAATAAACATCAAATTTAATGCTTAAAAACACGGGTCTAATACATTTTTTGACTTTCATTAAAAAAAAAAAAACTATTAAACAGAAATACTACTGCAGAAATACAGCTACAGAAAAACTGCTGAAATACTAGTCCCGAAATGCTATATAAATACCACAAAGGTATTCCAATAATACAGAAATACTACTACAGATATTCTAAAAAAGATTACGTAATATATTATTTGGCTTTTATTCTGAATTAAAAAAAAAATACTACGGAAATACTTCTACAAACCCTTTACAATAGAAAAAAACACATATTTTTCCGTTTTGGCTTTCGGGGATAATTCTTCTGGAAATGTATTTATATGTTATACTATACAGAATACCTAGAAAAGTACATCTATCGTAATACTATAAAACAGAAATACTACTACAAAAATTCTATACAAAATACCTACAAAAGTACATTTATCGTAATGCTATAATACAGAAATACTACTACAGAAATACTATACAGAATACCTACAAAAGTACATTTATCGTAATACTATAATACAGAAATACTACTTGCATATACTACTATAAAATTACTACTATAGAAATACGACTAAAGACACACTACAGCAATGCTACATAAATACCACAAAATACTATACAGAAATACAGCTACGGTAAACCACTAAAGAAGTAGTACTACTGAAATACTACTCCTGAAATACTACATAAATACCACAAAAAAAATTCAAAAAACACAGAAATACTATGACAGGAACACTACAGAAATACTACTACAGATATACTAACAAATACTTCACAAAACAGGGACCTACGTAATATATTATTCGTCTTTTATTCTGAAAAGCAAAAAAATACTACGGGAACACGTATTTTTACGTTTTGGCTTTCGGGGATAATTCTTCTGAAAATGTATTTATACGTTATATTATACAGAATACCTACACAACTACATTTATCGTGATGCTAAAATTCTGAAATACTACTACAGAAACACTATAAAAGTACTACTACAGAAATACTACTACAGAAATACAGCTACGGTAAACCACTAAAGAAGTAGTACTACTGAAATACTACATAAATACCACAAAAAATATTCAAAAAACACAGAAATACTATGACAGGAACACTACAGAAATACTACTACAGATATACTAAAAAAATACTACACAAAACAGGGACCAACGTAATATATTATTCGTCTTTTATTCTGAAAAGCAAAAAAAATACTAAGGGAACACGTATTTTTACGTTTTGGCTTTCGGGGATAATTCTTCTGAAAATGTATTTATAAGTTACGGCATTGAGAGTTCAAAAGGAGGCCGGCGCCGCTCCCTGGTGGCTTGTTTTTGCCATTGCATTATTTCCCTCGTGATTAACAGCATCTGGCATTAGTTTGTTATTTAAATCCCGTGCCCGGAAAGCGCTGACTGTCATTCCTCGGGTGTCCTGCAGGTGGGGCTGCCGGCCAAATCCGGGGTGGCGGGCGGCATCTTGCTGGTGGTGCCCAACGTGATGGGCGTCATGTGTTGGTCGCCCCCTCTGGACAAACTGGGCAACAGCGTGCGAGGGATCCAGTTCTGCACGGTAAATCCCCAAACTCGGTTTATGTTTTATTGGTGAAGGATCCCGAACGTGGACCGGTTTTTCGTTCTAGGACTTGGTGTCCCTCTTCAACTTTCACAACTACGATAATCTGCGACACTTTGCCAGGAAACTGGATCCTCGCAGGGAGGGAGGAGATCAGAGAGTGAGTACGAGTGCTTGAATTCCTTGAAAAGGCTTGATTTTTTTTTTTTTATCGTATGTTATCAAGGGTTGAAAAGTGCTTGAATTTTAGGTGGAGTGCTTGAAATCGTTGCCATATTTCTCAACAAGTCTCGTTAAAAAGGGAGGGTTCATACAAGTGCTTTAAACACTTGAAAATGCTTGAGTTTTATTGTTGTGTTTTCAAGGTCTAAAAAGTGCTTGAATTTAAGGCGGAGTGCTTGAAATTGTTGCCATGTTTCTCAACCGGTCTGCTTAAAATGCAAAGTATGTACGGATGCTTGAAATTCTTGAAATGGCTTGATTTTTTTTATCGTATGTTTTCAAGGGTTGAAAAGTGCTTGAATTTATGTGGAGTGCTTGAAATTGTTGCCATATTTCTCAACAAGTCTAGTTAAAAAGGAAGGTTTGTACAGGTGCTCTAAACCCTTGAAAATGCTTGAATTTTATTGTAGTTCAAGGTCTAAAAAGTTCTGGAATTTTAGGCGGAGTGCTTGAAATTGTTGCCATGTTTCTCAACAAATCTGCTTAAAAAGGCAGGGGTGATACGGGTGCTTGAAACCTTTGAAAATGCGTTTTATTGTTGGGTTTTAAGGTCTAAAAAGTTCTTGGATTTTAAGCAGAGTGCTTGAAATTGTTGCCATGTTTCTCAACAAGTCTGCTCAAACACGTAGGTTTTGTTCTGTTGCTTAAATTTCTTGAAAAGGCTTGATTTTTTTTTTAACGTATGTTTTCAAGGGTTGAAAAGTGCTTGAATTTTAGGTGGAGTGCTTGAAATCGTTGCCATATTTCTCAACAAGTCTCGTTAAAAAGGGAGGGTTCATACAAGTGCTTTAAACACTTGAAAATGCTTGAGTTTTATTGTTGTGTTTTCAAGGTCTAAAAAGTGCTTGAATTTAAGGCAGAGTGCTTGAAATTGTTGCCATGTTTCTCAACCGGTCTGCTTAAAATGCAAAGTATGTACGGATGCTTGAAATTTTTGAAATGGCTTGATTTTTTTTATTGTATGTTTTCAAGGGTTGAAAAGTGCTTGAATTTTAGGTGGGGTGCTTGAAATTGTTGCCATATTTCTCAACGAGTCTCGTTAAAAAGGGAGGGTTCATACAAGTGCTTTAAACACTTGAAAATGCTTGAGTTTTATTGTTGTGTTTTCAAGGTCTAAAAAGTTCTGGAATTTAAGGCGGAGTGCTTGAAATTGTTGCCATGTTTCTTTACAAATCTGCTTAATAATGCAGAGTATGTACAAATGCTTGAAATCCTTGAAAAGGCTAGAGTTTTAACGTTAGTTTGAGGGTTAAAAAGTGCTTGAATTTTAGGTGAAGTGCTTGAAATTGTTGCCATGTATCTCAACAAGTCTGCTTAAAAAGGCAGGGGTGATACGGGTGCTTGAAACCTTTGAAAATGTGTTTTATTGTTGGGTTTTAAGGTCTAAAAAGTTCTTAATTTTAAGCAGAGTGCTTGAAATTGTTGCCATGTTTCTCAATAAGTCTGCTTAAACACATAGGTTTTGTTCTGTTGCTTAAAATTCTTGAAAAGGCTTGAATTTTAATGTTGGGATTTCAAGGGTTGAAAAAGTATGTGAATTTTGGGTGACGTGCTTGAAATTGTTGCCATGTTTCTCAACAAGTCTGCTTGAAAATGTAAAAATGAGTATGTACGGATCCTGTAAAAGGCTTGAATTTTAAAGTTGTGATTTCAAGGAATGAAAAGTGCCTAAATTTTGGGTGATGAGCTTGAAATTGTCGCCATGTTTCTCAACAACTTTGCAGGTTTCGTATGGGTGCTTAAAATCCTTGAATTTTATTGTTGTGTTTTCAATGTCTGAAAAGTCCTTGAATATTAGGTGGAGTGCTTGAAATTGTTGCCATGCTTCTTGGCACTCTTACTCGATAGACTACGCATGAAATGAAGAAAAATAAATCAAGGCCGCTTAAAAATGACACAGACAGACATTGCTTTGCTGGATTTCTTCTCTCGTGACTTACAGCATCTGGCATTAGTTTGTATCAGTTGTCATGTGAAGTGTCATCGCCACATACTGGAGAAATTGGAAAGTTGCCCTACAAAGTGCTTAAAAAGTGCCATGAAAAAGGCTTCCGAACCCTGAAAATGACATTGACATTGCTCCCGAGTGGATTCACTTTGCAATTGCATTTCTTCTTCCCTTAACGGCAGCTGGCATTAGTTTGTAATGGATTGTTCTATGAAGTGTCATCGCCCCCTACGGGACTGGTGCATGCTACACCTAAACAGTGCCCTACAAAATGTGTATTAGTGCAAGGATTGCATAGCAGTTATGGGCCATGCCAAAAAATGAAGGTAGCGTTATCCAGTGGTAAATTGTCATGGGAAGAACTTCCTGTACCTGAAAATGGAAGCTACATATTTTTACCCTCATTTTACATAAAACTCACAGTACCGTCCGAAAGTGTCGTGAAAAAGTATTTGCCTGATTTCTGTGTTTTTGCGTATTTATCACCTACAAAGGTTTCAGATCATTCAACCAATTTTAATGTCACACAGAAGTGGTAATAGAAAATGCATGCTGTCCTGGTTCTGAGGCAGCAAAGCGGCCCCAGACCATGACACTGCCACCGCCAGGGTGTACTGTTGGCATCATATGCTGTGCCATTTTACACCAGGTCGGACACCTTCCATAGAGTTCCATTTGTTGACTCATTAGTTCACAGAATCGTTATTCAAACATTTGAGGATAATCAAGATGCTTTTTGGCAAAGTGGAAGGACACCAGTTGTTTTCACCCGGGAACTCATCCATGGATGTCATTTGGGGCCAGTGTCTTTCTTATAATAATAATAATAATAATAATAATTTCCTTGTATTGTCATTCTGTGTAACAATGCACACAGAACGAAATGTCGATTGCACCTGACCCGTTGTAGCGAGCCGATGCAGCCGCAGCCAACAGAGGGCGCTGCCGACCACTTTTTAAGTCTTAGGAATGACTCGGCCGGGGCGCGAACCACCGACCTTATAGTGGAGTCATGAACATTGACCTGAACTGGGGCTGCTTTGCTGCCTCAGGACCAGGACATCTTGCTTGAGGAATTCTGGTGTTCACAGAAGACCCCTAAAGAGACTGTCTGGCCATCAGTTGGTGCCTTCAAACTCAAACGTTCTTTGATCATGTTTAAATTTTAATCCAATTGAGATGCTGTGGTGTGACCTTAAAGGGGCAGTTCATGCTAGGAAACCCTTCAATATGGCAGATTTGAACCAATTTTGCAAAGAAGAGTGGGTCAAAATTAGTCTACAGCAATGTTAAGACGAATTATCGCTGCCAAAAGGTGGCCCAACTTGCTATTAGCTTCTTTTTCCAATAGAGCCAAATAGGTTTTGATTTTTTTTAGGGTGCCTTAATAAATAGAAAATGCAGTTTTGAATAGTTAATTCTATTTCCTTGGGTTGTCTCTGAGTGATAGTAAATTTGGTTTGGTGATCTGAAACCTTTGGGAGTGACAAATATGCAAAAAAAAAACAGAAATTGGGGAGGGGGCCAAGACTTTTTCACAACACTGAACGAGATTCTCACCGGATTTCTACTTTTAATGGTACCAGAGAAATTGGTGCATTTGAAAGTCCTTAAAAAGTGCTTGAAATTGGTGTAAGAACCCTGCATCTGATTGGTGGTCATAACATTTCTGTTTTTGTTCGTCCAATTCAGGTGAAATCTGTCATCAATTTGTTGTTTGCGGCCTATACCGGAGACGTGTCTGCACTGAGGAGGTAAGGCCTTTATAATCCAAATTTTCCAGAGCAGTTTTCTGGATTGTACTTCAGATCTTTCAAAAGTCTTGAGGATAATCAAGATGCTCCATGTTGGGCCTGTTTTATTGGGGTTTCTGCAGGTTTGCGTTGTCCTCCATGGACATGGAGCAGAGGGACTACGACTCCAGGACGGCCCTTCATGTAGCTGCAGCTGAAGGTAAGGTGGAAGGGTTAGGGTTTACAGTTAGGGTTTTTGGGGTAAGTTATAGTCTTTAGTTAGGGTTTAGGGTGAGTTAGGGATAGTTATGTGGAACCCCAAGAAGCTAGGATTAGGGTCTTGGTCAAAAGTCTAATTCGGTTTACAACTTAGGTTAGTGGTTAGGTTTAGGGCTTAGGGTCAACTCTAAATCTAGAGTAGTGATTCAAAATAGGGTAAAGGTTTTTAAAAGTACATTGGGGTTTCAAAGTATGATTAGGGTTTTTAATGTTGTTCGGGTTTTGGGTGGTTTTGTAAAAAGGTTGATTTAGGGAGTTAGTGTTAGAGTAAGGTTTGAATATGTTTAGGGTAAGAGGTTAACCTTAGGGTTTTGGGCTAGAGGTTAGGGTAAGGGTTTAGGCTGGCTTTGGGTTTGAGAGTCTAGAGTTGGGGTCTGGGTCAAAAGTTGATTTCGGTTTACAACTAAGGTTAGTGGTTAGGTTTAGGGGCTAGGGTCAACTCTAAATCTAGAGTAGTGCTTCAAAATAGGGTGAGAGTTTTTAAAAGTACATTGGGGTTTCAAGGTGTGATTAGGGTTTTTAATGTTGTGGCGGTTTTCAAAAACTAAAGGGGTTTTGGTTGGTTTTGTAAAAAGGTTGATTTAGGGAGTTAGTGTTAGAGTAAGGTTTGAATAGGTTATGGGGTTAAGCTTAGGGTTTTGGGTTAGAGGTTAGGGTAAGGGTTTAGGCTGGCTTTGGGTTTGAGAGTCTAGAGTTAGGGTCTTGGTCAAAAGTTGATTTCGGTTTACAACTAAGGTTTGTGGTTAGGTTTAGGGCTTGGGGTCAACCCTAAATCTAGAGTAGTGCTTCAAAATAGGGTGAGGGTTTTTAAAAGTACATTGGGGTTTCAAGGTGTGATTAGGGTTTTTAATGTTGTGGCAGTTTTCAAAAACAAAAGGGGTTTTGGTTGGTTTTGTAAAAAGGTTGATTTAGGGAGTTAGTGTTAGAGTAAGGTTTGAATAGGTTATGGGGTTAAGCTTAGGGTTGTGGGTTAGAGGCTAGGGTAAGGGTTTAGGCTGGCTTTGGGTTTGAAAGTCTAGAGTTAGGGTCTTGGTCAAAAGTTGATTTCGGTTTACAACTAAGGTTTGTGGTTAGGTTTAGGGCTTGGGGTCAACCCTAAATCTAGAGTAGTGCTTCAAAATAGGGTGAGGGTTTTTAAAAGTACATTGGGGTGTCAAAGTGTGATTAGGGTTTTTAATGTTGCGGTTTTCAAAAACAAAAGGGGTTTTGTAAAAAGGTTGATTTAGGGAGTTAGTGTTTGAATAGGTTGTGGGGTTAAGCTTAGGGTTTTGGGTTAGAGGTTAGGTTAAGGGTTTAGACTGGCTTAGGGTTTGTGAGTCTAGAGTTGGGGTCTGGGTCAAAAGTTGATTTCGGTTTACAACTAAGGTTAGTGGTTAGGTTTAGGGGCTAGGGTCAACTCTAAATCTAGAGTAGTGCTTCAAAATAGGGTTAGGGTTTTTAATAGTGCATTGGGGTTTTAAAGTGTAATTAGGGTTTTTAATGTTGTTCGCGTTTTTTTTTAAAGGGTTTTGAGTGGTTTTTTAAAAAGGTTGATTTAGGGAGTTAGTGTTAGAGTAAGGTTTGAATAGGTTTAGGGTAAGAGGTTCAGCGTAGGGTTTTGGGTTAGAGGTTAGGTTAAGGGTTTAGGGTGGCTTAGGGTTTGAGTCTAGAGTTGGGGTCTTAGTCAAAAGTTGATTTCGGGTTACGAATTTAGGGTTTGATGTAGTGCTCCCAAATAGGGTTAGGGATTAGGGTGAGTGTTATAGGGTAAGAGGTTATGGTAAGGGTTTGGGTGGGTTAGTGTTTAGGGTAAGGTGTTAGTCTCATACTTTGAGTTTAAGGGTTTGGATGGGTGGGTTAGGGAGAGAGATGATGTGGAATCCAATGAATCCAAGGCCAGGGGCCTCGGTCAAAAGTCGATTGAGGGTTTCAAATAGGGTTAGGGTTTTCACGTTTAGAAGTCAATTGGGGTTTTAACGTTTGATTAAGGTTTCAATGTCATTCTCATTTAAAAATGATGTTTAGTGTTATAGAGGAAGAGGTTAGGCTAAAGGTTTAGGTTGGTTAGTGTTAAGAGTTATGTGTGAGTAACGGTTTATGGTTGGGGTTTAGGGCGGGTAAGGGTTTGTGACAATATGGAATCCAATAAATCTGGGGTTGGGGGTCTCAGTCAAAAGTCAGAGGAGGGTTACAAATTAGGGTTTTAAAATAGTGCTTCCAAATAGGTTAAGGTTGTACAGTTTAGAAATACATTGGGGTTTCTTTGTTATTCTCAGCCACATGCAGCTTTTTGGCGCTCCCTAGTGGCTCCCTGGCACCTTTTGAAATATGTTTGATAACGGAAAAATATATGGTTTCTGTAGGAGGCACAAACGTTCTTAACGTTTTTCAATGAATATTGACGTATACAGTATGTGTCGCCTTCCCTATAAGGCTTATCTAAGGCTTTTTGTTCTATTTCAACCTTAGGGGTTGTCAACCCCTGGTTCACGGTTTCAGAGTACTTCTTTGAAAAGTTGATTTGGGCGAGTAGTGTTAGAGTAAGAGAAAAGATTAAGGGATTGGGTGGGTGAGGGTAAGGATTGAGGCTTGGGGTTTAGTCTCGAGGTAAGGATTAAGGTTTTGGGTAGGTTAGGGTTTGGGGTTTCGGGCAGGGTTTGTGTCAATTTAAAGGGTCTTTTGTTCGTAGGGTTAGGGGGGGTTAGCATTTAGAGTTTGGGTGGGTTATGGTTAGGACTACTGTGTGTGTCGCCAGAGAATTTAGGGTTTGGGTCATAAGTTGATTAGGGTTTGGTTAGCCGATTGCATTGTGATGATGACTTATGTGTTTTTGTCTTTCAGGCCATGCTGAAGTGGTCCGGTTTTTGCTGGAGGCCTGTAAGGTCAACCCGGTTCCTAAAGACAGGTAATCCTTAAAACAAAATTCTCATAAAAATCTGATAGGATTCACCGTTCTCGTCCTAAAAACCCTCACACACACACAACATGCGTATTACACCGTTCGAATTCTATATTGGTAAAAAGGTTCCCGTCATACGAGTTCAAATTGAATCCTAACCCCCAATCAAGATCAATTATTGGACAATATTAGACACGTGATACAGGTGGTTTGAAAGCATCCATGAAAACTCAGGGGATTGGACAGGGCCGTTTGAGAAAGACTTTGAGACCTTGGAATCGTCAAAGGGGGACTATTGTGGAAAAACAAAGTCAACTCTGCACATATTACAGGATGTCGTGTTGTCTCGAGGAAGCGTAACTGGAGATGCCGGACAATCGCATTTAGCAAATTTGGTGTCGATAAGACAAGTCAAGTAAAGCTAGAGATTTCAGCCCTTTAATATGTGATGTATTAACACTGTCTTTAGAAATTTCTTCCCGTATGTGTTGAATCTTCTTATTAAAGAAGACCATAAAGTCATGGGCTGAATGGGTAGAACTATCTGGGATAATCTGTTGCCTCGTTAGCGATGCTAGAGTGTAGAAAATGATTTTGGGGTTATTCTTTTGTGCCGCAATCACCTTCGAAAAATAGGCTGCTTTTGCGGAGGCAAGGGCTGCTTTATACTTTGACAAGTTGTCACACCAGGTTTGACGGAAAACCTCAAGCTTGGTAGCGCGCCATTTTCTTTCAGATTTCCTGCAGTCTTGTTTAAGCGATCTAGTTTCATCAGTAAACCAAGGCGTTTGTCTTTTAGGTCGTGATTTAAGCCGTAGGGGCGCTACTGAATCCAGGACACTAGCCAGGGTAGCATTAAACTCATTCATGAGTGAGAATTTCCTCGTGATGAAACTTGTATTCCTTTCCTAGTAATTGCAGTAAACCTAGCAATATCCTTCTGAGTCTCTTTTTAGCAATATTTAAGATAAAATATTCTCAATATTGAACTCGTGAAACGGATGATTTGAAATCATGTGTGGAAACTCGGGCGATTGGACGGGGACACTTAGGAAAGACGTTTTGATGACACAAATGAAAAGGAGGCCTGAAAGACCTTTAAAATGGTAAAAAGGGGGGTATATTGCAGAGAACACAAGTCGACTTTGCATGACGCTTCTTATTGTATAACTGTCTTGAGGAAGCTTACGTCACTGAAACTTTCAGACAAGCAGCTTGTCCAAATTTGGTGTTGTTTGCGAGATTCGAACTTTGAAATTGGGTTTCTGCTCCTACTGGTAACTAAAGTGTAAAGTAGGCTTAAACGTATTTGCTCAAGGTGTGTATTTCTATTCAGTTGATGTTCCTTTTGGCCGTCTCTTAGTCTTTTTGTCTTTGTTTAAAGGTGTCTGTGTTTTCCAAGGGGGTGGTCTTTTGTCTTTGTTTAAACATAGCAGTACTTTTCCTGTCTTGTGGTTTCAAAAAGACACAGAGGCAGATGGGGGGTGACCCAGAGAGAGTGAGTGTGAAGGAGCCAGTTGCTTGTCCTCCCGCTACTCTCCCTGTTGCAGCTGGTTAAAAAAACTTAACAAGTCTTTGCCTGATATTTTTTGTACCGTTAGCCAATTTAAAGCTCTCCCACACGTCAGTGGTCTGCTTCTTAGACCCCACATAAAGTCAAGCTGACAACCTCATCGTATGTCTTGTTAAAGAAATATTTAGAATAAATATTTGACCAGTGAATCAGGCTGTTTGAAAGCATTCTTGGCGACACTTGAGAAAGACTTGTTGATGTCACAAACTAAAGGCTGATGATTAAAAATCATCAAAGGTGGGAATATTGTGGAGAAATAGCTCAACTTCACGGAAATCATTTGGAAAGGATGTGGTATAAAACTGCCCTGAAGTTTTGAACAACCACTTTGTCCCAATTTGGTGTTGTTGACGAGAGTGGAATTCCCTCGAAAGGTTATACAGTGGAACCTGGGTTCTCGACCAAAATCCGTTCCAGAACCCTGTTCGAAAAGCGATTTGTTCGAACACCGAAATCAATTTTCCCGTTACAAATAATGTAAATCGTTTTAATCCGTTCCAACACCCTGAATGTTTACCTGTAAACATAAAGCTAACCCAGGCTAATCGTACGTTCACGCTATCGTAATCTTCCGTACAAAAGATTACGCTAACATGAACGTGTAAAAATACAAAAAAAGGGTAAAAAAAAGGATTATGAATAGGATTTTTTACCTTTGTGGTGGTCAGCAGAAGGGACAGGTGGACGGTGGAGAGGGATGGAGGAGGAAGAAAAATGATTGTTTGGAAGGAGAGTCCCCTTCCATAAAAACTTCGGGGAGCTCTTCTGTCTGAGGGGCTGCTCACACCTTCAAATCTCTTTGCTACGGATGACTCGGCTACAGGATGTTCTTAAAATCTCTATCCAATGACACTTGCTTCTGCCTTCTTTTTAGCACTTTTCGGAAGTGGTTCATGTATCGTTAAAGTCATTGATGACTCTGGTGGCCGCAGCTTCATCGGGGCGGCGGAGTTCGACGAAATTTTGTAACTCGGCCCATTTGCTACACACTTGTTTCATCTCGGACGCCCCCTAGTGTAGTGGAGGTGCAATTGCACCTGAGAAAATTAAAACAGGGATGTGATTTTTCCGACTATAGTCGGAATTCCGACTTTTTCACTTGCGTAGCAAACAAATCCGACTGTCTCACTCTTTCCTTTATTGCTCTGGCGCACCCTGGTGGCCGTTAGAAAAATTGCATAAATTGGCCACATCGTTGCACAAGCTGCAGGGTCTGAACTGCCTTTGAACTGACCTTGCAGTATTTACAAAAAAAATCAGATATGTGGGCAAATTATTTTGTTATTTAAATCTTCTAAAGATGTTAAATTATTAATTTAAGCATGGTTTTGGACAAGTAAATTGCTTAAAACCCAGGAGCTTCGGGGGGGGGCATTGCTCTGCCCTGGGCCCCCAAACCCCCGGCTAGGTTTCAGACTTTTTCTTCTCACCTCAATCACATCCCTGTTAAAAGGAGTTAAAAAAAAATGTGATGTGAAACATCCACCCCTAGCAAATACGTTTAAGCCTACTTTACAGTTTAGTTACCAGGAGCAGAAACCCAATTTCAAAATTCAAATCTCGCACTACAATTAGCCATAGCTGTCGTACCGGCGTTCGAACTCCGATTTGTTCGAACTGTGAGTCGTTCGAAAACCGAGGTTCCACTGTACTGTCAGAACTTGTATATTTTAGGCTTCTCCTTGTCCCTTTTCCACGCGTCTCAGGTGGGGCAACACCCCGATGGACGAGGCGGTCCACTTCGGCCACCACGACGTGGTCACCATCCTGCGCGACTACCACAACCTCTACAGTCCCCCCGAGACCCCGCCTGGCGGCGACAAGGCCGAGAAGAACCTGGACAGTCTGTTGTAAAACCCACCGTTAGTATCAAAGACCAAACTTGTAATCGTGTTGTTAGCCAGTGTTGTACAAGTTACCGTGTATGTTGGAGTCATTTTTTGAGTTGGAAACTGCGAGTTACGGTTTAGGGCTAGGTTTATATGTATATGTTAGGGTTTAAGGGTTTCAGGTGGGGTTAAAAACTTTTTTTATTAGTGTCTCTTTAATTGAGACACACAGGGTTGGGTAGGGTTACTTGAACTTGATTACTTTCAATGACTTTTGGATTACTCCATTACCAAATATGCAAAGAAAAGACAAAAGAAACTACTGTAAAATCCAGACTACAGAGCGCACCTACTTATAAGCCGCACCCACCACTTTTTTAAGCGATTTGCCACTTTTGTACTTACAAAAGCCGCACCTCTGTACAAGCCGCATGCGCGCGCACTAAAACTCAATCACAAGTTTAACCCAGACCAGGCTGTAAGTTCCACGATTTTAACTAAATACATAGTAGACAATCTTAGAATCACAATCGGCATCATGAATGGCAAATGATACCCGTAATTAACGTATGATGCAGACTTGTAAAGTCCGGGTCCCGTCGAAAGTAATCCAAGGAAACAAAATATATATTTCCAAAGTTAAGGGTGGGAAAAATATATATCCACTATTGTCCGCTGCGACAACAGACAGATCTACCGGTAACTCGGCTTTACCCCACTTCCCATCAGCCCGCGTTTGCTCCGCCCCTTCTTTTTGATTCGCTCGTAGAACACATAACAGAATAAATCTTTAAAATGAATACATGACAAAAATATACAGTTGCAAATACATATTATACATGGTTACACATATTTATGAAAAAAGACGGGACACCGAGAGAGTTTTCCAAGCTTTAATAATAATAATATAACTTTCATCCCAAACCGATCCTTTGAAAGGTACCAACACGCTAGTAGGAACACGCTCGCAATGCGTCAAACGTGCCTGTTAAAAGAAAGCATCCCGTGATTGTGAAATTCACGGTAGATCGTCCTCAACTTGCTCTTCATAACTATAGCCATCAAGGGCGCCTTCCTCATTATCGGAACGTACCTTTACGTAACAGACAATGTATGCTTAAACTTAGAGGTTGCAGTCTTTCTTGGAGCACATTTGGGAAAAAAGTAGCGGCTTATAGTCCGGAATTTACGGTAAATATGAATCAAATGAGGACTCACGACACGTGGTAAGCTTTCTCTCCTGGCTTTGATCTAACAAACATCAAATGCGACAGAAACAAAATGAAAATAAATCCAAACAGCCTGCCAACATCATTTTTGCCGTTCCATGTATTCCGTTACTCCCCAAACCTGCACAAAATGTAGTCATTTGATTCATATTGAGTTTATTTTGTCTTTTATGAGCATATTTGGTATCGGAGTAATCCAAAAGTCATTGAAAGTAATCCAGTTCAAGTAACCCTACCCAACCCTGGAGACACGGCACATAAAAACGACACCAACCATGAATTAACAAAAGAAAACACCAACATATTTGCACAAAGATAGACGGAGTAGGCTGAAAACAAAGCCAAGGGTTTAGTTTTTGTTAGGATGTAGGATTAGGTTTGTCATGAGGGTTAGGGTTATAGTTGGGGGTTATTGTTACAGGATTAGAGGTTAGAGGGATAGGCTTGGGAAGTGGAGTTAGGGTTAGATTATAGGGTTAGGTTTGGGGTAAGGGTTAGGGTAGGTTTAGTGTTTAGGGTAAGCTTATATGTTAGGGTTAGAGACTTGGGATTAGATTTATCGTTAGGGTTAGGATCGGAAAGTTTGAGTTATAGTCACGGTCTAGCATTATGTTTGTCATTAGGGTTAGAGGTTCAGGAAAGACACTTAGGGTTATTTATTGTAAGGGTTGGGTTTATTGTGAGGGTTAGGTTAGGGCTGGAAAGGGTTTAGAGTAATCATTAGGGTTGGGTTTGTAGTTGAGGTTTATCGTTACAGGGTTAGAGGGGTTAGGCTTGGAAAATTGGAGTTAGATTATAGGGTTAAGTTTATCATTTGGGGTAAGGGTTGGGCTATGCTTAGTGTTTAACCCCAACATATAAGCCTACCCTAGAGACTTGGGATTTGATTTATTGTTATGGTTAGGATCGGAAAGTTTGAGTTATAGTCACGGGCTAGCATTAGGTTTGTCATTAGGGTCAGAAGTTCAGGAAAGAAACTTAGGGTTATTTATTGTAAGGGTTGGGTTTATTGTTAGGGTTAGGTTAGGGCTGGAAAGGGTTTAGAGTAATCATTAGGGCTGGGTTTATAGTTGAGGGTTATCGTTACAGGGTTAGGGTTAGAGGGGTTAGGCTTGGAAAATTGGAAATAGGGTTAGATTTATCATTTGACATAAGAATTAGGGTAGGCCTGGTGTTTAAGTTAGGCTTATAAGTTAGGGTTAGATTTATAGTTAGGGATAGGGGTTTGGGTCGGAAGGTTTGAGTTATAGTCACGGTCTAGCATTAGGTTTATCATTAGGGTTAGAGGTTCAGGTAAGAAACTTAGGGTTGGGTTTATTGTTATGGTAAGGTTAGGGCTGGAAAGGGTTTAGGGTAATCATTAGGGTTGGGTTAATCGTTGAGGTTGGGTAAAGGTTAGGGTTAGAAAATTGGGGCTAGGGTTCTCATCAGGGTTTAGGGTTCAATTTATTGTTTGGTTTGGGTTTATTGTAAGGTTAGGGTTGGAAAGGGTTTATTAAAGTTGCCATTGGGAATTAGGGTTTAGAGTAATCATAAGGGTTGGGTTTATTGTTAGGGTAGGGTTAGAAAGTTTCTTTCTGTCATTCTCTTATCCTTTTTCTTCCTTGCTTCTTTGTTCTCTTATCTCCTCTCTTTTTGACTTTTTTCTCTTATCTTTCTTTTTCCTCTTTTGTTTTCTCTTCTGTTCCTCTTCTTTCTCTGATCTTTCTCTTTCTTCCTCTTTTTTCTTCTCTAACTCTTTCTTTCTTACTTACTTTCTGTTATTCTCTTATCCTTCTCTTTCTTTCTCTCCTCTCTTTTTGTTTTCTCTTCTGTTCCTCTTTTTTCTCCTTACTCTGACTCTTTTCTTTCTCACTAACTTTCTGTCTTTTTCTTCCTCTTTTTTCTTCTCACTTTGACTCTTTCTTACTCGCTTTCTTTCCGTCATTCTCTTATCCTTCTCTTTCTTCCTCGCTTTTTTGTTCTCTTTTTGACTTCTTTCTCACCATCTCTTATCTTTCTCTTTTTCCTCTCTTTCGTTTCCTCTTCTGTTCCTCTTTTTTCTCCTCTCTGACTCTTTTCTTTCTCACCAACTCTGTCTTTCTGTTATCTTTCTCTTTCTTCCTCGCTTTTTTCTTCTCTCTTTGACTCTTTCTTTCTTACTTTCTGGGCTATCATTACGGTTCATGATTAGGTTTATTTTTTTGGGTTAGGGTTAGAAAGTTGCTTTTAACGACCAGCCCAAAGCTGAATGCTGGCTTCATTGAGCTGCAGCTGGCCAAAGAGACGGACGCGGTATCGATTTTCCATCGATTGTTGTATTTATGAAACTTCCGGCCTGTCGGACAAAAAAAATCCCGTACTATGACTGTAAAATGTTCGTTTTTGTTGTTTACATTCGACGTCTCGTGTCAATCGGATGTCGGGGACGAACCAAACCGGTAGAGCTCCAAAGACGGTTTGGATTTCATGTTGTGAAATTATTTATTGGGTCGAAGCTTTTTTGAGGAACCTGCTCCGGCAAAGGACTCAGGAAATGTATGAAAAACGGTCTTAACGTGGTTTTAAATGTTTCCACAATAATGTAAAAGCACAATGACTGAATTAGTTGTTAGAAAGACTGTAACTGGATGTACTCTTCATTTTATCTTCTCAGATTAAAGATATACTCAACACCGATTGGCCGATCGGGACGGCTCAGTTTTCCACCTCGAAGTCCGCCGTCAGCTGCGGACAAATCAAACAAAAATCGGGCTTGAAAATCTCTCGTTTTGGTGAAATTTGACAATTTAAGGTACCGTATTTTCCGCACTATAAGGCGCACCTAAAAGTCTCAATTTTTTTCAGGAGCTGACCATGCGCCTTATAATACAGTGCGCCTTATATATGGCTCAATATTAATTCGCAAAGTCTTGCAACTTACGCAACAGCCGCCGACTCGATTTTCCCCCGAACGCCAAGTAGTCCGCGGTGTATGATGGGATTTATATACCGGCGTTTCATTGGCTAACCAATGTGTCAATCATCATTTGAATCGATCCCTATTGGCTAAAGTTATTCGGAGCCTCGGATAGGCTAGAGGGCCAAAACAAACCCTGCAATTGGCCAAAAAAGATGTGTCAATCATCATTTGAATCGATCGCTATTGGCTAAAGTTATTCGGAGCCTCGGATTGGCTAGAGGGCCGAAACAAACCCTGCAATTGGCCGAAAAAGATGACTGAATAGCAAGCTTGCTAAAGTACGCCATAAAGAAACATGTTTCATTTAGTCTGTATTTGTAAATATTTGACTCTCCTGGATTTACTTCACTCACGGTTGTAAGAAGACCATGGTTACGTATCATTATTGAACGTGAGAACTTAGGTGAGCTATGCAGCTTTATAGCGAAAAAGAAAATAGAAACTAAGGAATGGTTGGCATTTCTTGAATCCCAAGACTTTAACCTTCCGAATGATATTTGGAACGACGCATTTGAGTGACATCGTCCGGACACCGCATCCGCACGTGTCTACGAGACGTATTTGCAAGCTTTGGGAATGTTAAGGGGGTAATCAGTTGGACTGAACCATCTGACTGTTTTGTCCACGTTCCCCTTGTAGCGCCTTATAATCCGGTGCGCCTTATCTATGGAAGATATAGGACCAAAAACTATTTTTTTGGGGGTGCGCCCTATAACCCGGTGCGCCCTATAGTGCGGAAAATACGGTACTTGTGACCTGGCGGAAAACGAAGTGAGTGTTTGAATCAAAACGTGAGTCATCTAAGTTGGAACGCACAAGCTTTCTTACTTTCTGTCTCTCTTAACTTTCTTTCTTCCTCGCTTTTTTGTTCTCGCTTCTCTTTTTTCTCCTCTCGTTCTTTCTTACTTACTTTCTCTTATATTTCTTTCTTCCTCTCTTTCTTTTGTTTTCTCTTCTGTTCCTCTTTTTTCTCCTCTCTCTCTGACTCTTTCCTTTCTCACTAACTTTCTGTCTTTCTTATCTTTATCTTTCTTCCTCTTTTTTCTTCTCACTTTGACTCTTTCTTACTCACTTTTTCTGTCATTCTCTTATCCTTCTTTCTTTCTCTCTTTTTTGTTCTCTTATCTCCTCTCTTTTTGACTTTTTTCTTTTCATTCTCACCTTCTCTCTTATCTTTATTTTTCCTTTCTTTTGTTGTCTCTTCTGTTCCTCTTTTTTCTCCTCTGACTTTTCTTTCTCACCAACTCTCTGTCTTTCTTCCTCTCTATTTTCTTCTCTCTTTGACTCTTTTTTACTCACTTTCTTTCTGTCATTCTCTTATCATTCTCTTTCTTCCTCGCTTTTTTGTTCTCTTTTCTTTTTGACTTATTTCTTTCTCACCATCTCTCTTATCTTTCTCCTCTTTCTTTTGTTTTCTCTTCTGTTCCTCTTTTTTCTCCTCTCTCTGACTCTTTTCTTTCTCACCAACTTTCTGTCTTTCTCTTACCTTTCTCTTCCTCGCTTTTTTCTTCTCACTTTGACTCTTTCTTACTCACTTTTTCTGTCATTCTCTTATCCTTCTCTTTCTTTCTCTCTTTTTTGTTCTTTAATCTGCTCTTTTTGACTTTCTTTCTTTCTTTCTCACCGTCTCTCTTATCTTTCTCTTTTTCCTCTTTCTTTTGTTTTCTCTTCTGTTCCTCTTTTTTCTCCTCTCTCTTTCTCACTACCTCACTTGCTGTCTTTCTCTTATCTTTCTCTTTCTTCCTCTCTCTTTTTAGTCCAGCCCTGTCGAAGCTCTCACGGCACGCGGACGGACGGACGCCTCGGTCGTTCGGTCGGCCATCCGTCCGCGGCCGGCCCTTTTCTCTCTTTTGCTCACCGCCTGCATTTCGGCGCAATTGACGGACTGCTCCAGAAGGTGGTAGACGTCGGGCGCCATGGGCATCATTTCGTCATGCATCCGGGTGGGGTGTCTGAAAAGGGGGCGGGGCCAGCAGTTACCAACCAATCCCAGTCACCGTATTCCTCGGTGTATACGGAGATCCCTCGCTTTTTTTTAGTAAAATAGATTTGCGCCGAGAGAGAGAGAGAGAATGGAAAACAGTTTGATTTTAAATTGAAGCAGTATTTTAAAAAAGTCAATTTTTTTGAGGATGTGCCGACTGAAAGAGAACAAATACAAACCCGCTTAAATTTTAACTTTGTCATGAGTGAGTGAGTGAGTGAGAGAGAGAGTGAGAGAGAGAGGGAAGAAACAGATAGAGACAGATATGTCGCGGAGCAGAGAAAAAGAGAGAGACAGATAGACGGGCAAAAAGGGAGAGTGAGAAAAAAAGAGACACAAAAAGAGAGAGAGATAGAAAGACAGAGAGCAGAGGGAGGGAAAGACAGAAGGAAAGAGAGAGAAACAGAAGGAGAGACAGTGACAGAGAGATAGCAAGGGGCAGAGAAAAGGAGAGAGAGTCAGATAGACAGACAGACAAAAAGGAGAGAGAAAAAAGAGACACACACACAGAGAAAGAGGAAGACAGAGAGAGACACAACAGACAGAAGGAGGGAGAGAGAGAGATGGCAAGAGGCAGAGAGAAAGAGAGAGATGGACGGACAGACAAAAAGGAGAGAGAAAAACAGAGAGGGGAGAGAGAGACACAACAGACAAAGGAGAGGCGGGAAAAAAGAGGGAGCGAGAGAGAGGGATGGCGAGGGGAAGAGAGAAAGAGCGAGAGAGAGAGAGAGACACATGACAGACAGGGAGGGAGAGAGAGAGAGAGAGAGGGAAAAAGAGAAACAAAAGGAGAGATACAGAGAGATGGTGAGAAGCAGAGAGAGAGAGAGAGAGAGACAGATAGACAGACAAAGAGAGAGGGAGGGAGATGGCAAGGCAGACACACGACAGACAGGGTGGGAGAGAGAGAGCAAGACAGAGGGAAAAAGAGAGAGGAAAAGAGAAAAAAAGGAGATACAGAGAGATGGTGAGGGGCAGAGAGAGACAGAGGGAGGGAGATGGCGAGACAGACACATGACAGACACAGAGAGAGAGAGAGAGAGAGAGAGCTGCATGGTTTACACAATTATGACGAATGCACGGTACTTTTCTCAGCGAGATGCAACGTACGCAGAGCAGGTGTCCAGACACCAAACAGTATAAAAGACGCCATGTTATGAATTGGCCAATCCGCATCAGAGATCTCGAGTCAAAAGGTTTCGGCCAATCAGCTTGAATCTCGGCTGTCCGAAACAATCTTTTTGTTATATTTTTGATTTTTGTCATGTGATAACTGAAGCGCAAAGTAGCAAGGGGTCTCCGTAACACCGTTTCTCTTTACCTCAAAAGAACGCCATATTGGGTGAGCGCAGGGTTGGGATTACATTCAATGACTTTTGGATGACTCCAATAGCAAATATGCTCATAAAAGACAAAAGAAACTCAATAGGAATCAAATGATGACTCACAACACGTGGTAAGCTTTCTCTCCTGGCTTTGATCTCCGGCAAAACGAACATGAAATGCGACAGAAACAAAATGAAAATAAATCCAACATCATTTTTGCCGTTCCATGAGTTCCATTACTCATATTTAGTTTCTTTTGTCTTTCATGAGCATATTTGGTATTGGAGTCATCCAAAAGTAACTGAAAGTAATCCAGTTCAAGTAACTCTACCCAACCCTGGGTGAGCGTTATACAGGAATAAATAGGGGTTGAAAACGTACACTTCAGAGATGGATATGAGCACCCTCTTCATGTAGCCCTTGTCAGTGTTCTCTTCGTTCATCGGTTCGGGATCTGGAGAAAAATCCGACACCAAAGAAGGAAAAGAAATGAGTTGAGCCGATTTGACAAACGGGAAAAATTGGGTTTCTAAAAAAAAAAAAAAAATTTGCTTTCAGCCGCCAATTAGACATTGTAGTCCACAGGTGTCGAACGGGCGGCCCGCGGGCCAGATCAGGCCCGCTGAGGGATTGAATCCGGCCCGCGGGACAACACTCAGAGAAGCGCAAGAGAAGAACGAGCTGCAGGTTGAAATAGGTCCACTTGATGTTGCCAAAGCCAGGTGCCTCCAACAAAGACACTGTACTTGTATTTCACTTTCTCTCTCTCTCTCTTTTTCACCCCTTTTCTCCCACTCTGTCTCTTTCACTCTCCCTCTCTTTTCCACCCCTGTTATCCCACTCTGTCTCTTTCACTCTCTCTCTTTTTCACCCCTTTTCTCCCACTCTGTCTCTCACTTTATCTCTCTTTTCCACCCCTTTTCTCCCACTCTGTCTCTTTCACACTCTCTCTTTTCCACCCCTGTTCTCCCACTCTCTCTTTCTCTCTCTCTCTCTCTCTCTTTTCCACCCCTGTTCTCCCACTCTGTCTCTTTCACTCTCTCTTTTTCACCCCTTTTCTCCCACTCTGTCTCTTTCACTCTCTCTCTCTTTTCCACCCCTTTTCTCCCACTCTGTCTCTTTCACTCTCTCTCTCTCTTTTCCACCCCTGTTCTCCCACTCTCTCTTTCTCTCTCTCTCTCTTTTCCACCCCTGTTCTCCCACTCTGTCTCTTTCACTCTCTCTTTTTCACCCCTTTTCTCCCACTCTGTCTCTTTCACTCTCTCTCTCTTTTCCACCCCTTTTCTCCCACTCTGTCTCTTTCACTTTCTCTCTCTCTCTTTTTTCCACCCCTTTTCCCCCACTCTGTCTCTTTCACACTCTCTTTATCTCTCTCTCTCTTTTCCACCCCTGTTATCCCACTCTGTCTCTTTCACTCTCTGTCTCTTTTCCACCCCTTTTATCCCACCCTGTCTCTTTCACTTTTTCTCTCTCTTTTCCACCCGTTTTCTCCCACTCTGTCTCTTTCCCTTCTCTCTCTCTTTCTCTTCCACCCCATTCTCTCTCTTTCTTTCTTTTCCACCCCTTTTCTCCCACTCTGTCTCTTTCACTCTCTGTGTCTCTTTTTCTTCCTTTGTTGCTCTTTGTCTCTTTCTCACTCTGTGTCTTTTGATCTCTTTTGCTCTAACTTCTTTTCCTTTTTCTCTCTTTTCTCTTTCTCTCTTCCTACCCTTTCTTTTCTCTTTTCTCTCCTTCTGTCTTTCTTTCTCTTTGGATTTCTTTCTTCCTCTTCCTTTCTTTCCCTCTCTCACACTACTTTTAATCTTTTGCTTCTCACGCTCTCTCTCTCTCTCTTTTTCTTTCTTTGTCCCGTCCTCTCTCATTTTCCCTCCCTCTTTCTCTTGAATCTACTAGTCCGGCCCCCGATGTTTGTTCTATCGTGCGGCCCCCGAGTTCAAATGAGTTTGACACCTCTGTTCTAGACCTCGTTGCGGAGAAAATAGAGTCAATCTGAAGAAAACCTTGCAGGACAGAATTAGAAAGGACATCATTTCCTATAGCTTACCGTCCGAGCTTTTGGGGTAGTACTTTTTGAAAGCCTGGTCTTTGGGGATGTCGGGATAGAGGAAGCGCAGCGGGTTATCGGGGATGTCGTCGGTGGCCATGACTTTGTAAGTGCGGATGATGTCGGCCAGCGAGACGGCGCTCAGATCCGTCTTGCTGTACGGGTCCACCGAATGGAAAACGGGCTTGTCTGCAACAAACCAGCACAGCTGAAGATCGAAAATCTTTCACCAGACCTAAAGAAAACGAGCTTATGTCAACTGAGGACACGGTGTGGACACTCTTATTGCGAAGGGGAGGGGGAGGCCCTGACACGATGCTTAGTCATGGTGAGTTACCGCTTCGCTCACCCTCCCTCCTTTAACTCCTTCCACCTCACCCCCTTCTTCTGTGGCGCTGTTTATCATGGAGGAACTCGGCGACGCAAGTATATTCTCTTCTGTCACATTTCATCTCAGGTTTGACTTTATTCTACCAAAAGCGAGCGGTTGTTGGTACTACCAAAACACGGCTAATTGTGTGCGGTTTCGTGTATTTGTTGTAAAAGCCGTTCGATGCCGCGAGCTAAAGTATGTTGTTATTGTCAGAAGGTAGCTCTTTCACTTTCATTAAAATGAACACAGAGCATTTTTTTTTACCGTGATTACTACAAGTACGGTATGTTTTTTTAACAGAGCCGTTTACTGTGTCGCGAGCGTGTTGCTAGTAGCATTTTGCTACCCTTCACGGGCACGGTTTGGGATGAAAGTTATAATATTATTAATAAAGCTTTGAAAACTCTCTCGGTGTACCGTCTTTGTAAATATGTGTAACCATGTATAATATGTATTTGCAACTGTATATTTTTCTAATGTATTTATTTTAGAGACTTATTCTGATATGTTTTCCACGGGCGAATCAAAAAGAAGGGGCGAAAACAACAGGGGCTGACAGGAAGTGGAGTACAACGGAAGGTGAGACGTGTTTGTGGACGCAGCGGACAATAGTGGATATATATGTTTCCCACCCTTTCCTTTGTAAATATACTTTTTTTCCCCCTTGGATTATTTTCAACGGGCCCCGGACTCTGCAGGTCTGCGTCAAACCTTAAGTACCGGTATCATTTTCCGTTCATTTTGCCGGCTGTTGTTTTTGAACTGTGGACTTTATATTCAGTTACAATCGCGGGACTCAAAGTCGGGTTTGGGTTAAATATGTGATTGGGTTACATGTTTTGATGTGTCTTATATACAGGTGCGCCTTGTGTAAGTACAAAAGTGGTTATCCTCTTAAAATGTGGGTGGTAGGTGCGCTCTATAGTCCGGAATTTACGGTAATTATTTTTAGGCATGAATAAAAGGTTATTCGATGTTCACTGCTCTAGTGAGAGATGGAAGATTCTTGCACTTGGTAGATGCAAAGAAGTGAAAAGGAAAAGGTTTCTTACTGTGCACGTCGTGTTCCACCCACGTGAACGTGATAGCGCCATCTTTGCTGCTCTCGCTGAAGCGCAGCAAGAAAGTGCCCGGGCATTTGTCGCTCAGCAGCGCCTTCTCGCGCTCTTTACTAATAAAGCCCATGATGAAACTGCAAGGAAAGACACACGAAAAAAGATGAGGCTTCCGCTTGTTCTATCCTTCGTCCAGTTCCGCCTCAAAAAGTTATAAGGAGAAAAAAAAAAGGGAAATGGAAAGTTTAAAAAAAGTGATGGGAAGGAAAAACAGAGTTTGAAAAAGAGGGGAAAGGAAAACAAGGGGGAAAAGGAAAAGAAGTAAAAGCAAAACTGAGGGGAAGGGTATACGAGTTTAAAAAATTGGAGGAAGGGAAAACAGATTTTGAAAAAATGGTGGGAAAGAAAAACAGAGTTTAAAAAAGAGGGGAAAGGAAAACAAAGGGGAAAAAGGAACCAAAAAAAGTGCTGGGAAATGAAAAACAGATTTTAAGAAAGAGGGGAAACGGTGGGGTTGAAAGGAAAACAAGGGGGAAAAGGAAAAGAAGTAAAAGCAAATCTGAGGGGAAGGGTATATGAGTTTAAAAAAATGGAGGAAGGGAAAACTGATTTTGAAAAAATGGTGGGAAAGAAAAACAGAGTTTAAAAAAGAGGGGAAAGGAAAACAAAGGGAAAAGAGGTAAAACCCAAAAAGTGGGGGTGTGAGATTTAAAAAAAAAATGGAGGCTGGAAAAACAGATATTGTAAAAATTGGGGGGGAAAGGAAAAAGTAAAAATGAAAAAAAGGAGATGAAGGTAAAGCGTTCAAACCTGGGAGGAGGGTAAAAAGAGTTTATAAAAACGAATAAAGTTAAAAAGTGGGGGGAAAGGAAAAACAGTTTTTAAAAAGAAAGTTGGAGAAAAGTAAGGGGGAAACCAAACAGGGGGAGGTAAAGAGTTTAAATAAAGTAGGGGGGAAAGGAAAAAGTTTAAAAAAGAGGAAAGGAAAACAGAGGAAAAGAAAAAAAGAAAAAGGTGGGAGAGTTTAAAAATATAGGAAGAAGGAAAAAGAGATATTATAAAAATTGGGGGGAAAGGAAAAAGTTTGAAAAAAGTGGCGAAAAAGTTAAAACGAAAAAAGGAGATGAAGGTAAAGAGTTTATAAAAGAGGAGAATAAAGTTAAAAAATGGGGGGAAAGGAAAAACAGTTTTTAAAAAGAAAGTTGGAGAAAAGTAAGGGGGATACCAAACAGGGGGGAGGGAAAGAGTTTAAATAAAGTAGGGGGGAAAGGAAAAACAGAGTTTAAGAAAGAGGGGAAATGGTGGGGTTGAAAGGAAAACAAGGTGGAAAAAGAAAAGAGGTAAAAGCAAAACTGAGGGGAAGGGTATATGAGTTTAAAAAAATGGAGGAAGGGAAAACAGATTTAAAAAAAATGGTGGGAAAGGAAAGAGTTTTTTAAAAACTAGTGGAAAAAAGGAAAAACAGAGTGGGAAAAAGGAAGAGTTAAATGAAAAAAACGAGATAAAGGTAAAGAGTTCAAACCTGGTGGGGAGGGTAAAAAGTTGATAAAAGTGGGGAATAAAAGAAAAAAGTGTGGGGGGGAGAGAAAGAGTTTAAAAATTGGAGAGAACGTGTGGGGGAGGAAAAAGAGGGAGGATAAAATCATTTTAAATATGGGGATAAAGGGGAAAAATACGAGCTTAAAAATGTTAGAAAAAGGAAAAACAAGGACAAGAGTAAGTGGGAAACACAAAAAAGTGAAGAAAAGGTAAAAAAAAGGTTTTTCGGACCCGTCGTTCCAGATGGAAAGCAAATGTTTCTTGATGAGGTCCAGGATGCCTTCGATCCACAGCCAGAATGGAAACGATTTCTCGTTGGCGTTTTGGGCCTGCGCATAAACAGAGCTCCTGTTATTTCAAGATGAAAATAAACATGCATCTATCCGTCCATCATCTGCACCGCTTATCCTCAGTAGAGCAAAGAAATTGACGGAGAGTGAGAAGTTGTTTTTTGATATTCGTCAGCGTTCAAAACAGCGTTCTCATTCGTCTAAGAGACAATCAGCTTTCTTATACCCTCCGGAGCAGACACATCACGTCAGCCATATCACGTGTTGTTTTTCTCTTACTGGGCGCATACTTCCCGGAATCGACAATGTTTTTCCTCAGAATGTTTTCGTCCTCTTTCGATTCTCCAAAATTACGCGATTTCCGAGAAAATCGTCGGAGTCGGCCTGACCCAGCCTAATTCCTGTCAGCTTCGCAAGCTGTTCCAAACCAAGGCGAGAGTTATTATTAATAACATTTAAACTCGGGAGAAACAAGCCTGGAATTTCCTGTCTAAACAAATGTGTCCTCATTATGTCAAAAAGCTCCGACTTCCACAACAATTTCTGTGTGTTCTTTGCATATTTATCAATCAGAAAAGTTTCAGTTTATAAACCTAGGGAAATACAAAATGCACTTTTCAAATGTTGATTCCGTTTATTAACCCCTTATTGTTCGATAAACAAAGTCACCGGTCACTGAAATTGGTCATGCCACGTATCATTGGAAAGCTTCCACTCATGGGATTCGAGATATGATGACGGTTTACAAAAATACTTATCACAAAATACCCGAAAACTTTAAAACTGTTATCACTCATTTCAGAGCAGCCCGAGAAATATGCCCCAAAATATGTAAAACAAGATGCAGGGAGAAGTCTTGGCGGGAGAGGGAGAGCTCGTTTAATTATCTTTATCAGTGTACACCACAGAGTTCTCTTATTCGTCTAAGAGACAATTTGCTTTTTATATCCTCAGACATCATCTCGTATTACTTCAGCACGTCCACCGCGCGATGACGCACGTGTTTATCTAAAAATGCACGCTGCCAGACAGAAGGTTTTTGTCCTCTTTCGATTTTCACAATTTCCAAGAACTGTTGGGGTCGGTTTGACTGCAAGAAGAATGTTATTCCTTGGCAGCCCAAGGCGATTAATAATAACATTCGCTGACATTCCCACTCGGGAGAAACAAGCCTGGAATTTTCCCGTTTTAAACTAATGCGTTCTCCTTATGTCAAGCTCGACTCCAATAATCCACAACACTCACCCAAAAGTGCTGAGAAATTCTACTCATCCCCGCAAAATATGGTCTGGTTATATTCACGAGAGTCCAGTGAATCAAACCACGTGAAATACTTACTCCAAAACCCACGCTAAAGCCAACAGATAAAGAAATCCGCCTAAAAGCATTCCTCCATCATTTGTCGATCATTGTGATGTCGGTTGTTGATCAAAACTCTCCTTTCAAAATAAACAGACTCGTCAGATGACTTCTGATATAACCGTTAGCCTATGACCTTTGATTGACACCACTCTAGGCCAATTGCAAGCTTTTTTTTCCTTAGCATGTGAAAACCTATAAGGGTCTGTATTGAAAAAACAAACAGACCTCATAACCAATTCGGCTTCAAAAATCTGGATTGACACATTGGTTAGCCAGTAAAACTCCCAACATAATTTTCCGCAATTTAACAAGCTGTATTGAAGTCAGAGCCGAAAAACAGCATGCCCAAATGCAACCCCAGGGTTGATTCTTTTATGTACTACGCGCAAGTATGCACAATCATGAATTGACTCCTAGAAAGAGAAGTCAAACATTTACAACTCTTTCACAAGGTCAAAAACTGACCAAAGTACACAAATGCAAAGTTTTAAGGGCTGTGAACTGGTCGTCTCTTGTGAAAACACCTACACCTACCAGTAAGAAAATGTGCAGGATAGAATGTTTAGCTTTTCAGATGGTGATCAATTTTGACAAGGTACCAGGTAAGGCTTCAAGCTACGGTCTCACCTGTTTTTCAGCTCAGATGCCAACGCTACACTCCCTCTGCAAAAAAAAATCTGGAAACTTCTCTTTCCGACAAGTGACCGACCCAACAGCAGCATAATAAAAAAAAAAAAACACTTACTGCAAAATAATAATAAATGTTATGCTTCCGATGCCGTGCATTGTCTGTGATACGAAAGGAGCCGTGCTGTCGCCTGCCTCGCGTTCTGATTGGTTGAAAACAAGCGCCCTCGAATCTACGGATTCATAGATCCGACGGCGCTTGTTCTCAACCGTTTGGCTGACCATTTAGGTCGGCCATCTTTGTATCACGTGTAATGCACACGCTTGGAAAGTGGTACCGCTACTTACAAATTGATTTGGTTCCGGGAGTAGCTTTGTAACCAGAAACGTTTGTAAGTAGAGTGTTTAGTATCAAAACGGGTTGGACCGTGTGTCTGGGTAACGTATATGCAACGATTGGTTTAGGTGAGGTTCGTCCCTTTTCCTCAGCTAAAAACTCATTTAGAGAAATGTTTGAGATGGATAAATGCATGCGGGTGTCCTCACAATCACCTTAACGTGCAGAGGAATGATGGGAACCGGAACAAAGCTGCTTTACAACAAGTGTTTTATTTCTATTAAAAGTTTACGCTGGTGTCTGGTGGATTGGTTGTCTGTGAGAGAATATGATACCGTGACCTTCTTGATATCACGTTAATTTGGTATATCACCATGAATTAGAAACTTGGACACGCTTTAAAAAATTTTTGGTTATGAACTTATAAAATCATCTGTAAAGACAGCCTAAAGAATACTTCTTTTTTAGCATTAGATGCGCCAAGAGATAAGCGTGAGGTGCCATATGTGAAACTCATGTAGGTCTGGCAATGGACTCCGGTGCTTCATCATTCTTGCTGCTGGTGGACCTTAGTGCTGCCTTTGACACTGTGGACCATAATATCTTACTAGAATGGTTGGAAAAATTGATTGGTCTCTCAAGAACCATCCTCTTATAGTTCAGATCCTACCTCTCAGATAGGACGCACTGTGTTAAATATGGTGAAATGATATCTGAGCCTTTAAGTGTTACCTGTGGAGTTCCGCAGGGTTCAGTACTTGGCCCCCTTCTTTTCAGCATTGACATGCTTCCATTAGGTGATATTATTTGCAAGAATAGTATCAGTTTTCATTGCTACGCAGATGACACTCAACTCTATCTTCCGATGGAGGAATCTGCCCCACTAAACTGTGGAAATTTGGAGGCCCGGCTCACTGAGATAAAAGAGTGGATGTCACTCAACTTCTTGCGCCTTAACTCTGAAAAGACCGAAATGTTCCTTATTGGTCCATCTAAATGCCGTGACTTGTCCTCAAAAACAGCTCTCAAAATGGACAAATGTCATATCACCCAGAGTGACTCAGTCAAAAATTTGGGTGTCATATTTGACCCCGATCTGTCCCTTCAAACACACGTGAAGAATATGACTAGAACAGCTTTCTTCCATCTTCGCAACATTGCTAAAATTCACCCTATGCTGTCTCAGTCAGATGCTGGGATTATAATTCATGCGCTAGTTACTTCCCGTCTCGATTACTATAATACACTACTCTCCAGTCTCCCGAAGTCCAAAATCAAGAGCCTTCATCTGGTACAAAATTCTGCAGCGAGGCTTTTACCTAAGACGAGAAAGTTTGATCACATGACCCCGATTTTAGCTAACCTGCATTGGCTCCCTGTTAGCTTAAGATGTGATTTGAAGGTTCTGTTGGTAGTATACCAAATCATGCGTGGACTTGCTCCCTCATATCTTTCAGATTTAATTCCCCCCTTCGTTCCGGTCCGGAGCCTTCGTTCTGAAAACGCTGGTCTACTCGTGATCCCAAGAGCCAAGAAGAAATCCGCAGGTTAAAAGAGCATTCTCAACTCAGGCTCCATTGTTGTGGAATGCTCTTCCCTCCGAGATCCGATCTGCAACCTCAGTGGAAATGTATAAATCGAAGCTTAAAACGCACTTCTATTCTATAGCATATGAATAACCTATATTTTATGTTGACAATATCTGTGTATTATTTGCCCTCATGTGGGTTTTAGATCAGGGGATGGTGTCATAATAGTCTGTAGTTTGTAATAGTCTGTGCAGCCCTTTGAGACTCTTTATGATTAAAGGCGTCACAAATAAAGATGAGTTGATTTAACTAAGCTTTCCAATGATATAAAGCATGAGTGCATTACTGACTGATGACATCGTACGGACACGAATTCACTTAAGGGGTTAAATACTCACAAAAATATGAAAAATAATTATAATAATCCCCTCGAAATTGCAATAATGGTCCACAAAATCGCTACCAATTTTTTCCCCAAAATCGTGCAGCCCAAGTGGTGAATTCGTCACCTTGCAGAACTTGTTCCAAGGAATTTGTCCCTCCGGGTTCCTCTGAGCCTCAGGACCTGCAGAGACGGGCAGATTCTTCTTACGGATTCAAGGAGACACTTGATAATGGTGGTGGTTCTGATTCTGACCCAGAAGTTTGTCAGCTAGCATGTTGAGTTGCTCGTGGTTCAGGCCTCGCTTGGTGAAGGAGGAGAACTGCCAGCTGAGAACCTCGGAGAGCTGAGCCCACGTGGCTGCCGGCGGAGACAGGAAGAACTGGAGGTTCTAGGAAAAAGACCCACGTGACTTTAGAAGATGAAACTTCCCAGTTTATAGAATCAAGGTCAGTTATCAGCAATGTTCCTTGTAATTTTCCTTACGGGTCTGAGCGTTCACACAAAGTCGGTGGAAACGCTTGAAACAACAGTGAGCCACCATAATCCCAAGTGTGGCAAGATAATTCATGATCAAACATGTCCAAAACTTGACATCAAGTTACATTTTGCGGAGTTTCCGGCAATGCAAAATTATTTTTCTCTTTTAAATGAATTGACTCATGTTCTATTGCAATATATATTAGTGGAAGTACAATGTTGGCAACAAGATTCACTTGATATCATTGGAAATTATTTGAACGCAACAGAAACTTTTTCCTCTTTTTCCCAGTTTTTTTCTCCTTTTTTTTTAAATTCCTTTTTTAAAAAAATCTCATTGTGTTTATTTTTTCCCAGCTGTTACTTTTCTCTTGCTTTTTTGTTCTCTATTACCTTTTTTCCCTTCATCTACCTTTCTTTTCTTCTGGCTTTTTTTCTGATTTTTTCCTGCTCTTTTTTTCTCTTTTTCTCTGCTTTTGTTTCGTTTTTTTTCTCAGCTTTTCACTACTTTTTCATTTTGGTATTTCTTTTTTTTTGTTCTATTTCCCTCCTTCCTTTAAGTCATTTGGTGCACAATGTTACATAATATTTGGTCGTGTAGGGATTAAACAAGCAAAAACAACCTGAAGAGCCGCTTGGGACCCGAAAGACCCGGTTCTTTTTAGTGAGCCGAGCCGAAGAAGCCGGTTCTCGAAAAACTCTACCGACTTTACTCAACTTCGTTCTACTTCGACCTTGACTTCAAAATACCGCATTTAGAACACAACGTCAGGGGGACCCGTGTATTTTTACCTTCATGCACTGTAACTTTGACTTAATTCGCTTCTTAATTAGCAATTTCGAGCCCTGATTTTTGTGAGCTGGCTAGATTTTCTTGTGCTTGGAAAAGCTCTGGTTATGAGGGATATGGATTCACCCTGAAGTTTCATTCTTCGAGGACTAGCCTATCTACAGTAGACCCTAGCGTTACGGCATGAATCGGTTCTGAAGTGGGGTTCGTAAAATGATATTGCGTCTGAATGGAACAGAATAGAATAGAATATACCTTTATTGTCATTGTTACATCATGGGATATATTGTGACAACGAAATTGGACGTGGCACTCCAGTTCCACATTTTACAGTGAGGATAAGGAAAACAAAGAAGATGTTTTAACTGTTTTTGTTGTATAGGCTTTGTTTTCCTCCGGAGGGGGGTGTATGAGGGGGTGAGGGACAGACAGAGATGGCCGGATCCAACTAGATGTTTGATCTTACTGTACACACAGTCCAGTGTTTTTTCCCTAATTGCTCAGTCCACGTGTTGAATGGATTTGGGAAGTACAGTCCTTAAACATGCCCGATTCAAGTCGCCGGCGACGATAAAAGCTCCGTCGGGGTGTGCAAGCTGCTGTTTATTGATAGCAGCGGGCAGGAGATTTAGCGCTATGCTAACGTTAGCATCCGGTGGAACGTAAACAGAACCACAATGACCACAGTTAGCTCTCTCGGTAGATAGAAGGGTCTACACGATACTGCTAGAAACTCAATATCGAGTGAGCAGTGTGTGTCAATGATTCGGCTGTTATTGTAGCGCATAGTCCCCAACCCGTTTCTACTGCAGTATAGAATAGAGCTGCAACAATTAGTTGACATCAGTTTTGGGCACGTTACTTTAAAAATCCAATAAGTTAAAGTTACTCATTACTTTTCCCCAAAAAGTAACTGTATTATATATATTTTTTAATTTATTTTAAGAATTTGTATGTAAAAGAATTGGAAACTTTCTGAGCAAATATATAATAATAATAATTTCCTTTGTATTGTCATTCTTTGTAACAATGTACACAGAACGAAATGTCGATACACCTGACCTGTTGTAGCGAGCCGATGCAGCCGCAGCCAACAGAGGGCGCCGCCATTTTACCAATGTTATAAGTCTTAGGTATATAACACCGCGGTGACATCTTGGACCGGTGTTTACTCAAACGACCCTTCAGGTTGTTTTTGTTGCTTTCATCCCTACATTACCAATTATTATGTAACATGAAAGGACTTAAAATGGGGGGGAAAATAAAGGAAAAAAATGGAAAAGGAGAAAGAAAAATAAAAACTGACATAATAGAAAAATAAAGGAAGAAACTTAACATTTTTATATGAATACCTTAACACTGAAAAACACGGGAAATAGAACTAAACTGTTTATAAATCTACCCCCAAAAAATTTAAAACTTTTTATCCTCAACAAATTTTAAGAGCCCAACACAGACCTCTTTACCTTCATCTCCTTTTTTCATTTTAACTTTACCTTTTCGCCACTTTTTTCAAACTTTTTCCTTTCCCCCCCAATTTTTATAATATCTGTTTTCCCTTCCTCCAATTTTTTAAACTCTTCCGCCCCCACTTTTTTGGTTTTACCTCACTTCCAAGGAACGTTTCGTTCTTGAATGACTTGTGCTGTCCAAACCCTCATTTGCCTTTTCTTTCGTTTTCTTTAGTTAAATACTGTATTCTAAATATATCTATCTATCTACCTTGGTCATATCCCTCAAGAGGGGTGACCGACAGCAAGACAAACACGTATACAAAAACAAAGAAAAGGAAAAAGTAGCAAAAAACACACACAACATTTTTGGACCATGGCCAACCCAAACCCCCAAACAAGTTAGGCACCTAAGTCGGTCATACTTTCGTCCATCCAGATGAAACGGGACACAAGAAAGCGGCCATGTCACCCGGGGTCAGGGTGACACAACACACTCTTCTGTTCAACAGCAGGGCCCGACAGTTTTCGCTGGTTTACCCCTGCCGCATCATACGGGTGCCGTGTCCATCCCATAGAACGCGTCCAAACATCCCACTATCCTTTTTACAACACCTCTCCACTCATTCCTTTCACCAACAAAGTGATTTACAAACACTTGCCCCAAAATGCAAGCACTTTTCAGTCCTTGAAAAGACAGTATTTTCAAGGATTTCAAGCACCCGTATGAACCCTGCGTAAAAGGTTATTGGAGCATTTTAGCCTGGATATGAAATGAAATGATCTGCATTTTTATAGCGCTTTTCAAGTCAATGACTTCCCAAAGCGCTTTACAATGTGCTCCACATTTTCCAATATCGGCCTTGCTGCCATGTAAGGGGTATTAGGGGTTCAGTGTCTTACCCAAGGACACTTCGGCATGTAACACGGACGAGTTGGGATTCGAACTGGGATCCTTGATCCCAAGACGAGCGCTCTACCTCCTGAGCTACAGCCAACAATGCAGAGTTCTAGTAATAGACACGTAACTCCTCAAGATCAATTACACTGCAAAGTTGAAATTTTTATTTGTTTTTGGGCACAAAAATAATTATTTGTTGGCGTACAGTGAAATTGTCATAAGCAGTGTTCCCTCTAAGCTGCGCGCGTGCGCAATTGCGCACTGCTCGCACATGCTCAGCGCACAAGAAAATCTAGCCAGCGCACAAAAATCAGGGCTCGAAATGACTAATTAAGAAGCGACTTAAGTCAAAGTTACAGTGCATGAAGGTCAAAATACACGGGTTCCCCTGACGTTGTGTCCTAAATGCGGTATTTTGAAGTCGAGTCGATGGAGAACGAAGTTGAGTAAAGTTAGTAGAGTTTGTCGGGGAACCGGCTTCTTCGGTTCGGCTCACTAAAAAGGGTCCTAAACGGCTCTTCGGGTTGTTTTTGCTTCTTTCATCCCAACATGACCAAATGTTATGTAAAATTATGCACAAAATGACTTAAAGGAAGGGGAGAATAGAAAAACAAAGAAAAAAAAATACCAAAATGAAAAAGTAGTGAAAAGCGGAGAAAAAAAGAAACAAAAAGAGAAAAAAAAGAAGGAAAAATTTAGAAAAAGCCAGAAAAAAGAAAGGAAAGAAATGTAGGAAAAAAGTCCCCCCCCCCCAAGCTCCTGGGTTTTAGGCAATTTACTTGTCCAAAACCATGCTTATATTTATCATTTAAGTAACATTTTTAGAAGATTAAAATAATTTGCCCACATAACTGATTGTTTAGTAAATACTGCAAGATAAGTTCAAATGCAGTTCAGTCCCTGCAGCTTGTGCAACAATGCGGCCAATTTTTCTGACGGCCGCCAGGGTGCGCCAGAGCAATAAAGGTAAGAGTGAGACAGTCGGATTTTGAATTTGTTTGCTACGAAAGTGAAAAATTCGGAATGCCTTTGGGGTTCAAAAACAGCGGAAATCCGCGGATCCGCGGAAAATCCTGATCCCTGTCAATAGAGAACAAAAAGAAAAAAGTAACAGTTCGGAAAAAATAAACACAATGAGATTTTTTTTAATGGAATTTTTAAAAAAGTAGAAAAAAAAAACACGGAAAAAAGAAGAAAAAATTTGTGTTGCATTCCAATAATTTCCAATGATATCAAGTGAATCTTGTTGCCAACATTGTCCTCCCACTCAAAAATGTGATTAAAGACAGTTCTGTATCTTACAACCGGCTAAATAAGCCCCCAAAAATGTTAATATTATGCGACAAAATATATCAGGAAATAAAAAGAAATGGATATCTTGTGAAAGAATTGTAAAAAGAAATGACGTTTGTAGGCAATCATACATGAGTCAATTCATTCAAAAGAGAAAAATCATTTTGCATTGCCGGAAACTCCGCAAAATGTAACTTGATGTCAAGTTTTGGACATGTTTGATAACGATTGAGTTGCCACACTTGGGATTATGGTGGCTCACAGTTGTTTCAAGCATTGCTCACCGACTTTGTGTGAACGCTCAGACCCGTAAGGAAAATGACAGGGAACATTGGTCATAAGGTGGGGTCGCCCTATCCCGGGGGTTTACTGTACTAAGCTGAATGGCGAAAGCGCCTAGGTTACCTTGGGTTCACTGGTCAGCATGTTGTACCACAGGATGGATGCCCAGCCGCTGGGAAGCTGGCAAACGTTGGAGATCACCACCAAAGGCAACGACAGCGCCTGAAACCATCACGGAGATTAATCGTAGTGCATTGCCTCTCTAAGTACAAGATGAATTTGTTCTCGAATCGAGAATTTCTCATATATCGGACAAATACTCCCCCATAAGAAGAAACTGAAGACCAGTTAATCGGTTCCCGGCCTCGTAAAATCAACAAACCCCGAATCACCGTAAAACACATTCAAATAGCTGCAGTTGTTTCGGATTTCAGTGAGAAAAAAATACTAAAATTTCCGCTTGTGCTGGAAGCGGCGGCCCTGGCAGTCAACTTTCCTTTTTTTATTAACGGTTGCCATGTCGGAAATGGGGTGGGCTAAAATTCCCACGGAAAGCCAAGAGCAAATATAGTACAAAATGTATTTTAAACTTGTTGTGAAAGGATAGTGGGATTGTGGACTCGTTCTAAAGCACAGGTGTCAAACAGGCGGCCAGCGGGCCAGATCAGGCCCGCTAAGGGATTGAATCCGGCCCGCCAGACAACACTCAGAGAAGCGCAAGAGAAAAACAGGCTGCAGGTTGAAATATGTCAACTTGATGTTGCCAAAGCCAGGTGCCTCGAACGAAGACACTCTACTTGTATTTCTTTCTCTCTCTCTCTCTCACTCTGTCTCTTTTCCACCCGTTTTCTCCCACTATCTGTCACTGTCTCTTTCACTCTCTATGTCTCTCTTTTTCTCTTCCTTTGTTGCTTTTTGTCTCTTTCTCTCTCCGTGTCTTTTTAACTTCTTTTGCTCCAACTTCCTTTTTTCCTTTTCTCTTTTTCATTTCCTACCCTTCGTGCTTTCTTTTCTCTTTTCCCCCTTCTGTCTTTCTATTTCTCTTTGGATTTCTTTCTTCCTCTCCCTTTCTTTCCCCCTCTCTCACAACTTCTCTTTTTATCTATTTTGTTTCTCACGCTCTCTCCCTCTCTCCCTTTTTTTCTTTCTTTGTCCCGCCCTCTCTCCTTTTCCCTCCCTCTTTCTCTTATTTCTTTATCTTTCTCTTTAATCTACAAGTCCGGCCCCCGACAGAATTTTTGTTCTATCGTGTGGCTCCCAAGTTAAAATGAGTTTGACACCCCTGTTCTAAAGGATGGGCTGGACACCCTTATGATGCGGCAGGGGTAAACCAGCGAAAGCTGTCGGGCCCCTGCTGTTGAACAGAAGAGTGTGTTGTGTCTCCCTGACCCGAGTGGCATGGCTGCTTTCTTGTGTCCCGTTTCATCTGGAGGGACGAAAGCATGACTGACTTAGGTGCCGAGGTGCCTAACTTTGGGTTGGGCTTTGGTTGGCCACGGTTCAAAAGTTTGCTATTGTACCCTTTATTTTCTTTGTTTTTGTATGTCTGTCTTGCTGTCGGTCACCCCTACTCTAACCCTAACAATAAACCTAACCTCAATTATTACTCTTAACACTATTGATAAACGATAACCCGAAACCCTCTCCATCCCTAACCTTTCAACTCCACTCTTACACCTTATCTCTAACGATAAACCTTACCCTAAGTTTCTAACCCGACCATCTAAGTCTACCCTAAACGCTAAGCCTACCCTAACGTCTTCAAAAAATAGTGAAACGGAGCTCTTCTACGGCTTTGGTATCTGCACTCGCTGCTTCCCTATACCGTGCCGCAGGGTGTATGCCATTTAGAGCACCCTCTAAAGGTAGCTTTTGGAAATTCTCGTAACTTGGATTTTCTGTCATATGCCGGGCAATTTTTGCTCCAAAGACATCCCGTATCTCGAGTTTTTCGTAACTAGAGTAGTTTGTATGGTCTGTCGATCACGTGCCCTCACCTCCAACTTTATGGTACCAGCCTGGGCGAACTGAAGCTCCGACTCGAAGCAAAGAAAGTGAAGTTCTTTCGTGACGATCAACGACGTCTAGCACAGGGAGGTCGTGTTGGGTAGTGAAGAGCGGAAAAAGAAGACGAGATCTTACCTTACCTTTCCTTGAAGTCTATGTTCTTTCAATTGCTGCGTGAAGGTGACACAAAAAAAACACAAGTAAGACCAATATGTGATTTTTAACCTTGTGTGTGCATTCATAAAGACATTTGATTTTTAGATATTGAGTAGATCGGAAATATATTTGTTTTGCAGACAAATCTCTCGCCATATAGCTGTTGCCAAGGACATTATTAGGGACCCCTCTCACCCCCATCATGGACTGTTCACTCTGCTAGCCTCTGGGAAGAGGTACTGCAGTGTGCGGTGCAGGACCACCAGGTTCTGCAACAGCTTTGTCCCCCTGGCCATTAGACTGTTAAATGGTCAATCACACACACAGTAAGCCTATACAGCTGCTAATCTTTACATCTGTTTGTTTTGTTTTTTTTGCACTACTGGCAGTTCTCTTATACCTAGCCACTCCTTTGCACATCTGTTCTCTGCACTATCAGTGTTCTTGTTATTGTATATTGACTTGTTTACCTGACTGCCCATTTTGCACATCTGGTTAGCTGCTCCTCTTGCACTCTTTGCACTACTGTATAATACTATACATAGCTATAATTATTTAGCATATTATTAGTACTTCAATACTCTAACTCAGTGCAACATTTATTTATATCTGTACATTCAAGGAAACTGTGCGGGTCAGATGTATCGACATTTCGTTCTGTATACACGTGTACAAGAATGACAATAAAAGTATATCTGAATCTGAAACTGTTGGGTAAAAATGACTGTACTATGTGGCAATAATTGATAGAAAATCCTTGCATTAATACACCTTTCGTAGTGCCCCGTTTAGGTGTAGCATGCACCTGTCCTCTAGAATGCGATAGGAAAGGGGTGATGATGCTTCATAGGACAATGCCTTACAAACTAATAGAAGCTGCCGTTAATCATGACTTAAGGTAAGACGAAATGCAATGGAAAACTGAAGCCACCAGAGCACAGTGTGGGCGTTATTTTTTAGCAGACTAGTTGAGAAACATGGCAACTATTTCAAGCATTTACTTACACTTCACCTAAAATCCAAGCACTTTGCAATCCTTGAAAACACAACTTTGAAATTAAGCATTTTTAAGGATTTCGAACACCTAGTTCACCATAGTTCAAAGCGGCGCTGCCACGAGCGGCTGCCTTTTCCAGCAGCTGCCCTATTGTTTTATTGTCTGCTCCTATCTTCGGTGTTTTTTCTTCCCGTTTTGACAACTACACTATGGATTACTTCTATCCTATGGGACATGGGTTTTAGCGCACAAAAAATGCGTGTATTCAAGGAATTTCAACTCCTTGCCCTGAAGAATTCTCGTGCCGGCGTGATGAAGGGGCCTATCGTGGAAGAAGAGCCGGAGCTAGCTAAGCGGCTAGCGGCGTTATAAGTCTTCGGTACCGTCCGTAATCATGGTAAATGCGAACTCACGACCAAATAAGATAATCGAGTACTGGTGGAAAACATCAAAGCGCACAGGGAGCGCAGTTGCTGTGTTTTGCGGAAACGTGGCTCACGTTTAGCATTCCGGACGCTAACGTGTAGCCACCCGGAGCTATTCTGGCTTCAACGCCGCTAAACAGAGACACGAAAGCCGGGGGGAATGGGAGAGGAGGCGGACTTGCTAACACGAGGTGGTGTATCCCTGGATTTTCACAAAGAAAGATCTGCCGCAGGGATGTCGAACTTTTGGACTCGCGTGACGTCAACCACTCCGCTACAAGCACCCTCGGGCATCATGTTCATCTGTTAATAAACAACGGGGTAGACTGCTGGAAGTGTGAATTTCCCTACGGGGATGAATAAAGTATCTATCTATCTATCTATCACCTGTACAAGTCAAGTCACATTTATTTATATAGCCCTTAATCACAAAAATGTCTGAAAGGACTGCACAGGATTACAATTACACCATCATCTGATCTTAAACCAAGAAAACAAGGAAAAACTCAAAACCCAAACCCTGTAAATAGCATGACTCTGTATGGGGAAAAAGGTTCGGGTCTCAAACAGTCTTCGAATACTGGTTTAAAACAGATTTACAAAAGTTCACTCCAGCCCTTTTTATCCTCCAAAAACGTGCAATTAAAAGCATACACAGGGTAGGATATCGAGATCATAAAATTAGATGATTTAGTAAACTTTTTCACTGCAAAACTGTTATTTAAGGTCAACAAAAACATACAGTGGAACCTCGGTTTTCGAACGCCTCTCAGTTCTCGACCAAAAATTTAGAGAAATTCTTGTTTCGCTTTTCGTTCAAAAAAATCGGAGTTCGAACGCCGGTACGCTAGGGGCGATGCTGAGCGGCGTACGGGTGTAGATTGCCCCCACCCCTCGTGAAGAACTGTTGTCACGTGACCGCGCACTTCTTTTCGCTTTCGTTTTTAATATCGGTGAACGGAGTGTTTTAACCCCTAATTATGCCTCGGAAGAAGGTCGGTGCAAGCAGCAAAGTTGCTACAGGTGAAAAAAGAAGAGTAGTGCGTACAACTATTGCATTTAAGAAAGAAATAACAGCAAAATATGAAGAAGGTGTGCGAGTTTCCCTTCTTTCGAGGGAATAGAGCATGGCTTCTGCAGACCACCACAAAGGTAAGAAATCCTATTCATAAATCTTTTCTTTATCCTTTAACCGCTCACCACTTGTTGTGGAGACCCCGGTGCTAAATGACGTGTAAACTGAAGAAGATAAGACCAATTTGTTGAAACGTCTCATACGTGTTCAAAGAAATGCAGGAATCAAATGACGTAAGACGGAGTTATTTTTTATTGATACACAATTTCAACAAAAAACTCAGCGAATCACAGATATGCGTGGGTGTTTGTAGTTTTCAACATAGCACGTGTACCCGGTTTGGCCCCGTCCCTTTTCACGCATGAAGGCGTACATGCCCAGGGTTCCGTCCTTATTTGGAAGTGTTTTTAAGTTTATGCCGGTTCATGTCACCTTGCCCTTTGCCGTTATCTCTTGTCCTCCCTTAAGGAGGATTGTTTATACTAATTCGTCCGCCGAGACCTTCCCGAGATGTAAACAACATTTCTCCCAACTGTAAGCAAGTCTTTCTACATTTCTATCTAAATGTATGCAAATCTATTCTACAAATGCAAGTTTATTTTTCTACAACAAAACGACCTGATTTTTGAATTTTTACACGTTCATGTTAGCGTAATCTTTTGTACGGAAGATTACGCTAACGCGAACGTACGATTAGCCTGGGTTAGCTTCATGTTTACGGTCATGGTAAACATTTAGGGTGTTGGAACGGATTCAAATGATTTTACATTACTTTTAATGGGAAAAACGATTTTCGGTGAGCGACCAAATCGGTTTTCGAACAGGGTTCTGGAACGGATTATGGTCGAATAACTGTTATTATTAATATCATTACAATTGTTGTTATATCATTGGTGTATTTGGTGGGGAAGATGAAGGGGTAGGGAATATAAGCATTTGCTTCTGACTACCCTTTTTCGAACACATTATGTAACGTTATTTTGTTGTTTTTGTTCTGTTTTTTATTTCGATGTTCGAATAAAGTTTTCATTCATTATGGTCGAGTACTGAGGTATCACTGTATGCGCTATGTAATGAAAAGTTTTATTAATGAGTCTTGAATACGCACCAAGGCTTCCATTGGTCAACTGCACAGTGTGTTGGATCTTCTTTCAAACACCAATTTTACAACTTTAAGATTTGGTGAACAAACATGAAAATCAACCAACCCGAAGGTCCAATCTCACTCAGTGAAGAGCTCAATGAAAAAAATACTCGCCAGATGTCGGAACTCTGCCGCCAGGCTGCCGTTGGACTCTTCCATGTTCATGACCTTGGTGTTGGTTCCCAAGAGGTTGAACTTCCGGATTCTGGAAAAAAATCTTGTCGTTCAAAAAAAGAAGACTTTCTTAATGTTCTGGAAGTGTGCAGGAAGACCAACCCTTTCGTATTCGGCAAGTCCCTACAAAGGTGAAGAGGACGCACCATGAAAAGTGGATACGAGATACGTTTTGGCGAGCGAGAGATACATACTTGTCGAACACAGCCTTGACTTTGAGCTTGTAGTTGAGCTCAGGAAGCTTCACCAGGAACCTGAATGCAAACAGCCGATGAAAAGTGAAGGATTTTATACGATTGACTCATAACGCAATGAAGATTTTCACTGAGTAGGCTTTAGTTCAAAGACAGGCCAGGCCGTTCCAAATGCAGAATATTTTGTCTAGGTCTGTTGATAACAAGACTGACGGAGGACGGCAGGCGTTGTTTTGAGGAACCACAGACATCGGGACGCTCGTCTCTGAGATTGTGAAGCCCACGTTGGGCTTCCTTGGCACGCCCATGGGAGGAGCCGGCACACCATTGTGCGGGGAGAAGATGGCCAATGAGAAGAGAGCTAAAGGACTTCGGAAGAGGGTTTCCCAGAGACTCCAACGACACTAATTCGGCGGTTTTCGATGGAGTACACTTAGTTAAATTGTAAATGAGTGTGGAAATGTCGGCTTTCCTGTTCATCTTTTCCTTCAAGAAACGAGCGCGCATAAATTGTTGGGTTAATTTAGGTTGTGTTTGGTTAATGGAGTCAGATACCTAATTCGAACAATTTGGTAAACGGTACATTTTGATATTAATTTCCAACAAAAGAAATAAAACGGGAAAATCAGCATATCTTAAGTGTGGTTAGCCAACGTACTATCCAATGGATAGACATATAGGAATTGACACAGTAGGCTAAGCCCTAACCGTGAAAAGGTAAGGCGATTAAGTGAAGGTGATGTCATTCTGTGTCGTTGATAAAAAACAAGATTCAACCTGACCCATAAAGCCCGCATGCGCTTCCGGTCCTCTTTGGCAGAACTGTCCAGGGTGGCAGAGCGGTAAGACCCTGCAATGGGTTCAGGACTTCAGCCAGGCAACCCTGTGACAGAGGTCCATGCCCAACTGCCGCTGATACCCTTTCAGGGAGCTTTGTAGGTTTATATGTACGGTACATTGATACGATTTGCTGATTAGACTAACATTATTTCCTGCACTTTTAATTTTTTTTTGTTGAACTGAAAGATTGGTCGAGTTAGTCGTGTTAACATGTATTTACTGTAAAAGGTTTCAGAGAGCTGTTAAATGTTTTATTGGAATTTGTAACAATTATTCTTCCTTTATTTTTGCGTCTTTTTGATAGAGAGGCGTCGTGGCAGATGATGGTAATGTATGGAGTGGGTGGAAAGTTGTTGGAAGCATTGAAGAGTGTTATGTGAACAGCAGAGCATGTGTAAGAGTAGGGAGTGAGACAAGTGAGTGGTTTCCTGTGTTGACCGGTGTGAGACAGGGGTGTGTGATGTCACCATGGCTGTTTAATGTGTACATGGATGGTGTGGTGAGAGAGGTGAATGCAAGAGTATTTGGCAGAGGTGTAGAGATGATGGATAACAGTGGAAGGGTGTGTCAGTTGTTGTTTGCAGATGACACAGCGCTTGTGGATGATTCTGAGGAAACATTGAGAAGGTTGGTCATGGAGTTTGGAAGAAGGTGTGATGGGCGTAAGTTATGTGTGAATGTTGGGAAGAGTAAGGTGATGAAGTGTTCACGTGGTGGAGTGGGCAGGGCGTTAGAAATAAGGTTGCATGGACAGGTGCTGGAAGAAGTTGAAAGCTTTAGGTACTTGGGTTGTGATGTGGCTGCAGTTGGTGGGATGGATTGCAAGGTATTGCACAGAGTGAATCAAGGGAGCAAGATTTTGGGTGCTCTGAGGAGAGGGATGAGCAACAAAAGTATGAGTATGGATGTTAAGAGGGGACTGTATGAGAGTGTAATTGTGCCGACTCTGTTGTATGGTGCAGAGACTTGGAGTCTGAACGCAGATTTGAGAAGGAAATGAAATCTTTTTGAGATGAAGTGTTTGAGGAGCATGTTAGGAGTAACAAGATTGGATAGATTGAGAAAGGAAATTGTGAGAGACAGAACTGGAGTCGTAGTGGAACTGAGCAAGCGTGTGGATAAGAGAATACTCGGTTAGTTTGGACACATGGAGAGGATGGATGAGGAACGAATGTTGAAGAGGATCTACAGAGCAGAAGTCAATGGAGGGAGACCAAGAAGAAGGCCGCGATGGATGCTCTTATAAATGGACTGCAGGAGAGAGGTCTAAATATAGTGGAAGCTAGAGCTCTTGTTGGTGATAGGAATGAGTGGAGAGGTGTTGTAAAAGGATAGTGGGATGTTTAGACGTGTTCTAAGGGAAGGGCAGGGCACCTCTATGATACGGCAGGGGTAAACCAGCGAAAATTGTCGGGCCCTGCTGTTGAACAAAAGAGTGTGGTTTTTTTGGTACAAATGTATTTTAAACTTGTTGTGAAAGGATAGTGGGATTGTGGACTCGTTCTAAAGCACAGGTGTCAAACGGGCGGCCCTCGGGCCAGATCAGGCCCGCTAAGGGATAGAATCCGGCCCGCGAGACAACACTCAGTGAAGCGCAAGAGAAAAACAGGCTGCAGGTTGAAATATGTCTACTTGATGTTGCCAAAGCCAGGTGCCTCAAACAAAGACACTGTACTTGTATTTCTTTCTCCCTCTCTCTCTCTCTTTTCCACCTGTTTTCTCCCACTATCTCTTTCACTCTCTATGTCTCTCTTTTTCTCTTCCTTTGTTGCTTTTTGTCTCTTTCTCTCTCTGTTTTTTTAACTTCTTTTGCTCTAACTTCCTTTTTTCCTTTTCTCTCTCTTTTCCTACCCTTTGTGATTTCTTTTCTTTCCGTCTGTCTTTTTTCTCTTTGGATTTCTTTCTTCCTCTCCCTTTCTTTCCCCCTCTCTCACGACTTTTCTTTTAATCTCTTTTTCTCACGCTCTCTCCCTCTCTCCCTTTTTTTCTTTCTTTGTCCTGCCCTCTCTCCTTCCCTCTTTCTCTTTCTCTTATTTCTTTATCTCTTTTTCTTTCTCTTTAATCTACAAGTCCGCCCCCCGACAGAATGATTGTTCTATCGTGTGGCCCCAAAGTTAAAATGAGTTTGACACCCCTGTTCTAAAGGATGGGCTAGGCACCCTTATGATGCGGCAGGGGTAAACCAGCGAAAGCTGTCGGGCCCTGCTGTTGTGTTCTGTCACCCTGATCCGAGTGAGATGGCCGCTTTCTTGTGTCCCGTTTCATCTGGAGGGACGAAAGCATGACCAACTTGGGTGCCGAGGTGCTTAACTTGTTTGGGCATTTGGGTAGGCCATGGTCCCCAAAAATTGTTGTGTTTTTTGCTACATTTTCCCTTCTTTTATTTCCTTTGTTTCTCGTGTATGTATTTGTCTTGCTGTCGGTTACCCCTCTCGAGGGATATGACCAGGGTAGATAGATAGATAAAAATGTCTTACGCCAATTTTGACAGCAAATGAATATCGGTTATCGCCTTATCTAATACTACTAATAGGTATCGGCCCTGAAAAACCCATACCCGTAGATCCCTTAACGGCAGGTGCTCATGCAGGTGATGAAAGCTGCCAGGAGCATGGGAACACTACTCCCAGAGTTCGGCACCACATATATCACTCGCGGTCTGAAGGGAGTCCACAACATCCTGCGGGACCAGCATCATCCTACGAACCAACTTTTTTTGCAGAATAAAAGTGGAAACAAATCATATACGAGTTACACTGGAGTATAAGCCACTCTAGCCATAAAATGCAGAGTGATGGAGAAAAAAAAATCATGTGATACGAACTGGAGTATAAGTCGCAACAGCCATAAAATACATAATAAAGAGGGGATAAAACATATGAAAGTTGTACTGGAGTATAAGCCACTCTAGCCATAAAATGCAGAGAAATGGAGGAAAAAGCATGTGATACGAACTCGAGTATAAGTCACACCAGCCATAAAATACGTAATAAAGAGAGGAAAAAAACATATGAAAGTTGTACTGGAGTATAAGCCACTCCAGCCATAAAATGCAGAATAAAGGAGGAAAAAGAATGTGATACGAACTGGAGTATAAGCCGCACCAGCCATAAAATACGAAATGAAGAGGGGAAAAAAACATATGAAAGTTGTACTGGAGTATAAGCCACTCTAGCCATAAAATGCAGGATAATGGAGGAAAAAGCATGTGATACGTACTGGAGTATAAGTCACACCAGCCATAAAATGCGTAATAAAGAGGGGAAAAACATATGAAAGTTATACTAGAGTATAAGCCACTCTAGCCATATAATACAGAATAAAGGAGGAAAAAGCATGTGATACTAACTGGAGTATAAGTCGCACCAGCCATAAAATGCATAGTAAAGAGGGGAAAACATATCCAAGTTGTACTGGAGTATAGGTCACATTTTTGGCAAAATGTATTTGATAAAATAACGCTTCCAAATTATCTGCCAATAATAGTCTGTACTAAAATTCACACATGATATTTTTCGTTCGAATACCAAAGCAAAAATTCGTAAAATATTCGGGTCGGACACCCATTATAGTTCAAATACAGTGTCATTATAAAAAAGAAGTTTCAATTGTAAGGTGGGCTAGGGGTACTTCCTCAAAAGTGTGTATTTCTAAACCAGATGGTATCTCAATCTCAATCTGTTTCAAGGGGGCGTTTCTTTCTTTTTCCGTCTTTGTTCTACTTAAATAAAAACAATTTGGCGGGGGAAGGGCCCCCAGAGTTAGGAGCGCGGCCAGGAGACGGACGTGAGTTCCTCTTCTCCTGGCCCCTCCCCCTCTCCAACTGCCAGTTGTAAAATGTCGAATGCCTGGTGTATCTTTTTTAGCGATTAGCCAACTTTAAAATAGCTCTCCCACAACATGTAAGAGGTCGATTTAGACCCCACGTCAGTGCACGCCAAAACACCAGTCACTTTTCCTTCTCGGCCGCCATTGTTAATCGACACAGAATGACGTCACTTCCTGTACGGAGGGAAGCTTGATCCAAAGCTTTTCTTACCGCAGTTTAACTGTGAACTGGATGTTTGTCTTTAGCACCAGGGGCCTCTGCGGATGAGTCGGCATGCACGGTTGCCTCTCCACGACCAAAGCACTATAAAAAAAAAAACAAGGTCACACCGCAACCCATAAAAGGGTGACCTAAAAGAGTTGTACTGGTTACTTGGAGAGGAGGTTTTTGAACATCTCCAAAGCTCGTCTCTCCAAGTAGTCTTTCTTTAGGGTGATGGGGTCGCTTTCGTAGGTGAACTTTTGCTCCAGTTCTTGCAGCTTCTTCACATACTGGCGAAACTGCTGAAGAGTTTCTGCTACAGAGGTGAACCTGGCAGGAGGACCAGAGTTGGCCATCAAACATTTCTATTTACCATATTTTCCAGACTATAAGGCGCAAAATAAACCCAAATAGAACAGAAATTTGAAAGCGCACCTCATAATCCAGTGCGCCTTATATAACAGAAAATATAGTGAATAAAATGGGAAAGGCATAACATATTTTCCAGACTATAAGCCTCTCCAGAGTATTAGTTGTACCAGCCAAAAAGTGGACAATTAAGAAGGAAATACATTTATAAAAATATTTAGTGTAAGGGGAATTATACTTTGAAGGTGCCTTTGTATGATTTTGTCCTCAAAAGTGCCTTAACGAAGCCAAAGATTGTATTCTTACAACACTTGGATCCTCTTGGATGAACTATTAATCAAGATGGCCTTTGCTTTGGTGCTGGGAAGTCCGGAGAAGAGCTTACAATTGTATCCTCTTGGGGTTAGCTAAGTATTAATCAAGATGGCCTTTGCTTTAGTGCTGGGAAGTTTGCTTCCCTTTGCCATTACCTTGACTTCTCAGTGACGCATTGTAACTTTTGTGTTACAAAGTTTCACTTTCCTTACTGCGCATTTATTATGCTCTCACGCCATCTAGCGACCAGCATTATTCACTTTATTCAAACATGTGTTTTGTGTCAGATTAGTTTTATGTATTCCCGTAATCTCGCTTAAGCCAATCGGATATGTTGTATTATGCCTGCTTTCAAAATAAATGAGTGTCTAGCCATTGGGGGAGCGTGATTTCTTCCAGAGCCGATCTTGGAAGCACGCGCCTCCGACGGAAGGGCTATCAAAATCCTAATTTCTGACTCAGAGTGTGTCATTTCTTCATCCTAATACAATCTCAAGTTTTAACCTGGACAATAGAAATTTGAAAGCGCACCTTAAAATCCAGTGTGCCTAATATAACGGAACATATGGTGAATCAAATTGGAAAGGCATAAAATATTTTCCAGACTATAAGCCTCTCCAGAGAATTATTAGTTGTACCAGCCAAATTAAGAAAGAAAAACATAAGTAGCTCTCTAAGTATTACCGTATTTTACGCACTATAGGGCGCACCGGGTTATAGGGCGCACCCCCAAAAAATAGTTTTTGGTCCTATATCTTCCATAGATAAGGCGCACCGGATTATAAGGCGCTACAAGGGGAACGTCGACAAAACAGTCAGATGATTCAGTCAAACTGATTACCGTACGATGTCACTCAAATGCATCTATCAAATATCATTCGGAAGGTTAAAGTCTTGGGATTCAAGAAATGCCAACCATTCCTTAGTTTCTATTTTCTTTTTCGCTCGCAACTTTACTGTGCATATGACAATAAACACTTGGAATTGAGTTTAATTCACTCAACTCATCACAGCAACATCAAAATCGTTCTAAAACAAGATACCGGGAAAATATAAAGCCGCATAGCTCACCTAAGTTCTCACGTTCAATAATGATACGCAATCATGGTCTTCTTACAACCGTGAGTGAAGTAAATCCAGGAGAGTAAAATATTTACAAATACAGACTAATGAAACAGGTTTCTTTATGGCGTTGTTTAGCAAGCTTGCTATTCGGTCATCTTTTTCGGCCAATTGCAGGGTTTGTTTCGGCCCTCTAGCCAATCCGAGGCTCCGAATAACTTCAGCCAATAGCGATCGATTCAAATGATGATTAACACATTGGTTAGCCAATGAAACGCCGGTATATAAATCCCAGCATACACCGCGGACTACTCCACGTTCGGGGGAAAATCGAGTCGGCGGCTGTTGCGTAAGTTGCGAGACCTTGCGATTTAATATTGAGCCATATATAAGGCGCACTGTATTATAAGGCGCATGGTCAGCTTTTGAAAAAAATTGAGACTTTTAAGTGTGCCTTTTAGTGCGGAAAATACGGTAGTCACATTTTTGGGGGGAAATGTATGTGATAAAATCCATAAACCAAAATACATGTCATCTTGAAAGGGGAATTAAAATAAAGATAAAGTACACGGTATACTAATTATACGTACGTGCATATCTTAGACTTGCCTGTATAGGTCAGTAACGATGTAACATATTAAGAGCTATTCAGATGACTCTAGCATAAAGAACATGCTTACCTAAGTTTTACTCCAAGTCATGAAATCCAATGAAATAATTATCCTCTGTCTCACTTTTACCAGTAAACAACTCCTCCAACTCGGGAAGTTCACCCCAAAACAAGGCAAGGCTGAAATGATCCACACAGGCATAGAGCGTCTTCTTGCGTTTTTGTGCAAAAATAACATTACAGTGGAACCTCGGTTTTCGAACGCCTCTCAGTTCAAACAAATCGGAGTCCGACCAAAAATTTAGAGAAATTCTTGCTTCGCTGTTCGGTCAAAAAAATCGGAGTTCGAACGCCGGTAATGCGTGAGTGCGTACGCTAGGGTGCGATGCTGAGCGGCGTACGGGTGTAGATGGCTCTTTTCCTGACCAACTGTTATCGCGTGCGGACGTGCTTCGTTTTGCTTTCGCTTTTAATATAGGTGTACGAAGTGTTTTAGCCCCTAATTATGCCTCCGAAGAAAGTCAGTGCAAGCAGCAAAGTTACTACAGTTGAAAAAAGAAAAGTAGTGCGTACAACTATTGCATTTAAGAAAAAAATAATAGCAAAATATGAAGGAAGTGTGCGAGTGTCTCATCTTGCTAGGGAATACAGCATGGCTAAATCTACGATCAGGTAAGAAATCCTATTCCTAATCCTTTTCTTTATCCTTTTTTTTTCATCTTTACACATTCATGTTAGCGTAATCTTTCCTACGGAAGATTACGATAACGCGAACGTACGATTAGCCTGGGTTAGCTTCATGTTTACGTTAAACATTCAAGGTAAACATTCAGGGTGTTGGAACGGAGCCCAACATTCAGGGTGTTGGAACGCAGCCCCCTTTTCAATGAACCGCTCGCCACTTGTTGTGGAGACCCGGGTGCTAAATGACTTGTAAACGACCTGATTTTTTTTATTTTTACACGTTCATGTTAGCGTAATCTTTCGTGCGGAAGATCACGATAACGCGAACGTACGATTAGCCTGGGTTAGCTTCATGTTTACGTTAAACATTCAAGGTAAACATTCAGGGTGTTGGAACGGATTAAAACGATTTACATTATTTTTAATGGGAAAAATTATTTCGGTGATCGAACAAATCAGTTTTCGAACAGGGTTCTGGAACGGATTATGGTCGAGAACCGAAGTTCCACTGTATATACAGTACCGCGACTACAAATTTTAAACTCAATGATATATTATCATTTCATGAGTATAAGTCGAGGCCAAATTATGAAAAAAACTGCACCCCCCCAAAAGTAGCCTTTTGTCATAAGACGCAAAGGGGTATAAAGGTGCATTGCATTGAAGCTACAGTAAGAGCTATAACCGCTGCACGTTTTTACTGTATATACCAGGGGTCAGCAACCTTTTTGGTGTGGAGTGCCACTTTCAGATTTCATTGTAAATCAGTGTGCCACACCAAGATAAATGATTCGTATAAGATTTTTTTAATATCCAACAGAGCTGTCATTTTGCACCAGTCCAAATATACAACATGGATAGACATTTTAATCGTATATTTTTTGGCACTGGAAAAGCTGCGGTCAATCATGGACAATCCATAGCATCCACTACACAGCATTATCTCCAGCGACAGACTGCTGTTACTGTCTTGTACTACGGACAGACTGAAGAGATCTTTTCTTCCTCATGCCATGAGGCTCTTTAACTCTACCCGGCAGAGTAAAAGCCCACAGTAAACCACACCACCTACATTGCATATTACCGAATCTTATTGCAATATGTATTCTGCGTAGCACTATTTAGTTATTCTATATAACACGCTTACAGTGGGCATTTGCACGTCACACTGGGTATTTGTATATTGTATTGTTTTTGCTTTATTATTGTATTGTTCTCAGCTCAGGGATGCTGCTGGAAATGTGAATTTCCCTTCGGGGATGAATAAAGTATCTATCTATCTATCTATCTTTTCAACCCTTTTTGAACCAAGGTACACTTTTATTTATAAGAAAGTTCCGTGGCACACCGTCCGTCGAAAATGTTTGAAAATGAAGAAATGTCAAATATTTCACTGTACTACCACATAAGCAGATAATTAGTATATAAATAGAAGAAAATAATACTCAAAATAAAAAAGAATGATGTGCTTTTTTTTTTTTTACAGTGCAATCTTAAACCGCTTTGTTTAACAATCCAGGTTATTAAATGTACTGTGCTCCCTTAAGAGCAGATAATTAGTACATAAAAAGTATAGAAAAATCTACTGCCACCTACTGATATGGATGACTATTACAGTTCCTCGCCTGAAGATAGCAAAAATACTGAATAATGGCCTGATTTTTTTGAAAGATGAAATTGGGCAAATTCCAGCGGCACACTAGACAAGGTCTCACGGTACACTGGTTGAAAAACATTGGTATAACTGACCAATTTATCTTCCACTATTCTTGTTCATCAATCAACTAAAAAATGAATAAAAATAACAAGTGAAAAGGCCTGTAGCCATCCATGACTTCAACTTTTTGCCACAAGAATCAACCATTCTTCATTAACAATGAACTAAAATCAAAAAGCAAGTGCTATGGACAGCTACCATACAATTCATCAATGATATTTTGTTGCAGAAGATATCAAAACTTGAAATAACAGCAGCAAGGCAGAAGGCACGCGCGCGCACACACACATACACGCACACACACGCTTCTTTAAAATATTTGACGTTTAACACTTGCTGTGCGAGGTACAACGCTCTCGAGGCATAATGCACAAAACAGCACGGTCATTTTTTTGTACATAGCCTCATTCGTCTGTCCACGCTGGCTGGAAAGAACGAGATGTTTTCGCTCGAGGAGCAGTCATGATTCGTTCATTTATCGCGCGCCTGTGTTTCGTTGGCTGAGTTCAAACACGGATCTCTCCTCTGCGAGGCGCCGCGCAAAGACACACTGACACAAGAAGCAGAGGAGGGGCGCTAACGTAAAGCCTCTAAATAACACAGCGCGCAACTCAAAATGTCTAAATTTCAGGTAAAAATGTGCATTTTTGAAATGTAATCATTATTATTTTGCCGTGCGCTCGCGTGCCACTGCTGGCAAGCGTGTCACAGGTTGCCGACCCCTGGTATATACAGTATAAGTGTAATGTTTCGAACATTACATGCTACAGGAATTGAACCCTGATCGCGGTGCTGAAACCTAGCCACAAGAGTACAATATTTCTGCCGGTGTTTGAATCTGGCAGCACGAAATTTGGAGATTTAAGGTGGTTCGGCGCTCACAAGCTCTGAAGCCGGTCCAGGCATGCGTTGGGCGGGCCCCCAATGCAGGCGATCTGCTGCCGTCGCTTCCACTCGGGCAGCTCTTGGGAAATCAGGTCCGACAGTAAAGTCTGGGTGACGTTGAGGAGCTCCACCAGCTGCTGGATCTGGTCCTGATGGCGCAAATATGGACTTTCTAGCGGAGAAGGAAGCTGAGGAAAACAAGTTGACCCACCTGCCGTTTGGCTTTAAGATCCAAGCACATGCGTTGGATGATCATTTTCTCCCTCTCCAGTTCCTTGGGCATCATTTCGTTGATCTCGTTTTCTACAAAACGGGAGTCGACTCTCTAAATAGCGTCGCGTGACAGAGATTCTCAGGGCGGCTCTCACCTCTGTTCCTCAAAGTGTTGAATTTGAAGTCGTATTCATCCTGCTGATCTTCCAGATTTTTGATGCTTTGATCCGCCACCTGTTTGTCAAAAACGCCGTCGAGTCAGAAAAGAACCAAAGCGTGGGTTGAGGATTTAGGGTTTAAGAGTGATGTCACGTTTTAACGGTTAGGGTTGAAGGTAAGGTTTAGGGTTTAGGAGTTAGGGCAGGGGTCGTGAATCCAAAATGCAGGGATCAGAATGGAGATTTTCATTTTCAGCTGAAATAGCCAGGGTCCAGGGGCCGCAGGCCCCGGCCAGATCCAGGGCGGAGCCCGGTGGGGGGCTCAGGGGGGCAAACCCACCCGAAGCCAACGGCATTTATCTTATTTGCTATGTGAAAATTGCACTAGAATGAATTAAATCCAACAAAACAGAAACCATGTATTTTTTTCCAGTTTTAAGATGTTTAAAACAATTGGGGATTACAATGTTACAACCATCACCATTGTTGTTGTGTTTTGATGATGAAGATGGACCTTGTATTTAGCTACTAATCAACAATATATATGAAAATATATACATTAATAACCATTCATCATTAATTTGAAAATAGAATGCACAAACTGAACATGCTTAAAGAAAATACATGTCAGTCTGTGACAGTCTTCTCCAGCCATGACCACTTAAATTTATTCTTGATTCCTTTATCAATCTCGGAGACAAAAGCCTCGTCTTTTTTTCTTAGTATTTTCATATTTACTTTTTCAAACACTCATTTCACCGTTTGAAAAGACCGGAAGGAGCGCCATGTTTGAGAAAGCCAATGCTCTGAACAAAAGCTCCGCTGATTGGTTATCAGCGAACCTATCGACCAATGGTAGGAGTCGATCTATTGGTTGTGTGTTATAGATCTAAAGCGCTGCGCTTCTTTTTGCCGATTTTTCTCGCGATCTCTAACTGCTAACTTGGGGTGATGAAACAGTCACGTATCATACCTCACCCCCCCCAAAATATTTTCTCATCGAATTTAGACGATTTACGGGAATGACCTTTGGGGTTCAAAAACAGCGGAAATCCGCGGAAAATTCTGATCCCTAAAAATGTTAAAGGGCCATATTGGAACCTCCCTCCCCTTTTCAAGAAATGCCCTGGTGTTTATGGGCGCGTTCAAAGTCACTCTCCACGCACATTCAATCTTATAGGTTAAACAAAGAAGCAAACCATTTTGATTTTCATTAGGCCAATATTGATGGATATTTGACTGAACATACAGGGTTCGTACACTTTTTTCATGGCCAAATTCAAGTACTTTTTATGGACTTTAATAGCCAATTTTCAAATTTCTCAGTTGTCATTAAAAGACGAAATCTGGTATGAATCGTGTATTTTGCAGAGCCAAAAATATGATGTATCTGCGATTCACATATGCGATTTTTAATCTTGAATGTGCATTCATCAAAACATGATTTTTAGATCTTGAGTAAATCACAAATGTGTAATAATAGTCTGAGGTTTGCAATTATCTGATCAGCCCTTTGAGACTCTTTGTGATTAAGGGCATCACAAATAAACATGACTTGACTGCTGCAAAAAAAAAAAAACAGCAGAAGAAAAGCTTGAATCTACAAAAGGGATTAGAGAGGTGCTGGCTAAGTGGGAGGAAATTGCGGCTTTCGTTGCAAAAAAATACTTCACTTTCCATTCTCAGGTTGCCGGCGTTTCTTTAACCCAAATACCACAAGCAAATAACAACACAAAATGACGACTTTAAGTCTGTATAACAATCTGGCACTATACTCAGCAATATGTTTGCCCTGACGCTGTCGTCTCGAATTATAGCGCTGAAATTTTACATGACGATGCCTTCATTTGCGTTTTCTTCTGGTGCAGTAGTAAATATGTGCCCCTCTTCGTAAACACTGACTCTGTGGTAGTCGCTATTTTGAATGGACACATGATCCAAAAACGTGGTGTACACAACATGGAGAAAGGAAAAAGGCGCAGTGGGCGGCAGTAACTCAGGAGGAAAAGCCCTCGTCTTGGGATCAAGAGGTCGCAGGTTTGACTCCCATACCCTCTGAGGTATATTTCGAGGTGTCCTTGGGCAAGACACTGAATCCCTAACGCCCCTGATAAGCAGGTAGTTGCCTTCCATGGCTGACAGTGCTGTGATTGTGAGCGATTGGGTAAGTGTGGAGCACATTGTAAAGTGCTATATAAAAGCAGACCAGGTATGTTACGGTTTAAAAAGTGAGTGTGTTATTGTGATTGTCTCACCTGAGCTTTGTCCCTCATCTCCTTGACTTTGATGTCCAGGTTTTGCTTCTCCACCACCATGGCTGACACAGGTCCTTCCCCCTCCTGTAATTTCATTCCATAGTTAAGAAGAGAGATGCGGAAGCGTCTTTCAGAATTAATCAATCCAAAGCCTTCCTATAGCTGAGTGTTTTCCTAATAATAGGGCGCGAGGCTCCCTCAAGGAGGATTCTTTTTTTTTAACTTTCCAAAGAATCAAGTGCAATTGCACCTCTGCTACAGTAGGGGAGGATTGTTTACATTTAGTCTCCACACAGTTCATTGAACACACAGAATAAGCATTGAGTATGAGGTTTAAATACAAAGTGGAGCAGAGAGGATTTCTTCTTCCGACGGGGGGCATGACAGTAGTTCAGGGCAGTGGAGTTACTTTTGCAAAAAGATCTTGCAATAGGGTGATTTCTTTAAGCAGAAACTTTGATTTTTTTCCCCTTTACAATCATCACTTTGAGGGTTTTAGAGAAACTTAAAATTGCAAGGGAATTTACATGTATTTAATATAAATTTGGCAAGCTGTTTTACGTTTGTGTAACGTAGCACCTTTGGATACGCCTGCCGAAAAACAACATTTTTACTTGGCGGTGTACGAAAGACTATTTTTGTCTCCAAGTTACCTGTCTGCAATTGGTCGGCATCCTGTAAAATGCTAGTCTGCGTTTGGTTTACGACACAGCATCTTGAAAATACCGATATGCTATTGGCTGAACTCCCTCCCATAATGGCTTTCTCTCTTCATTCAGTTCTGTGTTGCGTGCTTCGTAAAACCTTTAAGTTGACGTTACAATAACAGTATTTTTGTGTGACGTAATTTTACCTAAGGCTTGATGAGATGTAAAAGGGAGAATCAGAAACATGTTAACCATGGAAACAAAGCTTGAGACGATCAAGAAATACAAAGAAGACACACAAATGGCTAACTTCTTCTAGCTGCATGGCTGTGACCAATCAATAATCAGGAGAAATATTAAAAATTAGGAACCAATTAAAGCATGTATATTTATTTATGTTATTTATTCATGGTTGGTTGGTTCCCTTGATGGCTATGGTTGTAGGGGCACTATTTCCTGCGGTGTCTATGGCAAGTACAGCCCGGTGGCACCCATCCCTCTCCAGGCCAACAACATGTGCGGGCATATTATATGTAAGTACCGTAAATTCCTGACTATAAGCCGCTACTTTTTTCCCTAACTTTCAACCCTGCGGCTTATTCAGTGATGCGGCCAATTTGAGTAATTTTTCTAGCGGCCGTCAGCAGCGCTTGAGTGTTGCTACCATTAACTGCCCTGTCACAGCCACCGTTTGGGATGAAAGCTATATTATTTTTATTAAAGCTTTGAAAAATCTCTCGGTGTATCGTCTTTCTTTGTAAATATGCGTAACCCATGTATAATATGTATTTGCAACTGTATATTTTTGTAATGTATTTATTTTAGACACTTACTCTGATATGTTTTGCACGGGTGAATGAAAAAGGAGGGGCGGAACAAACGCGGGGTGCCGACTTTAAGTGGGGACCGCTAAAGGTGAGGGACAGACAAGGAAAGAAGAGGGGGTAAAAAGTTGGTTAAAGAAAAAGGAGTTGCGTGAGTAAATCTGATATATTTTTCCCACCCTTACCTTTGGAAATATACCCTTTTTTCTTAGGATTACTTTCAACGGGACCCGGACTCTGCAGGTCTGCATCAAACCTTAAGTACCGGTATCATTTTCCGTTTATTTTGCCGGCTGTGATTTTTGGACTCTGGACTTTAATGAAGGACATTTAGTTTCAATCGCGGGACTCGAAGTTGTGTTTGGGTTAATTTTATGTTTGTGTTACATGTTTAAATGTGGGCGCATGCGGCTTATATACAAGTGCGGCTTGTGTATGTACAAAATCGGTTTTCCTCTTAAAATGTGGTGGGTGCGGCTTATAATCAGGTGCGCTCTATAGTCCGGAATTTACAGTAATACTTACTATATAGTATTTTGTTATTCCATTTTTTTTAAGGCTTAAGATACCATTAGGTATGCATTAGTATGGCACCACCTTAAAACGGATCCATGTCGTATCCCGGGGTTTTACAGTAGATATTAAACGGCAACGTTATTGACGCACAGGTATGAAAGCGAAGAGCCAATCAGAATGCCGAACGCCAATCAGCGGAGTAGCGAGACTGCGAAAAGTGAACCGCGTTATAGCGGGGCTAAACTCTACACAAAAGATATATCTTTTTGTTCACCCTGGCGCTTTGGGCACATGTGAGGATGACATATTCGTCCTTTAGGTTCTTGGAAAGGATCATGGCCATGCGCATCGGGTCTTCTTGGAATCGATCCTAGAAAAGAGGCACCAAGAACTTGAGCGGTTGTGGAAAGCAAAATAGGAGTTTGTATTTTGGGCGAGCCCACCTGCAGGTTCCTCTTGATCTTGCGGAAATTGTGCTGCTGCAGGAAGTTGTTTTCTAGAGCGAAGCGGCTGTGTTGGTCGTCCAGTAGGGCCAGAAGCTCGTGAAAACGGACGATTGCTAAGGATTCTTGACAAGCCACAAAGTCCCTGAAGAAGACCGGGGACACACAACGTGCATTGACTGTTACGATGGTATCACAATGTTATCACTATGTTATTACTATGTTATTACTATGTTACTACTATGTTATTACTAAGTCTAAGCTTTATTGTCTGTCTATATGCGTTGACCAGAACGCCTGGTTAAATCATACCTGTCAAACTCCAGGGCTCCATGTCCTTACAAACTGCCGTATTTTCCCTTACAAAATACAAAATAATCTTACACCATATTTTTTTTTTCCAAACGTGTTTATTTCTGTCGTTTAACATGTTATATTGTACATGTGGTTTGTTATATCATATATATTGTTCATGAACAGTTTGTTGTGAGATACTGAGTTGCTCGACATGAATGAGGTTTATTATAAAAAATGAAGTCGCTTGGACGTTTACTGTAGAAGGAAAAAATACATGCAAATAGAATTAAGTAGAATCTTCTTACTCAAATTATGAATTCATTTTCCTGCATGAAATTATTGTTGGTAATAAACTGATTAAAGGGATTACCCCAAACCTGTCTTTTTTTCATTTTCTCTTTTTATACTTCGTTTTTTCTTAACTTCTTTATACGACATCATCATTCGTAATATAATGCATCAAAGCAAGTGAGCCGTTTGAGAGCCGGCTCTCTTGAATGAGTTGAGCCGAAAAAGCCCCTCTCTCTAAAAAGAGACGGACTTCCTTTCTCTACACAACTACCAAGGAATGATGCATGATGGGAAATCCCCAGGGGGCAGACGCATGCGCACAGTAACATCAAACCGCTCTTCGTTTGCACCGGAAAAAAAAAACATACCGAGATAGAGGCTACCGCGGCGAACTGGTTTGACTTGATTGATTTGCCGTTTCATGATAGTCGGTGTTTACCGGATGGTACCCATCATTGAAAAATTTGCGTTTTTCCTTACTGTTTTTATTGTGCGTCGTACACGTCTTAAAATGCATAATAAACGTACTTTGTACGGCAAAAACGTACAGGTTGACAGGCAATGTTCCCTGGAATTTTCCTTACGGGTCTGAGCGTTCACACAAAGTCGGTGAGCAACGCTTGAAACAACAGTGAGCCACCATAATCCCAAGTGTGGCAAGATAATTAATTATCAAACATGTCCAAAACTTGACATCAAGTGACATTTTGCTGAGTTTTCCGGGAATGCAAAATTATTTTTCTCTTTTGAATGAATTGACTCATGTACGATGGCCTACAAACGTCGTTTCTTCTTACAATTCTTTCACAAGATATCCATTTCTTTTTATTTCCTGATATATTTTGTCGCATAATACTAACATTTTTGGGGGCTTATTTAGTAGGTTGCAAGATACAGAACTGGACTTAATCACATTTTTTAGGGGAAGAACAATGTTGGCAACAAGATTCACTTGATATCATTGGAAATTATTTGAGTGCAACACAAACTTTCTTATTTTTTCCGTGTTTTTTCTACTTTTTTTAAATTCCTTTAAAAAAAAAACCTCATTGTGTTTATTTTTTCCGAGCTGTTACTTTTTTCTTTTTGTTCTCTGTTTACGTTTTTTCCTACATTTCTTTCTTTTCTTTTTTTCTGGCTTTTTTCTAAATTTTTCCTTCTTTTTTCTCCTCCTTTTTTTCCCAGCTTTTCACTACTTTTTCATTTTGGTATTTTTTTCTTTTTTGTTCTATTCACCCTTTCTTTAAAGTCATTTTGTGCATAATTTACATAATATTTGGTCATGTTGGGATGAAAAAAAGCAAAAACAACCCGAAGAGCCGTTTAGGACCCGAAAGAGCCGGTTCCTTTGAGTGAGCCGAGCCGAAGAAGCCGGTTCTCGACCAACTCTACTAACTTTACTCAACTTCGTTCTACTCTGACTCGACTTCAAAATAACGCATTTGGGACACAACGTCAGGGGAACCAGTGTATTTTGACCTTCATGCACTGTAACTTTGACTTAAGTGGCTTCTTAATTAGTAATTTTGAGCCCTGATTTTTGTGCGCCGGCAAGATTTTCTTGTGCGCAGAGAATGTGCCAGCTTAGAGGGAGCACTGTTGACAGATATGTTATATGTTTACCAGGATTTTCAGAGAGGGTCAGTGCTGGTTCTCGACTCTTGAGTCGCCACGATACCAAGTACTGATCCCGCAAGGACTCGAGATAGCAAACCTGACTCTATGGCTAAAGGATGTTATTGCGAGTATGTCACATCACCAGTCGATGCCCTCGATCCACTTGCTCAGATACTCTCGGATGTCCATCGGGAAGGAGTCGTCGTAGAGAAGGTCCACTTGCTCCAGGTATTTGGAATCCAGAAGCTGAAGCTGGCCCCACTGCGCCATCTCCTGGACAAACAGTTGAAATGCCCAACATTGGTAAATCCAAATGAAATGTTATCTGAATGAAGCAGTGATTCTTAAATTGTTGGGTAGGGGGTCGGGGAAGTTACGAGGCTTCGCCAACGGGGACGACTGTGTGTTTGGCCTCAGCGAACTTTAAAACAAATATTTTATGATAGAAAGTATTATTTTAGTAGTCGATGAATCAGTCAATTATTTTTACAATTACCGTATTTTCCGCACTATAGGGCGCAAAAGAAAGAGGAGAAAGATAAGAGAGATGTTGAGAAAGAAATAAGTCAAAAAGAAAAGAGAACAAAAAAGCGAGGAAGAGAATGATAAGAGAATGACAGAAAGAAAGTGAGTAAAAAAAGAGTCAAAGAGAGAAGAAAATAGAGAGGAAGAAAGAGAAAGACAGAGAGTTGGTGAGAAAGAAAAGTCAGAGGAGAAAAAAGAGGAACAGAAGAGACAACAAAAGAAAGGAAAAATAAAGATAAGAGAGAAGGTGAGAATGAAAAGAAAAAAGTAAAAAAGAGAGGAGATAAGAGAACAAAAAAGAGAGAAAGAAAGAAGGATAAGAGAATGACAGAAAAAGTGAGTAAGAAAGAGTCAAAGTGAGAAGAAAAAAGAGAGGAAGAAAGTGAAAGATAAGAAAGACAGAAAGTTAGTGAGAAAGGAAAGAGTCAGAGAGAGAGGAGAAAAAAGAGGAACAGAAGAGAAAACAAAAGAAAGAGAGGAAGAAAGAAATATAAGAGAAAGTAAGTAAGAAAGAACGAGAGGAGAAAAAAGAGAAGCGAGAACAAAAAAGCGAGGAAGAAAGAAAGTTAAGAGAGACAGAAAGTAAGAAAGCTTGTGCGTTCCAACTTAGATGACTCACGTTTTGATTCAAACACTCACTTCGTTTTCCGCCAGGTCACAAGTACCGTATTTTCCGCACTATAGGGCGCACCCCCAAAAAAATAGTTTTTGGTCCTATATCTTCCATAGATAAGGCACCGGATTATAAGGCGCTACAATGGGAACGTCGACAAAACAGTCAGATGGTTCAGTCCAACTGATTACCCCCTTAACATTCCCAAAGCTTGCAAATACGTGTCGTAGACACGTGCGGATGCGGTGTCCGTACGATGTCACTCAAATGCGTCGTTCCAAATATCATTCGGAAGGTTAAAGTCTTGGGATTCAAGAAATGCCAACCATTCCTTAGTTTCTATTTTCTTTTTAGCTCGCAACTTTACTGTGCATATGACAATAAACACTTGGAATTGAGTTGAATTCACTCAACTCATCACAGCAACATCAAAATCGTTCTAAAACAAGATACCGGGAAAATATAAAGCCGCATAGCTCACCTAAGTTCTCACGTTCAATAATGATACGCAACCGTGGTCTTCTTACAACCGTGAGTGAAGTAAATCCAGGAGAGTCAAATATTTACAAATACAGACTAATGAAACATGTTTCTTTATGGCGTCGTTTAGCAAGCTTGCTATTCAGTCATCTTTTTCGGCCAATTGCAGGGTTTGTTTTGGCCCTATAGCCAATCCGAGGCTCCGAATAACTTTAGCCAATAGCGATCGATTCAAATGATGATTGACACATTGGTTAGCCAATGAAACGCCGGTATATAAATCCCAGCATACACCGCGGACGACTTCGCCTTCGGGGGAAAATCGAGTCGGCGGCTGCTTTCCTTAGTTGCAAGACTTTGCGACTCAATATTGATCCATATATAAGGCGCACCGTATTATAAGGCGCATGGTCTGTAGCAAAACGTTATATTGGGTATTTTTGTATTCTATATCTTTATTTTATTATTTTGTTTTTCAACACAAGGATACTGCTGGAAGTGTTAATTTCCCTATGGGAATGAATAAAGTATCTATCTATCTATGTAAATGTGTGAAATAATTTTCTCCTTCCACCTTATCCAAAGATCACATTACATTTCGACTTATGACACAAAACAAAAACGAAGAAAGTGCAATAAAGTATATTAAATCTTTGAATATGATATACATTCCCAATGCGCAAATGATATACAATATGCTTAGAAGCAGATGTGGGGAGTAACAGAGTACATTTATTCTGTTTACTAGAGTAAGTTTTGGAAGATTTTGTACTTCTAGGAGTATTTTGAAATCCCTATACTTTTACTTGAGTACATTTGTGGAGAAAAAAACCTTTTACTCGGCTACATTAGGCAACCGTGGAGTTGTTACTTCGTGACTTAATAAACAGGGTTGGGTAGGGTTACTTTAACTTGATTACTTTCAATGACTTTTGGATGACTCCAATACCAAATATGATAATAAAAGACAAAAGAAACTAAATATGAATAAAATGATGATGGACCACAACATATTACTTGATCATATGGAAAAATGGAATTTGTATTAGGGTCTGTCGCACCTCCGTCCACCAGAGGGCGCCTAATTAATTTTGTAATTGGGAGAGGTGTGTCCAACCAAAGGAGAGATCAAAGCCAGGAGAGAAAGCTTACCACGTGTTGTGAGTCATCATTTGATTCATATTTAGTTTCTTTTGTCTTTTATTAGCATATTTGGTATTGGAGTCATCCAAAAGTAATTGTAAAGTAATAAAGTTAAAGTAACCCTACCCAACCCTGTTAATAAACCCCCTCCACTTAAGTACCTGTCCGTCTGTCTCCGCTAAGGCGCAATTATTTTGATGCAGAACTCCGCCAGGCTCTACCATGTTTGACCAATCAAACGTAGCGGCCTCGACACGTGACCATATTCAACTTGAGTGGGGAAAAATTGTTTACGGGTAATACAGATGGAATATGTTGCTTAGCAATACAGACTATGAAAACACAGAAGAGGAGAAGCACCCCTGGCCTCACATCAAAAGCACTGTCTCTTTAAGAAGGGTGCCAAACACCAGCTACAATATGCAATCTCTTCTTTGTTCGAGTTCTGGGCTAGCTTGATGTTCTGTTAAGTATTGGGGCTATAAATGTGCTACATGTGCTTCATTTATTGATTTGATTTATACAATTTTTATTTTAACTGAAAACAAGTGCTAAAAAGCACAAGGAAGAATACAAACTACAGAGACTCAAAGTGACCAGAACACAATATTATTTCCCCACATTTTTTGGCTTAGCGTTTCACAGAGAAAGAAAGGAGAAAAAAGAAGAGAAAAGAAGACCAAAAAGGGGAAAAAGAGAAACCTGAAAAAATTAAAAGAAAATGGAAAACCGAGGGGAAAAAAAAGTAAAACAAAACAGGGGATAAAAAAAAGAAGAAAGGAAAAGGGGAAAAATAAAAATATGAAAAGTAAAACAGAAAAGGGAAAAAAGAAAAAAAAAGGGAAAGAAAAGGGGAAAAGGAAAAGAAAAAAAGGAAGTAAAAACAAATTATTGATCTGATTTATACATTTTTTATTTCAACCGAAAACAAGTGCTAAAAAGCACGAGGAAGAATACAAACTACGGAGACTCAAAGTGACCAGAAGACAATATTATTCCCCCTCATTTTTTGGGCTTAGCGTTTCATGGAGAAAGAAAGGAGGAAAAAAAGAGAAGGAAAAATAAGACCAAGAAGGAAAAAAAGACAAACCGAAAAAAATGAAAAGAAAATACAAAACTGAGGGGAAAGAAAAGTAAAACAAAACAGGGGATAAAAAAAGAAGAAAGGAAAAGGGAAAAATAAAAATATGAAAAATAAAACAGATAAGGGAAAAAAGAAAAGAAAAAAGGGAAAGAAAAGGGGAAAAGGAAAAGAAAAAAAGGAAGTGAAAACGAATTATTGATCCGATTTATACATTTTTTAACTTCAACCGAAAACAAGTGCTAAAAAGCACGAGGAAGAATACAAACTACGGAGACTCAAAGTGACCAGAAGACAATATTATTCCCCCTCATTTTTTGGGCTTAGCGTTTCATGGAAAAAGAAAGGAGGAAAAAAGGAGAAGAAAAAATAAGACCAAGAAGGAAAAAAAGACAAACCGTAAAAAATGAAAAGAAAATACAAAACTGAGGGGAAAGAAAAGTAAAACAAAACAGGGGATAAAAAAAGAAGAAAGGAAAAGGGGAAAAATAAAAATATGAAAAATAAAAGAGAAAAGGAAAAAAAATAAAAGGGAAAGAAATAGGGGGAAAGGGAAAATAAAATAAAGGAAGTAAAAATGAATTATTGATCCAATTTATACATTTTTTAATTTCAACCGAAAACAAGTGCTAAAAAGCACGAGGAAGAATACAAACTACGGAGACTCAAAGTGACCAGAAGACAATATTATTCCCCCTCATTTTTTGGGCTTAGCGTTTCATGGAGAAAGAAAGGAGGAAAAAAGGAGAAGAAAAAATAAGACCAAGAAGGAAAAAAAGACAAACCGAAAAAAATGAAAAGAAAATACAAAACTGAGGGGAAAGAAAAGTAAAACAAAACAGGGGATAAAAAAGAAGAAAGGAAAAGGGGAGAAAATAAAAATATGAAAAATAAAAGAGAAAAGGAAAAAAAATAAAAGGGAAAGAAATAGGGGGAAAGGGAAAATAAAATAAAGGAAGTAAAAATGAATTATTGATCCAATTTATACATTTTTTAATTTCAACCGAAAACAAGTGCTAAAAAGCACGAGGAAGAATACAAACTACGGAGACTCAAAGTGAGCAGAACACAAAATTATTCCCCCTCATTTTTTGGGCTTAGCGTTTCACGGAGAAAGAAAGGAGGAAAAAAGGAGAAGAAAAAAAAAAGGCCAAAAAGGAAAAAAAGACAAACCGGAAGAAAGTACAAAACTGAGGGGAAAGAAAAGTAAAACAAAGAAGGGGATAAAAAAAGAAGAAAGGAAAAGGGGGAAAATAAAATAAAAAAGGGAAAAAAAAAGGGGAAAAAGACGAAAAGAAAGACAAGGAAGTAAAAAGGAAAAGAAACGAGAAACACGGAATATAACAAAGATGACGCATAAAATGAGCACATGTTTTGAATAGGTTTCCGTTTTTTGTGAAAAAGAAATAATAAAAAGTCTGCGCAGAAAAATAAATTTAAATTTCTCGACCGCCTAATATCTTTTTTAAATGCATGTTTACATGAAATGTGGACCTGGAGTGACACGTCCAATTTTGTTGTCACAATATCTCCAATGTTGTAACAATGACAATAAAGGTATATTCTATTATTTCTATTCTATTCCAGTTCATATATGTTTGCTTACCAAATAAACTAATATTGTTTTGTTTGTTTTCCAAATGAAGTTTTTTTTTTACCACCAGGGGGGGCTAAATAATACACAGTCCCTTTAATACAGTAACTAAATTAAACAGAGTAGTCATTCTACACAGGACGTGCTGAATCCAACTAAGTCATTTTGATAGTAGGCTAATATAATTATATAAGGCTTATATAAAGGTTTTTAATTATTTTTTTTCGGGTCCTGACAAATGACAGCTTTTGATTTCTTGGTCCAATATGGCTCTTTCAACATTTTGCGTTGCTGACCAATGTCCTAACTTGGGGGCCATACGATAGAACAAATATTCTGTCAGGGGCCAGACTAGTAGATTAAAGAGAAAGAAAAAGAGAGATAAAGAAATAAGAGAAAGAGGGAGGGAAAGGAGAGAGGGCGGGACAAAGAAAGAAAAAGAGAGAGAGGGAGAGAGAGAGCGTGAGAAACAAAAGATAAAAAGTTGTGAGAGAGGGGGGAAAGAAAGGGAGAGGAAGAAAGAAATCCAAAGAGAAATAGGGAGACAGAAGGAGGGAAAAGAGAAAAGAAAGCGCAAAGGGTATGAAGAGAGAAAGAGAAAAGGAAAAAAGGAAGTTAGAGCAAAAGAGGTTAAAAGACACAGAGAGAGAAAGAGACAAAGAGCAACAAAAGAAGAGAAAAAGAGAGACACAGTGAGTGAAAGAGACAGACAGAGAGAGAGAAAAAAAAATATGTACAGTGTCTTTGTGAGAGGCACCTGACTGCAACATCAAGTTGACATATTTCAACATGCAGCTTGTTTTTCTCTTGCACTTCTCTGAGTGTTGTCTCGCAGGCCGGATTCAATCCCTTAGCGGCCCTGATTTGGCCCGCGGGCCGCCTGTTTAACACCTGTGTCCTAAACTGACGCAATTCGTAGTTGTCGATAATATACGATATTATATTTTTTTATCTTCACTAATAACTTCGTTTTCACAATAAAATATCAATGTGCGTTTAAATGTAGAAAGTGAAAGTAAAACTGTAAAAAATAAAGTCAATTCGCGCCTAATACTATATTGTACCTTTAAACGCTACTTACGTAAAATCCGTAGTACTTATATTCGTTACTTTTATTGAACCGACGTTATTACGTAACTGTCGTATTCCAGAACTACGTCGCCATAACTCCAAAAGTTATTTTATATTTTAAAGAGTAAGAGTGAGTGCGACATATTTTCATACCACTAAATAAAACATAGGAGGGACCTACCGTTTATATTCTGGTCGAAAAAAAGAAATAAAAAGGGGAAGTTTTGTGATTGTCTCCTTCTGTTGCTTCTTCCTCGTTTTGGTAAGGATGTTGTCAAGAGGAAATTGCTTGCCCTGCTAATAACCAATCACCATCGAGATTGTTTTGACAGGTCCGCCCATTTCTTAGGCAAGCCAATCAAATGGTTCCAATCTGGCTCTTCCGTTGTTTACGACGTGCTCCTATAAAGTCAGGGACACTTACTTGAGCTGTTTAATATAATGATATTGTAAGAACACAACACTCGGCCAATAAATGTTATGATTTTTTTTGTGTGTTTGAGTTGGTGGAAAATGGTAAAAGATTTGAAATTGTGGGATTTAGAATCCCAAAAGGACTCATTGACGGGGGGAGGGCGTTTAGTTAAGGGAACAGCCAAGCAGACCACGTGTTTTCAGAGAAAGCGAAACTAAGAGCAGTATGCAAAATGTCCTAAATTCGAAACGTATTATTTTTGTGCTCTTCTCCGGTAAATATGAATTTGCATTCTACGGAAACGGTACTCTATTACTCATTGGTGCACTTTGCATGAGAGCAATAAGATGTTGATGTGTAAAATATCCATCCATTATCTGCAACGCTTATCCTCAGTAGGGTCGCGGGGGTGCTGGAGCCTATCCCAGATATCTTCGGGAAGTGGGCAGGGGACACCCTGAATTGGTTGCCAGCCAGTCCCATGGCACACAGAGACAGACTTGCTCATTCACACTTAGAGACAATTTGCATGTTTTTGGAATGTGGGAGGAAACCTGAGTGCCCCCGCAAGCACAGGGAGAACATGCAAACTCCACACTGGAAGGTTCGATCTCATGACCTCTGAACTGTGCTGCACACGCACTAACCACTGCGCCGCCGTGCTGCCCGTGTAAAATATGTATTTTGTTGTCTCCGAGGTCCTTTGGCAGCGGTTTGTTGACTGTTCCTAGGGTGAGGACCAAAACCAACCAATGGTGAAGCAACATTCAACCACTTTGGTCTGCAGGGACCCTTGATAGGCTCAAGCCCCACTTTTTTAATATGGTATTAAGTTTTGATCTGTGTCACTTCGAATACAGTAGTACCTCTACTTAAGAATGTCTACGTACGAAAATACCTGAACGTGAAAATATCGCCTCTAGTTACGAAGTCAAAAATACAGTACAGCACGCTCTGCTATTAGCCCTTCCAAGAGTTTCCCCCAAAGTAAAGAAAATGGCTATCGCTTTAAATCTGCCTGGCAACTCTGTGCGCATGCGTGCTTCCAGCATGCTCTTCGTGTCGCCGTCACAGTTCAGAGTTCATAGACGAGGAAGATTTCTGACATGATAGCGCAAATTAAAGACATTTTAGCAAAATTTAACAAAGTCTCGGAAATGATGGAAAGGTATCACCTGGAAAAAGTGTTGACAAATGGGGTTATCGCTACGTCTGCCTCACGCATATCCAGGGTTGGGTAGGGTTACTTTAACTTGATTACTTTAAATTACTTTTGGATGACTCCAATACCAAATATGCAAATAGACAAAAGAACTAAATATGAATAAAATGATGACTCACAACACGTGGGAAGCTTTCTCTCCTGGCTTTTAAAATGGGACAGAAACAATCCAATCCAAACAGCTTGCCAACATCATTGTTGCCGTTCCATGTATTCCGTTACTCCCCAAGCCTGCACAAAATTTAGTCATTTTATTCATATTGAGTTTCTTTTGTCTTTTATTAGCATATTTGGTATTGTAGTAATCCAAAAGTCATTAAAAGTAATCAAGTTAAAGTAACCCTACCCAACCCTGCGCATATCCGACAGATTGTGAAAAGCTGGCTATAGCAGACATTATTGGATCAGTTTTTCAACAAACGCCAGGCAAAAAGGTAAATGCATATTGGTGTGGTTCAATGGCTGAAATCCTGAGGCCGTCTGCTGCCATCCCTATCAGTGTGGATGACCCTCCGTCAGGTCTCTTTCCTCACATGGTTATTCTGTGCCTTTTCATAATCATATTTTGTACGTATTAATATTTCTTTTGATTTTATTAAATTTTAAGCAGGCAGCACGGCGGCGCAGTGGTTAGCGCATGTGCGGCACAGTTCATGTCTTGGGAACCTCCTGCGTGGGTTCAAATCCAGCTCCAGATTTCCTGTGCGGCGTTTGCATGTTCTCCCCGTGCTTGCGTGGGTTTCCTCCGGGCACTCTGGTTTCCTCCCACATTCCAAAAACATGCATTTCAGGTGAATTGGCCGGTCCAAATTGTCCCTAGGTGTGAATGAGCGAATGAGTTGTCTGTCCCTGAGTGCCCTGCAATTGGCTGGCACCCAGTTCAGGGTGTCCCCTGCCCACTGCCTGGAGATGGCTGGGATGGGCTCCAGCCCCCCCGCGACCCTAATGAGGATAAGCGGTACGGCTGATGAGATGAGATGAGACATATTGTCAACCTTATTGATATACTTCTTTGATACCCCTTTCATACTGTTTATTGAAAATCAGCATGATGCAGTATCTTACTTGATCATATAGAAAAATTGATTTTGTATTAGGTGTCTGTCGCACCTCCGTCCACCAGAGGGCGCCTAATCAAGTTTGTAATTGGGAGAGGTGTGTCCAATCAAAGGAGAGCCAGCCATCGAACCACACAAATATGCATTTACCCTTTTTGCCTGGCGTTTGTTGAAAAACTGATCCAATAATGTCTGCTATAGCCAGCTTTTCACAATCTGTCGGATATGCGCAGGGTTGGGTAGGGTTACTTTAACTTGATTACTTTTAATGACTTTTGGATTACTACAATACCAACTATGCTAATAAAAGACAAAAGAAACTAAATATGAATAAAATTACAACATTTTGTGCAGGCTTGGGGAGTAACGGAATACATGGAACGGCAAAAATGATGTTGGTAAGCTGTTTGGATTTATTTTCATTTTGTTTCTGTCGCATTTTAAAAGCCAGGAGAGAAAGCTTACCATGTGTTGTAAGTCATCATTTTATTCATATTTAGTTTCTTTTGTCTTTTATTAGCATATTTGGTATTGGAGTCATCCAAAAGTCATTGAAAGTAATCAAGTTAAAGTAACCCTACCCAACCCTGGCGCCCAGTAATGGGTGATTTTATTGAGATTTTGCAGTGGACCCAAACGCAGGAAGCGGGAAAAGGCAGGGTGCTCAAAAACGGATTTTATTACGAAATAATCAACAAAGTAACAAACGGTCAGAACCGGGAAAAAAACAAACCTCAGAAAGCAGGATCAACTGGGAAAAGGTGATAGTGGAAAATGAAAAGTACCTGACACTGGGTGCTGTCCAAAATGTCAGGCTAAGTAGGTCCCAATTGTGTGCCTTACCGTTATCATATTTAATTTTTTTATTACTATTGATTTTGTTTTTATTGTATTTTAACCATTGTGTGTGTAGGTGAATGTTTTCATACAGCACTCAGTGTCATGATTGCTGATGTGAAGCACTCTGATTGGCTCCCTGTCCCTATTTCAACCCACTCCTTTCTGTCACCTGTTGTCAGTCCGTCTGCAAACCTCAGCTTACTCTAGGCAAGCTTTCCGACCCTGACTCACTCCTGTTTTGGCTCCCGTCCGTTCCCCGGCTTCCCGTTTTTTGATCTTGACCACGTCTACTCTTCTCTCCTGGCTTTCGACTCGTCGCTGATCCCGACCACGCTTCGCTCTCCTGTCCCGGCTACCGACCTGTTTTTTCCGCTCCCGGCACCGCCATCGAAAGGCCAGTTCCGCGTTCAGCTTCCAGCGATCACCGGATCGTGTGTGCAATCCTTCCCCCTTCTTCCCATTAAAACTGAGAGAAACGTACGCAAGTGGGTTCTGTTTCTGTTCTGGTCCTGACACTCAGAGACTCAATTTATCGCCTAAAAAGTGGTTTGCATCAATTTGATTTGATTCGATTTTAAAAAAAATAACCCATAAACCACAATTTGAACAATTTTCTACCGTAAATCCCTCGTGAACTCACATTCAGGGCAGTAAAAGTCATTTGCGGACACGGTGTTCAGGGTCATAAATCCCCATGAAGTACAACAACATCTAGGACATCTGCACGCAGCATCCAATGAAGACAAACACTCCCGTGGAGAACAGTTTTATTTTGAAATCCTCAATTTAAAAAAAATCAGAAAATAACTTTATGTTTCTTTCTTCCATGAAGACATTTTAGTGAAGCGTGATGGTTCTTCTTCCGTCTGGGATCTAAAATAACTGAGCAGGTCTAAAAAAGGGACAAAATGTCCACGGGGACGTCTCGATGAATTAATGTCGTCCGGTTCTCAGCGTGACGCTTGGGAAGAAAAGGCCAACCGGGTTTATTGTTTATCAAATAAAAGCACATGCTCGACATCCTGCCGACTTTTTTCTTTTGGCTAAAACTGGAATCGGACAGAAAACCGACGGGAAGCCTGGCGGATTTTGCGGATAAAGTCCGCTGAATACAGATGTAGCTTACAGTTTTCGTCAAACATTTCTGGCAAACGTGATCCGAACATTTTCATACGAATAAAAAAAGTCTGTGTGAACTAAAAGTATTCAAAAGTTTCTGCATTTAAAACAAGTAGGAGTTTTGCATAGTTAATTCTATTTATTAGGGCACGAGAAAATCAAAATCTTTCCGGCTGAATAACCTGTATTTTATGTTGACAGTATCTGTGTATTATTTGCCCTCATGTAGGTTTTAGATCAGGGGATGGTGTCATAATAGTCTGTGGTTTGCAATAGTATGGTCTGTGCATCACTTTGAGACTCTTTGTGATTACGGGGGTCACAAATTAACATGACTTGACTGAGGTGTTGAGTTTTTCCTTGCCCTCATGTAGGTTTTAGATCAGGGGATGGTGTCATAATAGTCTTTAGTTTGGAATAGTCTGTGGTCTGTGCAGCCCTTTGAGACTCTTTGTGATAAAGGGTGTCACAAATAATCAGGACTTGACTTGAAGTTTCTTCATTCTCATCATGTTGAGGTTTTTGAGTTTTCCCTCGCCCTCATGTAGGTTTTAGATCAGGGGATGGTGTCAAAATAGATTGCGTTGGTCTGTGGTCCGTGCATCACTTTGAGACTCCTTGTGATTAAGGGCGTCACAAGCTAACATGACTTGACTGAGGTTTTGAGTTTTTCCTTGCCCTCATGTAGGTTTTAGATCAGGGGATGGTGTCATAATAGTCTGTAGTTTGGAATAATCTGTGGTCTGTGCAGCCCTTTGAGACTCTTAGTGATTAAGGGCGTCACAAATACACATGACTTGACTGAGGTTTTGAGTTTTTCCTTGCCCTCATGTAGGTGTTAGATCAGGGGATGGTGTCATAATAGTCTCTAATTTGCAATAGTATGGTCTGTGCAGGTCTTTGAGACTCTTTGTGATTAAGGGCGTCACAAATAAACATGACTTGACTGAGGTTTTGAGTTTTTCCTTGCCCTCATGTAGGTTTTAGATCAGGGGATGGTGTCATAATAGTCTGTAGTTTGCAATAGTCTGTGGTCTGTGCAGCCCTTTGAGACTCTTTGTGATTAAAGGCGTCACAAATTACCATGACTTGACTGAGGTTTTGGGTTTTTCCTTGCCCTCATGTAGGTTTTAGATCACGGGATGGTGTCATAACAGTCTATTGTTTGGAATAGTCTGTGGTCTGTGCAGCCCTTTGAGACTCCTTGTGATTAAGGGTGTCACAAATAATCAGGACTTGACTTGAAGTTTCTTCATTTTCATCATGTTGAGGTTTTTGAGTTTTCCCTCGCCCTCATGTAGGTTTTAGATCAGGGGATGGTGTCATAATAGTCTTTAGTTTGGAATAGTCTGTGGTCTGTGCAGCCCTTTGAGACTCTTTGTGATTAAGGGTGTCACAAATAATCAGGACTTGACTTGAAGTTTCTTCATTCTCATCATGTTGAGGTTTGTGAGTTTTCCCTCGCCCTCATGTAGGTTTTAGATCAGGGGATGGTGTCATAATAGTCTTTAGTTTGGAATAGTCTGTGGTCTGTGCAGCCCTTTGAGACTCTTTGTGATTAAGGGTGTCACAAATAATCAGGACTTGACTTAAAGTTTCTTCATTTTCATCATGTTGAGGTATTTGAGTTTTCCCTTGCCCTCATGTAGGTTTTAGATCAGGGGATGGTGTCATAATAGTCTTTAGTTTGGAATAATCTGTGGTCTGTGCAGCCCTTTGAGACTCTTTGTGATTAAGGGCGTCACAAATAAACAGGACTTGACTTAAACTTTCTTCATTTTCATCATGTTGAGGTTTTTGAGTTTTCCCTCGCCCTCATGTAGGTTTTAGATCAGGGGATGGTGTCATAATAGTCTTTAGTTTGGAATAATCTGTGGTCTGTGCAGCCCTTTGAGACTCCTTGTGATTAAGGGTGTCACAAATAATCAGGACTTGACTTAAAGTTTCTTCATTTTCATCATGTTGAGGTATTTGAGTTTTCCCTTGCCCTCATGTAGGTTTTAGATCAGGGGATGGTGTCATAATAGATTGCGTTGTTCTGTGGTCCGTGCATCACTTTGAGACTCCTTGTGATTAAGGGCGTCACAAGCTAACATGACTTGACTGAGGTTTTGAGTTTTTCCTTGCCCTCATGTAGGTTTTAGATCAGGGGATGGTGTCATAATAGTCTGTAGTTTGGAATAATCTGTGGTCTGTGCAGCCCTTTGAGACTCTTAGTGATTAAGGGCGTCACAAATAAACATGACTTGACTGAGGTTTTGAGTTTTTCCTTGCCCTCATGTAGGTTTTAGATCAGGGGATGGTGTCATAATAGTCTGTAGTTTGCAATAGTCTGTGGTCTGTGCAGCCCTTTGAGACTCTTTGTGATTAAAGGCGTCACAAATAAACATGACTTGACTGAGGTTTTGAGGTTTTCCTTGCCCTCATGTAGGTTTTAGATCAGGGGATGGTGTCATAATAGTCTCTAATTTGCAATAGTATGGTCTGTGCAGGTCTTTGAGACTCTTTGTGATTAAGGGTGTCACAAATAAACATGACTTGACTGAGGTTTTGAGTTTTTCCTTGCCCTCATGTAGGTTTTAGATCATGGGATGGTGTCATAATAGTCTGTAGTTTGCAATAGTATGGTCTGTGCAGGTCTTTGAGACTCTTTGTGATTAAGGGTGTCACAAATAAACATGACTTGACTGAGGTTTTGAGGTTTTCCTTGCCCTCATGTAGGTTTTAGATCAGGGGATGGTGTCATAATAGTCTGTAGTTTGCAATAGTCTGTGGTCTGTGCAGCCCTTTGAGACTCTTTGTGATTAAAGGCGTCACAAATAAACATGACTTGACTGAGGTTTTGAGGTTTTCCTTGCCCTCATGTAGGTTTTAGATCAGGGGATGGTGTCATAATAGTCTCTAATTTGCAATAGTATGGTCTGTGCAGGTCTTTGAGACTCTTTGTGATTAAGGGTGTCACAAATAAACATGACTTGACTGAGGTTTTGAGTTTTTCCTTGCCCTCATGTAGGTTTTAGATCATGGGATGGTGTCATAATAGTCTGTAGTTTGCAATAGTATGGTCTGTGCAGCTCTTTGAGACTCTTTGTGATTAAGGGCGTCACAAAATAAACATGACTTGAATTGAGTGGCCTTATGTGAAAAAGCAATTGCCCCCTGAAGTTAACAGCGAGTTGGGCCACCCTTGGCAAGAAAAACAGGAATTAGGTTATGATAATTGGTAATGGGTCTTTCACAATGCTGTGGAGGAGTTTTGACCCACTCTTCTTTGCAAAATCGTTTCATATCATGGACTGCCAACTTAGATTTAAATCCGGACTTTGACTTGGCCACTCCAGACCTTTAGTTTTGTTTTGTGGACTTGCTGGTGTGTTGTGGGCACGAACTAATGGCCGGACATTCTCCTTCAGGATCTTCTGATAAGCACCAGAATTCATTATTCCGACAACCACAGCAAGTTCTTCTTCTTGTGAGGCAACAAAGCAGACCCAGACCATCACACTGCTACCACCATGCTTTACTGTCGGCATCATGATCTTTCTGTCAATTGCTGTGCCATTTTTACTTGACTCCAAAGAATGTGTCTCCAAAACTCTTGAGGATAATCAAGATGCTTTTTGGCAAATGTGAGATGACTCTTTGTGTCCAATTGTGTCAGCAGTGGTTTTCGTCTGGGAACTCTCCCATGGATGCCATATTTGGCCAGTGTTTTTCTTATAGTGGAGTCATGGACAGTAAATGGTCTAGGGCTGCTTTGCTGCCTCAGGACCAGGACAGTTTAGACCAGATCAGTTTGTCATTTATTTAGGTTGGTATTTTGTGATTTCATCATGTAATTTGTGAATTTAGTCATTAATTTCTGTCTTTTCGTGTATTTCGTCACAACAAAATGTGAATTAAATGAGGTGACGGGTCAAACTACCAATGCTTTTCACTTATCGGTTGATTAGCGATCAACAGATCTACTAATCTACCAATCAAACTCTACCAGTTTGACCTTCCCCCTCGTTTAAATTTTCATGTGACAAAATACACAAAAAATACCGCACAACAAAACATACCACAAAATACTCAATAATATAATTGCATGTACAGATATCCCCATGATTTAGGCGTCATGACAAAAGGAGCAGGACACATACTCTTCTCAGCGAGATGCAGGTTACGCAGAACAGGTGCCCAGTCACGATACAGTATGAAAGGCTCTATGATATGAATTGGCCAATCGGAATTTGAGATCTCAAGTCAAGAGTTGCAGGCCAATCAAATTGAATCTTGGCTGCCCGAAACGTTCCTCGGTGGTGCAGGAACCATCCGTTGTTTTCTTGTATTTTTTGCAAAGGACAGAACCAGCGATAACTGAAACGCGAAGCAACGAGGGGCCTTTTTGTCATACGGTGGAAACCTCGGTTTTCGGACGCCTCTCAGTTCGAACAAATCGGTGTCCGACCAAAAATTTCGAGAAATTCTTGCTTCGCTGTTCGGTCAAAAAAATCGGAGTTCGAACGCCGGTACGCTAGGGGCGATGCTGAGCGGCGTACGGGTGTAGATTGCCCCCACCTCTCGTGAAGAACTGTTGTCACGTGACCGCACACTTCTTTTTGCTTTTGTTTTTAATATCAGTGAACGGAGTGTTTTAACCCCTAATTATGCCTTCGAAGAAAGTCAGTGCAAGCAGCAAAGTGGCTACAGGTGAAAAAAGAAAAGTAGTTCGTACAACTATTGCATTTAAGAAAGAAATAATAGCCAAAATATGAAGGAGGTTTGCGAGTGTCTTTGCTTGGGCAGTGTGGAGAAAGTCATCTTTCTGACGTCCCGGCCAACTCAGGTAACTTGCCCCAAATAACGCACCGTATTTTCCGCACTATAAGGCGCACCTAAAAGTCTTAATTTTTTTCAAAAGCTGACCATGCGCCTTATAACACAGTGCGCCTTACATATGGCTCAATATTAAATTCGCAAGGTCTCGCAACTTACTCAACAGCCGCCGACTCGATTTTCCCCCGAACGTGGAGTAGTCCGCGGTGTATGCTGGGATTTATATACCGGCGTTTCATTGGCTAACCAATGTGTCAATCATCACTTGAATCGATCACTATTGGCTGAAGTTATTCGGAGCCTCGGATTGGCTAGAGGGCCAAAACAAACCCTGCAATCGGCCGAAAAAGATGTGTCAATCATCCGTTAAATCGATCGCAATTGGCTGAAGTTATTCGGAGCCTCGGATAGGCTAGAGGGCCAAAACAAACCCTGCAATTGGCCGAAAAAGATGACTGAATAGCAAGCTTGCTAAACGACGCCATAAAGAAACATGTTTCATTAGTCTGTATTTGTAAATATTCTACTCTCCTGGATTTACTTCACTCACGGTTGTAAGAAGACCATGATTGCGTATCATTATTGAACGTGAGAACTTAGGTGAGTTATGCGGCTTTATAGTTTCCCGGTATCTTGTTTTAGAACGATTTTGATGTTGCTATGATGAGTTGAGTGAATTAACCTCAATTCCAAGTGTTTATTGTCATATGCACAGTAAAGTTGCGAGCGAAAAAGAAAATAGAAACTAAGGAATGGTTGGCATTTCTTGAATCCCAAGACTTTAACATTCCGAATGATGGAACGATGCATTTGAGTGACATCGTACGGACACCGCATCCGCACGTGTCTACGACACGTATTTGCTTCTTTGCAAGCTTTGGGAATGTTAAGGGGGTAATCAGTTGGACTGAACCATCTGAATGTTTTGTCGACGTTCCCATTGTAGCGCCTTATAATCCGGTGCGCCTTATCTATGAAAGATACAGGACCAAAAACTATTTTTTGGGGGTGCGCCCTATAACCCGGTGCGCCCTATAGTGCAGAAAATACGGTACTCGGTCCGTGGATTCAGCGTCACGCAACTCTTGATTTTTACTGGAAGAAGAGCCGGAGCTAGCGAAGCGGCTAGCAGCGTTATAAGTCTTCGGTACCGTCCGTAATCATGGTAAATGCGAACTCACGACCAAATAAGATCATCAAGTGCTGGTGGAAAACATCGAAGCGCAGAGGGAGCGCAGTTGCTGTGTTTTTGCGGAAACGTGGCTCACGTTTAGCATTCCGGACGCTAACGTGTAGCCACCCGGAGCTACCCGGAGCTATCCGGCTTCAGCGCCGCTATGCAGAGACACGAAAGCCGGGGGGAATCGGAGAGGAGGCGGACTTGCTAACACGAGGTGGTGTATCCCTGGATTTTCACAAAGAAAGATCTGCCGCAGGGATGTCGAACTTTTGGACTCGCGTGACGTCATCCACTCCGCTACAAGCACCCCTAGGGCATCATGTTCATCTGTTAATAAACAACGGGGTAGACTGCTGGAAGTAAGAATTTCCCTACGGGGATGAATAAAGTATCTATCTATCTATCTATCTATCTATCTATCTATCTATCTTGCCTGCGCCTTCTGCTGACCACCACAAAGGTAAGAAATCCTATTCATAATTCTTTTCTTTATTCTTTTTTAAATTTTTACACGTTCATTTTAGCGTAATCTTTCGTACGGATGATTACGATAACACGAACGTACGATTAGCCTGGCTTAGCTTTATGTTTACATTGAAGATTCAAGGTAAACATTCAGGATGTTGGAACGGAGCCCAACTTTCAGGGTGTTGGAACGAAGCCCCCTTTCCAATGAACCGCTCGCCACTTGTTGTGGAGACCCGAGTGCTAAATGACTTGTAAACGATCTGATTTTTTTTATTTTTACAGGTTCATGTTAGCGTAATCTTTCGTACGGAAGATTACGCTAACGCGAACGTACGATTAGCCTGGGTTAGCTTCATGTTTACGTTCATGGTAAACATTCAGGGTGTTGGAACGGATTAAAACGATTTACATTACTTTTAATGGGAAAAACGACTTCGGTGATGGAACAAATCGGTTTTCGAACAGGGTTCTGGAACGGATTATGGTCGAGAACCGAGGTTCCACTGTGTTTAGGTATTGTGTGATTTATTTATGTTTATGAATTCATATATTTGTAGCTTTTTATTTATTCATACCTCATTTCCATATATGGTAGTATGGGAAGCTAAGAGCAACCACAGTGGTCCACCACCATAGAAGGTATTTTTCCGTAGATGATCTGCTCCTTTCGATTGAAGTAGAGCATGTTGATGGGCGACATTTTGGTCGGAGTGCAGCAGGGCCCGGCTGTGCCGCGAGGGTTCGCCTTGTTGACCAGGTGGGCGTGAGGATATTGCTGCAGGTGCAAAAATTCGCACTCCCCCGAGCAGTAGTTTGCACGGTAGCGCTTGGGCGCGATGATCCAGTCCCAGCCGAACTCCTCGAAGTCGACCATCAGCGGGTAGCGGCAGCAGCGAGTTTCCGACGATTCCTCGTCGCAGTTGATGCCCGAGTTGCGCCTGGAACGCTTCGGGTTGTCCAGGATCTTCACTTCGATGAAGGGTTGCTGAAAAACGATGACTTTTAGTGTCGTTTTTTTTTTCAGGAGAATACGCAATTAGCTTTAATTTAGCTACGAGAAAGCTAAACGTGGTGTCAAACGGGTGGCCGGCGGGCCGGATCAGGCCCGCTAAGGGATTGAATCCGTGAGACAACACTCAGAGAAGCGCAAGAGAAGAACGAGCTGCAGGTTGGAATATGTCAACTCTCTCTCTCTGTCTGTCTCTTTCACTCTCTGTGTCTCTCTTTTTCTCTTCCTTTGTTGCTCTTTGTCTCTTTCTCTCTCTGTCTTTTTAATTTATTTTGCTCTAACTTGATTTTTTCCTTTACTCTCTTTTTTCTTTCTCTCTTCCTACCCTTCGCGCTTTCTTTTCTCTTTTCTCTCCTTCTGTCTTTCTATTTCTCTTTGGATGTCTTTCTTCCTCTCTGTCTCTCTGTCTCTTTCACTCTCTATCTATAGTATTTATCTACGGTATCTATCTATCTATCTAGACATCTATCTAGACATATATCTATGGTATCTATCTGTTTATCTATCTATGGTATCTATCTATGGTATCTATCTATGTATCTATGTTATCTATGGTATCTATCTATGGTATCTATGTTATCTATGGTATCTATCTATGTATCTATGTTATCTATGGTATCTATGTTATCTATGTTGTCTATGGTGTCTATGGTGTCTATGGTATCTATGGTATCTATCTATGTCATCTATGGTATCTATCTATGGCATCTATGGTATCTATGGTATCTATCTATGGTATATATCTATAGTATCTATGTATCTATCTATGGTATATATCTATAGTATCGATGTATCTATCTATCTATCTATCTATCTATCTATCTATCTATCTATCTATCTATCTATAACAATCTGAAAAATTAACTTTTCTCTGACTTTTTGTCTTTAAGAAAATGGTGTCTCTCTCTCCAAAAGAGAAACCAAAATGTTTTGCTTTGATGACTCTTTGATTCAAGAATGGTCCTGACTCCTGTTCTATAGCATACTAAAGTGATGCTAGCGGCTAAAGCGAAGCTAGCCATCAAAACGGCGCTATTGGCTAAATGTAGTTGTGTTTTTTTTGTTTTTACAATGTTTTAATAATAATAATGATCACTTTTTGGGGAAAATGGTTGAAAATTTAAATAAAAGCTTGTCACATTGCAAATTATTCGGAGCGGGCACTCACCAGGCCTTCCTCGCCCGGTGCGGCCGAGGTGACGGCCAAATCTTGTCCCCTCGGGTCGAAGGCATTAATGTGTATGGCGTAGTTTGCATGGGCTTGGCGCAACCAGGCCTGCAGCAGCGACTTGATGTCCAGATTGTGCCAGGATCCGGCGCCGACCTCGGCGTCCACCTTGAGGGACCGCAGCCGGACCCGGGTGCTGTTGCCCCCCCGCTCGGCTTTTATGCGAGAGATCTGCAGGAAGACGGTGGTCAACGTCGGCACCGGCCTCAGGTGGACCCAAAGCTGAGCGCTCAGGAGGTTCTCGCTGTGGATTTTACGGCTCAGGCTGAACAGACAGTAGGACGGAGTTCCCTCAAGCACGGGATCTGGATCGGACACACCAAAGAGAGAAAATCAAAGAGGGTAAAAAACTCGGTCTGTAGCAGCGATACTCCCGTATCTAGACTTATAAATATAGAAATATAATCGGTCTTCATTTGAACTGTGAAAAGTGATGGGTCCCGGGGACTCGCATGCTCTAAACCACAGGTGTCAAACAGGCGGCCCGGGGGCCAGATCAGGCCCGCTAAGGGATTGAATCCGGCCCGAGAGACAACACTCAGAGGAGCACAAGAGAAAAACATGCTGCAGGTTGAAATATGTCGACTTGATGTTGCCAAAGCCAGGTGCCTCACACAAAGACACTGTACCTGTATTTCTCTCTCTCTCTCTCTCTCTCTCTCTCTCTCTCTCTCTCTCTCTCTCTCTCTCTCTCTTCCACGCCTTTTCTCCCACTCTGTCTCTTTTTCTTTTCCTTTGTTGCTCTTTGTCTCTTTCTCTCTCTGTGTCTTTTTAATTTCTTTTGCTCTAACTTCATTTTTTCCTTTTCCCTCTTTTCTCATTCTCTCTTCCTACCCTTTGCGCTTTCTTTTCTCTTTTCTCTCCTTCTGTCTTTCTATCTCTCTTTGGATTTCTTTCTTCCGCTCCCTTTCTTTCCCCCTCTCTTACGACTTCTCTTTTTATCTCTTTTGTTTCTCACGCTCTCTCCCTTTCTCTCTTTCTTCGTCCCGCCCTCTCGCCTTTTCCCTCCCTCTTTTTCTTATTTTTTTCACTCTCTCTCTTTCTCTCTTTCTCTCTCTCTCTTTCTCTCTTTCTCTCTTTCCCTCTCTCTCTTTCTCTCTTTACCTCTCTCTCTCTCTCTCTCTCTCTTTCTTTTCCACCCCTTTTCTCCCACTCTCTGTCTCTTTCACACTGTCTCTGTCTTTTTCTCTTCCTTTGTTGCTCTTTCTCTCTCTATGTCTTTTTAACTTATTTTGCTCTAACTTCCTTTTTTCCTTTTCTCTCTTCCTACCCTTCGCGCTTTATTTTCTCTTTCCTTCTGTCATTCTATTTCTCTTTGGATTTCTTTCTTTCGCTCCCTTTCTTTCCCCCTCTCTCACGACTTTTTATCGCTTTTGTTTCTCACGCTCTCTCCCTCTCTCTTCCTTTTTTTCTTTCTTTTTCCTGCCCTCTCTCCTTTTCCCTCCCTCTTTCTCTTATTTATCTCTCTTTTTCTTTCTCTTTCATCCACTAGTCCGGCCCCCGACAGAATGTTTGTTCTATCGTGTGGCCCCCGAGTTCAAATGAGTTTGACACCCCTGCTCTAAACTCTATGGGTCCCAACAGAGATCTATGGCTCCCCAAAATTTTGTGTTATAGAGGTTGACATTGTAAATCGGTGACAAATATAGAATAAAAATCTATATATTCATTCAGTTTTAATCATCAAATTATTGTTGGTAATACACCGATTAAATCTTTTTTTCATTTTCTCCTTTTATACTTCCTTTACTTCTTAACTTCTTTATACAACATCATCATTCGTAATATAATGCATCAAAGCAAGTGAGCCGTTTGAGAGCCGACTCTCTCGAATGAGTCGAGCCGAATCAGCCGGTTCTCTAAAAAGAGACGGACTTTTCACGACATAACTCGAGATCGGCGTGCAGACGAAAACGCGAACCGCGTGACCAAAACAACAATGGCGGATCTGCCTGACGAAAAGTTTGGAGTGCGGTAAATCTTTGTTAAATAATGATAATGACAATTTGGGGTCAAAAAAGTTGCGTCCCGGGGACGCACGTTGATTCGAGACGATGCGCCCCCAGCGAAAATGATGCGTCTAGGACGCGGGGACGCGGGCAAACCAGAACACCGAGTAATATGTAAATCCTGGTCTACGTGTGTGTGTGTTTGTATGTGGCCTATAACCGCTCAACCGATTTTCGTGATAATTTACACCAGGGGTGTCAAGCGGGCGGCCCGCGGGCCAAATCAGGCCCGCTAAGGGATTGAATCCGGCCCACGAGACAATACTCAGAGAAGCGCAAGAGAAAAACAAGCTGCAGGTTGAAATATGTCAGCTTGATGTTGTTGCCAAAGCCAGGTGCCTCTCACAAAGACACTGTACTTGTATCTCTCTCTCTCTCTTTCTCTCTCTCTCTCTCTCTCTCTCTTTCTTTTCCACCCCTTTTCTCCCACTCTCTGTCTCTGTCTCTTTCACTCTCTGTGTCTCTCTTTTTCTCTTCCTTTGTTGCTCTTTGTTTCTTTCTCTCTTTGTGTCTTTTAACTTCTTTTGTTCTAACTTCTCTCTCTCTCTCTCACCCCTTTACTCCCACTCTCTGTCTCTTTCACTCACTCTCTCTCTCTCTCTCTCACCCCTTTTCTCCCACTCTCTGTCTCTTTCACTCTCTCACCACTTTTCTCCCATTCTCTGTCTCTTTCTCTCTCTCTCTCTCTCTCTCACCCCTTTTCTCCCACTCTCTGTCTCTTTCACTCACTCTCTCTCTCTCTCTCTCACCCCTTTTCTCCCACTCTCTGTCTCTTTCACTCTCTCACCACTTTTCTCCCATTCTCTGTCTCTTTCTCTCTCTCTCTCTCTCTCTCACCCCTTTTCTCCCACTCTCTGTCTCTTTCACTCACTCTCTCTCTCTCTCTCTCTCTCTCACCCCTTTTCTCCCACTCTCTGTCTCTTTCTCTCTCTCTCTCTCTCTCTCTCTCTCACCCCTTTTCTCCCACTCTCTGTCTCTTTCACTCTCTCTCTCTCTCTCTCTCTCTCTCTCTCTCTCTCTCTCTCTCTCTCTCTCTCTCTCTCTCTCTCTCTTTCTCACCCCTTTTCTCCCACTGTCTGTCTCTTTCAATCTCTCTCTCTCCCCTTTTCTCCCACTCTCTGTCTCTTTCACTCTCACTTTCACCACTTTTCTCCCACTCTCTGTCTCTTTCTCTCTCTCTCTCACCCCCTTTCTCCCACTCTCTGTCTCTCTCTCTCTCTCTCTCTCTCCCCTTTTCTCCCACTCTCTGTCTCTTTCACTCTCTCTCTTTCTCTCTCTCTCACCCTTTTTCTCCCACTCTCTGTCTCTTTCACTCTCTTCTGTCTCTCTTTTTCTCCTCCTTTGTTGATCTTTGTCTCTTTCTCTCTCTGTGACTTTTAACCTCTTTTCCTCTAACTTGCTTTTTTCATTTTCTCTCTTTTCTCTTTCTCTCTTCCTACCCTTCGCACTTTCTTTCCTCTTTTCTCTCCTTCTGTTTTTCTATTTCTCTTTGAATTTTTTTTCTTCCTCTCCCTTTCTTTTCCCCCTCTCTCACGACTCGTTATCTTTTGTTTCTCACGCTCCCTCTCCCTCTCCCTCTTTTTCTTTTTGTCCCGCCCTTTCTCCTTTTCCTTCCCTCTTTCTCTTATTTCTTTATCTCTCTTTTTCTTTCTCTTTAATAAAATAATAAAATAAAGATTTAGAATACAAAATACTCAATATAACGTTTTGCTATAGAGTATTTAAATAGGTATCAGGCAGGAAACATAGAAACAGGAGAGAACAGGTTGATGGCCCGGACGGAAGAGCAGGGCAGAAACGGGTCCAGAAACAGGTCGGCAACAGGTATCATGCAGGAGAAAACAGGGCAATTTCGTTGTCACGATATGTTAACCCATTTTGTAACAATGACCATAAAGGTATATTCTATTCTATTCTATTTTGAACAGGGCAAAATAGACGGGAACAATACCGGACAGAAAACTCAAGCGGAAAACAGGACAGAGTCGAGACCCACAAGGTTCGTTGACGGACTGACAAAGGGAGAGTGAGAGCACTGATCTTAAATTAAAGGGAAGCCAATCTATCAACGAGCCGCAGCTGGCGACACACGGGCGGGGCCAATTGGGCGCCATGGCAACCGTGACAATAAGTTAAGGTTAATTGATGTCTATGTGTGTCAATCACAGTGAATGAGTAAAGATTCATTGACGTCTATAATTGGTAATTGTCACGATTGTCGATCGAGCGCAGCTAATTGGTGGACACTCTCTTTTTAAACCCCCGGCTTCCTCCTGGAAGCCGTCAGATCGTTATGCGAACTGTTGCCTTCAGCTCAGTAAGCCTTTTTGTCCGACTTCGTTCCTGTCCTACTTTTTTCTGCCTGATCCTTGTTTCCGACCTGTTTCCAGACCTGACTAGCCCCGTTCTGCCTGCCTGTTACCTGATTTGTTTCGCCCCGTTACCTGCCTGCCTCCTGCTACTGACCTCTCTTACGAACTCGACACGCCTTTGATCTCCAGTCCCGGCCAACAACTTGCTATTCCCGTCTGTTCTCCGATCCTCCTTGCTCCTTTTATCTGTCAGTCATCGGATCATGGAAGCAAGCCATACTCTCCCTTTTTCAATTAAACTGAGAAAACGAGCGCTATTGGGTCCTGTCTCCGCTCCTGATTCGTGACAGTAGTGGCAGTAATTAAATTGGGTTTTATTGACGTGAAATTGCTTTAAAGGAAATAAGGGTTATTGATGCCTACAGTGGTCTTGGGAACCTCCTGTGTGGGTTCAAATCCAGCTACCGGACTTACTGTGCGGAGTTTGCATGTTCTCCCCGTGCTTGTGTGGGTTTTCTCCATGCATTCCGGTTTCCTCCCACATTCCAAAGACATGCATTTCAGGTGGATTGGCCGATCCAAATTGTCCCTAGGTGTGACTGAGCGAGTGAGTTGTCTGTCCCCGTGTGCCCTGCGATTGGCTGGCAACCAGTTCAGGGTGTCCCCTGCCCATGGCCCGATGATTGCTGGGACAAACTAGACGGGAACAAAACTGGAGATCGATATTGAACAGGACAAAATAGAAGGGAACAAGGAAACCTAAGCAGGACAGAGTCAAAACCCACGTCTTGCGGGTGCAGAGGTTCGTTGACGGACTGACAAAGGGAGAGTGAGAGCACTGAGCTTAGATAAAAAGGAAGCCAATCTGTCAACCAGCCGCAGCTGGCGACACACGGGCGGGGCCAATTGGGCGCCATGGCAACCGTGACCATAACTTAAAGTTCATTGATGTTGATGTATGTGTATGCTCCAGCACCCCCCGCGACCCTACTGAGGATAAGCGGTGCAGCTAATGAGATGAGATGAGATGAGAGATGATGCCGACAGTGCCTTTATACTGAGACATTTTTAACCCACTTCTAACCTGGTAATAACATGATTATAACATAGTAACGACATAGTAATTACACAACTGGTCGCAATTGGCACAAACAGGAACAAAAAACGGTCAAAAATCATCAATATAAAAATAGAAATGAAGATCCGGTTTACACTTTGTAGCCATGGTGATGATGGTCTCTGTGGCGGCCCGGTCCTCGTCCTCCACGCTGGGTCGGTACTGGTCCAGGATTCTGGTGAGGGGGGGCGCTTTAGGCAACATCTGCCGGACCACGTCCCTACTAATGTTGGGCGCCGTCTGCAGACGCAAGATGCTCAAAATTTGAGACTTGATGCTGTAGAGTCTCATTTGCTTGCTGTGCTGACGAAAATGGCAAGCCGGGCACTGATCCGGTTCCCAGGTCCGGTTGGACCAGACGGAGGACAGCAGGGCGGCTGCTGCCAGCACCACCAACATCTTCTCGGACTCCGGGAAAGAAGGACAGCCGGGACCGCCGGGGGGACGTTCTCCAAAAAGGGGGTCGTCCCCGCCCTCACTGAGCAGCCGTTGGCTGATTTGACTCCAAGCGGATTTAAAGAGGTACAAAATGTTTTCCAAGAGATGTTTGGAATCAGATTTAGAACTTCACGATCATGATGTAATGGATAACGTGAATCCATCCATCCATCCATTATATGCATCGCTTATCCACAGTAGGGTCGCGGGGGTGATGGAGTCCATCCCAGTTATCAATTCCCTCCCTCATTCACACCTAGGGACAATTTGGACCGGTCGATTAACCTGACATGCATGTTTTTGGAATGTGGGAGGAAACCGGAGTGCCCGGAGGAAACCCACGCAAGCACGGGGAGAACATGCAAACTCCACAGCGGAGGTTCAATCTCATGAAAAAAAAAGAAGGACAAAAAAGCGAATAAAGGAAAAAACAGAAGAACAAAAAGAAAAAAGGGAAAAAAAGAAAAAAACAGAAGAACAAAAAAAGGAAAAAAAACGAAGAACAAAAAGAAAAAAGGGAAAAAAGAAAGAAAAACAGAAGAACAAAAAGAAAAAGGGAAAAAAACAGAAGCACAAAAAGAAAAAGGGAAAAAGGAAAAAAAAAACGAAGAACAAAAAGTAAAAAGGAAAAAAAGATTTTAAAAAAAGAAGAACAAAAAGAAAAAGGGGAAAAAGGAAAAAATAGAAGCACAAAAAGAAAAAAGGGAAAACAAGGAAAAAAACTGAAGAATAAAAAGAAAAAAGGGAAAAAAGAAAGAAAAAACAGAAGAACCAAAGAAAATGGGAAAAAAGGAAAAAACAGAAGCACAAAAAGAAAAAAGGGAAAAAAGAAAGAAAAAAACAGAAGAAGAAAAAGAAAAAGAAGGAAAAAAAGAAAAAAAAGGAATTTTGTTTTTTTTCGCTCTCTCATTCACACCTAGGGACAATTTGGACAGGCCAATCCACCTGAAATGCATGTTTTTTTGGAATACGGGAGGAAACCGGAGTGCCCGGAGGAAACCCACGCAAGAACAGGGAGAACATGCAAACTCTACACAGGAGGTTCGATCTCATGACCTCAGAACTGTGCCGCACGAGCGCTAACCACTGCGCTGCCGTGCTGCCATATGAAAATCAATCAATCAGTAATAATTTCCATGGGCTGCACTTACATTAAAGGGACAATGTGTTAGTTGCATTGTTAGTTGAGAAGGAGTGCTAAAAAGCACAACAAAGAATACAAACACCAGAGTCACAAAGTGACCCAACCGCGACATTTTTCTTCTCAATTTAAGCAGCCGGTCTGGCGTGGAAAGACAGGAAGCCAGAGACCGACGAGATCGATTCCGATTGCCCGAGTTGATATCGGACAGGACGGGACAGACAGGATAGATAAGGAATCAGGAAATCGAAAATAAATAGGAGAAACTAGACGAGAACGAAAACTGGAGAAAATAATAAACAGGACAAAAATAGACGGAAACAAAACTGGAAACCGAAATGAAACAGGACAAAATAGACAGGAACAATACCGGACAGGAAATACCAACAGGAACAGGACTGTGTCAAAACCCACGTCTTGCCGGGCAGAAGTTCGTTGACGGGCTGACAAAGGAAAAATGAGAGCACTGAGCTTAAATAGACGGAAAGTCAATCTGTCAACGAGCCGCAGCTGGCGCCACATGGGCGGGGCCAAAAGTCTGGACTCCAGAGCAAAACTTAGTTTGACATCCCTGTTTCAGATGCACTCAAATAAAAATACTTTTTCATCTTTTGTGGGATTTGGGTTGGACTGTACTACAAAAAAACTTTCCTCATTTTCACCATTTTTATGCTACACTAACAAAGATATGTGGTGACAAGCCTAAAGTGTCAGGACCAGAACGGAAACAGGACCCACTCGCGTAACGTTTACCACAAGTTTTACTGAAGGAACCAGGTCCGGTGTTCGCTCTCGTACTCGGCTTGTGATCCGAACACGGAAGTGGATCTTCCGTGGCGAACGATGGCGGTGTCGGGGACGGAAAAAACGGTAGCCGGGACAGGGGAGCAAAAACGTGGTCGGGGTCGGAAGCGAGTCGGAAGCCAGAACGGGAGAGCAGACGTGATCGGGGTCAGAAACGAGTCGTAAGCCGAGAAGGGAGAGCAGACGTGATCTGGATCAAAACGGGTTGTGGCCAGAGACAAACGGGAGCAAAAGGGGACAGGCGGGGGTCAGGGTCGAAAAAAGCTTGCCTTGAACACACGGAGATTCGCAGACGGACCGACAATTACAGGAGGAGAACCCAAATGCGTGACATTTCGCACACAAGCTTTTATTTTACGGGAAATGGGGAGTCACGCACGTTAGGAAGCCGGTCTGACGTGGAAGGACAGGACGCCAGAGGCCGACGAGATCGATACCAATTGCACGAACAGATATCGGACAGATGGGGTCGATACCGGACAGGAAGTGACACGCAGGATAGATAACGGATCAGGATATCGAAAATGAACAGGAGAAACTAGATGGGACCGAAAACTGGAGAAAATAATAAACGGGACAAAAACAGACGGAAACTAAACTGGAAATCGATATTAAACAGGATAACAATGAACGGGAGCAATACCGGACTGGAGATATCACAGGAAAACAGGACCGAGTCAGAACCCACGTCTTGCGGGGCAGAGGTTCGTTGACGGGCTGACACTGAGAGCACTGAGCTTAAATAGACCGAAAGCCAATCTGCCAACGAGCCGCAGCTGGTGCCACACGGGCGCCACACGGGCGGGGCCAATTGGGCACCACGGCAGCCATGACACAAACGGGCGGGGCCAATTGGGCACCACGGCAACCGTGACAGAAACGGGTGGGGCCAAGTGGGCGCCATGGCAACCGTGGCAGTCTTCTTACTGTCAGAGAGAGCATTTGGTTAGCAGGACGGGACAGACAAACTAGACGGGAACGAAACTAGAGATCGATATTTAACAGGACAAAATAGACGGGAACAACACCGGACAGGAAACACAAGCAGGAAGCCGGACAGAGTCAAAACCCACGTCTTGCGGGTGCAGAGGTTCGTTGACGGACTGACAAAGGGTGAGTGAGAGTACTGAGCATAAATGAAAGGGAAGCCAATCTGTTAACAAGCCGCAGCTGGCGCCACACAGGCGGGGCCAATTGGGTGCCATGGCAACCGTGACATAAATGAATGTACATCCAGACAAATATAAATCAAATGTTACTAGAAAATTGACAGTGAAAACCAGTTACTTCAACCTGCCACAAGAGGGCGCTCAAAAACCACTCCCGCAAACAAAAACATACAAATTCAATTGCTTGTCTATAAAATATCAATTATTTAATAAAATATAATAAAATATGGGCAGCACAGCGGCACAGTGGTTAGCGCTTGTGCGGCACAGTTCATGTCATGGGAATCTGTCGTGGGTTCAAATCCAGCTCCAGACTTCCTGTGCGGAGTTTGTATGTTCTCCCTGTGCTTGCGTGGGTTTCCTCCCACATTCCAAAAACATGCATTTCAGCTGAATTGGCCGGTCCAAATTGTCCCTCGGTGTGAATGAGCCGGTGAGTTGCCTGAGATCGAACCTCCTGTGTGGAGTTTGCATGTTCTCCCCGTGCTTGCGTGGGTTTCCTCCGGGCACTCCGGTTTCCTTCCACGTTCCAAAAACATGCATTTCAGCTGAATTGGCCGGTCCAAATTGTCTCTAGGTGTGAATGAGCCAGTGAGTTGTCTGAGATCGAACCTCCTGTGTGGAGTTTGCATGTTCTCCCCGTGCTTGCGTGGGTTTCCTCCGGGCACTCCGGTTTCCTCCCACGTTCCAAAAACATGCATTTCAGGTGAATTGGCCGGTCCAAATTGTCCCTCGGTGTGAATGAGCCAGTGAGTTGTCTGTCCCCGTGTGCCCTGCGATTGGCTGGCAACCAGTTCGGGGTGTCCCCTGCCCACTGCCCGATGATTGCTGGGATGGGCTCCAGCACCCCCGCGACCCTACTGAGGATAAGCGGTGTAGCTAATGAGATGAGATGAGACAACATTAAGACACTGAAGCGGTTGAAAACTTAAGGCTGCAATCATGACTTATAGCCAGTAGATGGCAGCAGAGTAACGGATAATTGACGTGCATTTCTTAGACAACATTACACAGTCGGACATAACAGTAGCCGAAGAGGCAGTGCAATATAATACAGGTACACTTGCCTGCTCTAACTGAACAAAACATAAAAGAGACTATGCAAGGTATGGTCAAACACAAACTAGTTCCAACAGAACAAAACATGAAATAGGGACGAGACGAGTCACATTTACGCGGTTGGACAGAACAAGAAAACAAGTGCCATGCAGGCACACTAGCTCACTGTAGCTGAACAAAACATGGTGAACATCAATCAAAAAACACAGGTAAGATGTAAAAATGTGTCCGGAAAATAACTGAACAAAACATGAAAGGGATCGCTCGAGAAACATTCCACAGTTGGACAAAACAACAATGGACAACGAGGCAGTGTAATATAATACAGGTACAGTTGCCGGCTCTAACTGAACAAAACATAAAAGGGACCATGCAAGGTATGGTCAAACACAAACTAGTTCCAACAGAACAAAACATGAAATAGGGATGAGACGAGTCACATTCACGCGGTTGGACAGAACAAGAAAACAAGTGCCATGCAGGCACACTAGCTCACTGTAGCTGAACAAAACATGGTGGACATCAATAAAAACATAGGTAAAATGTAAAAAATGTGTCCAGAAACTAACGGAACAAAACATGAAAGGGATCGCAGACATTTTCCCAGCTGTTTACATAACAATAATCAGAATTTAACAGACGAAAGGCATGACGACCATGAACAAGCAGGAGAGACACTGTGACATAACAATAAGGCTCTAACTGAACAAAACATGAAAGGGAACGCACAAGAAACATTCCACAGTCGGACAAAACAACAATAGACGACGAGGCAGTGCGATATAATACAGGTAGACTTGCCGGCTCTAACCGAACAAAACATAAAAGAGACCATGCAAGGAATGGCCAAACACTCACTAGTTCTAACTGTACAAAACTTGAAAAAAGATGGAAGTCATTTTCCCAGCCGTTGATATAACAATCACCAGAATTTAACAGACGAAAGGCATGACGACCATGAACAAGCAGGAGAGACACTGTGTGACATAACAATAAGGATCTAACTGAACAAAACATGAAAGGGAACACACAAGAAACATTCCACAGTCGGACAAAACAACAATAGACGACGAGGCAGTGCGATATAATACAGGTACACTTGCCGGCTCTAACTGAACAAAACAAAAAAGAGACAATGCAATTTATGTCAAACACTAACTAGTTCTAACTGTACAAAACTTGAAAAAAAACGGAAGTCATGTTCCCAGCCGTTGATATAACAATGACCAGAATTTAACGGACGAAAGGCATGACGACCATGAACAAGCAGGAGAGACACTGTGACATAACAATAAGGCTCTAACTGAACAAAACATGAAAGGGAACGCACAAGAAACATTCCACAGTCGGACAAAACAACAATAGACGACGAGGCAGTGCGATATAATACAGGTACCCTTGCCGGCTCTAACCGAACAAAACATAAAAGAGACCATGCAAGGTATGGTCACACACTAACTCGTTCTAACTGTACAAAACTTGAAAAAAAAAGACGACAGACATTTTCTTAACCGTTGATATAACAATCACCAGAATTTAGCAGACGAAAGGCATGATAAAAGGCACCAAGAACAAGTAGGAGAGACACTGTGACATAACAATAAGGCTATAACTGAACAAAACATGAAAGAAACAACAACTGTCGAGAGAAAAACGGACAAAAAAGGAATATCAAAGGCCGGGTTGAGGAGGTGGAGGGAGGGTCCCAGGAAGCTCCCGACTGACAGCGTCAGGATAAGAAGATAAATATCAATGCTGGACTTTTAAGCTTCCAATTTGTGTTCCTTTGTCCCCGTCTTTTATATTCGATAGGAGAAAACAATGACCCATTATTGGGAATCGTGCTCATTACTCTCTTCCCCGTAAGAATAGTATGACAGTTAAAGGGACAGTGTGTATTATTTCCCCACTAGATGTCACCGCATTCTGCCTAGCCGCCGAAAACGAGCGCTAAAAGCAGAACAGAAGAAGACCGAATACGGAGACTCCAAGTGACCACAACACATCTTATTAATTTTGAATACAAGAGAAATAGGAAAAGAAAATAAATAAGACAAAAAGAAAAGAAAAAAGGGAAAAAGGAAAGAAAGAATGGAAAAAAGGAAAGAGAAAAAAAGGGAAAAAAGGAAAGAAAGAATGGAAAAAAGGAAAGAGAAAAAAGGGAAAAAATGAAAGGAAGAATGGAAAAAAAGGAAAGAGAAAAAAAAGAGAAAAAAGGAAAGAAAGAATGGAAAAAAGGAAAGTGAAAAAAAGAGAAAAAAGGAAGGAAAGAATGGAAAAAAGGAAAGAGAAAAAAAGAGAAAAAAGGAAGGAAAGAATGGAAAAAAGGAAAGAGAAAAAAAGAGAAAAACAGGAAACAAAGAATGGAAAAAAGGAAAGAGAAAAAAGGGAAAAAAGGAAAGAAAGAATGGAAAAAAAGAAAGAAAAAAAGGGAAAAAGGAAAGAAAGAATGGAAAAAAGGAAAGAGAAAAAAAGGGAAAAAAGGAAAGAAAGAATGGAAAAAAGGAAAGAGAAAAAAGAGAAAAAAGGAAAGAAAGAATGAAAAAAAGGAAAGAGAAAAAAAGGGAAAAAAGGAAAGAAAGAATGGAAAAAAAGAAAGAAAAAAAGGGAAAAAGGAAAGAAAGAATGGAAAAAGGGAAAGAGAAAAAAAGGGAAAAAAGGAAAGAAAGAATGGAAAAAAGGAAAGAGAAAAAAGAGAAAAAAGGAAAGAAAGAATGAAAAAAGGAAAGAGAAAAAAAGGGAAAAAAGGAAAGAAAGAATGAAAAAAAGGAAAGAGAAAAAAAGGGAAAAAAGGAAAGAAAGAATGAAAAAAAGGAAAGAGAAAAAAGGGAAAAAAGGAAAGAGAAAAATGAAAAAAAATAAAAATAAAAACAATAGAAATCAAAAATGGGAAAAATAAAAGTCATTGAAAGGTTCGAGTCCTTTTTTCCTTGAATTCCTTTCTTTTCTCTCTTTCCCTTTTCTTTATTTTTCTCCATTTTCCTTCTTTTGCATTCTTTTCCTCTACTTTTCTTTTTTATTCCTGTTTTCCTTCTTTGCCTCTTTTTGATATTTACTTTTTTCCTTAAAAAATAATCTCTTCTTTTTGTCTGTCTTGTGAAACGCTGGTTAAAAATGGTCTCCTTTTTTTCAGTTAGTGCTCAAGCACTTGTGCTGTTCAGGTTGTTAGCAATAGCACTCGGCGACGCTAGCGTTAGCATACAGGCTTCTTGGTAAGCTCACTATACTCTTCCCGTTTCTTTTGTCTTTTATGAGCATATTTGGTATTGGAGTCATCCAAAAGTAACTGAAAGTAATCCAGTTAAAGTAACCCTACCCAACCCTGATGATTATATAGGCTGCCTCTTGGTGGGACTTATCTTATATAAAAGACTCCTTGTGTTTAAACAGGACTTGACTGGAGGTTTTTGAGTTTTTCCTTGCCTTCATGTAGGTTTTAGATCAGGGGATGGTGTCATCATAGTCTGTAGTTTGCAATACGTAGTCTGTGGTCTGTGCAGCCCTTTGAGACTCCTTGTGATTAAGGGTGTCACAAATAAACAGGACTTGACTTGAGGTTTTTGAGTTTTTCCTTGCCCTCATGTAGGTTTTAGATCAGGGGATGGTGTCATTATAGTCTAGTCTGTACAGACCTCTGAAACTCCTTGTGACGAAGGGCATCGCGAATAAATAGGACTTGACGTTTTTGAGTTTTTCCTTGCCTTCATGTATGTTTTAGTTTAGGGAAGGGTGTCATAATAGTCTGTGAAGCTCTTTGAGACTCCTTGTGATTAAGGGCGTCACAAATAAACAGGACCTGACTTGAGGTTTTTGAGTTTTTCCTTGCCCCCATGTAGGTTTTAGATCAGGGGATGGTGTCATAACAGTCTGTAGTTTGCAACAATCTGTGGTTTGTGCAACCATTTGAGACCCTTTGTGATTAAGGGCCATAAAAAATAAACAGGACTTGACTTGAGGGTTTTGAGTTTTTCCTTGCCCTCATGTAGGTTTTAGATGAGGGGATGGTGTCTTAATAGTCTGTAGTTTGCAATAGTCTGTGGTCTGTGCAGCCCTTTGAGACTCCTTGTGATTAAGGGCCAAACAAATGAACATGACTTGAGGTTTTTGAGTTTTCCCTTGCCCTCATGTGTGTTTTAGATCAGGGAAGGGTGTCATAATAGTCTGTGAAGCTCTTTGAGACTCCTTGTTATTAAGGGCATCACAAATAAACAAGACTTGACTTGAGGTTTTTGAGTTTTTCCTGGCCCTCGTGTAGGTTTTAGATCAGGGGATGGTGTCATAATAGTTTGTAGTCTGTACAGACCTTTGAAACTCCTTGTGACGAAGGGCATCGCGAATAAATAGGACTTGAGGTTTTTGAGTTTTTCCTTGCCCTCATGTAGGTTTTAGATCAGGGGATGGTGGAATAATAGTCTGTAGTTTGCAATAGTCTGTGGTCTGTGCAGCCCTTTGAGACTCCTTGTGATTAAGGGCCAAACAAATGAACATGACTTGAGGTTTTTGAGTTTTCCCTTACCCTCATGTATGTTCTAGATCAGGGAAGGGTGTCATAATAGTCTGTAGTTTGCAATAATCCATGGTCTGTGCATCCCTTTGAGACTCTTTGTGATTAAGGGCATCACAAATAAACAGGACTTGAGGTTTTTGAGTTTTCCCTTACCCTCATGTAGGTTTTAGATCAGGGAAGGGTGTCATAATAGTCTGTGAAGCTCTTTGAGACTCTTTGTGATTAAGGGTTTCACAAATAAACAGGACCTGACTTGAGGTCTTTGAGTTTTTCCTTGGCCTCATGTAGGTTTTAGATCAGGGTATGGTGTCTTAATAGTCTGTAGTTTGCATTAGTCTATGGTCAGTGCAGCCCTTTGAGACTCCTTGTGATTAAGGGCCAAACAAATAAACATGACTCGACCCGACTTCCTTTTTCCCCGTTTACATTCCGATAAAATCGTCAGGAGGGATGACATCAATTAGTCCAGTTTGAGTAAATTACAGATAATACCAGAGAGATAACAACACAAGGTTTGAGATAGGGGTAAGCAACTCCTCGGAAGCCGGGGGTCGGAAAACTTTATGACCCATTAAAGCAAAATGTTTTATTATTTTTAACATATATAGCACTTAAAATGTGTCTCCCTCCATCTGTTACTTAAAATCGTTGAGGCTCATCTTGACCGAAATCTTTGCCTTAGATAATGGTTTCCAAACAAGGTGCAAGCAAAGTTATTTGTTTAAAAATGTCACCAAATACTGCAAAGATTTGCCATGGCGCCCGATTGGGCCCCGCCCATGTGGCGCCTGCTGCGGCTCATTGACAGATTGGCTTTCTGTCTTTTTAAGCTCAGTGCTCTCATTTTTCCTTTGTTGGTCCGTCAAGGAACCTCTGCCCCACAAGACGTGGGTTTCGACTCGGTCCTGTTTCCTGTTGGTATTCCCTGTTCCCGTTTATTTTTGTCCTGTTAAATATCGGTTTCCAGTTTCGTTCATCCTGTTTATTATTCTCTCTAGTTTTCGTTCCTGTCTAGTTTCTCCTGTTTATTTTTGATATCCTGATTTGTTATCTTTCTCTTCTGTCCCGTCCTGTCCGGTTCCGACCCCATCTGCCCGAGCGGGCAATTGGAATCGATCTCGTCTGTCTCTGGCTTCCTATCTTTCCGCGCTAGACCGGCTGCCTAAAGTGCATGACTCCCCATTTCCCGTAGAATAAAAGACTTGTCTGAGAACGTCACACATTTGGGTCCTGATCCTGTTCTGGTTCATGACAACAATGGGGAAAACATAGTTTCATGTTTGGTATTGAATGGGTTAACTGATTTTCTTTCAACAGTGGAGTGAATGCAATTTCACACCTGAACCAACTCACTGGCTATACAACCTCAACACTGTCCTCTCTCAGAACCAGAACAGGATCTGGACCCAATCGCGTGATAGATAACGGATCAGGATATTAAAAATGAACAGGAGAAAGTAGACGGGAACGAAAACTGGAGAAAATAATAAACAGGATAAAAACAGACGGAAACTAAACTGGAACCCGAAACTAAACGGGACAACGATAAACTGGAACAATACCGGACTGGAGATATTACAGGAAAACAGGACCGAGTCAGGGCAGCACGGCAGCGCAGTGGTTAGCGCGTGTGCGGCACAGTTCTAAGGTCTTGGGAACCTCCTGTGTGGGTTCAAATCCAGCTACCGGAGTTTGTATGTTCTCCCCGTGCTTGCGTGGGTTTCCTCCGGGCACTCCGGTTTCCTCCCACATTCCAAAGACATGCATTTCAGGTGGATTGGTTGGTCCAAATTGTCCCTAGGTGTGAATGGGCGAGCGAGTTGTCTGTCCCCGTGTGTCCTGCCATTGGCTGGCAACCAGTCCAAGGTTTCCCCTGCCCACTGCCTGATGATTGCTGGGATGGGCTACTGAGGATAAGCGGTACAGCTAATGAGATGAGATGAGACGAGGACCGAGTCAGAACCCACGTCTTGCGGGGCAGAGGTTCCTTGACGGACTGACAAAGGAGGAGTGAGAGCACTGAGCTTAAACAGACCGAAAGCCAATCTGTCAACAAGCCGCAGCTGGCGTCCTGATCGAGTTCTGGTTCATGATAACCGACATCTTTAGAGAGAACGTCCATAGATCTGCACATCTCTCACCCACCTAAATTGCTCTGTGTGCTTTGCTGGTGTGTACAGTTTGTTCTGTGGGTTTTCATCATGATTTGTCTTAAGGAGTGAACATATGTTGTTTCATGAGGATTTCTTAGCAATACACAGCCAAAACGGGGTATGTAGGTGTGACACCTTGATTGGAAACTGTAGTCAAGACCAAAGCTTCCCGAACCCTGGATTACATGAATTTCTCGAGAAAAACCACGACAGACGGATAAATCCCGGACTTCCCGGACCATTCCCTTTATTTTACGAAACGTTCTCTGAGTGTGCATGACAATCCGAGCACCTTTGCTCCAGCGTGAGCTCCTTTCCAAAATCCGAGATTACGGCAAGGACATTGTGCCGGCCTGTAACTCCGCCCCCTTTCTCTCTAATCCCCCTTTATAATCTCGGCGCTCAAGGTTCGCGGCGCTAAATCACAAACGAATGTTTACAACTTTCAGGAAAGTGGATACGCTCCAAATTTCCAGGGCGCAGGAGGTACTTATCCCTTAGGTGAGTTTTCTTTTTTCTGTGTGTTCATTTTTTCTTGAATACAGGGGTCTCAAACTCAATTTTCTTGGGGGCCGCAGGCGCTGGGGTCCGGATATAGCACTTATATTCAGGGTTGGGTAGGGTTACTTTAACTGGATTACTTTCAATGACTTTTGGATTACTCCAATACCAAATATGCTAATAAAAGACGAAACTCAATATGAATAAAATGATGACTCACAACATGTGGTAAGCTTCTCTGCTGGCTTTGATCTCTTTGATCTCCGGCAAAACCAGGGTTGGGTAGGGTTACTTTAACCTGATTACTTTCAATGACTTTTGGATGACTCCAATACCAAATATGCTAATAAAAGACAAAAGCAACTCAATATGAATAAAATGATGACTCACAACCCGTGATAAGCTTCCTCTCCTGGCTTTGATCTCTTTGATCTCCGGCAAAACCAGGGTTGGGTAGGGTTACTTTAACCTGATTACTTTCAATGACTTTTGGATTACACCAATACCAAATATGCTAATAAAAGACAAAAGAAAATAAATATGAATCAAATGATGACTCACAACACGTGGTAAGCTTTGTCTCCTGGCTTTGATCTCTTTGATCTCCGGCAAAACTAATATAAAATCAGGGTTGGGTAGAGTTACTTTAACCTGATTACTTTCAATGACTTTTGGTTTACACCAATACCAAATATGCTCATAAAAGACAAAATAAACTAAATATGAATAAAATGATGACTCACAACACGTGCTAAGCTTTGTCTCCTGGCTTTGATCTCTTTGATCTCCGGCAAAACCAGGGTTGGGTAGGGTTACTTTAACTGGATTACTTTCAATGACTTTAGGATTACTCCAGTACCAAATATGCTAATAAAAGACAAAAGAAACTAAATATGAATCAAAAGATGACTCACAACACGTGGTAAGCTTTCTCTCCTGGCTTTGATCTCTTTGATCTCCGGCAAAACGAACATCAAATGCCACAGAAACAAAATGAAAATAAATCCAACATCATTTTTGCCGTTCCATGTATTCTGTTACTCCCCAAGCCTGCACAAATGTAGTCATTTGATTCATATTTAGTTTCTTTTGTCTTTTATTAGCATATTTGCTATTGGAGTAATCCAAAAGTCATTGAAAGTAATCAAGTTAAAGTAACCCTACCCAACCCTGCTGATATATATGTATATATTACTCTCCAAATTAGGATCTAGAAAAACCCTCATCAAGAATTAACATAAAAATCATCCATCCATCTATTATCTGCACCGCTTATCCTCAGTAGGGTCGCGGGGGTGCTGGAGCCCATCCCAGCCATCATCGGGCAGTGGGCAGGGGACACCCTGAACTGGTTGCCAGCCAATCGCAGGGCACACAGGGACAAACAACTCGCTCGCTCATTCACATCTAGATAGATATATGTCCAGATAGATGTCTAGATAGATAGATGTCTAGATAAATAGATAGATTAGATAGATAGATAGATACCATAGATAGATACTATAGATAGATACCATCGATAGATACTATAGATAGATAGATATATAGATATAGATAGATAGATACCATAGATAGATACTATAGATAGATAGATACCATAGATAGATACTATAGATAGATATATAGATATAGATAGATACTATAGATGTCTAGATAGATGTCTAGATAGATAGATGTCTAGATAAATAGATAGATTAGATAGATAGATAGATAGATAGATACCATAGATAGATACTATAGATAGATAGATACCATAGATAGATACTATAGATAGATATATAGATATAGATAGATACCATAGATAGATACCATAGATACTATAGATGTCTAGATAGATGTCTAGATAGATAGATGTCTAGATAAATAGATAGATTAGATAGATAGATAGATAGATAGATACCATAGATAGATACTATAGATAGATAGATACCATAGATAGATACTATAGATAGATAGATATATAGATATAGATAGATAGATACCATAGATAGATACCATAGATAGATAGATAGATAGATGTCTAGATAGATATATGTCTAGATAGATGTCTAGATAGATAGGTGTCTAGAAAGATAGATAGATTAGACAGATAGATAGATACCATAGATAGATAGGTACCATAGATAGATACCATAGATAGATACCATAGATAGATACTATAGATGTCTAGATAGATATATGTCTAGATAGATGTCTAGATAGATAGATGTCTAGATAGATAGATGTCTAGATAGATAGATAGATACCATAGATAGATACTATAGATAGATAGATATATATATATAGATAGATAGATACCATAGATAGATACCATAGATAGATAGATAGATGTCTAGATAGATGTCTAGATAGATATATAGATTAGATAGATAGATAGATACCATAGATAGATAGGTACCATAGATAGATACTCTAGATAGATAGATATATAGATATAGATAGATACCATAGATAGATACCATAGATAGATGCCTAGATAGATGTCTAGATAGATAGATGTCTAGATAGATGTCTAGATAGATAGATAGATTAGATAGGGGGATACCATAGATAGATAGGTACCATAGATAGAGATACCATACAGACAGAACCTGGCGGCACACGGCGGGGACCAATTGGGCGCCATGGCAACCATGACAGCTAGATAGAGGCTACCGCGGCGGATTCGTTTGACTTGATTGATTTGCCGTTTGGTGATAGTCGATGTATACCGGATCGGGCCCCATCATTGACAAATTTGCGTTTTTCCGTACAGATTTTCTCGTACACGTCTTAAAATGCATCATAAACCTACTTTGTACTACAAAAAACGTACAGGTGCTCTCATTAAGATTGTAATTCCCTGCTCTCCGGATTCCCCCCAAAAGAGGCACGAGTGACGGTTTCAATATGAACCAGCTTCAGTACAAATCGGGTATCGCTTTTCCATTATCTCTTTTCTCCCCTTTTCCTTTTTCTCACCGCGATCAGAACAAAAATGGTTGACATTGTATCTCCACACGCCGTGCCGTCAGAAGGCGAGGTTCTGGTGGCCAGGTGTTTTCTCACCAAGATTTTGCGAAGCTCCATGAGGTACAAGTACTCTCTGAGGAACTGTCCTCCATCTTTCAAAAGCAGCATCCATGATCTTGTTTCTCTTTTTGCGACATGCCAACCAGGAGGAGTCACCTCAAAGGGTATGTTGACAAAGAGTGAAAACCAGATGTTTGTATCTGAAGTTCTTGGATTCAAAATCCTGACACCAAGATATAGATAGATAGAAACTGTAGATAGATACCATATATAGATACCGTACATAGATACCAAAGATTGGTAGATATAGATAGATATAGATGGATAGATACCATAGATAGATACCATAGATAGATACTATAGATGCCATAGATAGATACCATAGATAGATAGATACCATGGATAGATATAGATAGATAGATACCATAGATAGATAGATAGATAGACCATAGATAGATAGATACTATAGATAGATATAGATCGATAGATACCATAGATATATATAGATAGATACCATAGATACCATAGATAGATAGATAGATAGATAGATACCATAGATAGAGATACCATAAATAGATAGATAGATACCATAGATATAAATAGATAGATATAGATAGATAGATACCATAGATAGATACTATAGATACCATAGATAGATACCATAGATAGATAGATAGATAGATAGATAGATAGATACTATAGATAGATATAGATAGATAGATACCATAGATATATAGATAGATACCATGGATACCATAGATAGATAGATAGATAGATAGATACTATAGATAGATAGATAGATACCATAGATATAGATAGATGGATACCACAGATAGATAGATAGATACCATAGATACCATAGATAGATAGATAGATAGATAGATACTATAGATAGATAGATACTATAGATAGATAGATATATGGATATAGATAGATAGATACCATAGATAGATACCATAGATGGATAGATAGATGTCTAGATAGATATATGTCTAGATAGATGTCTAGATAGATAGATGTCTAGATAGATAGATACCATAGGTACCATAGATAGATAGATAGATACCATAGATAGATGCCATAGATAGATAGATACCATAGGTACCATAGATAGATATAGATAGATAGATAGATAGATAGATAGATATATACTATAGATAGATATAGATAGATAGATACCATAGATATATAGATAGATACCATGGATACCATAGATAGATAGATAGATAGATACCATAGATATAGATAGATAGATACCATAGATAGATACCATTGATAGATACCATAGATAGATACTATAGATACCATAGATAGATACCATAGATAGATATAGATAGATATAGATAGATATAGATAGATATAGATAGATATAGATAGATAGATACCACAGATACCATAGAGAGATAGATAGATAGATAGATACTATAGATAGATAGATACCATAGATAGATACTCTAGATAGATAGATATATAGATATAGATAGATAGATAGATACCATAGATAGATACCATAGATGGATAGATAGATGTCTAGATAGATATATGTCTAGATAGATATATGTCTAGATAGATAGATTTCTAGATAGATAGATTTCTAGATAGATGTCTAGATAGATAGATAAATTAGATAGATAGATACCATAGATAGATACCATAGATAGATAGATACCATAGATAGATAGATACCATAGATAGAGATACCATAGATATAGAGATAGATAGATACCATAGATAGATACCATAGATAGGTAGATAGATACCATAGATAGATACTTTACTCATCCCCGTATGGAAATTCACACTTCCAGCAGTATCCTTTTGTTGTTTATAAACAGATTAACAGGATGGCCTCGGGGTGCTGTGTTGTAATTTAGCAACAGCGGGGTGGATGACGTCACACGCTAGGCCAAAAGTTCGACGTCCCTGCAGCAGATGAAAATCTTTGTGCCCAGGGTTACACCACCTCGTGTTCACGTAGATAGCGAGTCTGCCTCCTCTCCGGTTTCCCGCAGGCTTTTGTGTCTCTGTCTGACAGTGCTGAAGCCGGGTAGCTCCAGGTTATCGTCCGGGATGCTAGACGTGAGCCACGTTTCCGTAAAACACAGCAAACTGCACTCCCTGTACGCTTTGATGTTTTTCACCAGTGCAGCCAGGTTGTCGGTCTTATTTGGTAGAGAGTTCACATTTCTCATGATTACGGACGGTACCAAAGGCTTCGATCGCCGCTAGCCGCTTAGCCTTCACCTTAGATCTGGCTCTGCATCCACGATAGGGCCCCCTCATCACGCCGGCACGAGAATTCTTCAGGGCAAGGAGTTGATTCCTCGAATAAACGCATTTTTGTGCGTTAAAACCCATAACCATAGGATAGAAAGTAATCCAAAGTGTAATTCTCCAACGGGATGAAAAACCGAAGATAGAAGCAGACACTTAAAACAATAAATCATAAAAAGAGCGAAATAACACGGAGCTGCTGGAAAGGCTGCCGCTTTGATTCCAGATTTCTCTTTTTCGCTAACCAGGAAGAATGTCCAGAACTCACGACCTCGTTCCTGGGAACCTTCCAAGCTGACGGTAGAGGAACCTGAGCTCCTCATCAAAGAGTCCACTGCAATGCCAGTGTGGAAGCAAAAAGAGAGGTGAGCCTGACAATTTCTATTATTCAATGACCAAGATTAAGGTCATTGAAATCGTATACCTGACCAATTTATCTTCCACTATTCTTGTTCATCAATCGACTAAAAAAATGAATGTGTCATGATTACTGATTCGGGGAACCTGCGAATGCCCCATTGGCGCCAACAGCCCTGAGCGCTGATTGGTTAATTGACTCTTTCAAACCCCCGGCTTCCGAGAGGAAGCTGTCAGACCGTCCTGCGAACTTACGCTTTTGCTAGGCCACCTCTGTACCTTCCGACAATCTCCTGCCCTGTTTTCTCCTGGCTTATAACTGTTGCCGACCTGTTTCTGGTCCCGTTTCTGCCCTGCTCTTCTGTCCAGGCCATCGACCCGTTTTGCCCTGTTTCCCGCCTGATACTTGTTGCCGACCCTTTTTAAGGACTTGTTACCGCCCTTGCTTCCCTGTCCCGGCTATCGACCAGCTTTCCCGCCGCCTACGACTATCCTCGCTCGACACAGACGTGCCACTTCCACGTTCCTGCCATCAGCTACCCGTGTCCGACGATCATCAGATCGTGGAAGCAAGCGCTGCTCTCTTTATCAATAAAACTGAGTAAAAACGAACGCTATTGGGTCCTGTCTCCGTCTCTGGCTTGTGACAGAATGTGAAAAACAAATGGAAAGGCCTGCAACCATCCATGACTTCAACTTTTTACCACAACAATTAACCAGAATTAACCATTCTTCATCAGCAATTAACTACAATCAAAAACAAGTGATATGGACAGCTACCATACCATTCAACAATGATATCTTGTTGCAGAAAATATCAAAACTTGAAATAACAGCATCAAAGCAGAAGGCTACTTGAAAATAAGTGCAACAGAAAAAACAGCTGATTTGGTCGCTGATATAAATGGTTATCTGTGCTTTGCTATGTAGTGAGCAATGTGATAACTTACTTCAGTGGTGGTGTTTTAAGCCGTGACATAGGTTTTTCAGGGTCTGTGTTTATTGGCCGTACCTGGACACTGCGCGTTTTAATGTCTCTGTCTTGTCAGACACATCCTTGAATTCATGTTTTCGTCCCGCAACGATGTTAACACTTGCTGTGCGAGGTACAACGCTCTTGAGGCATAATGCACAAAACAGCACGGTCATTTTTTTGTACATAGCCTCGTCGTCTGTCCACGCTGGCTGGAAAGAACGAGGTGTTTTTGCTAGAGGAGCCGTCATGATTCGTTTATTTATCGCGCGTGTGTTTCGTTGGCTGGGTTAAAACACGGAGCTCTCCTCTGCGAGGCGCCGCTCGAACACACACTGACACACGAAGCAGAGGAGGAGCTAACGTAAAGCCTCTAAATAACACGGCGCGCAACTGAAAATGTCTAAATTTCAGGTAAAAATGTGCATTTTTTAAAAATAATCATTATCATTTTGCGTGGCACTGGTTGCTGACCCCTGTACCTGAGGAATGAAAGTGACCAGTTTGGTTAGCTTGGAGTAGGGCGCCCACCCTGAGACTGGGAGGTCACTGGTTCGAGTCCCAGACGAGTAAGACTTTGGTACCCAATGCCTCCCTTCTTGCCGCCTGACATTTAGGGTTGGATTTGGGGGTTTTGGTCATCTAATGACTCCCAACAGCAGATGTAGAACTATCGTAGTATCACTCACCGTTCACAGTACCACATGTGCGACTGAGATAAGAAGAGAATGGATGGAGAAATAAGAGTGATGATATTTAGGGTACAATGTGACTATGATCTCAAGTGTTCCTGTGACTTTTCACTCTAGGCTCCAGGAGTCGTCTTTTCAACAAGGTCAGAACAACAGACATCTGCTACCTGGCCAGCACAGCTCAGTACACAACATCAAGAAACCGAAGAACCCTGCAAACGTTTTACTACCTTCTTCTACCAAATATACGAGCAACACCGAACCTCTCCGCGGTTCAGAAGGTAAAAGAGAAGCATTCAGCTGTTTTGCTACCCCACTCGGCAGGAAGGGAACCAGTGCGGACAACATTTTTTTCAAGGGTCTCCAGGATGAAGGTCCCTTTACAGCCAAGTACTTACAAACTTCTAGCCAGGAGGCACCATGGCTGGAGAAACAGAATCCCTCTTGGATTTCAAATAGATTCAAACCCAGCATCGGTTCAGTCTGGCAAGTACCGGAAAAAAAGGCGAAGTCTCCTGCTCTACCTCCCCCGTCACACAAAGATGGCTGTGTTGTGGCAAACCAGTTCCAACACTCTAAAACAAATCGTGTGAGCTACCACAGGTCAGTTGAAAAGCTGACTGATGGTAACACATATCCGCCACAAACAAACACCAAGTCCAGATGTAGCGTCACATCACTGTCCGAGAACCTTTTCCGTCCTGGCAATGGACAAGAACTCCACCAACTGCAACCGATTAAACATTTTTCGTTGTCCGGCACCGATGTCAGAAAATCGTATCATTCCAACAGATCTTCACACCAAAAACAGTACAGTAGCCATAACGCTTCACGTCTCCAGACAACCGCAGTTCCCGACGCCACGATTGAGACTGTTGGAAGTTCTTATCGCAGTTTACAGGAACTGCCCATGAATACCTCATGCCAGGGGTTGGTCTGGTGCTCCTCAGCCTCTGTGCCTGCCACAAACCTGGAAAATGAGAGATTCAAAAAGGGAAAGCACCAGATGGTCCACCCGGAAAATAAGGGCTACGCTGGTCTTCTAAAAAATGTTCGCTATTCTCAATCCAAAAACTCTGAAAGCTTCCGTGGTCCACAGGATGTGACCAAAATGAGTGACAGAAACACAAACAGGGCAAAAATAATGACCCCAGCTCATCAAAATAGCACACACGAGGTTTCAAGCTTCCAAGACCCTTGGGTACTACAGAAAGACCAGCCAATATCCCCTTCAGGAACTCAGTTCCTTCATTCCTTGCCACAGGAGAATCAACCCCAATCGGAAGTCAAAGCAACCTCCTGTTTTGCGTCAACCCAGAGTGTCTGTGACTCCACCCGTGGAAAAGTCAATGGCCGGTATGCCACAACACAACGGAACAGAGTCCAACAGAGGGGAGCACTGCTGCAAAAAAGCTGTAGCGTCGCAACACTGACTTGTGATCTCGAGGAGGGCCACCCCAAAGACTGGAACCGGGAAAACCATTTGACGTCACTCAGTAAATTGTCTTCAAACACCTACAAGGACAATCTAAAAGAGGCACAAGCGAGAGTCCTTCAGGCTACGTCGTTTCAGAGACGGGATCTAGAACCACTCAGCTCAGAAGCATCGGGTCTTAAAACCAATAATGAACGCATTAGAGGACGTAAGCGCTTTCCTATACCCAACCGTGTGCATTCCTTCTCTGAACCTGACAAGATGGACAGAGTGGGAGTGGACAGAGAGTATCACCACAGAGCTTTCAACCAAAGGAAAGTCTCTGAGGCTAAGCCAACATTTTCTAAACCGGTCAGGTCAGTGTCAACATCCAATAAAGATTTGAACCCTGGCCAAGGTAGAGCAGTAGAAACCAAAGAGAAAGGATTATCGGGAGAGAATCGATACACTCTTCCACCTGTAGACAGTCTCCCACGGGAACTGGTCCTACAGGAACAGCAGAAACTTGGAACTTCTGCCGAGTACCAAGACATATGGAACCAACAGAAAAGAACACGTGAGAGCAAAATTCAAAGGAGGTTTTACTCGGCAGAGAACATTTTGGAAACTGAGGATGAGGAGAAGGCGGACTGCTTACAGGAAAGATCCAGATCTTCTCCCTCCGCAGACTATGGCACTCAGGTAAGCAATGGACATTTCTTTGTTTAGTTATAGAACTCTTGGTGGCGAGGTGGATCACTGGTTAGCACATCTGCCCCAGAGTTTAGAGGTCCTGGGTTGAATTGTACATAGTAGCCTCCTTGTTTGGGGTTTGCGTGTTCTCCCTGTGCTTATGTTGTTTTCCCTGGGCACTCCTGTTTCCCTGAACTCCTGTTTTACTCCCGCCTATCGAAAACATGCACACCAGGTCGATTAGCGAATCAAAATTGTCCATAGGAATGAGTGTGGGAGTGACTGGTTGTCTGTTTGCCCTGGCTGGTACTGCCCAAAGTAGGCTGGGATAGGCTCCAAAACCCAGAGACCCAAATGAGGATAACCAGCCAGAAATTGAATGAATGGACAAACTTTACAACTCCCCCCACCCTGACTAAACACTATACATGTATTCTGCAGGATATTCCATCAATGGTTAAAGATCCTAGGAATGCCAGAGTCCTAAAAATCGCAGACCATCAACCCAGCCCAGAGTTGGTCAACCAAAACTCTGCAATGTCTCCTGATCTTCAAAGCCAGAGCCCAGACATCAGCTCTAAGCAACCAGCCGAGCCTCCACAAATGGATACTATTTTGCCCCCCGAGTCCCGTTTAGGTCCAGATACAACCTGCTCACTGCAGGATTTGTCATTATCCGTCCTTTCAGAAACAGGAAGCTCTCCTTGCCTATTTCCTCAATCTGGAGGGGGAAGAGGAGATTCCCAGTGCAAGAAAGATCAGGCGGCATCTTCCTCGCACTTAGAGCTACTCACAGATAACAACACTCACGCTACCTCACCGCAAACGCACCCGACTGTGTCCGTGCAGGAGGATTCGTCTTTATGGTAAGCAGATTATCTCAAGCGCTTCAGGTCCACATCATCTTCTTGTTACGTAACTGTTTGCTCTTCACTGCAAAGTACCAGATGAAAGCGTTGGAAATTTGTTTATTTTCAGGTCTGAGAATGACTCGAAGCTCTCTGAAGTACTTCTGAAGAAAAACGATTCAGCGAAAGAAACAAGAGACTCTCCTCAGACCAAAAACACCTCTGACATTTCAGTGGACACAATCAAGACTTCTTCGTTATCGAGTGTTTGTTTCAAGTATCCTACTGAGGAACTGGGACAGGAACCGTCTAGAGTCAAAGAGTCAACACTAACGGTGGAAGAAGACGAAAAAACCGAGCAGTTGGTAAGGGACATTGTGGGCAAAGACAAATCCCTGGTGGAGATCTTGGACCAGACTGGAAGGAAGACCACCATGGACCTCATGGAGGGATTATTCATCCAGGAGAAGCAGATCCTGGAGAGGTCTCAGCAGCGTAGAAGAACTTCGATTGGCTCCAGGTTGACTACCTCAAGGTTTGTGGGTTCCTATCGACTGTACGCCAAAGGTCCTTGGTGTCCTAACCGAAGTTCTCTCTTTTTGTCCACGGGAACGTCGGGGTTAGGAGGGATGAGGACGAAGTCTCGGCCGTGGTTTCCCTGGTTCCTAATTCCTCCTACTACAACACTTCAGCTCCGAAAGCTGAGCTCCTCATGAAGATGAAAGACATGCAGGGACAATTGCTGGGACAGGATTCTGAAGACGAGCTGAACTTTGATCTGGCCAGTAAAAAGGTAGTACGTTCTTACAATCCAAGACCAGAAACAAAGACCTCTATCCAAGGGCGTAGAATTGGTCTTGGTGGGGACATTCTTTTAAGTGATCACATAACATTACCGTATTTTCCGCACTATAAGGCGCACCTAAAAGCCTTTATTTTTTTCAAAAGCTGACCATGCGCCTTATAATACAGTGCGCCTTATATATGGATCAATATTAAGTCGCGAAGTTTTGCAACTAATGCAGCAGCCGCCGACTAGATTTTCTCCCGCGGTGTATGCTGGGATTTATTTACCGGCGTTTCATTGGCTAACCAATGTGTCAATCATCATTTGAATCGATCACTATTGGCTGAAGTTATTCGGAGGTAAAGGGGGCGGATCCTTTTTATCATTTACAGGCTGGCATTGGCTTAAACGGCAAAACAAATCCTGCAATTGGCCGAAAAAGATGAATGTGTATAGCATGTTGGGTTGACGGCATAGAGAAAACAGTATTTTACTATTCTGTACTGTATTTGTAAATATTTTACTCTTCTGGAAATACTACACTCACGGATATAAGAGGACCATGGTTGCACATTATTATTGAACGCAACGACTTCGGTGAGCTACTCCGGCTATATATTTTCCCAGTATCTTGTTTCAGACTGAACTCGATGTTTCTGTGATAAGCGGTGCAGATAATGGATGGAATGGAGTGTCTATTTTTAAATTCAACTCAATTCCAAGTGTTTATTGTCACATGCACAGTAAAGTTGCGTGCGAAAAAGAAAATAGAAACTAAGGAATGGTTGGCATTTCTTAAATCCCAAGACTTTAACCTTCCGAATGATGGAACGATGCATTTGAGTGACATCGTACGGACACCGTTTCCGTACATGTCTGAGACACGTATTTGTTTCTTTGCAAGCTTTGGGAATGTTAAGGGGGTAATAAGTTGGACTGAACCATCTGACTGTTTTGTCGACATTCCCATTGTAGCGCCTTATAATCCGGTGCGCCTTATGTATGGAAAATATAGGACCAAAAACTATTTTTTCGGGGTGCGCCCTATAACCCGGTGTGCCTTATAGTGCGGAAAATACGGTAGTTAAATTAGAACACGTGAATATTCGGACATTGTTTGATCTTGTCTTGTAAATTGTTCCAAAGTTTGACTCCACACACAGACACACACATACTTTTCCTGGTGGTTCTCACCTTTGGGAGTATGAATTCACTACAGCCCCTTAAGTAATGTCCTTCTTTATGAATGAATAATTTTGGGATGTTTTCTGGCACTATGTTTTTGTTGACCTTATATAACAGTTGTGCAGTGAAAAATTTTACTAAATCATCTACCGTAAATTCCGGACTATAAGCCGCTACTTTTTTCCCAAACCTTCAACCCTGCGGCTTATTCAGTGATGCGGCCAATTGATGTCATTTTTCTAACGGCCGCCAGCGGCGCTCGAGTACAAAAGGTAAGATTTAGACCGGTGGAATATATGTGCAGAGGAAGACTGCAACTTCTTAGCTTGTGCACAAATTAAGTTAGCGTAGACATATCTTCATCATGCAAATTGATAAGGATGGTTTACCGTGCTTATTCCAAGTACGGTATATTTTTTTAACAGAGCTACTAACTGTGTTGAGAGCGTGTTGCTAGTAGCGTTTTGCTACCCTTCACAGGCACGGTTTGGGATGAAAGTTGCATTATTATTATTAAAGCTTTGAAAACTCTCTCGGTGTACCGTCTCATCTCATTATCCATCTCACCTTATTCTGATATGTTTTGTAAGAGCAAATGAGAAAAGAAGGGGCGGGGCAAACGCGGGCTGACGGGAAGTGGAGTAAAGGTGAGACGTGTTTGTGGACGCGGCCGGCAATAGTGGATATATATTTTTCCCACCCTTACCTTTGTAAATATACACTTTTTTCCTTGGATTACTTTCAACGGGCAACCGGACTCTGCAGGTCTGCATTAAATTTTAAGTACCGGTATCATTTTCCGTTCATTTTGCCGGCTGTGTTTTTTGGAATTTATCGGGTATGGGTTAATTTCGTGTTTGAATTGCGGTTTTTCAACGTGGCTGCATGCGGCTAATATACAGGTGCGGCTTGTGTATGTACAAAATCGGTTTTCCTCCCGAAATGTGGTGGGTGCGGCTTATAATCGGGTGCGCTCTATAGTCCGGAATTTACGGTAGTTTGAATCATTTGGACTGCGGGGATAAAATATTACTAATTATTAGTAGTTATTCCCTACAATTTACCAACATATCGTTGGTTCGGATAATCTTGTCCGGAAGACCAGGTTTTTATTCAGCACTCCTTAATAAACCCTGTTCATGACCTAAGGCTTATATATGGGTGGACAAATATAAGAGATTCGTTTTTTTAAAAATCATTTGTTGTTATTATATTTTCAGATTTTTATCATTCTTTTTTTTATATTCTTATTTTAAAAGTATGTAACATACGGGGACAAAAGAGGCCGAAAGCCAGGACAGGAGAGAAGACGTGGTCAGGATCAAAAAACGGGTCGAAGCCAGGGAAGTGACGGGAACAAAAACGGGACAGGTAGGAGTCAGTGTCGAAGAAGGGTTGCGGCCACCATCCGGTGATTGGGGGACGCGGGAAGCAGGTCGCTCTGATACTCGGATTGTGTTTCGAACGCGGAAGTGGATCTTCCCGGGCGAGCGATGGCGGAGTCGGGGACAGGAAAAACGGGTCAAAGCAAAAAACAGGTCAGAAGCCGGGACGGAGAGCAAAAACGTGGTCGGTGTCGGAAGCGAGAAGACGTGGTCAGGGATAAAAGAAGTCAAAAGCTGGGACGGGAGAGTAGAGGTGGTCAGGATCAAAAAACAGGTCGAAGCTGGGAACAAAAGGGAGCAAAAACGGGACAGGTGGGAGCCAGGGTCGAAATAGGGTTGCAGCCACCATCCGGTGATTGCTGGACGCGGGAAGCAGGTCGCTCTGATACTCGGATTGTGTTTCGAATGCGGAAGTGGATCTTCCGTGGCGAGCGATGGCGGAGTCGGGGACGGAAAAAAACGGGTCAAAGCAAAAAACGGGACAGAGAGCAAAAACGTGGTCGGGGCCGGAAGCGAGAAGACGTGGTCGGGGACGGAAAAAAACGGGTCAAAGCAAACACGTGACAGAGAGCAGAAACGTGGTCGGGGTCGGAAGCGAGAACACGTGGTCGGGGACAAAAGAAGTCGAAAGCCGGGACTGGAGAGCAGACATGGTCAGGATCAAAAAACGGGTCGAAGCCAGGGAACTGACGGGAACAAAAAACGGGAACAAAAAACGGGAACAAAAAACGGGACAGGTAGGAGTCAGGATCGAAAAAGGGTTGCGGCCACCATCCGGTGATTGCTGGACGCGGGAAGCAGGTCGCTCTGATACTCGGATTGCGTTTCGAATGCGGAAGTGGATCTTCCCTGGCGAGCGATGGCGGAGTCGGGGACGGGAAAAACGGGTCAAAGCAAAAAACGGGACAAAGAGCAAAAACGTGGTCGTGTCGGAAGCGAGAAGACGTGGTCGGGGACAAAAGTCAAAGCCGGGACGGGAGAGCAGAGGTGGTCAGGATCAAAAAACAGGTCGAAGCTGGGGACAAAAGGGAGCAAAAATGGGAGAGGTAGGAGTCAGGGTCGAAAAAGGGTTGCGGCCACCATCCGGTGATTGGGGGACGCGGGAAGCAGGTCGCTCTGATACTCGGATTGTGTTTCGAACGCGGAAGTGTATCTTCCCTGGCGAGCGATGGCGGAGTCGGGGACGGGAAAAACGGGTCAAAGCAAAAACGGGACAAAGAGCAAAAACGTGGTCGGTGTTGGAAGCGAGAAGACGTGGTCGGGGACGGAAAAAAACGGGTCAAAGCAAAAACATGACAGAGAGCAGAAACGTGGTCGGGGACAAAAGAAGTCGAAAGCCGGGACGGGAGAGCAGACGTGGTCAGGATCAAAAAACAGGTGGGGAACAGATGGGAACAAAAAAACGGGACAGGTGGGAGTCAGGGTTGAAAAAGGCTTGCCTAGTGTTCACTGAGGTTTGCAGACGGACTGACAGGAGTGGGTACAAGTACTGATCGGGAGCCAATCAGAGTCCGAGGCAGTTGGCGCCTAAGGACAATTTATCTTTCTTTTATCGGGCCTGTTCGGGGCGGAACAAACCCCCCAAAATATGAAAAAAGAAGAGTTTATCGGAGCGTTTCGAAGGCGGTGAAGGCATAGGTGTAGCCCGCCACTGCATTTTTTGTAATTTTTTGTGATTTTTTTTTTGTAATCTCGGCAGCAGGACCTGATCTGGAGCCTGTCCAGGAAGCTGGAGGTTCTCCGAGAAGCTCGGCAGAGCCTGCAGGAGGACGTGGAGGAGAACGAGGCCCTGGGCAGCCAAGTGGAGAATACGGTGCAGCGTTTTTGTCTTCCCAACCAAGTGGAAAAATTCCGCATGTTTGTGGGCGACCTGGACAAAGTGGTCAGCCTTCTCTTATCGCTTTGGGGGCGACTGGCCCGGGTGGACAACGCCCTCGACAGTCTGGAAGATGGGGCGCCCCCGGAGGAGAAGGTCATTCCTTTTACTTTCTATGTATCTCTTTTAGATTTCCTCAATTTGTACTGCTTTTTTTTCCTCCATGTTTTTTTTCCCTTTAATCTCCATTCTCATTTTTTTCTTTTTTGTTCCTTTTTGTCTGTCTTTTTTCTCACTTTTATATTTTCCTCTTTCAATTGTTTCTTCTTTTATTTCTTTTATTTGTTCCCAGCTTTTTACTTATTTTTCTTGCCACCCCCCCTTTTTTTTAAAACCTTTTATCTCTTTTAGTTTTCCTCAATTTTATTGCTTTTTTTCGCCACGTTTCTTTTCCTTTTGTTCTCCATTCTCATTTTTTCTTTTTTGTTCCTTTTTGTCTTTATCTTTTTTCTCACTTTTTTATTTTCCTTTTTCAATTGTTTTTTCTTTTATTTCTTTTATTTGTTCCCAGCTTTTGACTTATTTTTCTTGCCATTTCCCCCCCCCCTTTTTTTTAAAAAAACCTTTCATCTCTTTTAGTTTTCCTCAATTTTTATTGCTCTTTTTTCTCCACGTTTTTTTCCTTTTGTTCTCCATTCTCATTTTTTCTTTTTTGTTCCTTTTTGTCTTTATCTTTTTTCTCACTTTTTTATTTTCCTCTTTCGAATGTTTCTTCTTTTATTTCTTTTATTTGTTCCCAGCTTTTGACTTGTTTTTCTTGCCATTTTTCCCATTTTTTTTAAACCTTTTATCTCTTTTAGTTTTCCTCAATTTTTATTGTTTTTTTTTCCTCCACGTTTTTTTTTTACCTTTTGTTCTCCATTCTCCTTGTCTTTTTTTTAAATTATATTATCTTTTTTTCTCTCGCTTTTTTCCTCTTTCAATTGTTTCTTCTTTTATTTGTTCCCAGATTTTTGCTTATTTTTCTTGCCATTTTCTCCTTTTTCTTATCGATTTACTGCTTTCTGTTTCTTTTTTACCTTCTCTTTTTTCCCCTTTTGTTCTCCATTCTCCTTCTTTTAGTTTTTTGTTAAAATAAAATTAAAAAAAGTCAACATAACAGTATAAAAATGACTATGCAATCCCTCTATGAGATGGTATGCGCATAGGAACATCGGAACTACATTACCCAGGATGCCACATTGTCACCAAGCATGTTTGATAACCTCAGCGCACTGAAGCGCAAAATATGACACACTGTCCCTTTAAGAAACAACAAAAATGTGATTTCTCCTCAACAGCGCACCCTGATGGAGAAGCGCAAATTGCTGAGGCGACAGTACCAAGACGCCAAAGAACTGAAGGAGAACCTGGACCGGCGGGAGCGTTTGGTGTCCTCCGTCATGGAGGCCCACCTGGACCCCGAGAACCTGGACGACTACCGCCATTTTGTCAAGATGAAGTCGGCTCTCATCGTGGAAAACCGAAAACTGGAAGACAAGATCAAACTGGGAGAGGAGCAGCTCAAGTGCCTATTGGACAGTCTGGACTCCAGGTCTCAGTTCTAGACCAAGGACTACTTTGTGGAACGGGGACCTTCTATTTAGCTTCTCGGAGACGTTCTCCTTCAACCCTTCACCATTATTTTCTCAATGGATCGGATTTCTTCGACGTTTTTCACTTCCTCTTTATTCAAATATTGAAGTGTTGGACTTGAACAAATGAACAGAATATTCTGTAATATAAAACAATAAAAAATCCAGGTGTTTGTCAATTAACGTGACAATAACCAGAAATACATACAAACTAATGACATGAAAAACTGTGAAGGATTTTATACATTTAACTATAAAGGATTTTATACAATTGAATACAAGTTACATTTATTGAGTTTAATGCTGTAGTGATTTACTGACTGTGCCTTTATTCAATGAGCAGTGAAAGTTCAAGGCAGGCATGAGTGGTGGAAGATGTTTACAGAACGGGACGTACCGCTGATAAGATAATCGGCACATTCGGACGGAGGACGGCAGGCGTTGTTTTGAGAACAAGGCCCTGATGACGTAGAAACGCTCGGTGTTGTTTTGAGTATTCCAGACATGGCGACGCTCTTCGACGAGATGGTGAAGCCCGGGGGGGGGGGGCTTCCTTGGCACGCCCATGGGAGGAGCCGGCACACCATTATGTGGGGAGAAGATGGTGAATAGGAGAGAGCTAAAAGACTCAGAACTAAGTGTAAAACAGGAGCTGTCTGAAGTGATGTTGGAGTGAGTGTGAAGCCTTCTTCTGAAGTCCTTTAGCTTTCTCTTATTGGTCCATGTCTCCCCGCAAGATGACGTCTCGGCTCCTCCCATGGGCGTGCCAAGGAAGCCCAATGTGGGCTTCACAATCTCATAGACGAGCATCTTGATGTCTGGCTTCCTCAAAACAACACCGGGCCTTTCTGCGTCAACAGCGTCTGGGTGTGCTGATTACCTTATCAGCAGTACGTTCCGTCCATTTAAACATCATCTTCCACCACTTATGCCTGCCCTGAAGTTTCACTGCTCATTGAATAAAGGCAGTCAGTAAATATCTATTACATTAAATGTAATTTGTCAATTGTATAAAATCCTTTATAGTGGAGGATTTTATACATTTGACTATAAAGGATTTTATATGATTGAATCCAAGTTACATTTATTGAGTTTAAGATAAGATAATCAGCACATCCAGACGGAGGACGGCAGGCATTGTTTTGAGAACAAGGCCCTGATGACGCTCGGTGTTGTTTTGAGTATTCCAGACATGGCGACACTCTTCGACGAGATGGTGAAGCCCAGGGGGGGCTTCCTTGGCACGCCCATGGGAGGAGCCAGCACACCATTATGTGGGGAGAAGATGGTGAATAGGAGAGAGCTAAAAGACTTCAGACGACACTAATTCGGACGTTTTCGATGGAGTACACTTAGTTAATGAGATTAAATCTGCCCCCCTGTGAAAATGTTGGTTGTGTTGTGGTTATTGGATAACTCATTCGAACAATTTGGTAAACGCTACATTTTGATAGTTAATTCCCGACAATAGTCAAATGTATAAAACCCTTTATCTTTTACTACCACCTCATCCAAAGATCAAATGATATATCAAAAATATGATCTCACTTTTCAAAATGTTGTCAACAAATATTGTTTAATGGGATTAAATCTCTGAATACGAACATTCCCGATATGAAAACGATATAGAATATGCTTAAGACACTGCCCCCTTGTGTAGTTTCTTTGTATTACAGTAAATCTTTCTGTTCCCTTGAAAATGTATTTGTCAAACTCTACAAAGTTAAAACTTCCATGCCAAATTTTCTTTCTAAAAATTCAATGTTCAATAAAAAGGATTTTAAAAAAATGTAAGAGATTTTTTTTTCTTAGTGCCCTCTACCGGACCAAAGCGGTACTACAACTCTCAGCGTCGCACCAAAACGTACCGAGTGGCTCCTAAATCACGTGATACAACAAATTGATGATCTACATCACAGGTGTCAATCCGGCGGCCCGCGGGCCAGATCAGGCCCGCTAAGGGATTGAATCCGGCCCGCGAGACAACACTCAGAGAAGTGCAAGAGGAAAACAAACTGATGGTTGAAATATGTCAACTTGATGTGGCCAAAGCCAGGTGTACACTGTACTTTTTATTTCTCACTCTCTTTCTTTTCCACCCCCTTTCTCCCACTCTGTGTCTGTCACTTTCACTCTCTGTCTTCTTTCCTCTTCCTTTGTTGCTCTTTGTCTCTTTCTCTCTCTCTGTCTTTTTAACTTCTTTTGCTCTAACTTCATTTTTTCCTTTTCTCTTTCTACCCTTCTCGCTTTCTTTTCTCTTTTCTCTTCTTCTGTCTTTCTATTTCTTTCCTCCTCTCCCTTTCTTTTCCCCCCTCTCTCATGACTTTTTGGCCCAATCCCATTTCTCTCACTCGGCCCCGAGAACCCTCCAGTGAGGTCCCTCGATAGAGGAGTGCCCTTATCGAGTGGAGTGCAAAGTGGAAAAGGTTTGGACAAGACTTGCAAGGTTCCACCCCTGTCCAGGAGATGGCGGTAATATTAATTGGCTGTAGACCTTAGTGACGTATAGGCCTACGTCACATGTAAACAACTCGAGTCTCAACCTGTAGTGTGTCAGTTGGAGATTTCGTGCAACGTTAAAAATGCCCGCTACAGCTGTGTTATTACCGATTGCCTGAAAGCTCATCATCTTTTCCGTGTCTCCAATCAACGGAGGAGAAATGTGCTATACTGAAGACAGCTTCGGCGCTATGTAGTGCTGATTCACCTTTACAAGGTACGTACACTCATTAAAAAAATGACCCGTTCGGTCAAATACAGTAAAAGTTAACATACAATGCACGTTCACATAATACCTTATGTTTGTGTAGACATAAATGGCAATCTACTTATTAATATCTTAATGCCATTTTATGACATATAGTAGGGGTCTTTAGTGTGTGACATGATGAAAAGTAAACAAACACAAGAACAGTCCACCTGACCCTTAAGCTGACATAATATCGTCACCAAACTTCCCTGTACGACCCAAAAACCTTAGTTCATAAGGAATTTAATTCAAAAGAGTTGTCATTGGATATAAAAAAGGTGCTTGATTGCTGTTGTTTGGTCATGATTGTTTTCTGTTGTTGGTGTCAAGGGATTTGTTCAGACCAAAAAAGACAATCGACTTTGGCTTGGACAGATCTATTGACACTAACAAAGATATCATATAATGAAATTGTGAATATGCTTGATTGCAAATAGGATTTTCGAGAAGGGTTGTTCAAACCCTCACATTGTGTTTGCTGTTAATAACATCATATTGGAATATAATATTGTGAATGTGCTTGATTGCTGTTGTGATTGTCATGATTGTTTTTTTTGTTATTAGTGTCAATAAATTTGTTCAAACCAAAAAAATTTCAACATTTTTTCATGATGCTTACATCACAGTTAAAGCGGTCTTTTTCTTTTCTATGCCCACATTTATGTCTAAAATGTTTGTTTTCTATTGTGTTCCAGAGTGGCTGTCCCATAAGCATGGACAGGTTGGACAGGAATGTTCCCATCCTGTGCTTATGGTTGGATGTGGAGTCAGAACTCATTCAGGACTTAAGGTTGAGCAAGAAGGTTATGTGGGCCCTGCAGGAGCTGCTAAAGAGGGAACAGGGCCATGGCTGGAGGTCCTGATCTACGTGTACTGGCTGGCCCACGCTCTGTCCTACCGTGTGGTGTCACGGGTCTTCAGGGTTCCCAGGTCCACCGTACAAAGAATTGTCCACAGTTAATATGGAATAAATTGCCCAAAAGCCATATTTTAGGCTCTTTAAGTCAGACCCACATTTGCATTATGTGCTTTTCTGCATTACTATTCAATAAACATCTTCATTTTGAGTAACACCTTGGTGGTTTATTTCATAATGATGTGAGATACTGCGTGTGAACTATGTGACTGTTGGACAGAAAACAACTACAAATCACTCCAGCTTAAATAATAGTTTACTTTCAGAAAAACAAACTCACATTGGGCCAAAATACATAATAGTAAATAAATAATGTGTCACAAATTTTAACAAAAATATACCAATACTTCCATGAAGCTGGAAAACACAAACTGGAACTTCATTGAGTTCTTAATAAAAAAAAATATTTTCCTTTTATAAAACAAAGGGAAACATTGCAGAGATGTCACTGTTCTGGAAATTTGTCCACGAGCTTCCCAAAAAGGACGGGAACCGCTCAGTTTTGGCCACAGTTTCTTCGAGACTTTTCCTCACTCCGGCAGACTCCGCTTTCAAAAAGTCAAGGAGTGTATCGTGCTTCCTTTTTTTTTCTGGGTGATTTGGGGTTTGGCGCCGGATTAGAAGGTGCCAACGACGTGCCCGGTGGTGTGGATGGCGTGGTAGCTGTGATGGTGACCAGCTCTTCCACGGGACGTTCTTCAGTGGCCTTTAGGTTGGGTGGAAAAAACAAGAATTACTTAATGCTGATGTATTGTACAAAAACAACTGTGTATACGATGCTCAACTAGTTGATGTGAGACATGAAATTGACATGTTATTCTTATGGCTGTATGAGCCTTCTATTGGCCAGCATCACATATGCTTTAGAATTGTCTCCACATTTGGACAACATTTTGAGAAGGTAATTCGTTCACTTAATATGTGTTTACAGAGAAGACAGTGAACTATGTGATAGTAGTTTGTTTCAACTGTATTTCCACGTGAAATTCGGAGACATTACTCGTAATGCATGATGAAAACTAATGCATTCTGATCTCACATGAAAGAATCATATTGTAAATAAAACACGACACCCGAAATTGTGTGCAGTAAACAAGCGCTTATGTCCAGAACGGTATTCTGACTATGCTCCTTTAGCGACTGGCCATGTACATGAAAAGCACGACTCGTTTAAGATAAAAACAGGGATGGGCTGAACCGTGATTTTCTGCACAGTTATCCTACTTTACAGTTTGTAGCGTGAAGGTTTTTTTTTTGCCAGCTCCCTTGGTAGATTAGTGCACTTCGTAAAGTAGCGATTTTGCAATGTTCGTGTTTTAACGCGAAAATACGATTTTCTATTGCATTTACGTCTAACTAAGATATCTCGATACATTTTATTGCAAATACATGCGTGGTTGTGGAAAACTACTTACATTTGTGTGGTTCCTTTTCGGGCATGTTTGTTGATATTGAGAATTCGCAAAGCCTTCTGGGTAGTCACTTCGCTGCCAAGTGAGGTCGAGAGCCCCCTCGGTCTTGAAGTGGTTACGACTTGGTTTAAGGGCACTTCTGCCTCGGTCTTGAGAGTATCGGGACACACCCCATTTTCACGTGAACGCGCAAACCGAGTGACTAGGGCACATAGCGAGTGAAAGTGCGAAGAATGGGACGCAGCCTTTATCTTTTGTTTCTCACGCTCTCTCCCTCTCTTTTTCTTTCTTTGTCCCACCCTCTCGCTTTTCCCCCTCCCTCTTTCACTTATTTCTTTATCTCTCTTTTTCTTTCTCTTTAATCTACTAGTCCGGCCCCCGACAGAACGTTTGTTCTATCGTGTGCCCCCCCCGAGTTCAAATGAGTTTGACACCCCCGATCTAAATAGTGAACACTTTTCATAATCAATTTTATCGCTGAGTTGTTGCAGCCCTACTATACATTAAAGAACCATTCCAGTTTTGGACTCCCAGGACTTGATAATTCAGGGTGAGGAACCTATGGCTCGGGAGTCAGATATGGCTCTTTTTAGGAGTACGAAAGACCGGAATCGTTCCAAATGTGAACTGAAAAACGACTACCGTGAACTAACACTAACCACTAGGGGGCCCCCAAGAGTAATTCACTTTTTTTTGTCTCCATTGTCACTTTTGTGTGTCCACTCCAAAATACTTTTACAGAAATACAACAAAAATACTACACATTAGCTATAAAACAAAATATCAAATATAGTGCTTGAAAACGGGGAGATCATATATTATTTTGCTTTTGTTCTGAAAATAAAAAAAATGTAAAGAATTACTACAAAAAACGACTACAGTAATACTATATGTATACCACTACAAAATTATTCAATCCAAAAATACTATGAAAAGATAACTACAGTAACATGACAAAAATATTACTATGGAAGTACTACAAATAATCTACAAAAATACTGCTTTGGAAGTAAATCAATTATACATAATTACAAAATATAAATACATATTACTTAACAAAAAAAGTAGAGAAATATGACTACTAATATACTACTACAAGAGGTTTACAACAGAAATACTGCAAATGACACCTATAGCGATACTACAAAAAATTCTCCCAAGGAAATATCACAAAAATAAAACTACAGCCAGACTGTACAACATAAAATACTACAGAAATACAACAGATATACAACAAACATTCTTATATAGAAATACTACAAAACACAGCAAGGATAATAAAAATACTTAAAAAAAGAATACTGCAGTTATACTACAAAAACACTATGATAAAACTACTCTAATAATACAAAAATAATATGAAAGTAGTACAGATATACAAACAAAAAATCCAAAATACTACAAATGTACAGCAGAAATCATGAAAAATACTATGCAAATACTACATAAAATGACTTCAGAAACACTAAAAAAATACTACAAAAATAAAACTACAGTCAGACTGTGCAACATAAAATACAACAGATATACAACAAACATTCCTATATAGAAATACTACAAAACACGGCAGGGATAATAAAATACTTTAAAAAAAGAATACTGCAGTTATACTACAAAAACACTATCATAAAACTACTCTAATAATACAAAAATAATATGAAAGTAGTACAGATATAAAACGAAAAATCCAAAATACTACAAATGTACAGCAGAAATCATAAAAAATACAATGCAAATACTACATAAAATGACTTCAGAAACACAAAAAAAAAAACACTACAGTACAACATAAAATACAACAGATATACAACATTCTTATATAGAAATACTACAAAACACAGCAGGGATAATAAAAACACTTTAAAAAAAGAATACTGCAGTTATAGTACAAAAACACTATCATAAAACTACTCTAATACAAATACAATATGAAAATAGTACAGATATACAACAAAAAATCTAAAATACTACAAATGTACCACAGAAATCATAAAAAATACTATGCAAATACTACATAAAATGACTTCAGAAACACTGAAAAAATACTACAAAAATAAAACTACAGTAACACTACAAAAAAAACCTACAGAACTTCAATAAAAATCCTACTTCAGAAATACAAAAAAACCCCTACAGTAATACTTCAAAATTAAATAATAAATGAAGTATTTAAAACAGGTACCTCATATACTATTTTGCTCTAATTGTTTCAATTCCAATTGGATGAAACTAATCTACTTAAAAAGAAGTATATCATGTCACATGCGGCCCCCGACTCCAAATAGTTGCCCACCCCTGGAGTAGAACATAGAATGAGGTCTAGTAGGTATAGAAGTGATCAATTAATAGGGGGCCCCAAATCTAATTTTGCTTAGGGCCCCATGAACGCTGGGCCCTGTCCTGGACCCTGTACATCGCTATATCTTACAGTATATATCGAAGCCCATTAAACAATTGATGCTCACTGTTGAAACACTTTATGATGAAAACCCAAAGAACAATCTGTAAACACCCATACTCAAACGCCAGCTAGGCACAGCAATCTATACCTGGGAACATGAGATGAACTTTCGGTTCGATGATGATGGTAGAGGCCGGTTCTGATGTCCTAGGCAGGGGAGCTGCAGTCCAGGAGGGCCCGGTCTGGACCAGAACCACTGGGTGAAGGGCGTTGACGCAGCCTCTCCCTGCTGGTCTCGTGGACCGCCAAGTCCCACCGGCTGGGCCGCTGGTTCGATCGGGACTTTGGCGGTGTTTGTGCTCCTTGCTCAGAAGACCAGTTCAGAACCTTGTTGACTGGTTGCTGGACAGGACTTGGTCCTCTGCTCCTGGTTCCTCACTTGCCCAGCTCGCAACCTTCAATAGCACTTTGGCTTCTTGTTAAATAAGATGTCTTGCCTCTTCTCTGGCCTAAAAAAAGGAATTTTGTGTGCTGGGAGCTGACCACTCTCACACGGCTCGATTTGGCCTCCTGGGGGTGTTGTCAATGCAACCTGGATTGTCATTTTGTTACAAGAGATAACACAGTAGCTTACCTTCACGCAGTGTCACGTGAGACAGTTCATCCACTGTGAATAATTGAATTAGAACTACTATAGGATTCATTGCACATGTTTGACATTGTTTCATCATTTTGTTTAACGTTCAATGTCCTATAAAAACATTTTTAGCAGTAACTGAAATAACGTCAAACGTTTGCCTTATTCCGAAATCTTCGTCCGGTTTGGAAATTTCTGGATTTCGGTTTGTTTTTCAATTTGCATAATCGGCAGCCAATCAGAAGCCAGCATCAAATAAGCGTTATAAGGTCGTGCATTGGCAAATCATTTTCGAAAGTAGACGCACAGAGAACTCGAGAAAAATTGAGAAGTGGGGGCGGCAGTGGCTCAGGAGGTAGAGCGCTCGTCTTGGGATCAAGAGATCGCAGTTCGAAAACCGGCTCCTCCGTGTTACATGTTGAAGTGTCCTTGGGTAAGACACTGAACCCCCAATGCCCCCAATAAGCAGGTTAGCGCCTTACATGGCTGCACGGCCGCTATTGGGAAATGTGAAGCACACTGTAAAGCTCTTTGGGAAGTCTCGACTTGAAAAGTGCTATTTAAATGCAGATCATTTCATTTCAAGCCAAAACCCCAGCCCCAGAAGAAAGATTCAAAAGAAGCTAACAAAACTGATGACGCTACAAAACGTAAACGTATATTAAAAGCATCGTGGAAAGAGGAGTTCACGTGGCTTGTAGCATACGACGCAACGCAAACATTGAAGATGAGTTTAATACAGGTACCGTATTTTCCGCACTAAAAGGCGCACCTAAAAGTCTTAATTTTTTTCAAAAGCTGACCATGCGCCTTATAATACAGTGCGCCTTATATATGGATCAATATTAAGTCGCAAGGTCTCGCAACAAAGGCAAGCAGCCGCCCACTAGATTTTTCCTCGTAGGCGATGTGGTCCGCGGTGTATGCTGGGATACATATGACGGCGTTTTTAAATCGATCGCTATTGGCTGAAGTTATTCGGAGCCTCGGATTGGCTAGAGGGCCAAAACAAACCCTGCAATTGGCCGAAAAAGATGTGTCAATCATCCGTTAAATCGATCACTATTGGCTGAAGTTATTCGGAGCCTCGGATTGGCTAGAGGGCCGAAACAAACCCTGCAATCGGCAGAGTTTAGCAATGGCGTAGCAAGCTTGCTAAAGTACGCCATAAAGAAACATGTTTCATTAGTCTGTATTTGTAAATATTCGACTCTCCTGGATTTACTACACTCACGGTTGTAAGAAGACCATGATTGTGTATCATTATTGAACGTGAGAACTTAGGTGAGTTATGCGGCTTTATATTTTCCCGGTATCTTGTTTTAGAACGATTTTGATGTCGCTCTGATGAGTTGAGTGAATTCAACTCAATTCCAAGTGTTTATCGTCATATGCACAGTAAAGTTGCGAGCGAAAAAGAAAATAGAAACTAAGGAATGGTTGGCATTTCTTGAATCCCAAGACTTTAACCTTCCGAATGATGGAACAATGCATTTGAGTGACATCGTACTGACACTGTTTCCGTACATGTCTGAGACACATATTTGTTTCTTTGCAAGCTTTGGGAATGTTAAGGGGGTAAGAAGTTGGACTGAACCATCTGACTGTTTTCTCGCCGTTCCCATTGTAGCGCCTTGTAATCCGGTGCGCCTTATCTATGGAAGATATAGGACCAAAAACTATTTTTTGGGGGTGCGCCCTATAACGCGGAAAATACGGTACATACTAATGGAAAACAGCGATGTCATATACATGCAATGAATGTTATAAGTATATTCATTATAAACTTGATTTTAAAGTGTTGTTCTGTTACATATTCTGATGATCAATCCTTAATACTTTGCAACAATGGATTTTTTTTTGTGTTGAGTCGTCTTATTGTGTTTCAACTTGTGAAAAATGGGGCAAGGCATCTTTATGGCCGGGCAGGCAACTTTTTCTCATGAGTTTTAGACACAGATTTACATATGTCAATAATTAAATAATGATAGCACACAATGTTTCCACGTGATGTACAGCCGGTCCTGTGTGATTGTATCTTGGATGTTTTTGAATTCTCACGATCCCGGTCATTTTTACGGATGGTTTTCTGAACACAATAGAATACCAATTACAAAATCTTATTTTCTGTCTATATTTATGATTTCTGTTCCTCCAGAACACGAGAGAGCTTGTCCTGATCAGGGTGCAAATCCTTTCTAATCATGCCAAAAATTATGCAACCTTGATTAAAACAAATACCAAACTTTTCTCACATAAATATTTTATTTGAAAAAAAAAAAAGAATGACATGAGATTGTCAAACCATCTGTATCAATGGAACTAGCAAGTATCCGGACTGCAAGTATCGTTAGACCGAACGTCAGTTTCTCATTGTGGAAAATGGAGTTGATGTGACATTGCCCTATTAAACCCTGAGTATGTTCAGACAAATTCCCAGGAATTGTAATTTCCTAAACAATGAGCGAAGGTAGCATAAAAAAACCCAGATCCGTCCGAAAGACAAAAGATTTATTTACAACACGGTAGCTTTCAATGTGATCGATCACAAAAGACGAGTACAACCACGAACACCATTATCCCCCCAAAAAATAAATGATTTCAAACAGCAAACAGTTGAAAATGCCGTGTTTGACCCCCCCCCCCCCCCCCCCAACGATCATTTCTACGGAAACACAGTGAAGACTGTAAAATTCTGTACAAGGGAAATGCGAATATCGGAAATAAAGTACATTAAAAAAAAATCGTAAATACAAGCTGCAATTTTTTACATCCCGTTTCTATTTGGGTATGAAAACGGTAGACAATTTCAGACCGATTTATGTTCGTGAGGTTGCAGGACGTGACATAATAAAAGCTAGCAGGAATGCTAACCCCACGTGCTCTCCAAAAGCCTTCTTCTCACCTTTCTGTCCTGCTGCTGCGTGGAAGCCCGGATAGTTTTGATCCAGATGGTTTGAAAGTCAGACAAAAAGCATTCGTAAAAAAAAGAAAAATGCTAAAAAGATCGAATACATTTAATTATTCCAATGTCCTCCCGTCTGTTCTTGATATACCTCGATGACATCCTCGTCTTCCATTCCCAACTGTTACCAAAGGGACGGGGGTTTTACCGAGCCGCTTCGTTTTTCAAACACTTGAAAAAAAAAAAAAACAACCTACCTCTTTTGGGGTTTGACTATCTGCGATTCGCTGTCCTTCGAAAAGGAACCTTAGCGTGCTGGCTGGGACGCCCTGCAACACATAAACCCACTTTAAGGTCCGGCTGATATCGATGAAAGAAAAGAAAATTTGATTGGGAGAAAGAAAAGGTCATTTTGACTCATTCGTGGAGACGGTATTTAGAAAGGAAAAATAAAAATACTAATGGCATCATGTTATAAACATGTTTTTTGAGGAACAACTGGAATATGACAAGATTTGACAATATCTGTGTATTGTTTGTTATTGCAACATCTATTTTGGCCTGGTAATCCTGAAAGCGGGATGACCTCATGTGCGCAGCCCCCTTCTCAAGTTTTCTTCATTTTCCTCATGTTGAGGTTTTTGAGTTTTCCCTTGCCCTCATTTAGGTTTTAGATCAGGGGATGGTGTCATAATAGTCTGTGCAGCCCTTTCAGACTACTTGTGATTAAGGGCCAAACAAATAAACAGGACTTGATTTGAGGTTTTATAGTTTTTCCTTGCCCTCATGTAGGTTTTAGATCAGGGGATGATGTCATAATAGTCTGTAGTTTGTAATAGTCTGTGCAGGCCTTTGAGACTCTTTGTGATTAAGGGTGCTTCAAATATACATGACTAGACTTGAGGTTCTTGAGTTTTTCCTCGCCCTCATGTAGGTTTTAAATCAGGGGATGCTGAAATAGTAGTCGGTAGTTTGCAATAATCTGTGGTCTGTGCAGCCCTTTGAGACTCCTTGTGATTAGGGGTTGTCACAAACAGGACTTGACTTGAAGTTTTTGAGATTTCCCTTTCCCTCATGTAGGTTTTAGATCAGGCGATGGTGTCATAATAGTCTATGGTTTGCAATGATCTGTGCAGCCTTTTAAGACTCCTTGTGATTAAGGGCCAAACAAATGAACAGGACTTGATTTGACCTGAGGTTTTTGAGTTTTTCCCTGCCCTCATGTAGGTTTTAGATCAGGGGATGGTGTTGTAATAGTCGGTAGTTTGCAATAAGCTGTGGCCTGTGCAGCCCTTTGAGACTCCTTGTGATTAAGGGTGTCACAAAAAAACAGAACTTGACTTGAAGTTTTTGAGTTTTCCCTTGCCCTCATGTAGGTTTTAGATCAGGGTATGGTGTCATAATAGTCTGTAGTTTGCAATAATTTATGGTCTGTGTAGCCCTTTGAGACTCCCTGTGATTAAGAGTGTGACAAATAAACATGACTTGAATTGAGGTTTTCCTTGCCCAAACGTAGGTTTTAGATCAGGGGATGGTGTCATAATAGTCTGTAGTTTGCAATAATCTGTGGTCTATGCCTCCCTTTGAGTTTCCTTGTGATTAAAGGCGTCACAAATAAACATGACTTGACTTGAAGAACAACAACTTGACCGTGGAGTAATTTTTTTATCCCACTTATGCACCCTAGGGTTAATACTTTGTGACAGAGCCATCAGACTGTGGAGAATCAAAGACGTGTCTATCCGTCACCGGTCACCCCAAGACAGCTATCCATCTATCTAACTATTCGCCCATGTCATATCCCTTGAGAGGGGTGACCGACAGCAAGACAAATACACAAAAACAAACAAACACCCAAACAAGTTAAGCACCTCGGCACCCAAGTTGGTCATCCTTAGAAAATGCATAAAATGCTTATGTTTAGTTTTTCAGATGGTGATCAAATTTGACCTGGGACCTGGTATGGCTTCATAGTATTGTCCCAGCTGTTTTCCAGCTGACATGCACACAACACTCATCTTTCTATGTGTTCTAACTTAGATTACTAAATGTTAGTAGCGTTTTCATTGATTATTTTAGATGGGGACAAAACGTTGAGTGTGTTCCCCTTTAAAGGAGACCAAAACTGTCCAGATTCTCCAAACAGCTCAACAACAGCTGTCAATTTGAATTTGACAGGGTTGTTAAGGGGTTAGACTTATTGTAAGTAAAAAGGACCCTCCTTCTAGGGAGCTTTGTTAAAGTTGCAGTCTATAAATCTTTGGAAAAAAAAACGCAGTGTCATATGATTACAAAATTGCACTACGTCACATCGCATTGTCAATTAGATTTCGGTTAGTCATACAGCCCCACTCTGAACTTTTCGGAATTTCTCACATTTCTGCATCCAATGTGACCTGAGCTTGGTCAGATTTCCACAAATGACAAAAATTATCTGCTTAAACTTGTGGCTAGGGTTGCAACAACGAATCGATAGTAATCGATTCTAATCGATTTTAAGTGTAATGTAATGGATCCAGATTTAGTGTCGCGCAATTTATACAGCGCTAAACGTTGTGCATTGACTTTTCTCAGCTTTGCTCCGAGACCGTATTTTTATGCACAATGATCAGTAATTCTCAACCGGTCAGACTTCAGGACCCCGCCATCCGACCCTAATTACAAGCTGCAATACAAATCGAGAAAAAAATTCCACTCAAAGTTATCGAATGAAAAGATGAGTTTTTCCATCTGTGTGACTTTGAAAAAGATCAATGAGAGAAAGTCCAAAAAGCTTCACGTACTTTTTCAAACCCTTTTATACTCACAAGCTCCGGTCTTATTTTTATATCAGTTCTTGCCCAAAGTACGCGAGTACCGACCTGTCTCTGGCTATACGAGTCCTTCAGCTTCTTCAGATGTGTCGTCATCTTCACTTTGAAATGGATCTCGCTGCTGTCCTGTGGAAGCAGGAAACAATAAGGCTATCAGGAAAGTGACAAAACCATGTCCATTGTACCAGGAAGGCTTCAAAAATAACCATACCAAGGTTTTTGCTTACACGGTGATACATGGGTACTTCATAGACTCTATAGACCATTTCATTTGTTAGTAAACATTGTGATGTGGACAGGGCTTAGCCTGAAGACAGAAGCTAGAACGAGGTGATATGTCAACAAGCGAAGCCCCCAAAATTGAGCTTTTTATCATCAAAATGGATGGCTTTCACTTTTCAGTTAAATAATCTAGGTCGAGCGTGGCGTCACAACCGAAGGTGGATGTGAAACAAAACATGCGCCAATCAGAAGACCAAGGAAAAGAAAGCGTCATGTTGCGTGTTTGGGGGCCGGAATCAGAGAAAAACGTTAGTGATTGTAAATTACAGGTTCCCATCGAAAAGAAGAGAGTTAAATGCATTAAAGCCAAAGGATTGGACCAGAGGCACTCATCAAAAATGCTCAGGTTTGCAGTGCACACTTTATATCAGGCGAGAGAAATTCTACGTTTATGATCGTTGCTTTCAAGTCCATATTACTTATAACGGCAATATACAATGTTATTTTCTGAGCTTCAGCTAACTGTTAGCGTGTGGCCTAAATGCCAATGTTAGCTTTGTGAACACTGCTCGAACAAGCATGCATCGCAAAAAAATGTTGGGCACACAATCAAAGTCATTTATTATATGCCTTTAAGTATTGATCTTTTTTTTACTCAAGGCTAACACATCAACCTTCCTTTTAGTCATCGTCCTTCCGATCTCCTCTTTCTTTCACTCAGTTGCTTTACTTCCACATCCTCTCACATTCAGTGAACCTATAACTAGGGTTTGCGAGACCTTTCGGTCTCCCGCCCCCCTTTCTTTGCCTTGCTGTCTCTTAGGGAGTAGATATAGAAAAGAGAGGATCCCCAGTCCCCTCGCTCCATTTTAGTTGCCTCTTACGACACGCAGGAGGAGAGGGCCCCTCACCACAGGGTCACATTTATTGTTTTTTTTAGGAGAAGCATCTCTTGGTGGCCGATATAATAATATGGACTCGATAGCAACAATCATAAATGTTTAATTTCTCTTACCTTATAAGAAGTGTGTACTGCAAACCCGAGCATTTTTGATGAGTGCCACGGTCCAATCTTTCCTCTTTAATGCATTTAACTACAACTCTCTTCTTTTTTTTTGATCAGCAGTATCCACTGGAATCCTATAAAACTTTTATATACGATCACACAAACACAAAACATGACGACAACTAGCATCATTGACAGCTTTCTTTTCCTCACTCTTCCTACCAGCGCAAGTCTTGTTATGCCTCCAGCTATGACTGAGACGTCACACTATCGGGTCTATATTCGAAACAAAAAAATAAAAAAATGCTGTGCCATTCAAACAAGAAATTGGACCCTTCTTGTCCATCTTGCCCGGTCAGGTATCATTATTTGGAGAGAGATCGTCATTCCGATAATATACAGTATGCTTAGGAGTGCGATGTTCTTGCAGATAAAAATGGTCCAGAGAAAATTTGTGTAAATGGAGAAGGAAAATCGAAATTGAAGGAGGAAATGATTGGCAAATATGAGAATGGTGTTCAAAGGTGCAGTAAATGCTTTAAATTTGTTTATATGTTTATTTTTTAGGTTTCATCTTTATCATCTACATATTTAAATAATTAGCATTGTTTAGGTACACATTTAATTATATTTATATTTGTTTAAGTGCATGTTGTTTTCATATTTTGGTTATTTTGGAATGCATCGGAATGTACAAAAACCCCCATTACTTAGCATGTGGAAAAAGGTTTCAGTATTCAAACTATCCGGTGGTTGAACCCCGATCCAAACAGATTATGGTCCAGTACTGAGATAATCATCGTAGCATTGTTAAGGGCCTGTGCAGGCCTTTGAGACTTTCTGTGATAAAAGACAAAGAAATGGGATTTGACTTGTTTTCCCTCTCAATACTACCTCTTTGACCTGCTGCCCTCTGACAGACGTTACAGAATGAGATTAGTCTTTATTGTTAATAATAACAACAAAGTGAACACCGTTTACAACAAAATTAGGCATTGCACTTGGCGAAATAAAGACTTAAAAGACAAAAATTAACATAAACAAGACTATTAGGATCATAATTGTGAGGTAGTGCTTGCAGACTGGCCTAATTTGTAAGTGTGTCGCAACAATAGCACCATTAAAAATGCAATTACATTAGCAATACTGCATTTCCCAAATAAGAGTTGGGGAACAAAATAAAAATATATACGGGCATGATATTTTTTCAGTTTCAAGCTCTTGTTTATGGTGGTGATTGAATTGTATTAATTGTGATTGATAACATACAGTACATTGTTTGCAACAAGATGAGACACGGCACTCCTGAATAAACTCATAATAAAGATTTACAAGAGAAAAATAGGATGAAGGAATGTCACGCCAAAAACTTTTACAAGGTAGTGCTGGGTGATTGACCTAAATTTTTATAATAATGCAATGGAAAACCGCCCAACGTAACAATGGTACAATCTGAATGAATAAAACATTATGAAATAAAAACAGGACAAAAACAATGACTTTACAACAAAAATGTTAACATGTTCGAAAAGGGGTAATAAGAAGCAGACGCTTATTTCCCCTATCCCTTCATCTTCCCTATTAAATACATTTTACAGATAGCTCCTCTTGTGTCTACTATAACATAGTCTCACAGATATACATATTACATAGGTCAGATATCAATAATTATAATAATAACAATCATCGCATAATTTATACACTAATCATCGTAGTACCCATCTAATAATGTTATAATGCTACTAGTCACTAAATATCATAGTGACACCAATGATAAAAACAATAGCAATAATAACAGTTAATATACAATAATAGTAACAATAACAACAAGGTTAACTATAGTTGTAAACGCAGTATTTCCAATCTCTAGTATCACTCATACCCCATTTTCTTCAGCTCTGTATTCTGCCAGTAATTTTTTTTATTTCTATTTGAACACGCGAATTGTTTAATCTCGTTTTGTAAATGTATAAATCGGGTCCCTTAAAACAAAAACTAAAGGGTTCAGATATGGTTTCTTTAACAGGGCCTCTAAACAAGCAAAAGACTGTAGGTAACTTATCTTACTATAGAAAACTAAGTATTCACATTTTATTCCTCTACTTCTATTTCGGAAATATGTTTTTTTTTTGGTTTGAACAATTTTATTGACACTAGTAAGAGCAAATAAACAATGTGAGGTTTGAACAATTATTCTCGACAATCTTAACAGCAATTAAACACACAATTTCGTTATATCTGACAATATGACGTTTAAACAATTTTTTCCCGACATTTTTAACAGCAATTAAACACACAATTTCTTTATATCATATCCCAACAAGATGAGTTATTAATCGACACTTTTAACAGCAATTAAATACATTCACAATTTCATTATATCATATTCTAACAATATGAGGTTTGAACAATTTTTATCGACACTTTTAACAGCACCAATGTGTAAAGGGCAATACTACACATTTTTTTTTTGGTTTGAACAAATTTATTGACACTAATAACAGAAAACAATCTTGACAATCTCAACAGCAATCAAGGCCATTCACAATATTATATTTCAATATGACGTTTAACAGCAAACACAATGTGAGGTTTGAACAACCCATCTCGAAAATCTTAATAGCAATCAAGCGTATTCACAATTTTGTTATATAACATCTTTGTTAGTGTCAATAGATCCGTCCAGGCCAAAGTCGATTTTTTTTGTTCTGAACAAATCCACCGACACCAACAGCAGCAAAACAAACACGACAATCTCAACAACCATCAAGCATATTCACAATTTTGTTATATCTGACAATATGACGTTTTAACACCTTTTCCTGACATTTTCAACATCAATTAAACAATTTCAGAGTTATTATCTTTTAATAGTAGTTAACCAAAGTGTAAAGGGCAAAACTATTGTGCAAGGGCATAGCTCTGCCATCCCACCCTCCCAAGCAGCATCCTCCAGTCCTCTTTGTGGGTCCTCTCCCTTCTTACTTCTACTTTCCACAACCCAGGCCGTTGCTGCTACACATCTGGAAATATGTTGCTGCTATTGCAATTGTACTTTTTTTCAATGCAGTATTGTTCTGATGCACTTACCATTCAGGCCAGTCCCTATTAAATGTTTGCCTATTTATAATACCTTTATTTCTCTGTGACGTTTTTCTCTGGCATTTCTACTAAAGTGCAAGGTCTGATCGCGTTGCACCAATGTTCACTGCGTTGTAATGAATGACAATAAAGAATAGTCTATTTTATGGAATTCAAATTTAAAAGATCACTTACCTGACCGATGACTTTTAACTTGATATACTCTCCTCCATCTTTCTTATCAGCACCGTCTTGGCTCGATGGTTTTGTCTCCTACAAAAATACAAATAAAGTTTTGAAGTTGCTCGTAAAAAAAAAGCAACACAAAGAACCGACATCGTGAGCGGTGGATGATAAAATAGCAGCAGAAGCTTGTTTTTGAAAACATGTTTAAATTGTAAAGTGACAAATGACTGTTTAGAAGTTCGATCTAGATTATAAATGGGATTGTTGTTAAGAGGAGTTGAAGGCCTCTCGCTAGTTACGTGAGCTAGCAGTTAGCATAGCATAGTACACAAGTAAGCTAACACGGTGTTTCATTTCGTTAGGTACAAAACCAACAGCTATTTATAATTATTTTCATCTCACCGTATCTGACATTTTCGCCTTTTTGTTCAAAAGCAATAATAAAAATTGGCACTAAAAATCAAAAGTCTCCTTTGATCTCACATAAGCACGGTTAGCTTAGTGGAGGGATATCGTAAATGAGTCAGGCGAAACGGAAACTACGTCATGTCATCTTACTTTCAAAATAAGATTTGATTTGAAAGGGGGAAATTCAATAAACGATGTGTTTTCATAACAAACTTCTCTCGTAGCTTAAGTCATGGTTTTATTAGTCGTAAAGTTTTTAGTCACTAGTTTATTCATAAGGGGACAGTGCAATAAAAACACACACATGAAACATGGTGGGGGAAAAAAAACATATTAGCCTGAATGCTAATTTTCGTCTAACATATGCATTAAACAAATCAGACAGATCAAATATTCCAACTTTCAGGAATATTAAACTGATAAATAAATAGGCAAAATAATTATATACTAGGTTGACGAGGAATAAACAAGGACAATAAGGTATTTCCGGAACATCGCTGCACTTTCAGTATAAGACGTTTTGCGTGGCAGGCAACACGGGAAGCATCAAACGGAAACGGAGGGTTTTCAAAATAAAACTGTCAATGTCGTTCAAGATCGGATTTCAATTGTTAAGAAGTTTTATTCACTCTCCTGGTGAAAAAATAAACCCAGTAAACAAAATCAAACAATCGATACAAGCTGGGAGAACAGCTGTAGTCAAGAAAACATTAAAGAGAGTGATCAACCCAGCCCACAAAATCATGGGCTGCTCTTTGCCCAGTCAGGAGGACATTGTTGACAAAATTGTAACAAACTTGTTTTTCCTGTTATCTGGTTGCCAAGACAAAGTATATAAGGTTGTTTCCCATAAAAATAAATATACTTTGTCACTATATATGTATTTGTTGTTTTTTAGCATATTTATCAAGATGTTGGTGGTCAGAAGTGGGTAGAGTGGTCAAAAATTCTACTCAAGTAAAATCACCGTTACTTCAGAATAAAATGACTCAAGTCGAGGTAAAAAGTAGTCATCCAAATAATTACTTGAGTAAAAGTAAAAAAGTAATTGGTGAAAAAACTGCTTAAGTACAGAGTAACTCTAGCAATTTCTTATCTATTTGTTTTTTTCTTTAGGAAAATAAACATTCAGTCAACAAATTATTACGTTTATTTTAAAAAGAGATTAAAATAATCAAGATAAATCCCAGTACTTGATTAAGGAATCAAATAATAATCAAAATAATAATTTCCATACGGGGATGAATAAAGTATCTATCTATCTATCTATCTATCTATCTATCTATCTATCTATCTATCTATCTATCTATCTATCTATCTATCTATCTATATCTATCTATCGATATCTATCTATCGATATCTATCTATCTATCTATCTATCTATCTATCTATCTATCTATCTATCTATCTATCTATCTATCTATATATGGTATCTATCTATCTATCCATCCATCTATCTATCTATCTATCTATCTATCTATCTATCTATCTATCTATCTATCTATCTATCTATCTATCTATCTATCTATCTATCTATCTATCTATCTATCTATCTATCTATCTATCTATCTATCTATCTATCTATCTATCTATCTATCTATCTATCTATCTATGGTATCTATCTATCTATCTATCTATCTATCTATGGTATCTATCTATCTATCTATCTATCTATCTATCTATCTATCTATCTATCTATCTATCTATCTATCTATCTATCTATCTATCTATCGATATCTATCTATCGATATCTATCTATCAATATCTATGTATCGATATCTATCTATCTATCTATCTATCTATCTATCTATCTATCTATCTATCTATCTATCTATCTATCTATCTATCTCTCTCTCTCTCTCTCTCTCTCTCTCTCTCTCTCTCTCTCTCTCTATATATATATATCTATCTATCTATCTATCTACATGTGTGTGTCTGAGATAAAAAGACTGGGGAAACAAAGGGGAAACAAAAAAAGACTGGTTTTTGGAGGCCCCCCTCAATCTGTATACTACCCTGACTAATGTAACATTATGCATAAAATGAATATTTTAGAAAAAAAATAATTATTCTACTGAACTATCATAGTATTTATGTTTTCACTCTACCACAAGAGGTCGCTGTGTTGTGTAACTCAATTAAACCTTCAACTTTATTATATTAAGCAACTCTATTATCAACTTCAAGCAACTCAGAATCTCTAAAAAATACACACAACAAAATGTTAATTAAAATATTGACGATTCAATGCAACAACAAATAAACTGTGTGATACAAGAATCCGCTTTACATTTGTTGTGTAAACCACATTGAAATAAAAACATAGAAACCATGGATTAAAATATATACAGATGTAAAATAATATCAAATACTATTTTTTTAAAACCTTTCTTATACTCAATCACCAACACACAATTTGAGCTGGTTTGTACGAGGACAACATATCACTAATTTAGACTGGAGTGAAGTGTAAACCGCATAGACAACCACAAAGATAGACTGACATACGTACTTAAGTAACGGCTTCAATGAAGCCTAATGTAGCGGAATAAAAGTACACCTTCTTCCTCACAAATCTTCTCAAGAAAGTAGATAGTAGTAGTAGTCGAAGGTTATAACACGTCAGGTGTTTCATTGTAATTCATTCAGTTTCCTGATATTTGATTGCAAAGTAAAACTCATAACGTTGTTTTCCTCTAAACACTTTTATTTTGTTACTACCGTATAGCGATTTCCGTCACTCAATAAGAAAAAGCCAGACAGACTGACTTACGTACTCAAGTAACGGCTTCAATGTAGCCTAATGTAGCGAAATAAGAGTACACTTTCGTTCTCACAAATCTAATCAAAAAAGTAGAAAATACAGTGATTTAAAATACTCTTAGAAGTACAAAATGTCCCAAAAGTTACTCAAGTTTCCTTTTAATTATTATCATTATTTTGGTTGCGTTTAGCTACCTTTTTCCAAAGAGGTCCAATGTCATGACACATCAGTTATCATTGTAATAAACTTAATTTTCTGTTATCCGGTTGCAAAGCAAATTCAATAATATTGTTATCCATCAAAAAATGTTTAATTTGTTAATATATTTGTTCATATTTATATCATATATCTTATTATTACGGTTGTGTTTTGCTACCCTCTTCCAAAGAGGTCGAAGGTTATAACATGTCAAGCGTTTCATTGTAATACATTCAGTTTCCTGATATTTGATTGCAAAGTTAAAGCCATAATGTTGTTTTCCTTTAAATGCTTTTATTTTGTTACTACAGTATAGCGATTTCCGTCACTCAACAACAAAAATCTAACAATTGATGCTGGTTAAGGCCACAGCAAGCAAAAGCTATCGTAGTCAGCTAACCCGTCGGAAATTAGCATCAAATATTTTTCCTTTTTATTTTTATTTTTTTGCATTAAAGATATTTTAGAAGGCCCAATGCTCAATTCTATCTCGTTTTTTAGGGCTTAAAGTGCCAGTCCAGGGCCTCGTCGTCGAGTCCCGGAGCAGCTTCCGAGCGAACTTGGCCAAACTTGGGGTCTGCTCCCGGTGGTTCTCCGCAGGGTTAGGGCCGCGAGGCTCCGGCCCTGTGGTTCGGATGAACGGCTAAACTCGCTTCAGGTAAGCTAGTGTCAATACGATCAGCAATGGAGAGACATTGGTCCAGTTTGGCTCTAGCTAGCTCGACAACTTCCCTCTCCTGACAGCTAGCCGAATCTTTGCTAACCTTTATTAAAAATCTCATATTTGTATTATCATAATGTGTCATGTTGACATGGACGCGCAATTGTAGGATTCAAGTATTAGAATCTAACTAAAGTTGTCGTTCAAGTCTTTAGCTAGCCGTATCTAATCAAGCTAGCAAAACAGGCCACAATCGCCGCTGCAATGTTTTGCTGTCAGAACGAGTGTCGTGCAGAACGTGTTGGTAAAAAAGCCCTACAGTAAATTAATATCCATCCATCCATTGTCTGCACCGCTTATCCCCAGTAGGGTCGCGGGGGTGCTGGAGCCCATCCCAGCTATTTTCGGGCAGGGGACACCCTGAACTGGTTGCCAGCCAGTCGCAGGGCAAACACAGACAACTCACTCGCTCATTCACACGCAGGGAAAATGTGGACCGTCCAATTCACCTGACATGCATGTTTTTGGAATGTGGGAGGAAACCCACGCAAGCACGGGGAGAACATGCAAACTTGTTTATGGTGGTGATTGAATTGTATTAATTGTGATTGATAACATACAGTACATTGTTCGCAACAAGATGAGACACGGCACTCCTGAATAAACTCATAATAAAGATTTACAAGAGAAAAATAGGACGAAGGAATGTCACGCCAAAAACTTTTACAAGGTAGTGCTGGGTGATTGACCTAAATTTTTATAATAATGCAATGGAAAATCGCCCAACGTAACAGTAGTACAATCTGAATGAATGAAAACTTTATTTCGAACATTATAAAATAAAAACAGGACAAAAACAGTGACTTAACAACAAAAATGTTAACATAACATGTTCGAAAAGGGGTAATAAGAAGCAGACGCTTATTTCCCCTATCCCTTCATCTTCCCTATTAAATACATTTTACAGATAGCTCCTCTTGTGTCAACTATAACATAGTCTCACGGATATACATATTACATAGGTCAGATATCAAGAATTATAATAATAACAATCGTCACATAATTTATACACTAATCATCGTAGTTGTCCAATTCACGTGACATGCATGTTTTTGGAATGTGGGAGGAAACCCACGCAAGCACGGGGAGAACATGCAAACTCCACACAGGAGGTTCGATCTCATGACCTCAGAACTGTGGCGCACACGCACACTAACCACTGCACCGCCGTGCTGCCCAGTAAATGCATATGATCGCTTAAATTCTGCAGCCTTCTGCGATCGAATGGAATACGAGTAAAGGAGAGTGGGGATCGTAAGGTGAAATTGACGAATGGCGGTGGATAGAATGTTTTAGGGAACTGGCTAAAGCATTCCATACCCCCGGCACCCAAAATGGTAAACGGTCTTTTCAAGGCAATGAAAAAGCGCTTTACAGGGTGCTTCACACTTCCTCATTCACACTCACACACCAATAGGGAGTCAGCCATGCAAGGCGCCTACTAGCATATTGAGGGCATTATGGATTCAGTGTCTTGCCCAAGGACACTTCGACGTATAACACGGAGGAGTCGTGAATCGAACTTGCGACCTCTTGATCCCAAGATGAGCACTCTACCTCCTGAATACTCAAATTCTGTAGCCTTCTGCGACCGAATGGAATACGAGTCAAGGAGATACGACAGATATCATTTCTGGAGTGCTGACCGTAAGGTGAAAATGGCGTATCGCGATAAATAGAAAGTTTTAGGGAATTGGCTAATGTATTCTATACCCCGGGCAGCACGGCGGCGCAGTGGTTAGTGCATGTGCGGCACAGTTCATGTCTTGGGAACCTCCTGCGTGGGTTCAAATCCAGCTCCAGACTTCCTGTGAGGAGTTTGTATGTTCTCCCCGTGCTTGCGTGGGTTTCCTCCAGGCACTCCGGTTTCCTCCCACATTCCAAAAACATGCATTTCAGGTGAATTGGCCGGTCCAAATTGTCCCTAGGTGTGAATGAGCAAGTGAGTTGTCTGTCCCCGTGTGCCCTGCGATTGGCTGGCAACCAGTTCAGGGTGTCCCCTGCCCACTGCCCGGAGATGGCTGGGATGGGCTCCAGCAGCCCCGCGACCCTACTGAGGATAAGCGGTGTAGCTAATGAGATGAGATTCCATACCCCTGGCACCCAAGATAAAAACATTTCACACACACACACACACACACACACACACACACGTTTTTTCTTATTTTTTAGGGAAGTCTGAGTAAAGTCCCCAGCAAAGATGATAATAAAGACAAGTAACAAAATAGTTCAGTGATATAAGAATGACACCAGGAAAAGTGGGAAAACAATTTAACATGGGCAATTGAAAGGAAGCAAATACTAGAAAGGTGGTGAATGAGAAAAGATCATTTTCAAACTGTGGAAAAAGCTCAAGGAAGAATGGTTAAGAGATTAAGTATAATCAGGGTTGGGTAGGGTTACTTTAACTGGATTACTTTCAATGACTTTTGGATTACTCCAATACCAAATATGCTAATAAAAGACAAAAGAAAGTACCGTATTTTCCGCACTATAGGGCGCACCCCCCAAAAAATAGTTTTTGGTCCTATATCTTCCATGTATAAGGCGCACCGGATTGTAAGGCGCTACAATGGGAACGTGGACAAAACAGTCAGATGATTCAGTCCAACTGATTACCCCCTTAACATTCCCAAATCTTGCAAAGAAGCAAATACGTGTCGTAGACACGTGCGGATGCGGTGTCCGTACGATGTCACTCAAATGCATCGTTCCATCATTCGGAAGGTTAAAAATCTTGGGATTCAAGAAATGCCAACCATTCCTTAGTTTCTATTTACTTTTTCGCTCGCAACTTTACTGTGCATATGACAATAAACACTTGGAATTGAGTTGAATTCACTCAACTCATCACAGCAACATCAAGATCGTTCTAAAACAAGATACCGGGAAAATATAAAGCCGCATAGCTCACCTAAGTTCTCACGTTCAATAATGATACGCAACCATGGTCTTCTTACAACCGTGAGTGTAGTAAATCCAGGAGAGTCAAATATTTACAAATACAGACTAATGAAACATGTTTCTTTATGGCGTAGTTTAGCAAGCTTGCTATTCAGTCATCTTTTTCGGCCAATTGCAGGGTTTGTTTCGGCCCTCTAGCCTATCCGAGGCTCCGAATAACTTCAGCCAATAGCGATCGATTTAACGGATGATTGACACATCTTTTTTGGCCAATTGCAGGGTTTGTTTTGGCCCTCTAGCCTATCCGAGGCTCCGAATAACTTCAGCCAATAGCGATCGATTTAACGGATGATTGACACATCTTTTTCGGCCAATTGCATGGTTTGTTTTGGCCCTCTAGCCTATCCGAGGCTCCGAATAACTTTAGCCAATAGCGAATGATTCAAATGATGATTGACACATTGTTTAACCAATGAAACGCCGGTATATAAATCCCAGCATACACCGCGGAGTACTCCACGTTCGGGGGAAAATTGAGTCGGCGGCTGTTGCGTAAGTTGCGAGACCTTGCGATTTAATATTGAGCCATATATAAGGCGCACTGTATTATAAGGCGCATGGTCAGCTTTTGAAAAAAATTAAGACTTAGGTGCGCCTTATAGTGCGGAAAATACGGTAAATATGAATAAAATGATGACTCACAACACGTGGTAAGCTTTCTCTCCTGGCTTTGATCTCCGGCAAAACTAACATAAAATGCAACAGAAACAAAATGAAAATAAATCCAAACAGCTTGCCAGCATCATTTTTGCCGTTCCATGTATTCCGTTACTCCCCAAGCCTCCACAAAATGTAGTCATTTTATTCATATTTAGTTTCTTTTGTCTTTTATTAGCAAATTTGGTATTGGAGTCATCCAAAAGTCATTGAAAGTAATCCAGTTAAGGTAACCCTACCCAACCCTGAGTATAATGCATGCAATGAAAAAGAATGAGCCTCAAGTGATTAAAGATGGGAGGAATAGATTTAAATGATGGCTAGAAGACTAGATCGAGGGCTCTTCAAATAAAAGTCATTTGACCTGTGATACACGTTAACAGTGATATATTCGTGGTCTGATTTTCCCACTAGGGCAGTAGGGGCCCCATTTTCTCTGGTGTGTCTTGGGCAATTACACCCTAGTGGCGCCCATCCCTCTGCAGGCCAACATATGTTACCACCCGGTCTCGAACCAGTGACCTTCCGCATGCTAGGTTTAACAACCCTCAATCATGCGTGACACAAGGGTTCACAGTCACTCGGTTTATTGCCTGCATTCAATAAACAATACAAAGAAGTCAGGGTGTCCGTGCACGACTGCATACATCTTCAGCACGAGGTGATAGAGCTGAAGGTACGGCAAGCGTAGAAGCCCATAAAGCCCATGGCTTAACAAATGAATGCGGTACCAGAATTTTAACAGTAATGCAACAAAAACACAGATTTTGTGAGAATTAAAAAAAACTATAAACAATCAAATTTCAACTCCGTTACATACATGTTAAGTTTTAAAAATGGGAAATCGGGAGATTTTCTTTTCGACGCGGTTATTATGATGATTATTATTATTATTTGAAAAGACAACAATAAAATTCGTTTTTCAATCTACTTTATTGTTATTTTATGTTTACATGTGATTATTACAATGTTTAATTATTCCAAATTTTCTGGTGTTCTTTAACATAGTCATACGTAGCACTCTTATTCGTCTGGTGCTCTCGAAGGAATGAGATCACGTGGAGTTCGAGATTAGGATTGCCGAGTCTCGATCAAAGCTTTTTCCGGTGCAGAACGGCGAAAAAGACGATGATAAAGACTATGGATAATTCGGCTACATTTTAATCGGCAAAACTTTGTTCACATAAAAATTTCGGAGACCAAAAAAAATTTTTTTTGGGGAAATCGGTAGATGTTGCTCTCAGATCGGTAGGCGGGAGAATCGTAACCAAAGTGGTAGTCTCCCGACCAAATCGGTGTGCCGTTACATAGGCAAACGTGTTAACAACTGCACTACTCTACTATAATCCATCCTAGATCAGTGACTAAAACTAAAAAAATAAATACTTTCCTACGCATTCTAATATAATTAAAATATGGATACAACGTTAACAGTAATGGCAGTCATTTAAATGTGTGGATAATAAAGATGAGGCAGCACGGCGGCATGTGCGGCACAGTTCATGTCTTGGGAACCTCCTGCGTGGGTTCAAATCCAGCTCCAGACTTCCTGTGCGGAGTTTGTATGTTCTCCCCGTGCTTGCGTGGGTTTCCTCCGGGCACTCCGGTTTCCTCCCACATTCCAAAAACATGCATTTCAGGTGAATTGGCCGGTCCAAATTGTCCCTAGGTGTGAATGAGGGAGTGAGTTGTCTGTCCCCGTGTGCCCTGCGATTGGCTGGCAACCAGTTCAGGGTGTCCCCTGCCCACTGCCCGATGATGGCTGGGATGGGCTCCAGCACCCCCCGCGACCCTACTGAGGATAAGCAGTGTAGCTAATGAGATGAGATGAGATAATAAAGATGTATATTCAGGTCATGTTTATTCATATATCCCTTAAATCACAATAAGTCACAGACTGCATACTACCATCAGACCAGGGGTGTCAAACTCATTTTAACTCGGGGGGGGGGGGGCGCCACACGATAGAACAAACATTCTGTCAGGGGTTCAGTTTAGTACATTAAAGAGAAAGAATAAGAGAAACAGGGAGGGAAAAGGAGAGAGGGCAGGACAAAGAAAGAAAAAGAGAGAGAGAGGGAGAGAGCGTGAGAAACGAGATAAAAAGTCGTGATAGAGGGGAAAAATTAAGAGAGAGGAAAAAAGAAATCCAAAGAGAAATAGAAAGACAGAAGGAGAGAAAAGAGAAAAGAAAGCGCAAAGGGTAGGAAAAGAGAAAGAGAGAAAAGGAAAAAATTACGTTAGAGCAAAATAAGTTAAAAAGACACAGAGAGAGCAAGAAACAAACAGCAACAACGGAAGAGAAAAAGAGACACAGAGTGAAAGAGACAGAGACGGAGAGTGGGAGAAAAGGGGTGGAAGAGAGAGAGAGAGAGAGAGAGAGAGAGAGAGAAAAAGAAATGCAAGTACAGTGTCTTTGTTGGAGGCACCTGGCTTTGGCAACATCAAGTTGACATATTTCAACCTGCAGCTTGTTTTTCTCTTGCGCTTCTCTGAGTGTTGTCTCGCGGGCCGAATTCAATCCCTCAGGGGGCCTGATCCTACCCCGCGGGCCGCCTGTTTGACACCTGTGCATTAGACTATCCCCTGAACTACAACTTACCGTACATGATGGCAAGCGAAAACTCAAAAACCGCAACATGAGGTAAATGAAGAAACCAGTTAAACAATGTGCACGATTACTTGTCTACCACACCCTGAAATATGACAAACTTCAAATATATCAACTGGAACATGTAAAAAAAAAAAGAATGTTTTATTGTCTAACTTATAAATGAAGTCTATGCATTTCTCGTATGCATTATTGCTCTATGAATTGTCTAATCTTACAGGAGGAAGGAATCCCCTTGATGGGAGAATCTTCTTTCCTGGTGTCTTGGGCCAAACGTTGTGCAACTATGATGGGTATGGGTATTTATTGTTGTTGTGTTGTATCCAGGGTTAGGTAGGGTTACTTTAACTGGATTACTTTCAATGACTTTTGGATGACTCCAATACCAAATATGCTCATAAAAGACAAAAGAAACTCAATAGGAATAAAACGATGACTCACAACACGTGGTAAGCTTCTCTGCTGGCTTTGATCTCTATAAGGGGAATTAGCATTTTAGCACAATGTGCAACATCCGGCAAAACTGGATTACTTTCAATGACTTTTGGATGACTCCAATACCAAATATGCTCATAAAAGACAAAATAAACTCAATAGGAATAAAATGATGACTCACAACACGTGGTAAGCTTTCTCTCCTGGCTTTGATCTCTTTGATCTCCGGCAAAACGAACATCAAATGCGACAGAAACAAAATGAAAATAAATCCAAACAGCTTACCGACATCATTTTTGCCGTTCCATGTGTTCCGTTACTCCCCAAGCCTGCACAAAATTGAGTCATTTTATTCATGTTTAGTTTCTTTTGTCTTTTATTAGGATATTTGGTATTGGAGTAATCCAAAAGTCATTGAAGGTAATCCAGTTAAAGTAACTTTACCCAACCCTGATATCGATATCATGTTTACAGAGCCTACACTGATGATTCTAATACAATTGTCTTCATGGTCATGTATAACAACGTGGTGGACGTTGATTAGATATTGCACTTCAGTAGAAACAAGATAAACTCATACTAAAGATTTAAAAGTTATATAAAATAAAATTGGTAAAAATAGGCGAAACAATTGACAAGAGAGTGCTTGGAGACTAAGGATCGACCAATACGATACTGATTTTTAGTATTAAGAGGGGGCTCATAGTCGATATTTCGGGCCAATGTTCATCTGTTGTAAATGTTTTGATTATGCACAAAGATACAAAGAATAAGTTTAATGAATTCGAGTAAAAATTGAACAGTTCTGTGAAAACCTTTACAGTAAATGAATTAGAACTTCAATACAACTAACGTGACTAATTTTTCACTCAAACAAAACACCAACAGTGCAGGAAATAGAACTAGGCTTCATATAAAGGTACATAAAAACTTAAATAGCTCCCTGATTTTTTTTCTACAGTAGATAAATACAAATCTTAATACAACCAACATGACTTTCATTAACTTAAATCAGAAAGTGCATCAACATTTCAACAGAGTTCACTGATTGAAAAGTGTGGGCACTTTTTTGAGAGCCAGATTGAGAAACTCATGTTATGGTAACAGCTAATCACTCAGACATTCCCTTTAGGGTGCTTTTTATGCTCTTTCTCAATCACAAATTTATGATGAGAGGTAATATATCAATCTCTACCTGAAAGTGATTCCCTAAAACACGTTAACTACACTTTTTACGCTATCTCTTAATCACATGCACGCTTTTTTACCACAGACTTTTAAAAATCTCAACATTATCAGCGGTCCTGATTTACAGGCATGTTAGGACTAAAGATTTAGCAAAGCTGCTGTTATTTATCCTGCTTTAACGTTATTCTTCCTGCATCTGTGGCTCCGCGCCCTGTCACTTATCTGATCGAAAGGCGCGGGGTGGATAGCCTCCGAAAAAGGGGGAGGGAAGAGGGGGAGAGAGAGGCTCGACTGCATCTGAGCCTAAATAATCGGTCGGCGAAAAAATAAAAATGCGGTTACCGATATCCGTCAAATTCCCATAATTGATCAACCTCAATTGGAGACTAACCTTATTTGTTATCATAGTGCAAAATTAGTGCAATAACATTCATTATCAATACAATCTGAACAGTGGGGAACGAAATCAAACCTCAGTTTGTTGGTCAAATTTGAAATTGTTATGTATTGAAGTTTGGATCACAATCTGCCTTTTTTTGAACGAGTTATTTCTTTGAATGTTTATTACGAATAGATGAGGAGGCGCTGCAATCAATCATGCAGGATCTGGCAGAACTCCACCGCTCCAGCCGTCCTGCCGGCTTCCTGTCGGAACTTGGCAAACCCAAGGCCTCCTCGCCTAAGAACCTGGTAAGCTCTTTGATGGATCTTGGATTGATTGGGGGCCGCTTCCTGGAACATTTACAAGTGGTGGACCTTAAAGCCCCTGCATGTACGATATGGGAACCCCAAGTGGAATAAACGCTTCATTCATTTTCACACTGTAACTATTTTTCCCATTGCAGATATGTGAAATGGCCAAGTTTGACCATCCTGAGATTTAATTTTAAATTGCTCAGAAGAAGGTATTGAATTTTCTTTCTTTGTGGTTTGTGCAGAACGACGTCAGAGTCAAGTTTGAGTTTAAAGGAGAGAAGAGGTGAAGCTCAGGCTAACTTTTCTAACCCACATTTGCTACTTTCCTTCGCACCTCCTTAAACCTCACCCGTTGGTACTCGCAGGATTTTGCAGTTCTCTCGTCCCGTCAAGTTGGACGAGTTGAGGGAAAAAGCCAAAGTGGCTTTCGGCCAGGCCATGGATCTTCACTACAGTAACAACGAGGTATTATTCATAGTAACGATACGGTGTTTTTTGGTGCTCATTTTTGATTTGGATTTAGCTGGTGATCCCGCTGAGTGTTCAGGACGACCTGGACAAGGCTGTGGAGTTGCTCGATCGAAGCGTTCATATGAAGAGTCTAAAGATCCTGTTGGTGCTGCAGGTCCCATCCCAGGTCACTTGGGTGGAGTTTCTTGCTGTGCTAATCTTGAAGGTGCTCTTCACCTCTTTTTTCTTTTCGTTTTTAGACCTCATCCTGCAACATGGGTCTTCTGCCTTCTTGCGAGGAGTTGGACAACACAGGCTTCCTAGCCGCGGACAAGAGCCTTCCTCAGTCGTTAGGTGAGAGACATTTCTAGAGGTCTACCGATTTTTGGGTGGGCCCATTATCGACACTATATTTGGGAATTTGACGGATATTAGTATCAGCGTTTTTATTGATTCCACAATCTGATTATTTAGGCTCAGATGTGGTCAAGTCTCTCTCTCCCTGGCTTCTATTCCTCCCTTTCCCTTCTTCTCCCTCGTTGCTACCCACCCCATGCCTTCTGATTGGATAAGCGACCGGGGCGGAGCCACTGAAGCAAAAGCTGTTCCTACTCCACTCACTGCAGACTGCAAACAGCGGCAGTTCTGCTAACTCCATGGCATGCCCCGACATGCTTGAGTGTGAATCAAGCCACTAGTGTAGTTGTTTAAGGGCATAAGGTTCAGGAGGAGCCTGATATACTAGTTCTTATCATAAAATTAGTATGTCAATCAGTGTTCATTTTACCTCTGAAAAGTCGCACTGTAGAAGGAAAAAATACATGCAGATAGAATGAAGTAGAATAATACATTTTCTTATTCAAATTATGAATTCATTTTCTGCATTAAATTATCGTTGGTAATATACTGATTAAAAGGGATCACCACAAACCTCTCTTTTTTCATTTCCTCCTTTTATACTTCCTTTTTTTCTTAACTTCTTTATACAAAATCATCATTCGTAATATAATGCATCAAAGCAAGTGAGCCGTTTGAGAGACGGCTCTTTGATTAGTTGAGCCGAAAAAGCCGGTTCACTAAAAAGAGACTGACTTTCACTGCACAACTCGAACTCGAGATCGGCGTGCAGATGAAAACTCGAACCGCGAGACCAAAACAACAATGGCGGATCTGCCTGACGAAAAGTTTGGAGTGCGGTAAATCTTTGTTAAAAAATGATAATGACAATTTCAAACAGAGTTCCCGAATGTTTGATCTTACATTACACAGTCCAGCGTTTTTCCGAATTGCTCAGTCCAGCGTTTTCCGAATTGCTCAGTCCACAATTAGTAGATTTGGGAGTCCACAATTGAAAGGATTTGGGAGTACAGTCAATAAACATGCCCGATTAAAGTCGCCGTCGACGATAAAGCTCCGTTGGGGTAGTGCAAGCTGATGTTTAGCAGCGGGCAGGAGATATAGCGCTATGCTAACGTTAGCATCTGGTGAAACTGTTAGCGGTGAAAAATATACAGCAAACACAAAGAACACAGTTAACTCTCCCGGTACATAGCTAGAAACTCCATATCGAGTGAGCATTGTGTATCAATGGTTCGACTATTATTGTAGCGCGTAGTCTCCAACCCCTGTTTTTACCGGAGTTCTCGTCTCGTTCGAGCCGGTGATGTAGTGCGGCGTCGGGAAAGCCAAGACTCCGTGATGGCAAAAAAAAGTCCTCCAATTCCGGACGTTGTTTGTGGCGATCCGCAGCTCAATTCACTCATTGTGGACAGATGGATCTGGCGTTGGTTGAACATGCTTGGGAGCGCTGGTCTGTGTGGTCGCCTTCTTAGCTTAGCTCAGCCTTTGCTCCGTCGTTGTCATTGTCGGCAGGCGGCAAATCTTCCAGGGAGATCCGGTGGTCTCTGTATATCCCTCGGGATGTAGTGGATATTATTGTAAGTGCGAAGGGAGTCGAAGGGAAAATAAGAGGGATCAGGAGACACTGAAAAACAAAAGACGAACTGGAGCTCGAGCCGCAGCGTCTAGTAGACGCGCCGCCATCTTGATTAGTTATTTATTATTAGTTATTTACTGTGAAATGTTCATAGAGCTATTAACGTTTTATTCGAATTGATAACAAATATTCTTTGTTTCTTTTTTAAAATTATTAAACATTTCTTACGCCAATTTTTTAAGCTTGTACATTAAATGAATATCGGCTATCGGCCTCCACTTAATACTTCAACATCTGCAAAAATCTCCTGCAAATGTTCTATGAGACTGTTACTTTGGTGAAATGACCACTTTTTTCTCATCAATCGGGAAACGAATATTCAGAAGATAAGGCATCATTTCTCCAAAGTAAATTTTCAATTTGCTCAGAAGGGATTTCCATACAAGGTGTGAACGCTCTGCCATTCTGTTACATTTCCCCCTAAAATAAGTTCAAAGTTGTTTTAGTGATGTCTGCGCTAGTGACGTATGGAAATTCCTGCTAAACGGCAATTCATAAAAACAAGTTAAAAAAATAGATCAGAAAAGAAAATCATATTTTGCAGATTACAAGCTGCAAATAGTGAAATACTCAGTCAAAAAGCAGAAAGCGGAGGTGACGATTAGTCTGACATAAGCAACGTAAAAGCAGAAAGTGGAACGCTGCGATTGTTTACTGGTAAAAAGTGAGACCGTGAATGAACATTTCATTGGATTTAGTGATTTGGAATGAAACTTTGTAAGGATGTTATTTGTGCTAGAACTAATTAAGCCCGTCGTTCTCTTTTATTTTGAATTGCCTTTAAAGATGACTCGTGTGTTTCTGGTGTTTTATCAAATAAATTTCCCCCCAAAATGCGACTTATACCCCGTTGCGACTTATATGTTTTTTCATTCTAGAGCTCTTGTTGGTGATAGGAATGAGTGGAGAGGTCTTTTGAAAGGATAGTGGGATGTTTGGAGGCGTTCAAAGGGATGGGCAGGGCACCCGTATGATGCGGCAGGGGTAAACCAGTGAAAACTGTCGGGCCCTGTTGTTGAACAGAGAGTGTTGTGTCACCCTGACCCGAGTGACATGGCCGCTTTCTCGTGCCCTGTTTCATCTGGAGGGACGTAAGCATGACCAACTTGGGTGCCGAGATGCTTAACCTGTTTGGGCATTTGGATTGGCCATGGTCAATTTCTTTATGTGTTTTTGCTACTTTTTCCTTTTCTTTGTTTTTGTGTATGTTTGTCTTGCTGTCGGTCACCCCTCCTGAGGGATATGACCAGGGTAGATAGAACTATGCAATTTTTTGGCTTGTGCAATTTATAGTCCGGATTAATACAATACTTTGTCTGTCCATGCTGCTGTTGTTGTTGAGACACTCAAGGCGCCTAAGGTAATCCTTAATAGCGCTAGACCCGCTCGTGGGAGGCTCTGTAGTTCTCCGAAGGAGAGGGGGCTGCGACTGTCCTGTGCCGCCAGGCCTGACGGGGTGTGACCCAAGCAAACCAAGCATACGAAGCCTCTGAAGTCCTTAGTACGTTCGGACATGCATGATTTATGGAAGCCCCGTGGGCAGGTAGTACAGGTCAAGTCAAGTCAAGTCATTTTTATTTGTATAGCCCTTAATCACAATAAGTCTCTAAGGGCTTCACAGATTAGTATACTATGTTACACAGACTATTTTTCAGTCGACAAGAAGAGTAGGTTATTATTCATAAGCAATGGAGTAGAAGTGAGTTTTAAGTTTAGATTTAAACATTTCCACTGAGGTTGCGGATCGGATCTCAGGGGGAAGAGCATTCCACAGCACCGGTGCCCGAATGGAGAACGCTCTCGAACCAGCAGAACACTTCTTTGCTCTCGGGATCACCAGAAGACCGGCACTCTCAGATCGTAGGCTTCGGACCGGGACATAGGGGCAGATCAGATCTGAAAGATAAGAGGGAGCAAGTCCATGTATGATTTTGTACAATACTAAGAGAACTTTGAAGTCACATCTTTGGCTAACTGGGAGCCAGTGCAAGTTAGCCAAAATCGGTGTTATGTGATTGTACTTTTTTGTCCTAGTTAAAAGCCTCGCTGCGGCATTTTGTACTAGCTGAAGAGACTTGATTCTGGACTTCGGGAGACCGGAGAGTAGTGCATTACAGTAATCGAGACTGGAGGTAACAAATGCATGAATTATAGTTTCCGCATCAGACTGAGACAGTATTGAACGGATTTTGGCAATGTTACGAAGATGGAAGAAAGCGGTTCTAGTAATTTTCTTTACATGCATCTCAAAGGTTAGATCAGGGTCAAATATGACACCTACAGGTGATTGGGGTGTGGTCGCAGCGAACGGTTTGAAAGCACCACCGGCATTTGGACTGGGGGCCAGGGTTGCACTCGAAGTCGCCCGCCCCAAGAAGAACAGAGAGAGGAGAGGAGAAGAGAGAAAGAGAGGGACAGATAGAAAGAGAGAAAGACAGACAGAAAGAGTAAAATGCAAAAAAGGGGAAAAGAGAGTTAGAGAGGTGGGGAGAGAGTAGGAAAGAGGGATAGAGAAAATGAGAGACAAGAGTGAAAAGGGGGAAGAGAGAAAAGGAGAGACAAAAAAGGAGAGAGGACCAAGAAAGATAGAAAGAGCGAGTCTGAGTGGATTGAGTTGGATTCGTAAGGCTCCCCCAGGAGAGAGCCCTTCGCAGGACACCCCGGGAAGGTTCCTAGTCTTTGTCCTGCTGCTGCTGTTGTTTGGAGTTGACCAGCGACTGTAATTCTGTCCCAGGTTCTCATTCGGCAGATCGCAGCTCGCCCCCACCCGGTTACATTCCCGACGCACTCCAGCAAGTGGCAAGAAACGGCTCCTTCACCAGCATCAACAGTGAAGGAGAGTTCATTCCAGAAAGCATGGACCAGGTGCTTTTTCTCTTTGACGGAAATTGTCATTCTCACACGGGAAGTACGACTTGTGATTTATTTTTTCTCCTCAGATGCTCGACCCCTTAAGCATGAGCAGTCCTGAAAACTCTGCTTCCGGCAGCTGTCCTTCTTTAGACAGCCCATTGGACAGGTATATCTGAGTAAGATAACTGGGGAGGGACGCACCAAAATGAGAATTTGGGAGCCAAACTGAAAAACCGAGCAGACCAAAACAGCAACACTGGAAAAAAAGAAATCTGTGCCCTGAATTGATAAGAAGGCAAATTATAAAATGATGAGTAACCGAGATGCTTATTAGATGAGCATTTTAAATGTTTCATTCCTTAATTTCTCATCAAACAACCAAAAATGGCATTTAAGTTCTTTTAAAAATAATTTTAGGACAACAAATTGCAACAGATGAAGTTAAACTGCTGTAAGGTCTAAAATGCTTATAATACAAGCAAGTACCTTTTAGTTTTATTACTCATAATGATGATGCTGTTGTACCCTTTTTTCCGGACTGCAAATCTCTTCGGAGTATAAGTTGCACCAGCCAAACAATGCATAGTAGAATATTTGGACTATAGAGCGCACCTTATTATAAGCCGACCCAGGACATTTTAAAAATGGAAAAAACATTTTGTACATACGTACACAACATTACGTGCCCAGGCTGTCTTCAACTTCTTTGAATGTCCATTAAAATGGCTTTGTTACATCAAGGACAATCCATGAAATCCAACCGTGTAGAATTATTCCAAAACAATATAATGCAGACAAATAGGAATCTGCCTTAAACATTTCTGCTTCGTTGGAGGTTGCTTCTTTCCGTTTACAAATAAACAAACTCTTAAAATTAAACCCAAATATGGTAATATTGGTAATCGGTGTATTCTAATACAACTATTGTCTCAATGTTTGGTCGCCATAGTGAAATAATAAAACTAAATCCTCGTAGCACATAGCTTAGTGTCAGCTAGTCGACTTTAGTACTGATAGATGACTGCGGTAGTCTAATATAACAAACGAATCTCATTCGATTATTCGTCACAGTAAAATCATATACAATTCTCCTAGCTCATATCTTAGCAGCAGCCAATCGACTTCATGAATGTCACACACAAACTTATAACTGCTGGACAGTAGATGGTTAATCAAGTCAAGTCATGTTTATTTGCATGGCCCTTAATCACAAAGAGTCTCAAAGGGCTGCACAGACCACAGATTGTTGCAAACCACAGATTATCATTACACCGTCCCATGATCTAAAACCTACATGAGGGCAAGGAAAAACTCAAAAACCTCAATATGAGGAAAATGAAGAAACCTAGCTGGACTTTGGCTTATGTTTACATGCTAGAAGCTAACAAAAATGTGTAAGTAAAGGAACACACAAACTTAGATTTTCTTTCTGCAGAGCCCAAAAATGCACTTTTGGGCAAAAAACATTTGTTGATTAAAATTAATTTTTTGACGTTTCATGGTCCGTTCAGCAGCGAATACCCGAAGTCGAGGATGCCGAGGGCACAGAGTTACCCCGACAACCATCAGGACTATCCAGGTGTGTGTGCAGTGTTTTTTCCCCTCTGTTGGGAACATGTAGGCCACAATGAGGCCAGTTTTCTGATGATGTTGATGGGAAAACCATCCTTCCTCTCCAGAGTATGACATCCCCGTCTTTGACAAGTCGGGGAAAGGAGGCACTTACCCCCGACGATACGGCGTTCCCTTCGGCTTGCAAGACTACAGCGACGGTGGGCATCCCTTTCGTGGTTTTTCCTCACAACCGCTGGGATACTTAAGCATCTTATAAATTCCCCCATTTCCATTCGGCCTCAGGAAGGAAGACCTTCCCTCGCGCCCGGCGAACGCAGGCCCACGGTCTACGCTCGCCGGTCAGCTTCAGTCCAACCGAGCAGTCGCCGAGCACCAGCAGCGGCAGCAGCGTTTTCACTCCCGACCTGGAAGACGGCGCCGGGCCAGTTAGGCGGCCGCGGAGGGGGAGCGACATCGAGGCAAACCAAGCCGGTACTCCGGGCCTGTCTGTCATGGACATTAGCCCGCCCAGCCGCTGTAAGTTTTCACTTGCTCTCGCCTTGCCTTGATTGCATGACAAAGTGTCACAAAAATATACTGTTAACTCCAGTGTGTCCCATTGCATGGGAAGATTCTGGCATGCCACCAGGGTTTAATTGGTCCCTCCAGAGTCTTGTGTTATTAAAATATTCAAATGTAGGCCAGGGCGATATGACAAAAATTGTTACCACGATAAAACATTTCACATCTTTTTTTTTTCACTTTTTAAGTCTAATTTTTGCCGGGTGTTATCGTTCATCTCTTTCTCACTCATTCTGACTGTCGTGTAGTCTTTTCGCTTTCATTCTGTGTAACCCGACAATTGCTATTCCTCCAAAATGATTGGCTGAGTCCTCAACACCTTCGTCTCCTGAATGTTGGTCTAAAACTTGCGTTTTCATCGGATTAGGGCCCCTATTTTCTCTGGTGGTCGGGTGGTAATTAAGTCAAGTCAAGTCATGTTTATTTGTATAGCCCTTAATCACAAAGAGTCTCAAAGGGCTGCACAGATCAAAGATTATTGCCAACTACAGACTATTATGACACCATCCCCTCATCTAAAACCTACATGAGGGCAAATAATACACATATTATCAACATGAAATATAGGTTATTCATATGCTAAAGAGTAGAAGTGTGTTTTAAGCTTAGATTTAAACATTTCCACTGAGGTTGCCGATCGAATATCAGGGGCAAGAGCATTCCACAGCTCCAGGGCCCGGATGGAGAACGCTCTCGAACTTTGTCAATGTTCAGAGCAGTTTTTGAGTCACGGCATTTAGATGGACTAATAACTAACATTTCGGTCTTTTCAGAGTTAAGGCGCAAGAAGTTAAGTGACATCCATTCCATTATCTCAGTAAGGCAGGCCTCCAAATTTCCACAGATTTCTCCATCGAAAGCTATAGTTGAGTGTCATCTGCGTAGAAATGGAAACTGATATTATACTTGCGAATAGTATCACCTAACGGAAGCATGTCAATGCTGAAAAGACGGGGGCCAAGTACTGAACCCTGTGGAACACCACAGGTAACACTAAAGCGCTCAGATGTCATTTCACCTTATTTAACACAGTGCGTCCTATCTGAGAGGTAGGATCTGAACCATAAGAGGACGGTTCCTGAGAGACTAGTCCATTTTTCCAACCTGCACCAGAGTCATGTGTTATTAAAATATTTAAATGTAGGCCAGGGCGATATGGCAAAATTTTTATCAAGGTAAAACATTTCACATATTTTTTCCTATCACTCATTTTGAACGTCGTGTAGTCTTTTCGCTTTTACTCTGTGTAACCCTCCAACCGCTATTCCTGCAAAATGATTAGCTGAGTCCTCAACACCTTCTTCGTCTCCTCAATGTTGGTCTGAAACTTGAAAAGTTTTCATTGCATTAGGGGGCCCTATTTTCTCCGGTGGTTGGTGGTAATTACCGTTTAAACTATTTTTACTGAAGGTTTTTTTTATTTATCGTGGCAAAAATTACATTATTATGTTTTTATCACCCAGGCCTATATATATGCAAAATAATCAAAACTTATAAATATTTCACTGTATAAATATTCGCAAATGTCATGGTGTGTACTTGTGCTACGCATCTTTTGGTTTGCCCGTCCTTCCGTGCATGCACTCAGGTTGTCTTCCTGCCCCGCCTGCACTGTGACTGACTAAAAGATGACATTGACGAGCGTCCCCTTTACCCCAAATCGAACATTTTTTAACTCTCGTCGACCAAAAAAAAAAGGGCGATTACTGAGTGTTCCGTGCAGAAAACCTGCCAAGCGCCTCATCGCACTGCTGTTGTGTTCAACAGAGCATGAATAAAATTCCAAGCAATTAGAAAAATTGGCTCCGACCAGGAAAATGCTTCAGAGGACACTGGCCCTAACTGCAGCTCATTGCGTGTTATAATTACCTCCTGTAAACTATCAAAGAAGAACCTGCATCATTGCAGCAATTACAAAGTAACAGTGCTGAAAGTTAATACTTTAAAAGCCTTTACTTTTTTCAAAAGCTGACCATGCGCCTTATAATACAGTGCGCCTTATATATGGATCAATGTTAAGTCGCAAAGTCTTGAAACTAATGCACAGCCGCTGACTAGATTTTTCCTTGTAGGTGATGTGGTCCGCGGTGTATGCTGGGATTTATATACCGGCGTTTCATTGGCTGACCAATGTGTCAATCATCATTTGAATCAGTCACTATTGGCTAAAGTTATTTGGAGGTAAAGGGGGCGGATCCTTTTTATCATTTACAGGCTCGCATAGGCTAAAGGGGCGAAACAAAGCCTGCAATTGGACGAAAAAGATGAATGTGAATCTAAGTTGGGTTGCACTACGGCATAGAGAAAACATTTTTTACTATTCTGTATTTGTAAATATTTTATTCTCCTGGATTTACTACACTCACGGTTGTAAGAAGACCATGGTTACGTATCATTATTGAACGTGATGGCTGCAAGAGAACTTAGGTGAGCTATGCGGCTTTATATTTTCCCGTTATCCTGTTTTAGAACGATCTTGAGGTTTCTGTGATGAGTCTATTTTTAAACTAAATTCAATTCAAAGTGTTTATCGTCATATGCACAGTAAAGAACCCCGTTTCCCTGCACAATAAAATTCTTACTTTGCTGTCCACACAGTTGCCAGCAAAAAATAAAATGGAAACTAAGAAATCTTTGGCATTTCTTGAATCCCAAGACTTTAACTTTCCGAATGATATTTGGAACGATGCATTTGAGTGATTGGTGACATCGTACAGACACTGTTTCCGTACATGTCTGAGACACGTATTTGCTTCTTTGCAAGCTTTGGGAATGTTAAGGGGGTAATAAGTTTGACTGAATTATCTGACTGTTTTGTTGACGTTCCCATTGTAGCGCCTTATAATCCGGTGCGCCTTATGGATGGAAAATATCGGACCAAAAACTATTTTTTGGGGGTGCGCCCTATAACCCGGTGCGCCTTATAGTGCGGAAAATACGGTACTTTGTCAACCACTCCTGTTTCCACTGTTTTCAGTTTTCTCCATTTGTGTATAATGGCTCTGACAGTGGTTCGCCTTGTGCACAGCTCCACGGGCCCCCACCAACTGGCGACTGGGCAAGCTCCTGGGCCAGGGCGCCTTCGGACGGGTTTTTCTTTGCTACGACGCAGACACCGGACGAGAGCTGGCGGTCAAACAGGTCCAGTTCGACCCGGAGAGTCCAGAAACCAGCAAGGTCAGAATCTTGCTTTTTTCCCCCCTCCTATCTGAAAAAAGAGCGCGCTTTTATTTGCTGTCATCTTGAGCAGGAAGTGAGTGCATTGGAGTGCGAGATCCAGCTTTTGAAAAACCTTTGCCACGAGCGTATCGTCCAGTACTACGGTTGTCTGCGAGACTCCATGGAGCGAACACTCTCCATCTTCATGGAGCACATGCCTGGAGTAAGAGCTTGTTTTTTCTTGTGTGCCCTATCGGTTGAGAATTCTTGGTTTATGGTGTTCTACGTCCGCAGGGCTCCATAAAGGACCAAGTCAAGTCTTATGGCGCTCTGACGGAGAACGTGACGCGGCGCTACACCAGGCAGATCCTGGAAGGGGTTTCTTACCTGCACAGCAACATGATCGTTCACAGGGACATCAAAGGTACACCACTAAATAGTCCTACTTTTGGCCCCAAAAGAAATTCGACAAAATTCCTTTTACCGTGATTTCTGGACTATAAGCAGGCTTCATACGGGTGTTTCAAGGCCAGGAAAACGCTTGAACTTTGGATGTAGTGCTTGAAAACGCTTGAAATTCTTGCCGTGTTTCTCAGTAATCTGACGCATTGAAGAAAAATAAAAGTATAAAACGATAAAGTCAGCTGCGATTTCAGCGCTTTGTATGACGTGATGTGAAGCGTCATTGCCCCCTACAGGTGCATTAGGAAAGGTGCATCAGAACAGGTAAATCACAAGATGTCCAAAAATACAAACCATTGTTAAAACGTGGAATAAATCCATGAACAGCATGCTGCATAATGTGCACAGTAGAAAGCCAACTCTTCACAATGGTGGAATAAGCACTTTCTATGTTATATGTAAGGTAACTCACGGAAATGACTAGCTTAACTATGATGCTAACAATTAGCTACATGCTACACTTAAAACAGGGCACTATGAATAATAATAATAATAATAATAATTTCCTTGTATTGTCATTCTGTGTAACAATGTACACAGAACAAAATGTCGATTACACCTGACCCGTTGTAGCGAGCCGATGCAGCCGCAGCCAACAGAGGGCGCCGCCGACCATTTTTAAGTCTTAGGTATGACTCGGCCGAGGCGCGAACCACCGACCTCCCAGTCTCAAAGCGGGCGCCTTACCATCTAGGCTACTGAGCTGGTATATGAAATGTGTATTAGTGCAATGATTATGTAACAACTATCGGCATTCATTAAGGGCCATGTAAAAAAAATATTGTAGCGTTTCCCAGTGATAAATTTTAATAGGAAAAACTCCATGCAATTTTCTTTGAATTGTACTGGGAAAAAGATTGAAAGACAGCATTGAAAGTGCTTAAATTCTGTCATGAAAAAGGTGTACGAACCATGTATAAGTCAAAGTTTCTTTCATAGGTTGAGCTGGGGGTGCAACTGATATTCTGGTGCGATTAATCTGTGAAATTCTGTAAAATCCGGGCTATAAGCCGCAACTTTTTCCCCAAGCTTTCAACCCTGCGGCTTATTCAATGATGCACCTAATTATTATTATTATTATTTTTGTAATTGCAGCCAGGGGGCGCCCGGGAAATTAAGGTACGGATGAAATGGGTAGAAAATATGTGCCGAGGACGACGCTAGTTTAATATTACTTCGCATTTTGTGCAAAAATAAAACTAGCATGAACAGACCCTCAACATAGAAAAGTTCTCAATCGAAAGGGGAGCGCTAATTACCGTATGGGCATAATTGTTTGTTTGTAAACGCAAATCATGTGGGGCAGCACGGCGGCACAGTTCTGAGGTCGTGAGATCAAACCTCCTGTGTGGAGTTTGCATGTTCTCCGCGTGCTTGCTTGGGTTTCCTCCGGGCACTCCGGTTTCCTCCCACATTTCAAAAACATGTCAGGTGAATTGGCCGGTCCAAATTGTCCCTAGGTGTGAATGAGCGAGCAAATTGTCTGTCCCTGTGTGCCCTGCGACTGGCTGGCAACCAGTTCAGGGTGTCCCCTGCCCACTGCCCAAAGATAGCTGGGATGGGCCCCAGTACCCCCGCGACCCTACTGAGGATAAGCGGTGCATATAATGAATGGAAATCACCAAATTAGAACCGCTTAATTGGAAATCACCTTTCACCAGTGACTTTACAATGACAATGCTAGGAGTTTCACAAAATTCATTGCACCTTTATTTTTTTGCCTACAATGTTTGTTCATGGATTCAAAGTAGGGGACAGAAGATATATCTGGTTGTTGTTTTTTTTCCTATCCCTTTTTTAAAATATTTTTTGAGGGATGTCGTTCAGTTTGAAACATTTCTGTGCAGGGGCCAACATCCTCCGAGATTCTGTAGGAAACGTGAAACTGGGAGACTTCGGGGCCAGTCGGCGGCTGCAGACCATCTGCTTGTCGGGAACTGGAATCAAATCGGTGACGGGCACGCCTTATTGGATGAGCCCTGAAGTCATCAGCGGCGAAGGCTACGGAAGGAAGGCTGATATCTGGTAGGAACTACTTCAAATGCTCCTCTCATTGTTTTTTTTTTTGCAATTATAGTGAACCCTTGCTTATCAAAAAGGAATCCTGATCAAAGAAATCCGCAAATCTAAACCTTTTTACAATTACCATATTTTCAGGACTACAAGTCAGTTTTTTCTCATAGTTTGGCCGGAGGTGCGACTTCTACTCCAATGAGACCTGTATGTGAAATTATTAATTCATTATCATATCCATCCATCCATTATCTGTACAGCTTATCCTCAGTAGGGTCGCGGGGCTGCTGGAGCCCATCCCAGCTGTCTTCGGGCAGTGGACAGGGGACACCCTGAACTAGTTGCCAGCCAGCCGCAGGGCACACAGGGACAGACAATTCGCTCGCTCATTCACACCTAGGGAGGATTTGGACCGGCCAATTCACCTGAAATGCATGTTTTTGGAATGTGGGAGGAAACCCACGCAAGCACGGAGAGAACATACAAACTCCACACAGGAGGTTCGATCTCATGACCTCATAACTGTGCCGCACACGTGCTAACCACTGCGCCGCCGTGCTGCCACATTATTATCATTGAGTTTAATTATTTTATTCCCATTTGTACATCACTTCACATGTCATTTTCACAGTAAACCACAAGAGGGCTCTCGAGGCCTGTGTTGATCATTTTAACCATGCCCTGTTGATTGGATCATCGTCCTGGAGAAGTTATATTACTAGTATAATTTTCAAATAGCCTACTTCATTGAGATAAAAGAATTGATGTCTCTCAACTTCTTGCGCCTTAACTCTGAAAAGACAGAAATGTTAGTTATTGGTCCATCTTAATGCCATGACTTGTTCTCAAAAACGGCTCTAAACATTGATAAATGTAATTTCACCCACAGTGACTCAGCTAAAAATTTAGGTGTCGTATTTGACCCCGATCCGTCCTTTCAAACACAAGTTAAGTATATTACTAGAACAGCTCTCGTCCATCTTCGCAACATTGCTAAAATTCGTCTTATGCTGTCTCAGTCAGATGCATAGATTATAATTCACGTGTTTGTTACCTCCCGTCTCGATGACTGTAATGCACTACTCTCTGGTCTCCTGAAGTCCAAAATCAAGAGCTTTCAGCTAGTACAAAATCCTGCAGCGAGGCTTTTAACTAAGACGAGAAAGTTTGATCACATGACCCCGATTTGAGCTAACCTGCATAGGCTCCCTGTTAGCTTAAGATGTGATTTTAAGCTTCTGTTGGTAGTATACACACTCATGCATGGACTTGCTCCCTCAAATCTTTCAGATTTCATTTCCCCCTATGTTCCGGTCCGGAGCCTTTGCTCTGAAAATGCTGGTCTACTAGTAATCCCAAGAGCCAAGAAGAAATCCGCAGGTTCAGGAGCGTTTTCCATTCGGGCCCCGGTATTTTGGAATGCTCTGCCCCCTAAAATTCGATCTGCAACCTCAGTGGAAATATTTAAATCCAAGCTTAAAACACACTTCTATTCTATAGCATATGACTAACCTATATTTTATGTTGACAATACCTGTGTATTATTTGCTCTCATGTAGGTTTTAGATGAGGGGATGGTCTCATAATAGTCTGTAGTTTGCAATAGTCTGTGCAGCCCTTTGATACTCCTTGTGATTAAGGGCTGTACAAATAAACATGACTTGACTTCATTGTAACAATAGTGCGTCGAAGAGTAGTGCAAATCTAGCATTGAGCAGCAACAGAAAATCCCAAATAGGTTGCAAGATATATATATTCTCACAGTTTTGCGTGTTTGTTAATCCATGTTGTAGTGAGGGTTACCTGTATGCGACTTTCACATGTGAATGGTCTTCTGTCCACAAAAGCATTTTTTTTTAAGCGCTTCTCCATGTGGCTCTTCTTTCAGGAGCGTGGGTTGCACTGTGGTGGAGATGCTGACGCAGCGCCCCCCATGGGCAGAATTCGAGGCCATGGCAGCCATCTTTAAGATCGCCACCCAGCCCACCAATCCGGTCCTGCCCGCCAACGTGTCGGACCACTGTCGGGAGTTCCTCAAACGGATTTTCGTGGAGACCAAGCAGCGTCCTTGCGCCGACGAGTTGCTGAGGCACGTCTTTGTTCATTGACTGGAAACAAAAGCGGACCAGGAAAAAGGTCCGGCGCTTCCGGGCCTTTGCATAGAACTGCTGAAGGCCAAAGTCTTCTTTTTTGCACCTTATTTTCTCAAGCGGGGACCAGCTCCGTCCTCTTATGCGATCAGACGGATCCTTGAGAAGCATCTCCATTTTTTTAAAAAGGATTTTTCTGTTATTTTATCGTGTCCACGTGGCCAACCCGACCCCAGAATGTAGTCTGCTGCCTTTGATGGGCCTCGCTGCTGTTTGACAGCCACTTCCACTCACCTGCCTTCATCTCCTCTGTCAGTTGCCATCTCGCTTTGTGCCTTTTTTATTTGCGGCCAATCGTTTGTTTGCCAATTCTGCTCTGCTCTTCTGGTGCTATCACCCACATCGTTCAAGCAATCTGTGAACTTCCAGCAAGGCAGTGTCAAGGTCACAAAAATCTATTTCTAACACTCCTGATTGTGCCTCTCGGCCCTGTTTTAGATGCCTTTAGTCTCCTGCCAGCAGACAGGAAGGAACCATTGCGGTATCTTGTCTGCTCCCCAAGATCAACAGACATCTTTCTAAGCGGCTCTCTTATTTCAGTTGTCTGAAGCTCGAAGCAGCTGGGTAGAAGATCTTCACTCGAAGAGCATCTGGTTCCAAATTTTGTTCTTCGTGCAGTTCACCAGATTTGCCGCTAGGTCTTTTTAAAAGCCTCTGCTCCTTACAATCTTCAGTTTCACCTCAGATCTTCTGGAATTATCACTTATAGTGTCCCCACTTCAATGGCTTCTAGTTCCAGATCAGTTTTCACGTGAAGATTGCATTTCACCATCTTGGTCTTTATGAAAGCCTCTGCTCCTTAAAATCTAGAATTAAACCTCAGATCTTCTGGAATAATCAGCACTAAGGGTTCTTGCTGGAATGTCTCTCGGTTCCAGATCCAGCTCTGCCTCTGATGCTCTGTTCTACATGAAGATTGCAGTTCACCAAATTTGCCGCTAGGTCTTTTCAAGAGCCTCTCCTCCTCAAGATCTTAACATTTCACCTCTGATGGACTTGTCATTATGGTTTAGTTCCAGGTCTGGGTCTTCATTGGTTAACATAAAGAATGCAGTCCGCCAATAGGTATTTTCTAAAGCTTTTGATCCTCAAGATCTTCTATTTAAGCTTAGATCTGCTGGAATTATAGCCAATGGTACTCATTGGTGAAGTGGCTTTTTGTTCCAGGTCTGGCTCTGCTTTTAAAGTGGTCCAGTTCCAGGTCTGGCTCCCCATTTTTCAACATAGTGCCGGTAAAATATTTGCCACTTGGTCTTTTTAAACTTTCTGCTTCTCAAGACCTCATATTTCACTTCAGATCTGCTGGAATCGTCGTTAAAGGTGGTTCTCCCAGAAATGACGTCCGGTTCCAGCTCTAGATCTGCCTTTGATGCTTTGTACCGTTCCATATGAATATTGCAAAGAACCAAATTTGCCATTAGGACTTCGAAGCCTCTGCTTCTCAAGATCTACAATTCCACCTCAGATTTTTTTGGGAACTGAGGTCAATGATGGTCCAATTCCAGGTCTCTTTAAGAGTTCAGTTCAAGAGATTTGCTCCTAAATCTTCACTTTTATCTCAGATCTGCTAGAATCGTCTCCAATGGTTCTTTGGCCTTTGGTTCCAGGTCTGGGTCATCTTTTAACACTCAACCGTTCCATTTGAAGATTGCGTTTCACCAGATTTGCCATTAGCCTCTGCTCCGCAAGATCTACAATTTCACCTCAGCGATCACTCGATTTGCCACTAGATTTTATGGAAAGCCACTCAAGTTTCTCTAGGTACTTCTGAAAGCACTTAACATGCGCCATTGTGCACTCCGTTCCACATACGTAAGCCGGAATGTACCCAGGATGCATATTCAAACTGCCTGAGGTTTATTTAGTGTATGTATATGTATATATAAATGCAAATGTATGTATATTTCGGTATATGTACATTTTCCGTAGATATATGTATACATACATTGTTTTGCATGTTTGTTTACTTTCCCACACTTTGTTTGTGTCCGACGGCTTCCACTATCGGCTCGACGAGGTTGTGCGTGCGTTCGAACTACTGTCGCGGATGGAAAATCTTGTACAGATGGAAAATGGAGGTACGTTTGTTTTTTTTTTGTTTTTTCTAAAGTCTGTTTCTGTATGTCTTGTAAAAAAAAAAAGAAAGAAAAAAAGAAAAAAAAGCCATGTTTATAATTCTGATTGGTTTGTGACCAATGCGCCTGTTTCTATCAGATCTGTATATCGGTGGTATGTATAATTTTTTAATATATATATATTTTTATTTGACACGGGAGATTTTATGCATGGTTGGCCTCGACCAATGCAACGGCGCCGTTAAATGTTTTTGGCCAAATTTGGCAGTAAATGCTACAGCTTGGTGTTTATGAATATGACGGTGAGGAATAATTAAAAAAATATTTATTTCATATGCTTGCAGTTGTTTTGTGCGGGCCCGTCGACGTCCGGAGGAATGATTACGAGGTGATCGTTATTTCACAGGAGGATGAAAAAATATATGAACCTTTTGGAATTTCTGACATTTTTACCCAAATCTGATCTGATCTTCGTCAAAATTGCACAGATGAATAAACAGCGTATGCTTGAACTGAAACCACCCAAAACTGTATAAGTTTCCAGAGGATAGCATGCAAAGAAGTACCGTAAATTCCGGACTATAGAGCGCACCTGATTATAAGCCGCACCCGCTACATTTCGGGAGGAAAACCGATTTTGTACATACACAAGCCGCACCTGTATATTAGCCGCATGCGCCCACATTGAAAAAAGGCAATACAAACACGAAATTAACCCTTACCCGATACAGTCCAAAAAACACAGCCGGTAAAATGAAGGGAAAATGATACCGGTACTTAAGGTTTGATGCAGACCTGCAGAGTCCGGGTGCCCGTTGAAAGTATCCCAAGGAAAAAAGTGTATATTTCCAAAGGTAAGGGTGGGAAAAATATATATCCACTATTGTCGGCCGCGTCCACATACACGTCTCACCTTTACTCCACTTCCCGTCAGCCCGCGTTTGCCCCGCCCCTTCTTTCTTATTTGCTCGTACAAAACATATCAGAATAAGTTTCTAAAATAAATACATTACTAAATATACAGTTGCAAATACATATACATGGTTACACATATTTACAAAGAAAGACGGTACACGAAGAGAGTTTTCAAAGCTTTAATAATAATATTATAACTTTCATCCCAAACCGTGCCTGTGAAGGGTAGCAAAACGCTACAAGCAACACGCTCGCAACACAGTAAACAGCTCTGTTAAATAAATATACCGTGCTTGTAGTAAGCACGTTAAACCGCTCTCATCTTTCTCCTTATAGCTGACGCCATCAAAATCGTCTTCCTTCAATATGGGAAAGAGACGTTGTCATATAGACGTGGTCCCACGCTCCCTTATTCAAAAACACGCTAGCATCACGCTCGCAAAGTAAGTCCTATATCGGACTGCTCTACTGCGTTTAGCTTGAAAGTTGCGTCATGTGCCTTTCTTTTTGCAATTTGCATGATGAAAATATGTCTACGCTAATTTAATTTGTGCACAAGCTAATAAGTTGCGGTTTAAATCTTACCTTTTGTACTCGAGCGCCGCTGGCGGCCGATAGAAAATCTGGCCGCATCACTGAATAAGCCGCAGGGTTGAAAATTTGGGAAAAAAGTAGCGGCTTATAGTCCGGAATTTACGGTAATAATCATTTAATTTATTTTGTCCCCTTAGGCAAATTCATTTTCAGACTCTACCGGGGGGTACTGTCAGTGCTGTTGCAGCAGAACGTGCGCCAAATAACCTATTTACAGCACCTGGTATAGCCGGGCGGTCTCCCATCAGAATTCTAACAAGGACTGACCCTGCTTAGTTCACCGAGATCGGGCGTTCTCAGGGTGGTATGGCCGTAAACAGTGCAAACTATAAAAGGAGGAGAGGAATAGCAGTGTCTGAAATAACGTCTGCATATTTTACGTCGGGCGTACAACTTACAAAATGTCTCCGCCCGGGTGGCCGACAACTTTTTCTAGGAAAAATAAAAAGCAAAAGATTGTTTGCTTTAATCTGATTTCGAAATCTTCCTTCGGTTTGGAAATTTCGGAATTTTAGTTCGTTTGGCAATTTGCATACTCGGCAGCCAATCAGAAGCCCGCATCGAATAACTTCATACTTCCGGACTTTCCCGGGCGTTATAAGGTCGTGCATTTGCTTATCATTTTCCAAAGTAGACGCACAGAGAACACAAGAAAAATGGAGAAGGGGTTAGGAATCAAGCCAAAACCTCAGCCCCAGAAGAAAATTCAAAAGAAGCTAACAAAATCGACGACGCTACAAAACGTAAACATACATTAAAGCATCGTGGAAAGAGGAGTTCACGTGTCTTGGAGCAGACTACGCAACGCAAACATTGCATGAATGAAGATACAGGTACATACATATTGATAATATAAAATGTATAATTAATTAATATGATGGCAGATGGAAAACAGCCATGTCAGCAGATACATGCAATGAATGTTATAAGTAGATTTATAATAAACTTAAATTTAAAGTGTTGTTCTATTATATTTTCTGATTATCAATCCTTAATACTTTGCAACAATAAGTTTTTTTTTGCGATAAGTCGTCTTATTGTGTTACAAGTTGTGAAAAATGGGGCAGGTTAACTTTTCAGAGTTGTCTGCCCTGGTGTCCGCTATCTTTTTCTCATGAGTTTCAGACACTGGGAATAGGTAACTAAATTTGACCTGATCTGGGTCAAAATCACAAAATATGTAAACAAGTGCTCTAATTAAGCACCTAAACCTTTTATAGCTTTCTTTATTTGAATATACCTTTATTGTCATTGTTACAACATGGGTTGAATATATTGTGACAACGAAAACGGACGTGGCACTCCAGGGCCGCGTTTTACAGCGAGGATAAGGAAATCAAAGAAGATAAAGGAACAAAGAAGATGTTTGTACTGTCCTTGTTGCAGGCTTAGTTTTCCTCCGGAGTGGGGTGTATGAGGGGGTGAGGGACAGACAGAGATGGCCGGATCCAACTAGATGTTTGATCTTACTGTACACACGGTCCAGTGTTTTTTCCCTTGGTTGCTCAGTCCACGTATTGAATGAATTTGGGAAGTACAGTCCTTAAGCATGCCTGATTAAAGTCGCCGGCGACGATAAAAGCTCCGTCGGGGTGTGCGAGCTGCTGTTTATTGGTAGCAGCGGGCAGGAGATATAGCGCTATGCTAACGTTAGCATCCAATGGAACGTAAACAGAAACTACAATGACCACAGTTAGCTCTCTCGGTAGATAGAAGGGTCTACACGATACTGCTGGAAACTTTATATCGAGTGAGCAGTGTGTGTCAATGATTCGGCTGTTATTGCAGCGCATAGTCCCCCACCCCTGTTTTTACCGGAGTCTCCGTCTCGGTCGTGCCGGTGAAGCATGCGTCCTGCTAGTTGGACTGAGGCGTCGGGGAAGCCAAGACTCATTTTGTGGACGATGGATCTGGCGTTGGTCAGGAACATGCTTGGAAGCGCTGGTCTGTGTGGTCACCTTCTCGGCATAGGCCCGACCGGCAGCTTTTTACTTTTGCTCCGTCGTTGTCGGCAGGCAGATCACCCAGGGAGATCCGGTGTTCTCTGTATATCCCTCGGGATGTTGTGGATGATATGTAGTTGTGAAAGAAGTCGAAGGGAAAATATGAGGGATAAAAGAACATTGAAAAACAAAAGACAAACTGGAGACCGTGAAGCCGCTGCAATCGCGCGCGCCGCCATCTCGAAATAAATGGTACCATAAAATGCATTACTATTGACAGAAACGAGGCAAAGAGAATATTTAGCCAATCAGAATGCACGATGCAAATCAGTGAAAGTAGCGAGACCGTGAAAAATGTAATCAAATCGTCTTTTCACATGAGAAAAACAGTGCAACCAAAACATTTGTAGTGTTCCATATTTTAAAGTATGAATGTCGATAAGTTTTCTTTTTGAACACCGGACAACACAACCTATTTATTTCAACCTGTTTGAAGTTGTTCCCTGGTTAATGGTGTCTGATGCATCCCGATAAGATCTCAAATCAGGTAATCTATTTAGTTCGGAGTAAAGTACCATTCCTCAAATTAGCTGAAAAGTGTGGGGTCTAAAAAGGACCACTGACGTGTGGGAGACCTATAAAAGTTGGCTAACGCTAGAAAATACACCAGGCGTGAGATTTGTTGAGTTTTCTTTACAACTGGAGAAGAAGAGAGTCGACGAAGCCAGGAATTTACCCGCTTTCAGCTCGCCATCATACCTCCTTCTGAAAAACCCCCTCCCCCCTGCGCTGTGTTTTATTGCAGTCACAAGAGTGGAATGTCTGAGACAAAGAGAACATACCATCCCTCCTGGGACAGTACCAACACTTTTAAACAAAGACAGGAAAACTAGGAGATGCCAAAAAGGGCCATACATCGGATTATAAATACACACCTTTGAGTAAATACGTTTAAGCCAAGTCATTTTTATTTGTATAGCCCTTAATCCCAAAGAGTCTCAAAGGGCTTCACAGGTTATTACACAGACTATTTTTTCCAGACTATTATTACACCATCACCTGATCTGGAACCAACAAGAAGAACTGAGACGTTTGACTCACCAAGCTTTTTATCATTGCACCGATTATTATGAGCATCATTGTGTCCGTCCAATTTCTAACGGAATGTAGTTACTTTTTTCTTCTAATCCCTTATCTCCAGAACCGGAAGCAGGTATTCCACAACATTAAAAGTTCCTCCACTTGGGGCCAACAAGTCAATTTGGCTCACCTGAGGACACAAAACTTAGTGTGAGCACCCAACGTGAGACGGTGATATTCTACCGAGATCCTACCTAAATGGTCCATTCCATGGAGATGAGGCTCCCGGAACTTTCCGTCAAGGCTCTGCGTCTTCTTCTCGAAGACCCGCTGCAGTCCTGCTCAAATCAGAGACATGAAGACCTCGCACGTCGTTTCTGGGAAGGGGGGCAGAAGGTCTGAGAAGTTTTTGGACTCACCGGGGTGCAATCCGGCATCACGCACAGGTTGACGTTGCAGTGCATGTAGAAGCTAGTGCTGTCTATAAACTGGAACATCCGGAAGGAGAAGTAGTTGGATGTGCCCACTCCGTTGCCCACCATCTCCACAGTGCCGTCTTGGAGATTAGGGCAGCTATTTTTCGAAGCAGAAAAAAAACGTATTAGAAAAGTCTAAGGCCGACCGGGATGTAACGCGGAGGCGGCTGCAGGCGATCACCCGTCGACGACGAGGTCGTATCTCAAAGTGTCGTTGGGCGCCGGTACTTGCGTCACCCAGCAGGAATCGGTCACGATCTGGACCGTGTTGCTGTCCAGTTCATCGGCGCTGAGCTGGATCCAGATCTGCTGATTGAGCGTCAGGAAAGTGTCGGCCGCCAGGAGTTGCGTACGATCGGCGTCGGTGTACGCTTGCATGGCCAGGGTGTAGTTCTCCATCTCCGTAATCACTTGGCGCACCACGCCGCTGGGAAAGAATCAGAGGGTTAGATCTTTCTGATTCCCAGAGCCAAGAAGAAATCTGTAGGCTCGAGAGCATTCTCTATTCGGGCTTCTTCTGGTACTGTGGAATGCTCTGCCTTCTAAACTACGATGGGAAACCTCAGTGAATCTAGACTGAAGACACACTTATGTTTTATATCTTATGATTTATGTCACAGGTGTCAAACAGGCGGCCCGCGGGCCAGATCAGGCCCGCTAAGGGATTGAATCCGGCCCGCGAGACAACACTCAGAGAAGCGCAAGAGAAAAATAAACTGCAGGTTGAAATATGGCAACTTGATGTTGTCGAAGCCAGGTGCCTCGAACAAAGACACTGTACTTGTATTTATTTTTCTCTCTCTCTTTCTCTTTCTCTTTCTCTTTCTCTTTCTCTCTGTCTTTCTCTCTCTTTCTCTCTTTCTTTCTCTCTTTCTTTCTCTCTCTGGGTCTCTCTCTCTGGGTCTCTCTCTCTCTGGGTCTCTGCATCCTTTTACCTTGTTTTGCTCTTTTTTCATTTTCTCTCTCTCTTTTGCTTTTCCCTTCTCTCCTCCTCCCCTGCTCTTTTTCTCTCTTCTTTTCTCTTACTATTTCTCTTTTTAAGTCTTTTGTTTCTCATGTTCTCTCTCTCTCTCTCTCTCTCTCTGGGTCTCTCTCTGGGTCTCTCTCTCTCTCTCTCTCTCTCTCTCTCTCTCTCTCTGGGTCTCTCTCTGCGTCCTTTTACCTTGTTTTGCTCTTTTTTCATTTTCTCTCTCTCTTGCTTTTCCCTTCTCTCCTCCTCCCCTGCTCTTTTTCTCTCTTCTTTTCTCTTACTATTTCTCTTTTTAAGTCTTTTGTTTCTCATGTTCTCTCTCACTCTCTCACTCTCTCTCTCTCTCTCTCTTCCACCCCTTTTCTCCCACTCTCTGTTTTTGTCTCTTTCACTCTCTGTGTCTCTCTTTTTCTCTTCCTTTGTTGCTCTTTGTTTCTTTCTCTCTGTGTCTTTTTAACTTATTTTGCTCCTTTTTTCCCTTTCTCTCTTTTCTCTTTCTCTCTTCCTACCCGTTGCGCTTTCTCTTCTCTTTTCTCTCCCTCTGTCTTTCTGTTTCTCTTTGGATTGCCTTCTTCTTCCTCCTTTCTTTTCCCCTTCTCTCATGACATTTTATGTCTTTTGTTTCTCACGCTCTCTCCCTCTCTTTTTCTTTCTTTGTCCCGCCCTCTCTCCTTTTCCCTCCCTCTTTCTCTTATTTCTTTATCACTCTTTTTCTTTCTCTTTAATCTACTAGTCCGGCCCCCTGACAGAATGTTTCTTCTATCGTGTGGCCCCCGAGTTAAAACGAGTTTGACGCCCCTGATTTATGTTGACCTCATACTGTTCTATTGTCCTTGAAGCGGAAGGACGAACCTACAAATTTCAGTTTTTTATTTGTTCTCATCAACCAGGGTGTGTTGTAATGGTGGTCTGTGCAGCCCTTTAAGACTTTTTGTGATTAAGGGCGATGCAAATAAATGTTGTGTAGGAAAACAGTCAAATGCTATTAAAAAATCTCACGGGGGCCGGACTAGTAAATTGAAGAGAAAGAGAGAGGGAGAAAAAGAGAGAGAAGGGGGGGGAGGGAAAGAGAGAGTGATAAACAGATAGGGAGAACAAGGGAGGCAGAGGAACAGTGAGAGAAAAAGAGAGAGCAGAATAGAGATGTGAATGGAGAAGGGGGAAATCAATATAGAGAGAAAAAGAAAGTGAAAAAATAGAAAGATAATAAGAATAAGAGAAGTGAAACGACAGAAAGAGAAAGAGTCAGCAGGAGAAAAAGAGACAAAGTGAGGTGAGAGAGATAGAGAGAGAAAAAGAGAGAGAGAGATTGAGAGGTCGAAAAAGGGAAGGAACAAAGGTGAGAAAGAAAGAAAAATAGAAAAAAAAGAGAATTAAAGTGTAAATTAGAGGGAAAAAATAGAAAGAGAGCAAGAGTGAGAGAGGAATGGAGAAAATAGAAAAGGAGAGAGAAAGAGGGACTGAACAGGAGAAAGAAAAAGAGGGAGGAATAAATAAAAAAGAAGTGAGTCAGAGAGAAATGGAGAAATGCTACCACAATTGTTTTGCAAGTGTTAACTGGCTTTGGTGACATCCGGTGGAAATATTTGAAACTACAGCTCATTTTCCTCTTGCGCTTCTCTCACTGTTGTCTTCCGGGCTGGATTTAAACCATTGGTGGGCCTGACCTGGCCCGCGGGCCGCCTGTTTGACACCTGTGTTTTAGAATGTCTTCAATTCACTCGAGGCTAACACAACAACCTTCCTTTTTAGTCATCATCCTTCCGATCTCCTCTTTCTTCCACTCAGTCGCTTTACTTCCACATCCTCTCACATTTAGTGAACCTATAACTATGGTTTCGAGAGCTTTCGGTCTCCCGTCCTCCTTTCTTTGCTTTGCTGTTCCTTAGGGAGTAGAGATAGAGAGGAGAGGATCCCCAATCCCCTCGCTCCCTCCACTTTAGTCGCTTCTCCACAGTGGGAGAATTCTCACACCTCTCAGTGGGAGAACGCCCCTCACCACAGGACTATTGGTCACCCCACTTGAGGGATAAGACCAGGGTAGATAGATAGAATGTCCTTGTGGTGAAACAATTAAACCAGAGCACCTAAATGTTCATAGATTTCCAGATTTTCATGGGGACGGGGTGACGGGCAGTGTTCCCTCTAAGCTGCGCGCGTGCGCAATTGCGCACTGCTCGCACAGCGCACAAGAAAATCGAGCCAGCGCACAAAAATCAGGGCTCAAAATTACTAATTAAGAAGCGACTTAAGTCAAAGTTACAGTGCATGAAGGTCAAAATGCACGGGTTCCCCTGACGTTGTGTCCCAAATGCGTTATTTTGAAGTCGAGTCAGAGTAGAACGAAGTTGAGTAAAGTTAGTAGAGTTTGTCGGGGAACCGGCTTCTTCGGCTCGGCTCACGGAAAGGAACCGGCCCTTTTGGGTCCTAAACGGCTCTTCAGGTTGTTTTTGCTTCTTTCATCCCAACATGACCAAATATGATGTCAAATGATGCACAACATGACTTAAAGGAAGGGGGGAATAGAACAAAAAAGAAAAAAATACCTAAATGAAAAAGTAGTGAAAAGCTGAGAAAAAAAGAAACACAAGTAAGAGAAAAAAGAAGGAAAGATTTAGAAAAAAAGCCAGAAAAAAAGAAAAAGAAATGTAGGAAAAAAGTAAATAGAGAACAAAAAGAAAAAAGTAACAGCTCGGAAAAAATAAAAACACAATGGGATTTTTTCAAAAGGAATTTAAAAAAAAGTAGAAAAAAAAAACACAGAAAAAAGAAGAAAAAGTTTGTGTTGCATTCCAATAATATCCAATGATATCAAGTGAATCTTGTTGCCAACATTGTACTTTCACTGAAAATGTGATTAAATACACTTGTGTACCGTGCAACCGACTCAATAAGCCCCCGAAAATGTGAATATTATGCGACAAAATATATCAGGAAATAAAAAGAAATGGATATCTTGTGAAAGAATTGTAAAAACAAACGACGTTTTGAGGGAATCGTACATGAGTCAATTCATTCAAAAGAGAAAAATCATTTTGCATTGCCGGAAACTCCGCAAAATGTCACTTGATGTCAAGGTTTGGACATGTTTGATAATGAATTATCTTGCCCCACTTGGGATTATGGTTGCTCACTGTTGTTTCAAGCGTTGCTCACCGACTTTGTGTGAACGCTCAGACCCGTAAGGAAAATTACAGGTAACATTGGTGACAGGGTGCAGTAACTAAATGTTATACGATACAACCAGAGCTTTCATATATTAGCCTTACGCCAATAAAAGCTGTCTCGCTTGGTCACCATATTTAGGCCTTTATGCATCTTTCTACCATCAGCCTTCAAGATACAATATTGAACTATAATGTGACTTATTTGTGGCCTAGATGGTAGGGCGCCCGCTCTGACACTGGGAGGTCGCTGGTTCAAGCCTCGGCCGAGTCATACCTAAGACTTACAACTCATTGCCTCCCTGCTTGGCGTTCGGCATTAGGGGTTGGAATTGGGGGGTTTGGTCACCTAATGACTCCCAACACATCAGTTGGGTTGAGCGAGGGGGCTGGGAATCCCCTCCTCTAAATCAATCTCCCAGAAAGATTTAGAAATATGAATGTGTTCTTGACTCTAGCCTCTTCCCACTAGGGGGTAGGGCGCCGAGACTGGGAGGTCGCTGGTTCAAGCCTCGGCCGAGTCATACCTGAGACTTAAAACTTTGGTACTCATTGCCTCCCTGCTTGGTGCTCGGCATTAAGGGTTGGAATTGGGGGGTTTGGTCACCTCATGACTCCCTACACAGCAGTTGGGTTGAGCGAGGGGGCTGGGAATCCCCTCCTCCCAGAAAGAGTCAGAAAAATGAATGTGTTCTTGACTCTAGCCTCTTCCCACTAGGGGGTAGGACGTAGGGCGCCCACTCTGAGACTGGGAGGTCGCTGGTTCAAGCCTCGGCCGAGTCATACCTAAGACTTACAACATTAGTACTCATTGCCTCCCTGCTTGGTGCTCGGCATTAAGGGTTGGAATTGGGGGGGTTTCGTTCGTTGTTGGGATTGTCCATCAATTCGATGATGACCATCTTCTTTTATTTGTGAGTCTGCTGATGTTTGAACAGTCCGATCTTGGATTGTGGTCGGAGACTCAGGTAAAAGAGGATACCTGCGCAATGATGGTTTTTAAAATGGCGTAAGGGGTGCGCTTTCCCCAACGCCACTTATCTTGATTGTAAAGAAGATAGTTCCAGTGGCAAGGGAGACCCTAGATGACCGGCATCTTTCTACAACTGCAGGCGGCTAACGGGATCCAGGTCTGTAGGAAACCGCCTCAAAGCGTGCCGCCACCAGCTTTTGGGATCACTCTTAGTCTGGACTCTACCCTTCGACCTGTTCGGCTTGGGTAACCCTACCAGGAGTACGAGACTCCCGCCGACATAGCTCTAGGGGTCATGGAGACGCGCAAAGTGGCCCACCACGATAAGGTGGTGATCCGTCGGGGAGTTTGGTCACCTAATGACTCCCTACACAGCAGTTGGGTTGAGCAAGGGGGCTGGGAATCCCCTCCTCCCAGAAAGAGTCAGAAAAAGGAATGTGTTCTTGACTCTAGCCTCTTCCCACTAGGGGGTAGGACGTAGGGTGCCCACTCCGAGACTGGGAGGTCGCTAGTTCAAGCCTCGGCTGAGTCATACCTAAGACTTACAACATTGGTACTCATTGCCTCCCTGCTTGGTGCTCGGCATTAAGGGTTGGAATTGGGGGGTTTGGTCACCTAATGACTCCGAACACAGCAGTTGGGTCATCGACTCAGTTTTTGACGGCGCACAAAGTCGGCTCGAACTGCAGATCAAGATACGATCGCAGTTTTTTTTTTTGCTGGATATGCGATCATCCAGACATCAAGCGCTCGGTGCTACGACCACTCGGGAGTGTTTATTAGCCACGGACTGCTATGTCAACAAGACCCAGCGGCCTACAAAGCAGCGAAGCAGAGTGGCAAGACAGCGGCGTGACCGCCGGACGAGGAAGCGAGGTTGTCGGGCCGGGCTAACCGCTAGGCTAAAGGCTAAACCCTGCAAAACGCCTCTCCCATCCATTTTCCTCTCCAACGTTCGCTCTCTGGACAATCAACTGGACCATTTAACAACTGGAAGTGGCATCGAACCGCGAGATGACGAACTGCTGCGCTAAAATTCTGACGAAGACATGGTTAATCTTATCCATCCCGGCTGACGTTCAAAGAACCTGTGCGGGTCAGATGTATCGACATTTCGTTCTGTATACACGTGTACATGAATGACAATAAAGTAAATCTGAATCTGAAAATGGCGGCGCCCTGTTAGGCTGCAGCTACATAGGCTCGCTACAGTTCAACTGCGGGTCAGATGTATCGACATTTCGTTCTGTGTGCATGGGCGCGAGAATGACACTAAAAGTAAATTCATTCATTCATTCATTTGATAACAAATACAACAGAACTGTCAAAGTACCTGCTTTGGACTAGGAAGGTCAAGGTTTTGGTTTCCGGCTGCCTGTACACGCAGGAGAAGTTCAACTCTACCATGCTGGTGCGTGTGATCAGGGAATTGTTTTGTGGTTGTTCGCCCATCGCAATGGTGTTCTTCAAAATCACAAAACTGTTGTTCACCTGTGGAGACCGAAAAGGTTAGTGTTTGTTGTTCTCTCATCTAGACACTCATAGTCTTTATGGATTATTGTTCATGTATTATGCTTTTGCTACAAAGGTAATCCCAACCTAGGGGGAAGCCTTTACAGGGGGGGGTCTTTTTGGTGTGATCTTCTTCTATCTTGGTCAGTCCAGATGATCTTGTGACGTGAGGAGACCACTTAAGTTTCTGTCTATGCAGTTATATATATACTTATAATTTTTTTTCCTCGGGTCATACACAGGATGATTATTGCCTGGAATTCATGTATCGTTGTAGAAAATAACCTTGCATTTGTAGAATAGATTTGCATACATTTAGAAAGAAATGTAGAAAGACTTGCTTACAGTTAGGAGTAATGTTGTTTACATCTGGCGAATTAGTATAAACGATCCTCCTTAAGGGAGGACAACGGATAACGGCAAAGGGCAAGGTGACATAAACTGGCATAAACTTAAAAACACTTCCAAATAAGGATGGAACCCTGGGCATGTACGCCTTCAGGCATGAAAAGGGACGGGGCCAAACCGGGTACACGTGCTATGTTGAAAACTATAAAGACACACGCATATCTTTGATTCGCTGAGTCTCTTGTTGACATTGTGTATCAATAAAAAGAACTCCCTCTTATGTCATTTTGATTCCTGCATTTCTTTGAACACGTACGAGACGATTCAACAAATTGGTCTTATCTTCAACAGTATCTATTCTCTTTCTCTTATCCAGCACAGGATCAGTTTCAGTTGGAAAGCCCAGACCTCCCTCACCCCAGCCACTTTGTCCATCTCATCCAATGGGATCCAGAGGCGTTCCCAGGCCAGCCTAGAGAAGAAGTCTTTACATTGGGTCCTGGATTGTCCTAGGGGTGCTTCTGCCAGTAGGACATCCACAGAAAACCTTCTGAGGGAGGTTTTCCAGAAGGCATCCTTACCAGATGCCGCAGCCACCTCACCTGGCTCCTCTCCATTATGATAAATACATATTTTGAAGTACGAATCCCTTGATTGGGCGCTGGAGCAAAGCCCAGAGGTGGGGGGCATGGTGGCCTGGTTTGGCTGGGCTCATCCCAAAAGGACTTTGTGTCTTTCCAAGGGGCCACTTGCGGTAGAGGTCAAATGGGATGGGTGTGGAGAGAGCAAGGCATCAGCTATGGGAAAGGACCTTGGAGAACCTACTCTCAGCTACAGAAGCCAGCGCTTGGGACAATGCTCTATGTAGCTGATTATAATTGTTTTTATCAATTATTAGAAGAATCTAGAGTCTCAAGTTTAAGGGTCATCTAAAAATGCCCTATAGCAGCTTCTCCTATGAACAGATCTCCTCCAGAGTCTTAACAGTATATGTCAAGCATATGTTGCCAACCTACCTGCGTTTCTGTCCCACACGTGTTGCTAGAGTCAAAATTGAAGACCACCATGTGGGTGTCTTCATCCCTCTCGCCGGTGCAGTTCTCGTTTTTCAAATGCAAGGTGCTGTAGTCTATTCCATCCTCCTCGAGCAGGCAGCCCACCAGGGAGATGGATCCTCTGCCCGAGTGGCAGCTGGGAGGGTCCCCTAAACCAACGGGCATGTTAGTCCGAGCCAAGAAACTCTAAGGCGCTCGAATTAGTCGTACCGTAAGTGCCTCTCAACTTGTAGTCCGAGGCAAATATAGCTCGGCAGAGGCAGGTTTCCTTTTTGACTGCCGAATCGCCGCAGAACTCGTTGTCACTGCAATTGTGGTTCTGACAGTATCCGGTATTATCAGCTGTGGATAAACACACATCGCCATTAGTGTCCTAGAGATTCCATTCAAGCCTTTTGAATCTGCGAGCCCCTGGAAGGGGGCATCAGTCTCACGGCAGTTGACGGAGGACCTCCAGTCGCCCAGGTCGATGTCGAACTGCTGCTTGCAGACTTGGGCGTAGGCCTCGAAGAACTGGCACCCGAGATTTTCCTTCATGGGGTAGTCGGTCAGTGTGCTGTTACACGATTGCACGTAGGGTTCCACGGGAACTTTATCGTGGCATGCGGCAAACGCTGGAGAATCCAGCTGGGAGCAGCTGCCAGAGAAATTGGGAAGGTCGCTTTGGTTTGGAAAAACCAGGTCAAGTACTGTAGACCACCAGGTTACGGCTTCCCTAGCTTACCACGTCAGATGTGTTTTCTCAGCCTGTCTTTAAGGTATTTTCCCCACTATACCGTATCAACAACAAATCTGTTATTGGTCATATATAATGCTGGTCTGCTATTGGTTCGCGTCACGGCTTTAAACCCATGTCTTTCTGTCACCTGTTGTCAGTCCGTCTGTGAACCTCAGTGTACTCTAGGCAAGCTTTTTCAACCCTGACGCCCACCTGTTTCCCGGCTTTGACCCGTTTTTTTTTCCCCTGACCCTGTCTACTCTCCTTCCTGGCTTTCGACTTGTTTCCGATCCCGACCACGTTTTTTGCTCTCCTACCCCTAGCTTACCACGTCAGATGTGTTTTCTCGGCCTGTCTTTAAGGTATTTTCCCCACTATACCGTATCAACAACAAATCTGTTATTGGTCGGGGTCATATATAATGCTGGTCTGCTATTGGTTCGCGTCACGGCTTTAAACCCACGTCTTTCTGTCACCTGTTGTCAGTCCGTCTGTGAACCTCAGTGTACTCTAGGCAAGCTTTTTCAACCCTGACACCCACCTGTTTCCCGGCTTTGACCCGTTTTTTTTTCCCCGACCACGTCTACTCTCCTTCCTGGCTTTCGACTTGTTTCCGATCCCGACCACATTTTTTGCTCTCCTACCCCTAGCTTACCACGTCATATGTGTTTTCTCGGCCTGTTTTTGAGGTATTTTCCCCACTATACCGTGTCAACAACAAATGACATCTCTAAGATGCCCTTCTGTTATTGGTCAGGGTCATATATAATGCTGGTCTGCTATTGGTTCGCGTCACGGCTTTAAACCCACGTCTTTCTGTCACCTGTTGTCAGTCCGTCTGTGAACCTCAGTGTACTCTAGGCAAGCTTTTTCAACCCTAAACCCCCACCTGTTTCCCGGCTATGACCCGTTTTTTTTCCCCGACCACGTCTACTCTCCTTCCTGGCTTTCGACTTGTTTCCGATCCCGACCACGTTTTTTGCTCTCCCACCCCTAGCTTACCACGTCATATGTGTTTTCTCGGCCTGTTTTTGAGGTATTTTCCCCACTATACCGTGTCAACAACAAATGACATCTCTAAGATGCCCTTCTGTTATTGGTCGGGGTCATATATAATGCTGGTCTGCTATTGGTTCGCGTCACGGCTTTAAACCCACGTCTTTCTGTCACCTATTGTCAGTCCGTCTGTGAACCTCAGTGTACTCTAGGCAAGCTTTTTCAACCCTGATGCCCACCTGTTTCCCGGCTTTAACCGTTTTTTTTTCCCCGACCACGTCTACTCTCCTTCCTGGCTTTCGACTTGTTTCCGATCCCGACCACGTTTTTTGCTCTCCTACCCCTAGCTTACCACGTCAGATGTGTTTTCTCGGCCTGTCTTTAAGGTATTTTCCCCACTATACCGTATCAACAACAAATCTGTTATTGGTCGGGGTCATATATAATGCTGGTCTGCTATTGGTTCGCGTCACGGCTTTACACCCACGTCTTTCTGTCACCTGTTGTCAGTCCGTCTGTGAACCTCAGTGTACTCTAGGCAAGCTTTTTCAACCCTGACGCCCACCTGTTTCCCGGCTTTGACCCGTTTTTTTTTCCCCTGACCCTGTCTACTCTCCTTCCTGGCTTTCGACTTGTTTCCGATCCCGACCACGTTTTTTGCTCTCCTACCCCTAGCTTACCACGTCAGATGTGTTTTCTCGGCCTGTCTTTAAGGTATTTTCCCCACTATACCATGTCAACAACAAATTATATCTCTAAGATGCCCTTCTGTTATTGGTCGGGGTCATATATAATGCTGGTCTGCTATTGGTTCGCGTCACGGCTTCATGAAGACCCTAGCACGCCTTTCCTTCTCATTGTTCGCTTCAAAATCTCGTGTGCTTTCTGGTGACTTTCTTTGCTTAAATATGAAAGTACAGGTTTGGAAGCTGCGCAATCAAGGGAGAAAGGAAGCTGACCGACAATTTGAAATAACTGTCTTTGTTGTGCATTGAGAGTCGGCTTGACATAAGGAGAACGCATTAGGATATAAAAAGGGAAATTCCCGGCTTGTTTATCCCGGGTGTAAATGTCAGCGGATGTTATTAATGATCACCTTGGGCTGCCAAAGAATGGCATTCTTCTTTGCCAAGTCTTCTTGGCGGGGAACATGCGGTCGAGCCGACCCCAACAGCAGTTCTTGGAAATTCGAAATAGAACAAAACATTCTGTCTGGCAGCGTGCATTTTGAGATAAACACGTGCGAGGGGGACGGGCGAAAGTAATACGAGATGCTGTATTAGGATATAAAAAGCCAATTGTCCCTGAAGACGAACGAGACTTCTGTTTTGTATGCTGATGAAGATAATTAAATGAGTTCTCTCTCTCACGCCAAGACTCCTTGCATCTTGTTGTTTACATATTTTGGGGCATTTTTGCTGTTTACTACTTCCGGCACCGTCGCGAAGGGCAGCCACTCCAGCAGCTCCCGTGTTATTTTTATGTGAAATTCCCTGCGGGGATGAATAAAGTATCTAACTATCTATCTCTATCTAGACATCAAAGTACACATCTATCTATCTACCTATCTATCTATGGTATCTATCCATCTACCTAGACATCTATTTATCTAGACATCTGCATTGGGTCATCGGGTCAGATGCAATCGACATTTCGTTCTGTGTACATTGTTACACAGAATGACAATACAAGGAAATTATTATTATTATTATTATTATTATCTAAGTACACATATATCTCTATCTATCTAGACATCTAAGTACACATCTATCTATCTATCTAGATATCTATCTATGTATATATCTAGACATCTATCTATCTATGTATCTATCTAGACATCTAAGTACACATCTATCTATCTATCTAGACATCTAAGTACACATCTATCTATCTCTATCTAGACATCAAAGTACACATCTATCTATCTATCTAGTCATCTAAGTACACATCTATCTTATCTATCTAGACATCAAAGTACACATCTATCTTATCTATCTAGACATCAAAGTACACATCTATCTATCTTTCTAGACATCAAAGTACACATCTATCTATCTCTCTAGACATCTAAGTACACATCTATCTATCTATCTAGATATCTATCTATGTATATATCTAGACATCTATCTATCTATGTATCTATCTAGACATCTAAGTACACATCTATCTATCTATCTAGACATCTAAGTACACATCTCTCTATCTATCTAGGCATCTAAGTACACATCTATCTCTATCTATCTAGGCATCTAAGTACACATCTATCTATCTCTATCTAGACATCAAAGTACACATCTATCTATCTATCTAGTCATCTAAGTACACATCTATCTATCTATCTAGACATCAAAGTACACATCTATCTATCTTTCTAGACATCAAAGTACACATCTATCTATCTCTCTAGACATCTAAGTACACATCTATCTATCTATCTATCTATCTATGGTATCTATCCATCTACCTAGACATCTATCCTTTTAGACATCTAAGTACACATATATTTCTATCTATCTAGACATCTAAGTACACATCTATCTATCTAGACATCAAAGTACACATCTATCTATCTCTATCTAGACATCAAAGTACACATCTATCTATCTATCTATCTATCTATGGTATCTATCCATCTACCTAGACATCTATCCATCTAGACATCTAAGTACACATATATTTCTATCTATCTAGACATCTAAGTACACATCTATCTATCTAGACATCAAAGTACACATCTATCTATCTCTATCTAGACATCAAAGTACACATCTATCTATCTATCTAGACATCTAAGTACACATATATCTCTATCTATCTAGACATCTAAGTACACATCTATCTAGACATCAAAGTACACATTTATCCATCTATCTAAGTACACATCTATCTAAGTACACATCTATCTATCTATCTATCTATCTATCTATCTATCTCTATCTATCTATCTATCTAAGTACACATCTATCTATCTTGACATCAAAGTACACATCTATCTATCTATCTATCTATCTATCTATCTAGACATCAAAGTACACATCTATCTATCTCTATCTAGACATCAAAGTACACATCTATCTATCTATCTATCTAGACATCTAAGTACACATCTATCTATCTAAGTACACATCTATCTATCTCTCTATCTAAGTACACATCTATCTATCTAAGTACACATCTATCTATCTATCTATCTATCTAAGTACACATCTATCTATCTATCTATCTATCTATCTAAGTACACATCTATCTATCTATCTAAGTACACATCTATCTATCTAGACATCTAAGTACACATCTATCTATCTAGACATCTAAGTACACATCTAGACATCTATCTATCTAGACATCTAAGTACACATCTATCTATCTATCTATCTATCTAGACATCTAGACATCTAAGTACACATCTATCTATCTATCTAAGTACACATCTATCTATCTATCTATCTATCTAGACATCTAGACATCTATCTAGACATCTAGACATCTAAGTACACATCTATCTATCAATCTTGGCTTTATTTAGTCAAAGTAGACAAAAAACCCATCATCAGTCATTGAACAAAATATAACCAACATCACATGATTCAGAATTTTTCTAGGCCAGCAGAAAAGGCCTTGCAGGCCCCCACGGCCCACCGCTACTATTTTCTCGTTTTAAGGTTTGATTAGCTAATTAGCATATGTTGTTTTTGTTCTTCCCCTGTCAATTTCACTTTACGATCCCTACCTCGGAACGTCTTCGTGCCGTATCGGGGCTCTAGCAAAATATCTTTCGGTGATTTATTTCTTACTGTTGTAATGCTTGGGTGGCGTTGATCCCGATGATGTTGTTACCCGCTCTGGGCATGATCTCGCATCTGGGGGCCACAAAAATGAGGGCATCAGAAAGGAAAAGGAAATACATATTTTGAAGGCGCTTACCCGGAAAAGCTTTGGCCATCGGAGACGAGGGTCGGAGAGTAGTTGGAATCGCTCGGGTTCCCGCATAAACCCTGCAGGGAGGCTCCATCGGATACTGTCGGGAACGGAATTGTGCGCATTGAATTAAAATATTCAGTGGCTTATCCTCAGTAGGGTCACGGGAGTGCTGGAGACCGTCCCAGGTATCTTCGGGCAGTGGGCAGGGGACACCAGCCAATCACAGGGCACACAGGGACAGACAATTCGCTCGCTCATTCATGCCCAGGGGCATTTACTCATTCGCTCATTTACACCTAGGGACAATTTGGACCAACCAATTTACCTGAAATGCATGTTTTTGGAATGTGGGAGGAAACTGGAGTGCCCGGAGGAAACCCACGCAAGCACGGGGAGAACATGCAAACTCCACACAGGAGGTTCGATCTCAGACAACTCACTCGCTCACTCCCACCGAGGGACAATTTGGACCGGCCAATTCACCTGAAATGCATGTTTTTGGAACGTGGGAGGAAACTGGAGTGCCCTGGAGGAAACCCACGCAAGCATGGGGAGAACATGCAAACTCCACACAGGAGATTCGATCTCAGACAACTCACTCGCTCATTCTCACCGAGGGACAATTTGGACCGGCCAATTCACCTGAAATGCATGTTTTTGGAATGTGGGAGGAAACTGGAGTGCCCTGGAGGAAACCCACGCAAGCATGGGGAGAACATGCAAACTCCACACAGGAGATTCGATCTCAGACAACTCACTCGCTCATTCTCACCGAGGGACAATTTGGACCGGCCAATTCACCTGAAATGCATGTTTTTGGAACGTGGGAGGAAACCGGAGTGCCCGGAGGAAACCCACGCAAGCATGGGGAGAAAATGCAAACTCCGCACAGGAAGGTTCGATCTCACGACCTCAGAACTGTGCTGCACACACGCTAACCACTGCGCCGCCGTGCCGCCCCACCTTGTTTAAATGAATGACTTTTTACCACCAGGAAGCTCTTAAGAATACACACTGTCCCTTTAAACTTTCATATCAAAGCGGGGGCCCTTCACTGTCCTCCCGCGGGTCGTATTTTGCCCCCGGGCCGCAAGTTTGAGACATCTGCTTTAAATTGATCGTTTTGAGATTTTAGGATGCTAAATTAAAGTGAGGTCTTTCATAAATCAAATAAAAATTGCATTTTTCTTAGACAATAGTTACAGAATTATGTTGTTAAAAGTAGGGCTGCAACAACCAATCGATACGTCTCAATTTGCAACCAATGAGCTCGTCGATGCGTTGTATCACGTGATTTATGACCCACTCAGTACATTACATTACATTTTAGCGTTTTTTTTTTCCCTGACCTTATTAATACCGGTCCTTTTTCCTTCAAGTAAATAAGAATAAAAAAATGAATAAAAATAGGTATTATGTTCTGCTGTCTGCATATCAGATCACTTCTCTAATTTGTTAAAAATAAATATAATAAAACTGTCATGATTACTGATACACCTGTGCCCGCTCGTTTGGCACCAACTGCCTCGGACTCTGATTGGCTCCCTGTCGCTATTTAAACCTATGTCTTTCTGTCACCTGTTGTCAGTCCGTCTGCAAACCTCAGTTTACTCTAGGCAAGCTTTTTCGACCATTTTTTCCCCGTCTTCGACTTGTTGTTTGATCCTGACCCCCTCTCCTCTCCTGGCTTCCGACTTGTTTCTGATCCCGACCACGTTTTTTTGCTCTCCTGTCTCGGCTACTGACCCGTTTTTTTCTGTTCCCGACCCCGCCATCGCTCGCCACGGAAGTCCCACTTCCGCGTTCAGAGCGACCTGTTTCCCGCGTCCAGCGATCACCGGATCACCGTGCTGCCCATAAAAGGAATCGTAGTTGCCAACGCTTTTCATCTCATCTCATCAGCTGCACCGCTTATCCTCAGTAGGGTCGCGGGGGTGCTGGAGCCCATCCCAGCAATCATCGGACAGTGGGCAGGGGACAACCTGAACTGGTTGCCACCCAATTTCAGGGCACACAGGGACAGACAACTCGCTCATTCACACCTAGGGACAATTTGGACCGGCCAATTCACCTGAAATGCATGTTTTTGGAACGTGGTCGGAAACCGGAGTGCCCGGAGGAAACCCACGCAAGCACGGGGAGAACATGCAAACTCCACACAGGACGTTCGATCTCAGACAACTCACTCGCCCATTGACACCTAGGGACAATTTGAACCGGCCAATTCACCTGGAATACATGTTTTTGGAATGTGGGAGGAAACCAGCGTGCCCGGAGGAAACCCACGCAAGCACGGGGAGAACATGCAAACTCCACACAGGAGGTTCGATCTCAGACAACTCACTCGCTCATTGACACCTAGGGACAATTTGGACCGGCCAATTCACCTTAAATGCATGTTTTTGGAACGTGGGAGGAAACCGGAGTGCCCGGAGGAAACCCACGCAAGCACGGGGAGAACATACAAACTCCGCACAGGTAGTCCGGTAGCTGGATTTGAACCCACACGGGAGGTTCCCAATACCTTAGAACTGTGCCTAACCACTGCGCCGCCGTGCTGCCCGCCAACGCTTCTAATAATCAATACAGTATTCATGGAGTGTATCGATGAGTTGTTGCAGCCCTCCAATCATTATTAACCGAATATAAAAAGCGAAACCTTTGACGGTCGCGGTAGAGCCGTCGAAAAAAACGGACACGTGGGCGTCGGAAATGGCGGCGTTGTCGATCTCCAGAGTGACCCCGGCCTCGTTCCTGGAGACGCTAACTCCGTGGAGCTGGCTGGCGGTGGTGCCCACCGTCTGGAGCTCCCCGTTCGCCTGGGTTAAGAGAAACCATGTCAGGAAAAATGGTACATTTTAAAGAAGGGGGAGCTCAACAGTGGATTCACCAATATGTTTGGTGCTATTCCTTAGAGAACCTCAAGGGATTTTGAGGTATTTTTGACTGCTAGCTGACTCAAGTAGTCAGGAAACCAGAAGAGGCGTCAGGATTGGGTTTTTAAGGCTTTTTAGGCTTTCCAAGGAGGGATTGTTGTTAGGATTTTTAAATCTTTTGAGGGTTTCGAAATAGGGTTTGGGTTTTGTATTAGGGTTTTAAAAGCTTTTTGGGGGTTTGGAACAAACATTTGGGTTTAATGTTAAGGTTTTAAAGCTCTTTCACGCTATTGAACTATGATTTGGGTTTGAATTAGTGTTTAAAACCCCTTTTATGTTTTAACTTGGGTTTTGAATTAGGCTTTGGTTTTGATAGTAGGGTTTTAAAGCTTTTTGGGAGTTTGGAACAAGCATTTGGGTTTAATGTTAAGGTTTTAAAGCTCTTTCACGCTATTGAACTATGATTTGGGTTTGAATTAGTGTTTTAAAACCCTTTTATGTTTTAACTTGGGTTTTGAATTAGGCTTTGGTTTTGATATTAGGGTTTTAAAGCTTTTTTGGGGTTTTTAAACAAGCATTTGGGTTTGATATTAGGGGTTTAAAGTCTTTTTAGGCTTTCTAACTGGGTTAGGTTTGGGGTTAATATTATGGTTTTAAAGTCTTTTTAGGGTTTCTAACTGGGTCGGTGTTGATATGAGGGTTTTAAAGGCTTTTTAAGGTTTCGAACAAAAATTTGGGTTTGATGGTGCAGTTTTAAAGCCTTTGTTGGCTATTGAACTATGGTTTGGGTTTGAATTTGTGTTTTAAAATAGGCTTTGGTTTTGAAATTAGGGGTTTAAAGCTTTTTTGGGGTTTTTAAACAAGCATTTGGGTTTGATATTAGGGGTTTAAAGTCTTTTTAGGCTTTCTAACTGGGTTAGGGTTGGGGTTAATACATTATGGTTTTAAAATATTTTTAGGGTTTGGAACTAGAACTTTGGTTTAATATTGAGGGTTTAAAGCCTGTTTAGGCTTCATAACTGGGTTGGTGTTGATATGAGGTTCTTAAAGGCTTTTTAAGGTTTTGAACAAGAATTTGGGTTTGATGGTAAGGTTTTAAAGCTCTTTCACGCTATTGAACTGTGATTTGGGTTTGAATTAGTGTTTTAAAACCCTTTTATGTTTTAACTTGGGTTTTGAATTAGGCTTTGGTTTTGATATTAGGGTTTTCAAAGCTTTTTGGGGTTTTTAAACGAGCATTTGGGTTTGATGTTAGGGGTTTAAAGTCTATTTAGGCTTTCTAACTGGGTTAGGGTTGGGGTTAATATTATGGTTTTAAAGTCTTTTTAGGGTTTGGAAGTAGAATTTCGGATTAATATTGAGGGTTTAAAGCCTTTTCAGGCTTTATGACTCGGTTGGTGTTGATATGAGGATTTTAAAGGCTTTTTAAGGTTTTGAATGAGGATTTGGGTTTGATAAGGTTTTAAAGCCCTTTCAGGCTTTTGAACTATGATTTGGGTTGTTATTAGGGTTTTAAAACCCTTTTACGTATTAACTAGGATTTTGAATTAGGGTTTGGTTTTGATATTATATTAGGGTTTTAAAGCTTTTTGGGGGTTTGGAAGAAGCATTTGGGTTTGATGTTAAGGTTTTAAAGCTCTTTTACGCTATTGAACTGTGATTTGGGTTTGGATTAGTGTTTTAAAACCCTTTTATGTTTTAACTTGGGTTTTGAATTAGGCTTTGGTTTTGATATTAGGGTTTTAAAGCTTTTTTGGGGTTTTTAAACAAGCATTTGGGTTTGATATTAGGGGTTTAAAGTCTTTTTAGGCTTTCAAACTGGGTTAGGTTTGGGGTTAATATTATGGTTTTAAAGTCTTTTTAGGGTTTGAAACTAGAAATTCTAATTAATATTGAGGGTTTAAAGCCTTTTTAGGCTTTCTAACTGGGTTGGGTTAATATGAAGGTTTTTAAAGGCTTTTTAAGGTTTCGAATGAGAATTTGGGTTTGATGGTAAGGTTATAAAGCCCTCTCAGGCCTTTGAACTATGATTTGGGTTATTAGTGTTTTGAAACCCTTCCATGTTTTAACTTGGGTTTTGAATTAAGCTTTGGTTTTGATATTAGGGTTTTCAAAGCTTTTTGGGGTTTTTAAACAAGCATTTGGGTTTGATATTAGGGGTTTAAAGTCTATTTAGGCTTTCTAACTGGGTTAGGGTTGGGGATAATATTATAGTTTTAAAGTCTTTTTAGGGTTTGAAACTAGAAATTCTAATTAATATTGAGGGTTTAAAGCCTTTTTAGGCTTTCTAACTGGGTTGGGTTAATATGAAGGTTTTTAAAGGCTTTTTAAGGTTTCGAATGAGAATTTGGGTTTGATGGTAAGGTTATAAAGCCCTCTCAGGCCTTTGAACTATGATTTGGGTTATTAGTGTTTTGAAACCCTTCCATGTTTTAACTTGGGTTTTGAATTAGGGTTTTGTTTTGATATTTGGGTTTTAAAGCTTTTGGGGGTTTTTAAACGAGTATTTGGGTTTGATATTAGGGGTTTAAAGTCTTTTTAGGCTTTCAAACTGGGTTAGGTTTGGGGTTAATATTATGGTTTTAAAGTCTTTTTAGGGTTTCTAACTGGGTCGGTGTTGAAATGAGGGTTTTAAAGGCTTTTTAAGGTTTCGAACAAAAATTTGGGTTTGATGGTGCAGTTTTAAAGCCTTTGTTGGCTATTGAACTATGGTTTGGGTTTGAATTTGTGTTTTAAGATAGGCTTTGGTTTTGATATTAGGGTTTTAAAGCTTTTTGGGGTTTTTAAACGAGTATTTGGGTTTAATATTAGGGGTTTAAAGTCTTTTTAGGCTTTCTAACTGGGTTAGGGTTGGGGTTAATATTATGGTTTTAAAGTCTTTTTAGGGTTTGGAAGTAGAATTCCGGATTAATATTGAGGGTTTAAAGCCTTTTCAGGCTTTTATAACTCAGTTGGTGTTTAAAGGCTTTTTAAGGTTACTAACGAGAATTTGGGTTGGATAGTACAGTTTTAAAGCCTTTTTAGGCTATTGAACTATTATTTGGGTTTGAATTAGTGTTTTAAAACCCTTTTATGTTTTAATTTGGGTTTTGAACTAGGTTTTGATATTAGGGTTTTAAAGCTTTTTGGGGATTTTAAACGAGCATTTGGGTTTAATATTAGGGTTTTAAAGTCCTTTTAGGCTCTCTAAATGGGTTAGGGTTGGGTTTAATATTATGGTTTTAAAGTCTTTTTAGGGTTTGGAAGTAGAATTTCGGATTAATATTGAGGGTTTAAAGTCTTTTCAGGCTTTTATAACTCGGTTGGTGTTGATATGAGGTTTTTAAATGCTTTTTAAGGTTTCAGACGAGAATTTGGGTTGGATAGTACGGTGTTCAAGCCTTTTGAGGCTATTGAACTATGATTTGGGTTTGAATTAGTGTTTTAAAACCCTTTTATCTTTTAACTTGGGTTTTAAATTAGACTTTGGTTTTGATATTAGGGTTCTAAAGCTTTTTTGGGGTTTTTAAACGAGCATTTGGGTTTGATATTAGGGGTTTAAGGTATTTTTAGGGTTTCTAACTGGGTTGGAGTTGGGGATAATATTATAGTTTTAAAGTCTTTTTAGGGTTTGAAACTAGAAATTCTAATTAATATTGAGGGTTTAAAGCCTTTTTTAGCCTTTCTAACTGGGTTGGGGTAATATGAGGGCTTTTAAAGGCTTTTTAAGGTTTCGAATGAGAATTTGGGTTTGATGGTAAGGTTTTAAAGCCCTTTCAGGCTTTTGAACTATGATTTGGGTTATTATTGTTTTAAAACCCTTCCATGTTTTAACTTGGGTTTTGAATTAGGGTTTTGTTTTGATATTGGGGTTTTTAAACAAGCAATTGGGTTTAATATTAGGGGTTTAACGTCTTTTTAGGCTTTCTAACTGGGTTAGGTTTGGGGTTTATATTATGGTTTTAAAGTCTTTTTAGGGTTTGGAACTAGAATTTTGGTTTAATATTGAGGGTTTAACGCCTATTCAGGCTTTCTATCTGGGTTGGAGTTGATATGAGGGTTTTAGGGGCTTTTTAAGGTTTCGAACGAGAATTTGGGTTTAATGGTAAGGTTTTAAAGCCCTTTCAGGCTTTTAAACTATGATCTGGGTTTGAATTAGGGTTTAAACTAGGGTTTAGATATAGGCTTTGGTTTTGATACTAGGGTTTTAAAGCTTTTTAAGGGTTTTGAACGAAGGTTTGGTTTTGATAATAGGGTTTTTAAACCCTTTTTGTGTCTAAGCTAGGGTTTCAAACTAGGGTTTGGGCTTGAAATCGGGGTTAGAAAGCCATTTGGTATTTTAAACGTGGTTTGGGTTTGATATCAGGATTTCTAAAGCCTTTTAGGGTTAAGAACTAGGTGTTGGGATTGATATTAGGGTTTTCAAGCTTTTTTTAAGGTTTAGAACCCTGGTTGGGCCTTGATCTTAAGGTTTTAAATCCTTTTGGGGGTTTTGAACTATGATTTGAGTTTGGTTGTAGTGTTTTAAAGCCTTTTTAGGATTTCAAACTAGGGATTGGACTTGATATTAGAATTTAAAGGACTTTTGAGGGTTTCCAACCAGGGTTTGGGTTATATTGGAGTTTTAAGGGTGTTTTAGGGTTTTGAACGATCATTTGGCTTTAATATTTGGGGTTTAAAGTCTTTTTAGGGTTTCTAATTGGGTTAAGGTTAGGGTTGCGGTTGATATACCAGCTCAGTAGCCTAGATGGTAAGGCGCCCACTTTGAGACTGGGAGGTCGGTGGTTCGCGCCCCGGCCGAGTCATTCCTAAGACTTAAAAAGTGGTCGGCGGCGCCCTATGTTGGCTGCGGCTGCATCGGCTCGCTACAACGGGTCAGGTGCAATCGACATTTCGTTCTGTGTACATTGTTACACAGAATGACAATACAAGGAAATTATTATTATTATTATTATTATATAAGAGTTTTAAAGTTCTCTAAGGTTTAAAACAAGAATTTGAGTTCACTAGAAGGGTTTTACAGCCTTTTTAGGGTTTCAAACTATGATTTGGGTTTGATATTAGGGTTTAAAACCTTTCTAAGGTATTGATATTATGGTTGTAAAACCGTTTTAGGGTTCCAAACTACGGTTTGGACTTGATATCAGGGTTATAAAGCCATTTTGGTTTTTGAACTTGATTTGGGTTTAAGGATTGTTAAAGCCTTTTTAAGGTTAAAAACTAGGGGTCGGGTTTGGTATTGGGGTTTCAAGCTTTTTTTAAGGTTTCAAACTGATTTTAAGGCTTTTAAAGCTTTTTAAGGTTTCAAACTATGATTTGAGTTTGATATTAGGGTTTAAAACCTTTCTAAGGTTTTGATATTATGGTTGTAAAACCGTTTTAGGGTTCCAAACTACGGTTAGGACTTGATATCAGGGTTATAAAGCCATTTTGGTTTTTGAACTTGATTTGGGTTTAAGGATTGTTAAAGCCTTCTTAGGGTTAAAAACTAGGGGCTGGGTTTAGTATTGGGGTTCTCAAGGTTTTTTTAAGGTTCCAAACTCAGGTTTCGATTTGATTTGATGGTTTATGGACTTGATTTGGGTTTAAGGATAGTTAAGGCCTTCTTAGGGTTAAAAACTAGGGGCTGGGTCTAGTATTGGGGTTCTCAAGGTTTTTTTAAGGTTCCAAACTCAGGTTTGGATTTGATTTGATGGTTTTTGGACTTGATTTGGGTTTAAGGATTGTTAAAGCCTTCTTAGGGTTAAAAACTAGGGGTCGGGTTTGGTATTGGGGTTCTCAAGGTTTTTTTAAGGTTCTAAACTCAGGTTTGAATTTGATTTGATGGTTTTTGGACTTGATTTGGGTTTAAGAATTGTTAAAGCCTTCTTAGGGTTAAAAACTAGGGGCTGGGTTTAGTATTGGGGTTCTCAAGGTTTTTTTAAGGTTCCAAACTCAGGTTTCGATTTGATTTGATGGTTTTTGGACTTGATTTGGGTTTAAGGATTGTTAAAGCCTTCTTAGGGTTAAAAACTAGGGGTCGGGTTTGGTATTGGGGTTTTCAAGGTTTTTTTAAGGTTCCAAAATCAGGTTTGGATTTGATTTGATGGTTTTTGGACTTGATTTGGGTTTAAGGATTGTTAAAGCCTTTTTAGGGTTAAAAACTAGGGGTCGGGTTTGGTACTGGGGTTTTCAAGGTTTTTTTTAAGGTTCCAAACTCAGGTTTGAATTTGATTTGATGGTGTTTGGACTTGATTTGGGTTTAAGGATTGTTAAAGCCTTCTTAGGGTTAAAAACTAGGGGCTGGGTTTAGTATTGGGGTTCTCAAGGTTTTTTTAAGGTTCCAAACTCAGGTTTCGATTTGATTTGATGGATTTTAAAGCTTTTTAGGGTTTTAAACTGGGACTTGGGCTTAGTTTTAGGGTTTTAGAGCCTGGTGTTTTAGAAGAGGTGACGGGTGTAGAACACAAGCGAGTACGTGAAAGGTGAACCGCCTTATAGCAAGGGAGTACTGTACAGCCCATAGTCCGAGTCTCCACGTGGTGGCAATTCTCTTACCCGAACTCTGCCGCTGGTATCGATAGAGATGGTAGCATTGGCCGAGTTCAGTTCCAGATCCAGCCGGTCCAGGAAAGTCACCAGCAGACTGCGGCGGTCTTCGAACGTCCCCAACAATTTGAAATTGTTTCCTGTGGACGGCTCCAGAAGGCTGTAAGTGCAGCGGTCTGGAACGGAGGACACTCGGCCAAAAAACTGGATCACTTGGCTGCCGGTCAACGTACAGACCCGATGCGTGGGTTGGCACCTGAATGAGACGGAACCGGGTTGGTACATTTGCTAATCCAGTGTTTTTTTAAATAAAATTTACAAGTTGGTGGCGTCGCAGGTCTCCAAAGATCCGCATTGAGGATTCTCAACAGTTTGAGCTTGAGCATTGCAGGAAGAGTCGACACAGTTTTGGGTGAGGACGGTGGCGGAAGCCGGGAAGACCACTTGGCCTGTGCGGGAGAACGGTTCTTGTTAGCATGGCATCCTATCCATGAGGAGCTGCAAATGGACCCCGAGTCAGAGTCCCCTTACCCTGGATCCTACAGCCACTTAGATCCAAGTATTTGCCGGCCACTCCTTCGGCATTGGGGAAGCTAACGTTGAAACCGCTGATGGTGTCGAGAGACTGCACCACCTGCGTTGAAGGAAAACACATGACGTCAGACGTCTTTTTGATCATTTTTCCAAATCCGTCTCGTGCACCGTATTTTCCGCACTATAAGGCGCACCGGGTTATAGGGCGCACCCCCAACAAATACTTTTTGGTCCTATATTTTCCATACATAAGGCGCACCGGATTATAAGGCGCTACGATGGGAACGTCGACAAAACAGTCAGATGGTTCAGTCCAACTGATTACCCCCTTAACATTCCCAAAGCTTGCAAAGAAGCAAATACGTGTCACGAGGTGGACCGGACCAGAACGGAGGCAGGAGGCAGGAAGGGGGAACTCAATTGCGTTGACGATCAAAACTTTTATTTACCAAAATAAAAGTCGTCCAAAACCTCAGGGACAAGACAGAACAAATAGGCTTTAACAAAAAAACGTGCAAACACAGGTTTCTTCCGACTCAAACAAAACAGGACAGAGCCAAACAGAACGGGAAATGCAGACAGAAAATGCAAAACAGAAAATGCAATGAGCCAGCACCCGCAAAACCCAAAACCCCCCTTAAGAAGCAAACGCGCAGATTAAGCGATCTGCTTCAGCTGTTGCCCAGGGGGCGGGGCCAGCCGGTTGCCACGGCGACCATGCTGGACACGACAATACGTGTCTCAGACATGTACAGAAACAGTGTGTACGATGTCACTCAAATGCATCGTTCCAAATATCATTCGGAAGGTTAAAGTCTTGGGATTCAAGAAATGCCAACCATTCCTTAGTTTCTATTTTCTTTTTCGCTCGCAACTTTACTGTGCATATGACAATAATCACTTGGGATTGAGTTGAATTCACTCAACTCATCACAGCAAAATCAAGATCGTTCTAAAACAAGATACCGGGAAAATATAAAGCCGCATAGCTCACCTAAGTTCTCTTGCAGCCATCACCTTCAATAATGATACGTAACCATGGTCTTCTTACAACCGTGAGTGTAGTCAATCCAGGAGAGTCAAATATTTACAAATACAGAATAGTAAAAAATGTTTTCTCTATGCCGTAGAGCAACCCGACGTGTGATTCGCGTTCATCTTTTTTGGCCAATTGCAGGCTTTGTTTCGCCCCTTTAGCCTACGCGAGCCTGTAAATGATAAAAAGGATCCGCCCCCTTTACCTCCGAATAACTTTAGCCAATAGTGACTGATTCAAATAATGATTGACACATTGGTTAGGAAATGAAACGCCGGTATATAAATCCCAGCATACACCGCGGACCACATCGCCTACGAGGAAAAATCGAGTCGGCGGCAGCTTGCCTTTGTTGCGAGACCTTGCGACTTAATATTGATCCATATATAAGGCGCACTGTATTATAAGGCGCATGGTCAGCTTTTGAAAAAAATAAAGGCTTTTAGGTGCGCCTTATAGTGCGGAAAATACGGTACTTACTATAATGGGATTCTGGAAGGAGATCAGTTGCACACTCAAGGCCGTTTGGTCTGTGAAACTGATGAAAGTCACGGTCATCTGAGGGCAGAAACAGTTTCAATGACTTATCCTGTGGACATTTTTTGGACATCCGACGTCTTACGTTGTCTTGGCCGTTGGTGGACAAGGCGATTTTCAGATAGCAGTTAGGGTTGCCCACAATCTGTGGAAGTTCCGCCTTGACTGCAGCTTCCATTCCACTGTCCACGGTCCCTATCTCCTCGGTCCCCGTGAATTCTGTGGCACCGGAGACTTGGATGCATTCCGTGACTGCCATATTGGCTCCCGTGAAACAGAATTGGGTGAAGTCGGTTGTCGGGTTGATCTGGAAGGATGGGGAAACACCGTTTGCATTAGTATGTGGCACAACATTTTTCCCTGACCATGGCCGACCTAAATGCCCAAATACCCAAACAAGTCTAATGAGGTTGGCGACCACTTTGGGAAGAGGTTTTTGCTCAATTTTGCCTTAGGACCAGATAACAGATGGCTTAGGGTCCTTTGATTAAAAAAAATGGTGGCAAAGAACCCTCGAACAATTCAGTCTCATATTTCAAGGCCCTGTTCCAGGTCCCCGCCGCTTCTGGACCCCCTGTTCCGGTAGCCCCGCCACGTGTGGACCCGCTGTTCTGGATCTATGACACCTTCGGTCGCTTGTTCCGGATTCCACCATCTCTGGACCCCTCTTCTGGATCCCTGCCACGTCGCACCCCTATCCCGGATAACTACCACGTCAGACCCTTATTCCCAATAGTCGCCACTTCGGAACCCCTGTTCCCAATCGACGCCACTTCGGAACCCCTGTTCCCTATCCCTGCCACCTACAGACCCCTGTTTCGCATCCCAGCCACCCTCAGACTCCCAATCCTGATCCCTGACCCTTTCTGGATACGTGTTTTCGATCTTTGCGGCTTCCCTGATCCCTGTTCCTGATCCTCATCTCCTCCTGGACCACTGTTACTGATCCCAGTCATCTCCCAATCCCCACAGCCTCCCGGACCCTTTGATTTTGATCCCTGCTGCCTCCTGGACCCCTGTTATCCAGCTCTGCCGCCTCCCAGACCCCTGTTTCTGATCTCAGCAGCCCCTCGGACACCTGTTCTAGAAACCTTTCACACGCAGACCCCTGTTCCCAATCGCTCCATCTACAGACGTTTTTTTCTACTTTTTAAAAAAATTCCTTTAAAAAAAATCTCATTGTGTTTATTTTTTCCAAGCTGTTACTTTTTTCTTTTTGTTCTCTTTTTACTTTTTTCCTACATTTCTTTCTTTTCTTTTTTTCTGGCTTTTTTCTAAATTTTTCCTTCTTTTTTTCCTCTTCCTTTTGTTTCTTTTTTCTCAGCTTTTCACTACTTTTTCATTTTGGTATTTTTTTTCTTTGTTGTTCTATTCCCCCCTTCCTTTAAGTCATTTTGTGCATCATTTTACATCATATTTGGTCATGTTGGGATGAAAGAAGCAAAAACAACCCGAAGAGCCGTTTAGGACCCGAAAGAGCCGGTTCCTTTTAGTGAGCCGAGCCGAAGGAGCCGGTTCTCGACAAACTCTACTAACTTTACTCAACTTCGTTCTCCTTCGACTCGACTTCAAAATACGGCATTTAGGACACAACGTCAGGGGGACCCAAGTATTTTCATGCACTGTAACTTTGACTTAATTTGCTTCTTAATTAGTAATTTCGAGCCCTGATTTTTGTGCGGCAGCTAGATTTTCTTGTGCGCTGAGAATGGGCGAGCAGTGCGCAATTGCAGCTTAGAGGGAACACTTGACATCCAGCACGTTAATGTCAGGGTCTGGCATATGTCTCTAGAGGGTACCCAACCTGTAAAGACTGGCCTGTGCCCCTTTTTTCAATTATACGCTCACCTGCTTATTGGGGGTATTAGGGGTTCAGTGTCTTACCCAAGGATACTTCGACACGTAACACGGACGAGCCGAGATTCGAACCGGGATCCCTTGATCCTGAGACGAGCGCTCTACCTCCTGAGCCAATGCCGCCCGAATAAACTCAACTCCGGGAATCAAACCTGCGATTTCTTGATCCCAAGACGAGCGCTCTACCTCCTGAGCTAATGCCGGTGTTAGAGCAAAATAAGTTAAAAAGACACAGAGAGAGAAAGAGACAGAGAGAAAAGGTTTGCGAGAGAGAGAGAGAGAGAGAGAGAGAGAGAGAGAGAGAGAGAGAGAGAGAGAGAGAGAGAGAGAGAGAGAGAGAGAGAGAGAGAGAGAGAGAGAAATACAAGTACAGTGTCTTTGTGCGAGGCACCTGGCTTTGGCAACATCAAGTGGACATATTTCAACCTGCAGCTTGTTTTTCTCGTGTGCTTCTCTGAGTGTCTGTGTTCTACACGATCTGTACCTCTTTTACGAAAAAGGAGTATCCCCATACACCAGTGCTGATCTAAAATCCTAGATGCTTACCAGTACTTCATATCTGGGACGCTATACTTTGCTTTGACATGTAACACGGACAAGCCGGGATTTGAACCGGGATCCCTTAATCCCGAGACGAGCGCTCTACCTCACAGGTGTCAAACTGGCGGCCTACGGGCCGGATCAGGCCCGCTAGGGGATTGGATCCGGCCCGCGCGACAACGCTCAGAGAAGCGCAAGAGAAAGAGAGCTATAGGTTGAAATAGGTCCACTTGATGTTGCCAAAGCCAGGTGCCTCTCACAAACGCTGCACTTGTATTTCTCTCTCTCTCTTATCTCTCTTTCTCTCTCTCTCTCTCTCTCTTCCTCCATTTTTCTATCTCTCTCTATCTCTCTCTCTTTCACTCTCTGTCTCTTTTTCTCTTATTTTGTTCCTTTTTGTCTTTCTCTGTCTTTTTACCTTCTTTTGCTCTCTCTTCATTTTTACCCTTCACTCTCTTTCTCTCTTGCTTTCCCCTTCTGCCTTTCCCCTTTCTCTCTTTCTCACCTCCCCTCTCCTCTCCTCTTTTTCTCTCTTTCTCTTTGGATTTCATTCTTTCTCTCTCTTTCCCCCTCTCCCACTATTTCTGTTTTTATCTCTTGTTTCTCACGCTCGCTCTCTCTCTGTCTCTATTTCTCTCTCTCTCTCTCTCTCTTCCTCCATTTTTCTATCTCTCTCTATCTCTCTCTCTTTCACTCTCTGTCTCTTTTTCTCTTATTTTGTTCCTTTTTGTCTTTCTCTGTCTTTTTACCTTCTTTTGCTCTCTCTTCATTTTTTCCCTTCACTCTCTTTCTCTCTGCCTTTCCCCTTTTTCTCTTTCTCACCTCCCCTCTTCTCTCCTCTTTTTCTCTCTTTCTCTTTGGATTTCATTCTTTCTCTCTTTCCCCCTCTCCCACTATTTCTGTTTTTATCTCTTGTTTCTCACGCTCGCTCTCTCTCTCTTTTTTTGTCCCACCCTCTCTACCTTTCTCTTATCTTTCTCTTATTTCTTTCTTTTTTTCGTTCTCTCTAATCTACTAAACCGGCCCCCCGAGAGAATGTTTGTTCTATCGTGTGGCCCCCGAGCTTAAATGAGTTTGACGCCCCTGCTCTACCTCCTGAGCTCCTACCCGAATCTTATGGGCGACTCACCTGTAATGTGGTTGGGGTTTCTCCAAAAAGGCTGAGAGAACAGTTGGACAGATCGATTTGAGCGTGGATTTGGCCCAACTGGCTGCAGACAGCTGTAGTGGAAAAAAATATAAATGTCAAGTTATGATTTTTTTTTTCTCCATTAGAAAATCAAAAAAACTTCTCACCTGCCAGCAGGACGAGCAGCGAATTGGCCTTCATCACTGAAATGGGAAAACCTCCATTTAGTCCCCATGCGATATCGATCCGATATCGATCTCCGTATCTGATTTCGATGGATTTCTTGGAAAAATACCTGATATGATATCTGATATTCTTATAAGTGGGGTGCATTCTAGATCAGGGGTGTCAAACTCTTTATAACTCCGCGTTCTTTCGGGGGGCCGGACGAGTAGATTAAAGAGAAAGAGAAAGAAAAGAGAAAGAGGGAGGGAAAAGGAGAGAGGGCAGGATAAAGAAAGAAAAAGAGAGAGAGCGAGAGAAACAAAAGAGATAAAAAGTCGTGAGAGAGGGGAAAAATAAGGAAGTAGGAAATCCAAAGAGAAATAGGAAATCAGAAGGAGAGAAAAGAGAAAAGAAAAGGGGAAGGGTAGGAAGAGAAAAAGTGAAAAGAGAGAAAAGGAAAAAAGGACAAAGAGAGAAAAGAGAAAAGAAAGCGGGAAGGGTAGGAAGAGAACAAGTGAAAAGAGGGAAAAGGAAAAAAGGACAAAGAGAGAAAGAGAAAAGAGAGAAAAGAGAGAAAAGAGAAAAGAAAGCGGGAAGGGTAGGAAGAGAAAAAGTGAAAAGAGAGAAAAGGAAAAAAGGACAAAGAGAGAAAGAGAAAAAAGAGAAAAGAGAAAGGAAAGCGCGAAGGGTAGGAAGAGAAAAAGTGAAAAGAGAGAAAAGGAAAAAAGGACAAAGAGAGAAAGAGAAAAGAGAGAAAAGAGAAAAGAAAGCGCGAAGGGTAGGAAGAGAAAAAGTGAAAAGAGAGAAAAGGAAAAAAGGACAAAGAGAGAAAGGGAAAAGAGAGAAAAGAGAGAAAAGAAAGCGTGAAGGGTAGGAAAAGAAAAAGTGAAAAGAGAGAAAAGGAAAAAAGGACAAAGAGAGAAAGAGAAAAGAGAAAAGAAAGCGCAAAGGGTAGGAAGAGAAAAAGTGAAGAGATAAAAGGAAAAAAGGACAAAGAGAGAAAGAGAAAAGAGAGAAAAGAGAAAAGAAAGCACGAAGGGTAGGAAGAGAAAAAGTGAAAAGAGAGAAAAGGAAAAAAGGACAAAGAGAGAAAGAGAAAAGAGAGAAAAGAGAGAAAAGAGAAAAGAAAGCGGGAAGGGTAGGAAGAGAAAAAATGAAAAGAGAGAAAAGGAAAAAAGGACAAAGAGAGAAAGAGAAAAGAGAGAAAAGAGAAAAAAGGAAGTTAGCGCAAAATAAGTTAAAAATTATATTTTCGTTCAATATTTGTAAAGATTTCCTTTTCATTTTATATGACTTGGATATATTTTATATTTTTGAAGAATCACAATATTTGCATTCAAACCGTTTAAAAAATCTGTATATAAAAATATATTTTATATGAATAGAAGGTTAAGCTCAATTCAAACAAGGTTTTTATTTAGGGGCATCGTTAATTCTATCAAAATATTATTTTTGTATTCATAATTTTATTATTTTCCGTTATAGTCTGCATTTATATATTTATTTCAATTATTACTCCACATTTTTCCTATTTAGTTCGATAAAACCACACATTCGACTTTCTCATCTCATCTCATTAGCTGCACCGCTTATCCTCAGTAGGGTCGCGGGGGTGCTGGAGCCCATCCCAGCAATCATCGGGCAGTGGGCAGGGGACACCCTGAACTGGTTGCCAGCCAATTGCAGGGCACACAGGGACAGACAACTCGCTCATTCACACTTAGGGACAATTTGGACCGGCCAATTGACCTGAAATGCATGTCTTTGGAATGTGGTAGGAAACCGGAGTGCCCGGGAGAAACCCACGCAAGCATGGGGAGAACATGCAAACTCCACACAGGAGGTTCGATCTCAGACAACTCACTCGCTCATTCACACCTAGGGACAATTTGGACCGGCCAATTCACCTGAAATGCATGTTTTTGGAACGTGGGAGGAAACCGGAGTGCCCAGAGGAAACCCACGTAAGCACGGGGAGAACATGCAAACTCCACTCAGGAGGTTCGATCTCAGACAACTCACTCGCTCATTCACACCTAGGGACCATTTGGACCGGCCAATTCACCTGAAACGCATGTCTTTGGAATGTGGTAGGAAACCGGAGTGCCCGGACGAAACCCACCCAAGCACGGGGAGAACATGCAAACTCCGCACAGGAAGTCTGGAGCTGGATTTGTGCTGCCCACATTCGACTTTAATCCATTCTAAAATTTGCAATTCCATTTGTATGTTTCACTTACCGTTTTCGGGGTGTGTGTAGTTCGAGCAATGATCAAAAGATGAGTCAGGGGCGCCCAAGACTCCTACGTGGCTATCGGCTTTTATGCGCTCCTTTCGTACGCACGCCCACCGACGGGACACATTTTTCGAATTTTTTTTTCGATTTCGAGAATGAGAAGACCTCCCGAACTGGATTTTCAACAAAAAAACAACCCATAATTGTCATTTTGAAAATATGTCTTCAATTGCCCGGATAATTGAGGCTCGGACGAATGGGTAATTGATGAAAACAATGGTGCATGCCGGGAGGGGTATCAGACTCGTTTTAGCTCGAGGGTCACACGATAAGAAAAACAAATCTCTCGGGGAAGAACTAGTACATGAGAGAGGAAGGAGGGAGAGGAATAAGAGTAAAAGAGAGGGAGAGAAAAGAGGAAGGAGGGAGAGGAATAAGAGTAAAAGAGAGGGAGAGAAAAGAGGAAGGAAGGAGAGGATTAAGAGTAAAAGAGAGGGAGAGAAAAGAGGAAGGAAGGAGAGGAATAAGAGTAAAAGAGAGGGAGAGAAAAGAGGAAGGAGGGAGAGGAATAAGAGTAAAAGAGAGGGAGAGAAAAGAGGAAGGAGGGAGAGGAATAAGAGTAAAAGAGAGGGAGAGAAAAGAGGAAGGAAGGAGAGGAATAAGAGTAAAAGAGAGGGAGAGAAAAGAGGAAGGAAGGAGAGGAATAAGAGTAAAAGAGAGGGAGAGAAAAGAGGAAGGAAGGAGAGGAATAAGAGTAAAAGAGACGGAGAGAAAAGAGGAAGGAAGGAGAGGAATGAGAGTAAAAGAGAGGGAGAGAAAAGAGGAAGGAAGGAGAGGAATGAGAGTAAAAGACAGGGAGAGAAAAGAGGAAGGAAGGAGAGGAATAAGAGTAAAAGAGAGGGAGAGAAAAGAGGAAGGAAGGAGAGGAATAAGAGTAAAAGAGAGGGAGAGAAAAGAGGAAGGAAGGAGAGGAATAAGAGTAAAAGAGAGGGAGAGAAAAGAGGAAGGAAGGAGAGGAATAAGAGTAAAAGAGAGGGAGAGAAAAGAGGAAGGAAGGAGAGGAATAAGAGTAAAAGAGAGGGAGAGAAAAGAGGAAGGAAGGAGAGGAATAAGAGTAAAAGAGAGGGAGAGAAAAGAGGAAGGAAGGAGAGGAATAAGAGTAAAAGAGAGGGAGAGAAAAGAGGAAGGAAGGAGAGGAATAAGAGTAAAAGAGAGGGAGAGAAAAGAGGAAGGAAGGAGAGGAATAAGAGTAAAAGAGAGGGAGAGAAAAGAGGAAGGAAGGAGAGGAATAAGAGTAAAAGAGAGGGAGAGAAAAGAGGAAGGAGGGAGAGGAATAAGAGTAAAAGAGAGGGAGAGAAAAGAGGATGGAAGGAGAGGAATAAGAGTAAAAAAGAGGGAGAGAAAAGAGGAAGGAAGGAGAGGAATAAGAGTAAAAGAGAGGGAGAGAAAAGAGGAAGGAAGGAGAGGAATAAGAGTAAAAGAGAGGGAGAGAAAAGAGGAAGGAAGGAGAGGAATAAGAGTAAAAGAGAGGGAGAGAAAAGAGGAAGGAAGGAGAGGAATAAGAGTAAAAGCGAGGGAGAGAAAAGAGGAAGGAAGGAGAGGAATAAGAGTAAAAGCGAGGGAGAGAAAAGAGGAAGGAAGGAGAGGAATAAGAGTAAAAGAGAGGGAGAGAAAAGAGGAAGGAGGGAGAGGAATAAGAGTAAAAGAGAGGTAGAGAAAAGAGGAAGAAAGGAGAGGAATAAGAGTAAAAGAGAGGGAGAGAAAAGAGGAAGGAAGGAGAGGAATAAGAGTAAAAGGCAGGGAGAGAAGAGCAAGAGACAGAGAAAAAATAAGAGAGAAAGAGTGTGAGAGAAAGAAAGAAAAAGAGAGAATGAGTGAGAGTAAGAAGGACAGTAAGAGAGAGGGGGATTGAGGGGCGAGAGAAAGAAAGAAGAGAGAGCGAGAGAGAGGTCGGACATGTTTAATTGTGACGCCCTTAATCGCAAGGAGTCTCAAAGGTCTGTACAGACTACAGACTACTATGACACCATCCCCTGATCTAAAACCAACATGAGGGCAAGGAAAAACTCGAAAACCTCAAGTCATGTTTATTTGTGACGCCATTAATCACAAGGAGTATCAAAGGGCTGCACAGAATACAGACTATTATGACAGCATCCCCTGATCTAAAACTTACAGGAAGGCAAGGAAAACTCAAAACCCTCAAGTCAAGTCAAGACATGTTTATTTGTGGCGCTATAATCACAAGGAGTCTCAAAGGGCTGCACAGACTACAGACTATTACAGGCTATGATGACACCATCCCCTGATCTAAAACCTACATAAGGGCAAGGGAAAACTCAAAAATCTCAAGTCAAGTCAATTCCCGTTTATTTGTGAGGCCCTTAATCACAAGGAGTCTCAAAGGGCTGCACAGACTAAGGCAAACCACAGACTATTATGACAACATCCCCTGATCTAAAACCTACATGAGGGCAAGGAAAAACTCAAAGACCTCAAGTCAGGTCCTGTTTATTTGTGAAACCCTTAATCACAAGGAGTCTCAAACAGCTTCACAGACTATTATGACACCCTTGCCTGATCTAAAACCTACATGAGGGCAAGGAAAAACTCAAAGACCTCAAGTCTTGTTCATTTGTATAGCCCTTAAACACAAGGAGTCTCAAAGGCGCTAGACCAGACCACTGACTATTTTAAACTGCAGACTTTTATGACAACATCCCCTGATCTAAAACCTACATGAGGGCGAGGAAAAACTCCAAAACCTCAAGTCAAGTCATGTTTATTTGTGACGCCCTTAATCACAAAGAGTCTCAAAGAGCTGCACAGACCACAGACTAGATTTCAACAATTCCACTCAGGTTGCAGATGGAGTTTCAGGGGGAAGCGCATTCCACCGCACCAGGGCCCGAATGGAGAACGCTCTCCAACCTGCGGATTTCTTCTTGGCTCTTGGGATCACCAGTAGACTCATTTTCCGCAGGGGGAAGTTAAATCTAAATTCAAACATGTCTAAAAAAATAAATAACCAATTTTTGAATTAAAACAATAACGATCATTCAAAATTTAATATTTTTTCTTAGAAAACATTAACTAAAATAGGGACTGTGTAAAAGAGAAAAAAAAAGAAAGTGAAAGCATGAGAATGAAAGAGAGAGAGAGAGAGAGAGGCAGTGAAAGAGTAAAAGCAAGAGAAGACAAAAATGAAAGTGAAAGGGAGCAAAAGAGAGGAGAGAGGGGTAAAGAAACAAAGAGAGAGAGAGAGAGACAAAGAGAGACAAAGACCAAGAAATTGAGCGAGTGAGAGACAGTGAGAGAGAGAAAGGGAGCAAATAGAGAGAAGGATAAGATAAGGAAAGAGGGAAAGTAAGAAAAAGATGGAGAAAGTATAGAAAAAGGAAAAGAGAGAACAAAAAGAGAGAGAGAGAGGGACAAAGAAACAAAGACGTAGCGAAATGGAGAAAAAGAGGGAACAATCAAGTGGCAGAGAGGGAGAAAACGAGGGAACAAATGAGTGGCAGAGAGGAAGAGAAAGAGCAAAAAGAGGGAACAAACGAATGTCAGAGAGAGAGAAAGAGGGAACAAACCAGTGGCAGAAAGGGAAAAAAGAGGGAACAAACGAGTGGCAGAGAGGGAGAAAAAAAGGGAACGAACGAGTGGCAGAGAGGGAGAGAAAGAGGAAAAGAGACGGAACAAATGAGTGGCAGAAAGGGAGAAAACGAGGGAACAAATGACAGGCAGAGAGGAAAAGAAAGAGTAAAAAAGAGGGAACAAACGAATGTCAGAGAGAGAGAGAGAGAGAGAGAGAGAGAGAGAGAGAGAGAGAAAGCAGGAGAAGATGAGAAGGAAAGAGAAAGGGAGCAAAAGAGAGGAGAGAGGGGTAAAGAAACAAAGAGAGGGAGAGAGACAAAGAGAGACAAAGACAAAGAAATTGAGCGAGTGAGAGACAGTGAGAGAGAGAAATAGAGAAAATAGAGAGAAGGATAAGATAAGGAAAGAGGGAATGTGAGAAAAAGATGGAGAAAGTACAGAGAAAGGAAAAGAGAGAACAAAAAGAGAGAGAGAGAGGGACGAAGAAACAAAGAGAAAGCGAGATGGAGAAAAAGAGGGAACCAAAGAGTGAGAAAGACAAAAAGAGGGAACAAACGAGTGGCAGAGAGGGAGAAAAAGAGGG